>NC_132936.1:108093500-108723000 GCF_034638445.1 Ciconia boyciana | reverse complement strand
CTAAGCACTCTCAGCGTACATCGGTATCCTTGTCTGTCTGTCAGAAATAACTAAGTCCAGGAGCCTAAAATGTCTGCAGCCTTGATTCTGGTTGCTTGCTTTGTTTTTTGTCAAGAAGCAGGTCACATTGGTGGTGATGTCCTCTCTGCTATACTGTCAGTGTAACAAAATACTGCTTTACCTTTAGCCTTGATTTCCCCCTACTTTCTTCCCCCTCACCCCATGGTAGGTCTTACCTGCTTTAACTGAGGTCTCTTGTTTTCAAGCAGATTGAGGTATCAATACATGGCATTGAGGGGGAACTTGCCACAGAATTAATTTGTGTAAGGAATCCTAAAGTGCATTTTAGATTTCATATTGTTTAAGACAGTTGCTGGCCTGGCCCTTTGGCTATAGATACCCTATGGATAAGCAGTTGAAGAAAGGAAAGTGAAGGGATTAATAAATAGGGCAACTCTCCATATCAGACTCCTTTGTGGAGTCTGGGATGTCCTTAAGTCTTCATTCTACCTGTCCCTACAGCTGTAGCTTCTTGTAAACTGTTTTATGCATCCTATTTCATTGATCTTGTTTCAACTGGTGAAATTCAGAGGTTACTGAGGTATCTTTAAAAGTGTTTTCTGACCTAGAGGAGTACAGGAGTACAGAGGAGTTTTGAGACTTCTCTTGAGACATATTAACAACATCTCTCCATCAAGCTTTTGTCTTCAGTCATCCAATGGAAAACGTTGATAGAATTTAGCTTGTTGAGAGCCTCACTGGGTGGATACACTAAAAGTACTTCCAAAATAAGAATTCCATGTTTATCGAATATCAGTATTATTTTCCAGTGGTGTCATAACCTGCTGGAAGGTGCCATAGCATATATTTTAAGACTGCTGGTACAGTTTTCTAGTCAGTGTTGACAGTTTGCCCTGCCAGGATGAGGAATGTTTCATGGACCGAGAAAGAAGAGGTATTAGTAGAAGTCTCTCTTGAATACCCTTGCATTTTTCTTAATTCTCTACAGTTGCCAAGTCTATCTCAGCAAGCAGCTTGTTTAAGTAACTTTCTTTGAGTTAGTTAAACGGTGCTGCTATTTGAAACATTAATACTGTTTGCCAAAAGGGGATATCTTTCACCTGGTAAGGCTCTAGAACCTGCTTCTGACCTCTTCAGAGATGATAAGAGTCATTTATGGGGATTAAACAAAGCATACCTAAGAAACTGGCACGTAAGCAAAATTTTCTCTTCAGAGCTTCCAAACAGGTAGACAATGAAGGAGTTGTTATTCAGAATCAATGTTCTAAGTATTTTAAAATAACTAGTGTCCTGTTTAAAATCAGGCCTTTTTTTTCTAGCAGACTTTGAAAAGACTTAAGCTGTGTGCTTTTAGTATTTCCTGAAATTTTCAAATAGAACTCTTGGAACACAACTAGTGAAACCCCATGGTATTTAAGGTGCTAAAACTGAATGAAATTAAGACCTATTATAGCTTGTTAAGGTAGTGTTTCTCCCCTTCGTAGACGGGAATCTCCGTGGAAAAATCTGCTTGCTTCTGAAAACAGGTTCTATGATTCATTAAACAGGTATCATCCTGTTGGGATTTGAGACTTTGTAATAACCATTTTGACCAGTTCAGGGTTGGACTTTTTGTACATGGATTGGTAATCACCACACACACCACCAGGTTCCTCTTCACATTTTGTTTGTCCAGTTGAGCCCATTTTTGGACTAGTTAAAAGCAGATGGTGTCAAAGGCAAATTGAGATGGCTTAAGAACCAGCTATGAATTCACATTAAATACTGGTTTTCTGGCAGTTGCCACCTGCAAATTCCTGTTGGATGTGCCAGGATTTAGTGGACCATTTGCAGTGTTTTGAGAAGCAGGTTTTCAAAAATGTAAGTTTAGATACACAGGAATAGCAATTAATTTCCCAGATGAGTTTTCACATCTGCTTTTTGCAAATTAAGTAAAGATGACAAATAGATTTTTGCCTGACCTAAACATTGGAAAGAAGGGGAAAAAAAAAAAGGACTTGTTAAACATAAACTAATGTTTCTGTTGGGAACATATTCACAAGTTAGAATTAACATTGTGTATTTTAAGCTGTAGATCTCAGTTTCACTCTCTGTAGTGGTAGTCATAAAATACTGAGATTGAAAGCCTTCAGGTTTAAAGAGCTTTCCACAGATAAATATGTTACAGAGCCCTTCAGAATTACTGAGTCAAATTCCAGCTTTGTTTTTCATGAAGGCACTCATTGTGGTGACTACTTAATCTTTTGTATGAAAAGTTCCCCTTTTAGCTACTTATCTTGGGTGGTGTATTTTGCATGTTGGCATGAATAAAATCTTTATCTTGCATGCTTGATTTAAGGTTTTTTAGGGACTATCAAGGTTGCCTCACTGTCCTGTTAGGCAATGCTATGAAAAACCACACGGGAGAGCTCTTTAGCCATCTTAGCATCGAATGGTCGGGATGTTTTATTGACTAAATTTCAATAGTTAATGTTTTTCTTAATGGCAACTGCATTCACCATTAATGTTTCTTCTGAACAAGTTGAAGAAGGAAAAATAGGATAATTTTTTGGGGGGAAGACAGCTAGATTTGCCTGAGATTAGAAATTATCTTGTTTACAAATTACGGTCTTTCATACTTGAATGAAGAATATCTTGCCTTTCAGAAAGCAAAAATGGACTACATTCTTAAGACTGAGTGGTAGAGTTTATAAAGAGGCTTTCCTGTTGAGATTTTTGACAGATAGCAGGAATATATAGTGTATGATTGGTAGATCTGAAGCACAAGAAACATGAAGCAATCTCTTTGTGGAGAGCTCTTCTTTAAAATTATCTCATTAAAAATATTAAAGTCATAAGTCATTTTATTAAAATATTAAACTATATTATTGTTTGGATTCTTCCATTAAGGCAAGTAATAGGTGCCTGTTATCAATTGCCAGGAGCTGCATTTGAGAGGACACTGATTCTTTTTTCAGTCATGTTGGGTAAATGCTGTAATGCCATAGTGTATGAGAACAAAGCGATAGTCAATGGAAATGATCAGAAACTATATATGGAGAATCTGAAAAACTCATGCTATTCTACTTGGAGTAAGTCAGTGTTCACAGTTTGAGGTGTAAACTGCAAGTAACACTTTAAAGATGAGATACATGATGAAGCAGCAATTGCCAAAGATCTCATCTTGATGAATGTTTTTGAGCAAGGAATTCTTTCATAATGAGCTAAGCACTGTCGATATCTAAAGAGTTTTGTAAAATATCCTAAACTGTGGTTTGTCTTCATAGCATTAGCACGCACTGTAGATTTTCGGGTGATTGCAAGGTGAATTCTATTTTCCAGCTTATTCCACTGTCAAGTTATTGAATAGTTCATCTTCTGTCTTACTCAGTGGATCATGTATTTCATTTCGGTGTGTTTCAAGCAACAGTGATGTTAGCAATTTCTCTCTTGGAACTTACATTTAAACAGCTGTAGACTTACATCTAAACAGCTGTAGCAATTGAGTATTGTGATCCCAAGTGAAGAACTGAGCTGGTATAACAACACGGGATGTTTCTGTGCCTCTCTGCTTTGATGCGAAGTCCAGCAGCAAGGGACAGTTAATGCAATCCCTTTTGCTGACTCTGTTTTGCGTGGTTAACTGCTGGCAGTTTTTTCCTAAATGAGTGCCACTAGGCTTGACATAACTAACTTGTCAGTACACAGAAATAATCATGAAGCATTAAAAGAATTGTGGAGAGGTTTCCACTACTTAGAGTGGAGTTACTGGCTTCTGAAAAGATGAATGGGCTCGGGTGTACCAATTTAAAATGTCCTGTCACCAGAATTACTCAGTAGCTATGAATGTGTATGAAGGTTTTCATGAATTTTTTGAACGTGCCAGGCTCTTCAGTGACACACACATGCCCTATTACAGGTTAGGGGGAGGAAAAATAGGCAACTCTTGCATCCCACGTTATTTCTTAACATTTTTCACACTGGGAACCTATGAGAGGCAAAAGTACCTGCTGGAGAGCACAAACCTGAGAAAGTTTCTGTAGTATCAAAATGATGTTTTAGTGTGCATGCCTTTTCTGTTGGGAGTCGCATTTTGAGGGTTTTCCTTCAGTTAGCAAATAAGAAAGTAGTCCTGTCAGGTTATAAAAGTCATCAAGATAATCCAGTACGAGGCTTATTCTGCTCGTACTGAACAGAGGCAGTGTATTCAGCCCATTTCTTCATGGATGAACTGCTATCTTGTAAGGGAAGATGCATGAAAGCTGAAGGTAGTGGTTTTGTAAAAACAAACGAATACATATATATAGACACACACACACATATATAGGTTCACTATTCTTTTTCTTCTGAGAACACAGCTTTTTTGTTAGCTAAATTAAAAACACATAAATGGAAAAATTAAAGCAATGGATGTAATGCTTGTCCCTCACACATTCTGCTTTATTCTGAAAAAAGTTTTATACTGTGTATTTGAGAGAAGATAAAGTGCAGAACCGTGCCTTTACTGCTGGTTTGTCTTTTTTCCTGGCCATCTTCCATTGTAACAAATAAGGCTGCACCTTCAGGTAACGAATCCAGAAAAATGCAGTGTTTAATGAATTCATCCTATGTAAGAATTTGGAAGTGAGACACTGAGTTTAGGCCAGGCTTTTTTGTTCAGTGATGCCACATACAAGGACAATGAAATAGGACCCAGTTTAGTCTACTAATACCCTGTCCTTCCTTAATGTTAGCATACTGTGATAATTCTAAGCATTGGGGAAACCTCTTGACATGAACTGTCATCAATTTTATCAACTTATTTTGGCTTAACACTTTATAGAGTAATGGAGAGAGAATGCTAGCCAAGATTTAAAAAGTAACTAAGAACAGCAGAACATTCCTCCCTCTTCATCCCACACCACCCACCCATCCATCCATCCCTGCTTTGGAGAACCATTTCTGTATTCCTGCTGTTAACATCTAGGTTCTGTCTCTGCTCATAGCTGTAGGTATGCAAGGCCCTGTGGAAGTGTAGTAAGTACCTGAGTCTGAGTTACACCTTGTATAAGCCCAGTGGATCAGAAAAGAGAAATGAGAAGGTAGAAAACCAGCTTCTTCTGGAATGTGTGTTAAAAATGCAAGATAATCTTGGTAAGCAAGTTTTCGAGGTATTAGGAGAGTATTAGGTAAGCAAACATTGAATGTGACGTAGTCCAAAACACTAGAACTTCCTCTCAAGTATTATCTTATAAATCTTGCTGCTGTTACAGTATTTGCTTTCAGTAGCTTTAGAAAGCAATTGATGGAATAATTTAGGTTGGAAGGGAGTTAGATAAGGTTGCTCAGCCTCATCCATTCAAATGGTGAATATCTGCCAGGGTGATTCCACAGCATTCATACTGTTACAGTATCAATATGTAGTCATCAGTTAGTGGGAGTGTTTCTTTGAGAAGGCCTCTTTTGAAATGAGTAAGCAGTTGAAAAGGACAAAGGGGGAGTATTTGACATTTGAAGGTGTTCAGCTTTTCATGCCCATTATGAAAAAATCAGAAACCACTGACAGTGAAATCTGTCTGGTACTTGAAAAGTTCTTGTTTTGAACTAATAACTCTTATTCTTACGGTAATTTATATTTCCAGTATGTGGAAAATGTTCTTGGATGTTGCTTTCTATTCTGTGTGGTATTTTGGGTCTGCCTGATTTTACCATCCTCCCACTCCCAACATTTTTTTTCGTTCTGATTCTTTACTATGGTTTTGATAGAAGAATGTTAGCGAGTTTGATGGGGAAGTCCTATGTATCCTGTAATAATGAGTGACCAGTAATTCATGGATGTGTTTTTGTACTGCAGACCAAAATCTACACCAACGGGGCAACCCAGTGCCAATGGAGTACAGTCGGAAGGTCTAGATTATGACAGATTGAAGCAGGTATGTATATAATGCTTTGAATAGGAAACTTGGGTATAAGGGCTTGTAGCTGTCCAATACCAGTATTTAACTGTTTTCTTAACTAGTTCCAAACTTAAATAATTATTTACTAATTATTAGTAATTATTTTTCACCAGGCATGTTTCAGTATTCTTAGAAGCTGTAACTGTAGGATGGCGGCTTACATAGCCCCATTGCTTTCTCACAGGTGATGCTTGTTCCTGCTTTTGCATTAGACAGCACACACAAGATGGTGTTGATACTATGGATGGAACTGGGAAACTGGTTTGCCAGGAAAACCTTTCCTTCTGTTCTCCTCTCTACACAAGCAAACAAACAAACAACTAACAAGCCCTCAGAGCAGTTCTAGCAGAACAAGTATCACCATGTTTGATATCAGATGTGAGCACCCATGGTCATGTGTCTGGTGGTGAAAGAGCATCCAGCAATACCACCGTTTGTGTAGCTGTCCTGGCTAAGAGCAGAGGAGAGTCTTGTGGGAAGAAGGCAGCAGCCGCCTGCTGTTAGATGAGGAAAAGATGTTATGGGATGCTTTGAGAATTGTTTGGTAAGCTACCTGTAGGTGACAGGCCTTTGTCAAGTGCACTTGCCAAACAGACAAACCTGTACAACCAGAGGCTTGGCAAGGGATCTCTTGTGACTTGTATGAAGACAGGAGCTATCAGTTAAGAGCATTAGTGATCTTTAGACTGAGCAGACATCCCACGCTCCTAAGAACAGGAGCCCCCAGAGGAGCAAGTGGGTGTAAGGTATTTGTGTTCCTCCGACTACTGAGAAGTCCCCCTCTGCTGAGGAGGCCCTAAGATGATCATCTTTGCTGCTGCTGGTAGGTGCTTTCAGTGCAGATGTCCTTTTGAGAACAGTTGTTGCCTGGGGCATCGGGCTGATGCTGACCCGAGCAGACTTGTGTAAGATGTTTGTTGTCCACATGCAAGAACGCTGCTGTGTATTTTTGCCCTGTTGGGCTTCGTGGTGTGTCTTGTAATCTTTAGGGTCTTTGGGAACAGCAAGGACAACGTGCAGCAGGGAAGCCTGATTGCCATAGGTGAGCAGCATTTCAGCATGGTGTCACTGGCGTAGAGGGGTGGTATGACGGGGGTAGCTGGCCTGCTGGTGGCTTGCTGAGTGAGGCTTGGGCAAAAGCAGTAGTGCACTTTCTCAGTGGCAATCTGAGTTGTGTGGTATGGGGAGTCGTGTTTGAGGTCTTGGTACTGTTTTTTGGCCACATTTGTCCATGCTGAGCTGGTGGAAGCTCCTTTTCTTGGGGAGCATGTTGAGATGGTGCTAGTTACTTTTCTGGCAGACTATGAGCATGCAGTGTATTCTGGGTGTGATCTGCCTCTTTTTCAGGCAAGGCTCTGCTGAAGTCAGATCCGTGTCCTTGAAAAGGGGAAAGTGATGTGCTTGCTGTTGCCAGGGGGCTCTATATTCAGGAGTCTGTAGAGCGGTGGTTGGTTGTACAGTGGGTGGGTTCCAGACTTGGCAGGTTTGGGGGATGGTTGTTCGTAAGGCCATGGTGTTGGTGGCAGTGGTTTTTAGAGGGGGTGTGAATTGTGGAGTTGGAGGTGAGGGATCTTCCTCAAGTGGCGTTTGGATCAACGGGCTGGTCCCCGAGGTGGGAGGGAGGTTCTAGATTGGGTTCCAGCTCAGTGGTTGGTTCTAAAGCAGGTCCCAGCTCAGTGGTCAGTTCTAGATTGGGTTCCAGCTTGGTGGTTGGCTCTAGGTCTGGTTCTGGCCTGATGGGCTGTTCTAGAATGGGTTCTTGAGCCAGTTCTGGCTCTGTGGGTGGTTCTGGAGTGTGTGTGGGGTTGTTCTGGAATCTGGTTCAAGGGATACTCCTGTTTTGTCATCTCAAGAGGATTTGTGGTACTCTTGCTACAGCTTCCATGAAATGCTGATGATGATAGCAGTCTGGCTGCTTTTTTTTTTCCTTCTGTTTCCTTTTTTTTCCCCTGGGGTGCTTTTTTCTTTTCTGTGTTTCTTTTTTGAGTTGAAGGCACAGAGGATGGGGATCCTATCATCCCGTAAAGCACAGCTCTCCCAAATTTCCAGCATGCTGACTCTCGCTGCCTCTGTTAAGATTCTTTTCTCTGGAGACAAAATTGTCTCATGCTCTAGTTCTACTGGATGTGTGGCAAGCTCTTACTTGCTGCTACCCTTCCCAGCAACTGGTGGCCATGGTCCTGTTCCAAGGCTTCTTGCCGCTTGTCCAAGAGTCTCATCTAAGACTTGGCAAACTGGCAGACCTCTCTCTGCAGCTTTGGTATGCGCTCTTACGCCAGGAATGACTTCAGGCAGGGAAGGTGTGTCCATGCATGTGTCTTCCACCAACAGCTCATACAGGACTTGGCAAGCCTAGAGTACACTAGAGTAATTGCATGCTCAGTTGCGAACAGCATGCTAACCCCAAAGCTGAAAAAGAAACAGATGAAATCTTGTGGATTAGTTTCCTGCTGACTACAGATTTGGCCAGGAGGTGACAATCTCCTCTGCAGAAACAGAGACTACCCCCGACTCTGCTTGCAAAAACATTGTCACCAAATCGTCAGTTAACATCACTTACACAAAAGGATGGACAAAGCAGCAAGTGGGGGACGGCACTTCACTCTGTCACCTTCATTCCCTCACATTCCACTTGGCGACTGGGAATACCTTGATAACTTGATCCCCCTTTTTTTTTCTTTTTTTCTTTGAATATTTCCTTGGCTTGAGGTTTTTAGTTAGCTACTTTTTTTGCATTCCACATCACATTTCACCTGTAGCAAAGCTTTCTTATTTTAAAGGGATGTGCCAAATTTTTCTTTTTTACTTTTTTTTTTATATTTAGCAATTACATTAGTGCCATATTCTAACTTCAGTATGTCCCTTCTCCTCTCATAAATTCTACAGGAATCAATTTGTAGGACTTCTATGGATGATTTTTTTATTATTATTCATTGTACATGCAGTAAGAATGTTTTAGGGATGCTTTAGGTTTGGGGGATTAACTTGGAAGATAAAGACTGGGTTATGCATTTCAGAAGGGTTAAAGGTTGATGAAAGGTTGGAAGAATTTTGGATTTCTCTCAGCAGAAAATTACAGGTGGCAAAATCTGTTCATGTTGCAAAACTAATCTTATTATTTATGCTCTGATACCATAGGACATTTTAGATGAAATGAGGAAGGAGTTAACGAAATTAAAGGAAGAACTCATTGATGGTAGGTATCAATCTGCTTGCTGCTGTTGTTCAGTCTTAGAGTGAGTAGCTACAGGTGCACAACAATGTAAATATAATGTGTTTCTAGCCCAAGAATGATATATTGGTAAAAGTAGCTTTGTTGTTAGTCTGGTGGCATACTTCCATTTGTGCCAAACCTGTTCTGATGGATGTGCTTGTATGTTTTCTCTCCTGTGCTTTTTGTTTTAAGAGCACATTGACACCAAGTAGTGTCTTTTAAAAGTGGTTGGAGGGATGCTGTACTTGAGTGATTTGCGGTTATCCTTGTATCATGTGGTGGTAGGTGGGTTATTCTTAAATAATTCAGAGCTGCTGAGGTGCATATTTCAAAACTGGTAATATTCAGACTAGGATTGTGCTTCCAGCTTTCAGTATTATCTTCTTTTGTCTGTAACATGAGAGTCAAGGAAAAGAATTCTCACAATTTTCCTTTTTATTTTAACAGAAGATATCTTTCTAAGTAGTCTTGTGTACTTAAGGGAAATAATTGAGAAAGCATAATCTTAAAAGTCCACCAGTCAAGAAGTAAATAAAACTCTGTGTGATTTACTACATTGGTGTGCTGGTTTTGTGGGGGTTTTTTTGTTGTTTTGGTTTTGTTTTTGTTTTTTCTTTGTGGAAAGTACCAAAGGGGGGACCGGGGGGAAGTCATATTAAACTGATACCACTCCTGGTAAAATATCAAATGTCATCAACTGATGTCATAGAAAGAGCTGGCTGGTTTTGGGCTACAGAGAATGCAGTGCTTTTCCCTATATTTTGACTGTGCTGTATACTGCAGCCTTTTAGAACAGTACAATGCAAACAAGGGAGAGCCCTGAGGTTGCTCTTAAAACAAACAAAGAAAAAATTATAATAAATGAGGCCACACATATGGTCCTTGGTAATCCCAGTGGTAGTGATTGTCATCAGGTGAGGTCATAGACTTGCTGGAGATGCAGAACTGAAAAATAAGACGTTAACAAAAATTTTACAGGAGGAAAAAGGGTACTGCCTGGTTGAGAATGACAGTTGTCTGAAGCCACATGAAGCTATCTTACGTATAGATTATTTGTGTGATAAGACTGTTGGAGCAGAGTGAGCATTCGTTAAGGAGTCAGTTGTGTATTCTGGCTTTCTGCCTTGACTTTGACTATTTGATTTGTTAACTTTTCTCTCTGTCTCTTTCTAGCTATCAGGCAGGAACTCAGCAAGTCGAATACTGCATAGAAAGACTAGTACTAAGCCGATGTGACTCTTTAACTTGGTATAAAACTGACTACGTTTTGTGAGCTGTTAGAAGAAAACGGAGACAGACAGACACTTGGAAGGAGGGAGAAACAACCTATTCTGAAAAGCTTCAGATACATCACTCTGGTGATATGCTATTCCCCTCCTAGTTTGCAGCTTTTTTCTGACCTTTACAGCAGGGTGGAAAAGACTCTTAAAGTTACTGTAATGATTATGCAGAAATTCCTACACCTATCAGACAAGATCACAGTGCTTTGAAGTCTACTCATGTCAAGATAAAATTGCACATGTTTCAGAATTTGTTGTTAAGACAAAAAACAGGGAAAAGCTTGGGAAGGCTTTTCAGAGAGGTTTTCTTAATGAAGGAGTTAGCAAGTTATACTGTTGTACTTCAGATGTATCTCAGGTTTGTCTTCCTATCGTATCTGATATTTCCATGAATAATTTAAAAGATCAGATGTGTAGAAGTTCAGTTCACAAAACATGCAACAATTAGAAATGCGTGCTTTTAAAGGGCAATATTTGTAAGTGAATGACCTAGACAGTGATGACACATCAAGATTTTGGAATTTTATGATAGGAAGCCTCTCTAGTTAGCCTTCATGCAATTTTATAGGAAAATAAAAAAAGCAAACACAGTCCAGAGTTTAAAGATGTAGATGCCTTCCTACATTGTTACGATGCTTTACCAAATCTAAGACTTCTACATAATGCGAATCAGCAGTCAAATGTAAATCATTAGTATGTTGTAGATTTACAGTAGATTTTTGGGGCTTTTTTTAGATTTATGCATGTGGACATTTTTGTAATGTAACACAACACAGCCAGCTTTTTAATTAAAAGAAAAATTGCATGTCACAGAGTAGCCTTTTCATTTGTAAGGCTTAATTTATGCCCAGAAAGATGCGGGATGAGGGAGGGGGAAGGTGACACATTTTTATTACTTTCTACACTTTTTCTTCATCTTACATGCATGTGTAATAATGAGGAAAACGTGACTTTTATCAGTAACCATGTTAATGGAACCAGGTACTTAATCCTTTTGTATCTTTTTTCAGTTTTCTATTTGAAATTCAGTAATACTTCCATAATGGTTCTGAAACTCCCATGTGAACCTAACTCATTTCTAGGTGAGAGAACAAACACGTAGGCATCTGAATTACTTGGGATGCCCCTGTGTAAGTGCGTTGTCCTTTACCTTTTTACCATGACCCTCTGCTTCACTCTTTTCTGAGACTCCTTATTTGGTTGTTTAATGAAACAGGACAGCAGTTAGTTACCTTAGAATGACGGAGCATCAGGTCACAGTAATTGTCCCCTTCTCCTCCTAATTTATCTGCCACCCTCCTTCCAAAAAACTCAAAACCAACAAAAGACCCCACAGCTCCACACAACCCAAACCCTGAAAAACAGCAATGGTATGCCATTGGTTTCGGTTGACAATTTGAGAATTATTTTTAGGGGAGATGATACCTTTCTGTTTTCCAGGGTTTTCAGATTTTATGCTTGTAAAATTTTTTTTTTTATTTTTTTTTTTAATGTGGTACAGTTCAGTGGAATAGAAATTCTGTGAATTGGATCTGTAGTGCTTTGGACAAAGAATATGGATCAAAATCTTCCGTTTTCCTTTGCACTGTCAATTTTTCTCAGCCGTAACAGTGCCATGTTTGCTTTGGGATCTGTGCTGATCCAAAAGAAAAGTTTACTTACAACTTTTGGAGAGATTAATGTTTCAGCTTAAAAGTATATGCAGCTCCATGCGTAGGACAAATGCTTTCAATAACATACTGTCTTAAGTGCTGAACACCAAAGCAAAACAGCACTTGCAGCTTTGGAAAGGCTTCAGTGGGAAATTTTTCTCCAATCCAAACATTTCCTGTTTCTATAGGTTCCACTTCTAAGAGAAGACTACAGTGGAAATATTGCCTAACTCCATTTATTAATAATTTTTTAAAAGAAAAAAGAAAAAGAAAAACATTTTTCTGCATGCATTTATTGAAGGCATTAAAAAAAATCCATAGTAAGCTTGTCAAGTACTGTTTTTCTCAAAACAAGAGGAGGCATTTTCATCTTTGTTGATGTAACTTTTTGTTTTACACGGACTTTTTGAGCATTAAGGAAGTTTACCCTTGTCAGAAATCATGTTTGATTTGTTTCTAGGAGAGTTCAGGAGTAGCATAGTGGAATAGTGTGAATGGGTATAAGTGGTCCAAAATTAAAGGCTGAACTACTAGATTGTGCAAGGAACTGGCTTATGCACTAAACGTTTTGTGCCTTGGTCTACAATTAACATGATTTCTGTTTAAAAGAAAAAGGAACAGATGTCGTCTTTTGTGCTGCTTCTACATACATCCTTTCTGTAATCCCAAACTGCCGAATTGGTTCTTTCCAGAAAATCAGATTGAATTAAAGATTACTGTAGATATTTCCTGTCCTACTGACAGTTGCACCGTTCCAGAGATTTCAGTATTGAAAATGAACTGCAGAAGCTAAGATTATTTTGTTTACTGGTAACTAAGTTCTTTAGAAACCATATTGTGGTGGTTCTGTGCTTTTGTACAATGGATGTCTTGAGCTGAGGGCAGTTTAAGGGATCCTTTCTAATGCCAGGAAGGCGTTGCTTTCCTCAACACTGTGATCTGACCTGTGATAAACCTGTACTTTAGACAAGTGGCTACCAAGTCAACTGCAAACCAACTGAATGTAAAAATCTTAGTGCTGGTGCTGAAATCTCTTCAGATAGTCATAATGATTTCCAGTTCATTGTTTTAAAAAGTTATCGAGCATCAAGTGTCAATCAAAGACTGAAGATGATCACTAATGAATGTTGACTTTTCATGCATTTAGGTTTACCTTCTTTTTAGTTTCTCAGTTCATTCTCTGCTATTTTTATCATACTGTGTCATTTTAAATTTCTTACATGCTAACGTTTTGTTTGAGCGAATGAAATAAAATTGCAATATATACACGTTGCCACTATTTATTTCTGGAACTTCGTAGAAGACTCTCTGAGGTTTACTACTCGAATTCCCAAAATTTTTAATGACTCTTATCATTCCTTACTCCTTGATTCCACCCCTCCTTTCTGTTTCTCCATCAGAAGATTCAGCAGAGAAAAGTGAAGACTTAACTTACAATGAATGTAATTGCAGGGACTCTGTAGCATTCATGAATGGTAACTGCTGTACATAAATTCAAATCCATTTTAAATGTATGATTTGATTTACATTCTCACACAGCATACACTTTGGTCTCTGTATCCACGGAGAACTTGGAAGGGAGGGAGAGGGAGAGACCGGGGTAAAATAATTACAGTTAGTCTGACTTTCTCTTGCTGCTTTTATGTTCATGACTTGTTTTCAATACTGGTAATAAAGGAAACCTACCATGAAAGATTAATATAGCTTTCTGTACACTAAGGACAGTTTTGCTCAATTTGTCTTACAGTGGAATATTGAGAGTAGCTGTCCTTGACTTAGCATCCTGAAAGCTGTGCTTCTCTGCTGTTGCTTTTTTGTTCAGAGAGATAATGGGATAATCCTGCTTTGGCAAACTGTTGGACCCAATGCTAATTTTGGCACCAACCTTAATGAGTTATAAAGACTTTTTAAAAATAAAATTATCACTAGATTCTAAAATGGTCTGCTATTATTGGGGTGGTCTTTAGGCAACAAGTATAAAAATTTCTGATTTAAATTTCTGAACAGTGATACAAAAGCTGTCTGTCAGCATCAAGAGATGTATGGTATCTACTTTTTAAAGTTGTGTATTACAAAAGTAGGAAGGTGGTCTGTGGTTGATCAAACTGGTGATTGTCAGCACTTTACATAGGCTCTTCTGAAAATGTTTAATCGGGCTCAGTTCCAGTGCTAAGTATTACTTGCCAGCGTCTCTCTTAGGAGTAATCGTACAAAGCTTGCAAAATCGCGAGAAGATTCCCTCTGGTTTTGGTAGGTGAACAAGACTGGGCTGATGGGGAGCAAGGAAACAGTTTTCCAAACTTGCTTGGTACCCAAGACTAACAATTCTTTGGGGGACTGTAAATTTTCCTGACTGTGTAGGCTTTCGGGGGGGGGGGGTAA
Source organism: Ciconia boyciana (assembly GCF_034638445.1). NCBI lineage: Eukaryota > Metazoa > Chordata > Aves > Ciconiiformes > Ciconiidae > Ciconia > Ciconia boyciana. The sequence continues at coordinate 108,708,536 of NC_132936.1, read as the reverse complement.
TAGCTGGTGAAAAGGGAAGGAGTCCGTGATTTCAGTGGAACTGGGGCCAGTGCAAAGTACTTGAAAAACAGGCTACAGTTCACTTAAATCGTTTGTCTTAGAGGGTGATTTTTGGGTATGGAAGGGATGAGGATTATTTAATGCTCAGTTACGTGCTATCTAGGAGAGTCTTAATGGAGAGAGGGAAGTCAGTCTGTTAAATCAACTGTCACAGTATATATTAACACATTCAAAAGAGTATATCTTTAAGTCAGCCCATATGAAGGCCTGACAGGAGTTAAATATTTATTTTAGTTCCTTGGAGATGGTCACCTAAGACTGTTCAAATTGCTATGTTATGTCAGGAAATATATTCAAGTTGATTTAGGTTTGTAATCTTAATAAAAAAATGTGTCACAAAACTTGGCGTAATTGTCCAAGATATGGAAGAGGAGGTGTAGTTGATGTTCTAGATGTTGGGAAAGCTCAGCAAAACCTTAAAGCCACAGCACTAGTGCATGTTACCTGGTAATCAGCACCTTCATTCTTGCACAGGTAGTTGGTTCTCACAGTGATGCTGAAAGTCACGGAGCTTTGTAAAATTACTTCCATTTTATAAATGGATCCCGGTTGAACTCTCAGTCAATAAATGCATTTTCTAACGTTTATTTTGTGTAGCTTGGTGTCCTGAATCTTACTCTATGAGTACTCTATCCAGTGTCCTACTTTGATAAACTGCTAAACAGCAAAGGCGGTGAGCAACTACTGCAGATGAACTGTATTGCTCTGGCTGTTGTAGCTCTAGTGCAGGCTGAGTGTTTTCTGTGTTCAGATGCTTAATTTTGCCATCGTTGTTGTTTAGTTATGTGGACCACCTTCTCCCTTCCCAACTTATTTTAGAGCTGTTCCTGGTGTGACGTTTTCACTTCTCTTTGCGACTGCAGGTCTCTTCTGCAACTGCTCAAGCACGGTAGAGTTGGACGTGATCTTGCATGATGAGTCTATGTTTACCATCTTAAATCTTAAGTGTAATTTTTTGTCACCAGCCAGCTGGAGCCACTTAAGTCCCTACCTACTCTCTGAACAACTTTCAACTTGGCAATAAAGTTATCTATACTACCTACGCTGTGAGTGTGCTGAACTGTATCCTGGTTTTCTTTGCAGGGCCTCTAGGAGTTGGTCCGCAAGCTGCTGACGCAGGCAGAGAAAAACATGAAGAGTAGCAAGGAAGTGGGTGTAGGAAGAGAAAGTGTAAGGGAGTTCTGGAAGTGTTCAGTGTAGGCTGATACCTGCAGGGAAGGCAGCAGCTAGCAATGAGCGGGGCTGCAAGAGGCCTGAAAACTCACAAACAGGTTTCAAACCCAGTCTGGATGCTGCTGGAATCTGCAAATTTAGATAGTTGGCAGAGGTGGCTTTCTGGGCAATCTTAAGGCTGCTTGCCCTTCATCGTAGGCCTAGTACATTTAAAAAAAAAAAGTTACCTCTGTGTTGAAGGTAAATTATCTGCTGCTTCACATTTTTTCCCAGTACTGTATTGTGAAACCAGTTTGACCCTACGTAGCTCGGTAAGTCCTGTGGTGCTACAGAACCAGCCCCAGCAGCTGAAACGTAGCCCTGAGGAAAGGGAGAGTGCAGACATGCTCATATATGCCTCCCGAACGTGGATCTAGGGGAGCCTGTCACTGCCACGAAGGCTTGTGGCTGCAGCAGATGAGAAACAGTTTTATTTGGCTCTTAGGCTGAGACCTTTATCTCTGCCAATGAATGATGCTCGCGTTTGAGACAAAATTGGCCAAAACCGTGCCTTATCATCTCTGCCCAGTAATCTTTGCTCTGCTAATGAGAAAAGCTCTCTGTGGCTTTCAGTCCCACAGGCTGACAACACACTACAGCGTAAGAAGCGGAGAGGAGTCCCAGCCCTGATGGAGTTGGTCCGTCAAGGGGCTTCACAGGGTAAGTGAAAAATCCTTTCTCTTGTCCAGAATGAGCAATTACAGAAATGCAGCCCTGACGAGTACTAGCTGATATTGCCAGGTGCCCGTGATGCTGGAAAGACATTGCCATTTATGAAGGGCTGTTGTCGCGTATGCTGGTTTTGTCAGCAGATCTGCTTCAAGAATAACTGGAACAATCTGCATTAGTGCAACGCTGGTTGTAGCCTGACCTGAAGGGCAAAGCTTTGTATTCTGCATATAACATGGCCTTAAACGTTATTTTCTTTAACTCAGATTTTTTGCCAGAGTGTTTGGATTGTCAGAGGTGAGAACCTTTTTATATCCTACTGTCAGGCTATGTGTTGTTAGTTGTATGGGAGTGGATCTCTCAGTTACGGCGCCAGTTTACATGTTCAGCCTCCCGAAAGTGACTTTTCAAGTAGGAGTTTGCCACTTAGAAAACTGAAATTAGCACTGTTATGTGACTTAATGGAGCATATGTAAAGAGGAGATGACCGCTGCACCCAGAAGAGTGGGGAAGCTGAGGAGTGCAATCCTGTCAGACACTGGAAGCTCAGGTGCCTCAGAGGTGCAGTGCCTGATGAATACTGTGTACCCAAAGGCAGAGTGCCGTTGCGTAGGCATGCGCAGGTCCAGGCTCTGTCTGATGATCAGGGGGCCTTATTCCAGCCGTAAAAGGAAATCAAATGCTTGTCATCTTTTCTCTTTTGTTTTGGTGGTGTTGGTTGGGTTTTTTCCTAAAGTCTTTGTTATTAAAGAGAATAGTAAGTGACACTAGGCAAAGTTGGAGATTGGAGTATCTAACGTGGTAGGTCAGTGTGTGGTCAGGTCATTTTGGGAGGCAGCATTGCTTGGATGAGCCCCCTAAGTCTGCTTTGGTTGTCCTGTTTCTAGTTCATGGGGAAAAAAAAAATCCATCAGAGATTTAAATAATCTTCTCAGATACTCTGGAGTCAAGCAAACATTTGTGAAGTTGTGGTAACAAACTCATATCAAGTCTTCACAAGGTCACATTCCCACACAAATCTCAAACTACATGACAGGGGAACACACAGGCTGCACACTAGTGACGGCTTTCAAGTACTCTTTAAATAAATTATTTTTTTTAAAAAAGCATCTTTGAAGAAGACTTTTACAAAAAGATAACTGGCAAGCTGAAAATATGCAGGTTCTGCAATTTATTGGTTGTAACTGAAAACATGAGTTTTCAGTTCTTTACTCAATCTGTTAGCTTGTATTACTTTTCAAATGCGTTTCCATCTCTTGTTTCACTTGTGTAATACTTGGAGAGCTGCTAACTACTGTAATAATTTATTGCAGAGTCAGCGAGATGCTCTGTGCTCTCATTCGGGAACGAACAGTTTTGTCTGAGTTCTGCTGAACGGCTGGGCTCCGTTAACACTTGCGGTTAGCGGCACAGGGGGATTGGAAAGAAAAACCCTCGTGTGAGCTATTTGACATGGTGTAAAGGAAGTGCATCGGAAAGTCACCTGAAGGTAGAGATCTCCAGAGATGAGCTTAGGGATGGGAATGGGGTAGTGCACCTTTAGGGAAAGTAGGTAAAGAAATCATAAGTCCACGGTAGTGGTAGGCAAATGAGAGGACTCCAGAAGAGAGGGTTTCTGACAGCCAAAAATGCAAATTCCTTCCTTGAAAATGAAGGGAGAGAGTTGCAAAAGGCTTTGAAGATGGTGGCATGTTTAGCGTGGTCAAAATAAGGAACGTTGGTTCGGTTTCATGTGTTCCCAAGCATTGTGTGTGAGGAAAACCAGAGGTGATGATGTTAATAATCGTTAATAATCAAGGGGAGGGGAATGAGCACTTCATAAAATACTGCATTTTCTTCCTATATTACTTTTCACTTATATGCTTTTATTTTTTTCTTAACGGCATAGAAACGTAAGGTGAAATATATAACCGAAGTCATGTCTTTTCCATATTTGACTAATATAAAAGGAGAGGAGTTCAGGTCTGAAGCATCGCTCCCGAAGTGCAGAGCCTCACCGTGTGACAGCCCGAGGGCTGAGCGATGTGCAGGCAGCCCCAGCACAGCCTGACGGTGAAGCCTCGAGCACAGCCAGGGCCTGCGCCAGCAGTAAAGTCTTGGCTTTTTCATTGCGTAATAAATTGTTAATTACGTTTTATGTATCTGCTGAAGGGCAACTTCATTGCCATGAAGTCCTTGGTCTTCTGGGGAAAGAAGTTATGCCTTTAAGTGTCCATCAGTCAGCCTGCAACCTTGAGAGCAAATAAGTCGTTATATATTTACCCTCTACGTTGTTCTAAAAGCAATAGGTTTCATGCTTTAACTGGACCCAAATAGCAAATGTTTCTCTCTCTGCTGTCAGCTATCATAAATAAAAATGTTGCACGTCTTCAAGCCCGGTGTATTCTCAGCTTCTCTGAAGTCAATGCGCATTGTATTAGAGTTTGGTCTTAGTCTGAAATGTTTCCAGCAATCAGATGCAATTGTCTTGTATTTATACAATCTAGTAAATACTGCCCAGCATTTTTTATGCATCTATGAAAAATGTGTAAGCAATAAAGTATAACTTGAATTACAGGAAATGGCTTTTTTTACTGGAGGTTGGGAATCCTGCTGCTAATACTGTCAGGGGTGCAACAGAATGGCTCAAACTGTTTTTAATTGCTTACTTCCAATCTATATGCTCCGGAACGGCATGCCTTTTACATATGGTGTTACATGTTATCAATGTCCTAGTAACGTCACACACTAGAATATGACTACGCTATAGCAACTACAGTATGCTGTGAGTAAAGAATAAAAGGCATTTGGCAGTATTTCTAAACTAAAATTGATTTGCTAAATAACTGAGATACAGATATGGAATAAACCAAGAGCAATTACTGACAAGTGACGTCTCCTTTTTGAGCAAGGAGCTGGATAGCATCATCAGCTGGTGCGGTTTGGAGCCAGCGTTGCAGGGTGATGCAGCCATTACAAGCGTTAGGGGATTTTTGAACTCTGCTACGGAGTTTCAGTAGCACTAAATTTGCTAGAGGTAAGGAAAACAGCTTTTTTATGGAGAAGTTCCTCACTAATAATTCAGAAATGGCTTGATGTCTGCTTTAAAAGGAATAAAAATGAAAATGTTCCAATTACCGAGTTATCTCTGAGTCTCTTTTTTTTTTTTTTACATGTCATTGCCAAAGCTCGTGCTCCCAGAGGAAAACTTCAGTGCAGTGCTGCCAAGATGCATCACAGCTGGGTTGAGTCTGTACGGCAAACAGTGACTTAAAAATGGTCCTTTTATATTTTATGAACTGCATATAGATTTCATGCTCCTGTTAATTTCAGTTTTTCCTCTTGAAAATATGTTGGTTTGGGAAGAGGGAAAAGAAAAAAAAGCTTGTATTACAGGTTTCTTGGTGATAACGGATTAACTTTGCTTTTCCTCCTCATATCCATGCTTTCCTGGTTAGAGGAGGCACTGTTTTGATACAGCGCAATATCAGTTTTCTTTTTGAAATAAATACTGATTTTTTTTTTTTGTATGAATGTAAGATGTGTAGTTTTTTTCTAGCAATGGGGTACTGATTTTTTTTCTGGTGTTGCAGAAAGGTAATTCAAGTGCTTGAGAGAGGGCAGAAACCAGGAAAGTCTCTGCTCTGGGATGGCTTGCTTTTAACAAGGATTTAGATGCTCAATGTGTAGAACAATGAGGAAAAATCAAAATAGATTTGTTTCACAGTGTGCTGCTTTTGGCTGGGGTAGAGTTAATTTTCTTCATAGCAGCTAGGATGGGGCTATGTTTTGGATTTGTGCTGGAAACAGTGTGGATAACACAGGGATGTTTTCGTTACTGCTGAGCAGTGCTCACACAGAGTCAAGGCCTTTTCTGCTCCTCACCCCACCCCACCAGCGAGTGGGCTGGGGGTGCACAAGAAGTTGGGAGGGGACACAGCTGGGACAGCTGACCCCAACTGACCAAAGGGCTATTCCATACCATATGGTGTCATGCTCAGCATATACAGCTGGGGGAAGAAGAAGGAAGGCGGGGACATTCAGAGTGATGGCATTTGTCCTCCCAAGTAACCGTTACGCACGATGGAGCCCTGCTTTCCTGGAGATGGCTGAACGCCTGCCTGCCCATGGGAAGGAGTGAAGGAATTCCTTGCTTTGCTTTGCTTGTGTGCGCAGCTTTTGCTTTCCCTGTTAAACTGTCTTTATCTCAACCCATGAGTTTTCTCACTTTTACTCTTCCGATTCTCTCCCCCATCCCACCAGGGGGGAGTGAGCGAGCGGCTGGGTGGGGCTCAGTTGCTGGCTGGGGTTAAACCATGACACACAGTCATCACAGTTTCAGCCTAGGGGATATCCTATGGTGCAGCTGAAGTATCGCTGAACTGTTAATTGAACTATTCCCTTCAAAATCTGGAGAACAACTTCCTTCAGGTGTTTTTAGTCTTCAAATAGCTTCAGAAAAGGCAGGGGATGCCTGTTCAGCCATGGTCTTTTTAGGCTTAAATTCACCTTTAAAGGTAGACACACAGATGTGGATTCATGTTCTTCCTCCAGGGTTCCCAAACTCTTCTCCCTCAGCAGCCTCTCACTGTTGACCAAGGTTGTCCTCTCCTACTGCACATGTGGCAGAGCCTGAGCTGGATTTTGAGGCAGGAACAAGGCATTTCAGTTTCTCTAGCCTATTTATAGGTTTTTTTACTTACTTTGTCTCTGCTAGCTGGTCTGGCAGCTGATCAGCCAGGACTGCCAGGAGATGGGAATAACCTCCAACCTCTTTGTGATGGGGCCTGGGTTTATACCAATAACCACCTTGTGAAGCAAACCTTAACCTTCCTACCAAAACCTTAGGCCTCCAGATGCCTGATTAAATGCTAAATGTGAAAAATGCTTTCCTTCCTTTGTGAACTTTTATGTCCTTTCTCATGTATGTTCACCACATAAGTTGTATTTTCTTGAAATAAGCTCTATTTGCCCTGTACTACTGAGGGAACAACTCCAGTTTAACCAAAACAAGAACCTAAAAGCTGAAATACTGCTGCTGAAACAATTTCTGCCTAGGTTGCAGTAGGAAATAATTGTGCTGGTCATTTCGGTGCTGCCATACTGAGCTCATCGGCTCTTTTTCTTGAGCCTGCGATCATCCAGCAGTTAGAAACAGCATAGCCAAATTTAACAAAACCCTGTTTATGTCAGCTGCAGAGACTAACCCTATAAGCCTGAAGGCATTTTTATTTAAGCTAAAAAGGCTTTGTTATAGTAAAAAGGCATTTTTTAGTTAACTTACAAAGTACGAGTTAATTCAAAGTTAGCTGTGGCTTTATAAACTTAAATTCTGTGCTGCAGCTGCCGGAGGGGAGGACAGAAGTTGTCTGACCTTACCTGGAAAACACTATTGTGTCAAGGATGCACAGTATGGATTCTGGATTGTGCTCCCGGCTTTGCTGGGACGGCGTCCTTCCCCCAAGCTACAGCGAGCTGGTTTTTCTTAGTACTTCGGTTGCCTTGATTTTTGTAATTGAACAAAAACAGATGTATACCTTTCCGCTACAGCATTCAATAGTTTCGCTAGTGATGGTGAGCAGTGTTATTAGACTGCTGGTGGGACTCACTCTATTTTCACAGTTATTCTAATCTTGTCAGGTAACAGAAGATAGAAGTTGGATGTGGCTGGTTTATGTGCCAGCTCTTCCTCCAAATGCACAATCTCAGTGTTTGGCTGCAAAGAAAACTTCTAAAGGGTGAGCAGAGAGCTTGTAGGGAGAGCAGAGCATCGAGCACGATGCTAAGGATGAACTGCCTCTTTCATGTCAGCATTTTGCCCTTGTTGCCTGGTTGACGGTGAGGCTTGCAGGAATCTCATTTGATGCCAAAAGACATCACTTCAAGACTAGTATTTTTTCAAATGTAGGAGCCCAAATCTTTGTAGCCATTGGTTATATATTTGAAATGTTTCTGGAGATGCGAACATCAAATCTTCATCTTATCCGGTTAAGCATGTTGTAAAGGTTGTCTATCTTCACTTTTAATAAATGTACAATACATGGGAATGTACAGGCCTAAATACGCTCAGAGGTGGGACTGGGTTATTTCACTCAATGTTTGCATGGGTTTAAAGAAACTTTTAAATTTACTGTTTTCCATTGCTCAGTCTTCACAGTTGCAGTTTTGTGGTGTCCTTTACTAATCTTATCTAGTTCTTCACCTTCCTAAATAGAATCAATCTTCAGTATGACAAAAGATACGCAGATTTTTGGAGGACAGGGTGAGAAGCGAATGTGAAGAGCATCAAGTGAAATTATTTTCTTGCAAGTCACGCTTAAAATTGATCAATTTTGTCATATGTAAAAAATGCAAAGCTTATAGTAGGGAACAGTACAGAATCAGACACCTAAACTTCTCCCAGGTGCTGTGAAGATAAAGATGATTGTTGTATAATACAAGCGCAAAAGCTTTACATAGCCAGTGTATTTTCAGCATTTTTTCTTTCCAAAGCAAATGGAGCTTGCTGACACAATGCAGGTCTTGTGTTGGAGGGTGGGTGGTGTTTGTTTAAGATCTTAGAGCTGTCTTGATTTCTTTCCCTTGCAGTGTTAAGGCATTGTGGATAACAAATTATGTTATTTTCAAGTTGGATCACTGTAGAAAACAGTAGAATACACTCAAGAAATTGCCACAATTATGTGGCTTCATTGTGCAACTATCAAAATATTCCCAAAAGACTTTGTAGCTTCTTGTGAACTCAAGATTTGACTGTTCTTGTTGGCCTTTTGAGATACAGAAGAAATATGAAGCCAATAGCACAACAATTTACAGAAATGTACTTAATTTAATGAAGTCCAGGCTGCTGAACTGAGCAGTTACTAAAGTTTCCATTTTAGCGGCTCTAGAACAGCCCTCTGACCTAGAATGTGATCTGGAACCTGGCCTAGAACCATAAACCTACCTAGAACCCCCTTGCCCTACTCTGGGAGGCCTGCCAGTTCATCCAAATGCCAGTTGATGAACAGCCCTCACCTCCAGCTCCATCCTTCGGGCTGCAGAGAATGCAGTGCTTTTCCCTAAACATCAATCAGGAATTGTCTCTCGACTATCAGAGCGGCTTCTTCTCTATTAATATTTTGACTGTGCTGTGTACCGCAGCCTTTCAGAACAGCGTGGTGCAAAGAAGGGAGGGCCCTGAGGCTGCTCTTGAGAATGGCATTTGTCTGAAGCCACATGAAGCTATCTTAGGTACAGGTTAATCACGTTCTAAGACTGTTGGAGCAGGGTGAGCCTTCTTTAAGGAGTATTCTGGCTTTCTGCCTTGACTTCGACTGTTTGATTTCTTAACTTGTCTCTCTCTTTCTCTCGCTTATGGTACTTTATACCGTTAAGTACCTAAATACTGATTATGGAGTTGCATTCTTTTCTGCTGATGCCTCAATTACCCTTCTTCCATAGCATGGTATTTCCTTTGTGTGCTGTATATTTAAATTGTATGTTTTGGGGGATAAAGGGATTCATACGGGTTTGTATAAAGAAAGGGTCTTTGACTCGGAGTTTAGAGACACTTCTACACTACCAGTCATATATATGAGCTTCAGAGTCTCTCTTCTTTTTTTTTTCCCCCCCCATGTACTCTGGTCCACAGTTTAGTATTTCAGAGTTACTGAGCTTTCAAGGCTGCAGCAGATGAGATGTTCTGCTCACTTCAGGGCAGAGGTGGGGATTTTCTGGTGAGCTTCATCAGCCAAAGAGTGGTTCTGAGCCTCTAGATATGGAGCTACTTTGCAAATCTTTGCTAAGGTGATTTGGGTTATAGTAATTAGGTTTAGATTGGAGAAGACCTGCACCTCACCATAGTTCACTGGGGCTTTATTAGCAATCATATACTAGTATTGTGTTCGTTCCCTACAGCCAGAGTCCCACCATATCAGGATCTCCTTCAGTTATATCCAGAAGTAGAGATGCTGTAATGAATGGAAAAATTGTCTGCAGTTATGGAGGAGGGGGGAGGAGGAGGCAGGTCATGTGGACTATGCTGCTTGGCATAATGCTCTTTGCCATTAAACAAGTAGAAAAAATACCTGACGAGCCTCAGGACGCAGTAGTACAAATGCCCAAGCACTTACTCCAGTATCAAGAATGCAATTTAAAAATAAAAGCCTATGAAATACCCCCCAAGAATGCTCAAACGGGAGTGTTACTCACATGACTGTATATTAAGGAGCAAATAATCATTTGCTGTGAAATCACCAGCAAAGGCAGCAGCTGGAGTAAATCGCAGAGCGGTTCCACTCCAGATACAATGCCCAATATTATGCTATGTCATAGGAAATGTGTAAAATAGCTGGAGCCAATGAAGAGGAAAAATAAGGTCTGTGGGAATAGAGGTCTTAGTTGTAAGGGGGGGTGGTGGTGGTGTGTTTACACTCTGCTAGCTTCAGGAAAAATACGATGGGGCAATTAGGAGAAGAGGTTCCTGCATATGATCCCTATTCCTAAACAAGATTCTGTTTAAAATGAAAAAAATGAACAAAAATCTTTCCAAGATCTCAGGCTATAAAGGGATTGACGAAATGGCAGTCTGTGTGGGATATAGAGAGACATAACTTTGTCAAGTTATCACGGACAAAACTGGACCAAGACAGGGATAAGGAAAAAAGTCATCGATGGCAGAGACAGTCTCATGAAACAGTAACTGGGAAGCAGTGATGGAAATGTTTGAGAGTTGAAGAAAGGCTTGTACCTGTTTGGGGTAAGTCAGAGGAAAGAAAGGGTGGTTCTGTCCTCCTAGCTGATGTGCAGCTGCTGGGACAGCAAGTACGGCTCCTCTCTGCCAGGCGGCAGGCGTTGTTGGTCAGCACCGTTCTTAATTTCCAGAAGAAGCCCCAGAGTAAGGGCTGGGTATTTTAATGCCTATTTAATTCCACTATTTAAAATGGGTAACTTCTTACCAGCAGTTCCTTTTGACTGCTTGCCTTTATGTTCATAATTTTAGTTTCTTTTCCTGACTGTAAGCAAAGGTAGAATATTGCACTTCAATTCAAATGCCTTTACACTTTTGGGAGGACTTTTTTTAGTGCCTGTTATCCTCCAGAGCCAACAATGTAATGTTGATCTACACTCTGGTTTCTGCATTGCCCCCAGAACTGTGAGGTGGGATATTTCCAGCTGTGGGATTGCTATTGCTAATAAAGGTTAATTGCTGTTGATAGTGGTGGGGTTCCCAGAAAAGAAACAGCTGACTTCCAGAGGCAGGATTAAAGTTTAGGATTGGCAATTGGAAGAGTCACCTCTTAGTTTGTAAAATGAACAAGTTGCAGAAAGATCGATGTGAAAAGCATGATGCTTTACAATGCTCTTGTAAATCTCTTTTGCAGAACAACTGCACTGTAAGCAGCAGTAAAACTGTACGGAAAAAGAGGCTTTTCTAAGGCATGGCGGCGTTCTTGCAAGAAAAGATTAACATCACGGTAGCTTCACAGCCTCTTTGTCTTACGATGTGTGTTTGATAGGTGCCAGAAATACGTGGTTTGACGTTTGAACATAAATGATTGTTTAAAGCTGTCTGTACCAGCTGATTTTGGTAACACAGTCCACATACTACCAATGAGAAGAGGGTAGAAAAAGGAGGACCAGAGGAATTGTGGATGAATCAGTATAGCTTTGATCCTCAAAAGATGTTGAAATTATTGAAACGTGTGATTGTAAGTATTCAAAAAGTAATTTCGTTTGAAAAGAAGAAAAGAGCTATTGTGGATTTGAAGAGAACAAGCCTATCCAAACCATTTCCTTGAATGAGGTCATCTGCTTATTTGATAAGGAGGAAGAGCTCAGGATTGTATCTTAACTTTAATGGTGCTCCGCAAGTGTCCCACAAGACCACATAAGGGAGTTGGAAGTGTAGTCTAGAGCTCACTACTGTTATGGTAATGGCTCAGACTGGTTTGGAGGAAGAAAGGAAGAAGATACTTTCAAGGAGTATTTATTTCCCTGCCCAAATGGAGAAGGAAGAAGATGTGCTGTCAAGTGGAATCCAGATGAACATCTGTCCTGGGCGCGCTTCTTTTAGTCATTTTAAATAAATGACTGAGGGTTCAGAATAAGTCTGATAAATTGAAGAGATGGCCTAAAATCTAAATGTGACATTCAGTGCAGAGGAACTGCAGAATACTTGAGTGCGAGAGAGAGACACAGACAGGGTTGTGTTACATTCACCTGGTGCTGTGGGTGGGGGGTTGAGTTGGATGGGTTGCTCTGGAGAAAACAGGGGGAGTAAGCTGGGTGTCACACCTGATGGGAGCCCGTGAGGTAGTATTTGTTGAAGGACAAAACAAAGACCCCTGTGAAATAACTGAGAGGTATTTAAAAGCATAATATACAGGTGGCATGGGTAGCATTCACTCCATCCTACCTGGAACCGGGGAGGAAGGGAATAAATTAATGGAATTTAATCAAGGGATAAGGGAGGTGGGAGAGCTAGGATGACCTTAATGGAAAATCAGAAAGAACCAGATATGTTGATTCTAGAAAAGAGTCGGCTGAGAAGGCACACTGGTCTTCCAATATGAAAAGTTTATTTATAAAGACATGAAGATCCATGTTCTCCATGGCTGCTTTTCAGTAAGATTATAATCTTCATTAGATGCAATGAAGACCTAGGTTATTAAGAAATATCTTAATTTAAAATAATTTTAACAAATAATTTTAAGTTTAAAATTACTTATTTAAGCTTTAAAGCTATTTCACGGGGTGAAATCCTGAAACAGGTTATAAAAGCCTTGCACTCTTCTTCACTGGAGGATTTTATCGTAAGATCTCAATGATGTTGACCGAGGCTTCCCTGATCCCATCTCATTGCAGGAGTTTCACTGGATGATGCCTGGAGGTCCCATCCATACCCACATTTGTCACGTTTGTCTATAGACATTTTATGCAAGAATACAAAGTAGCCTGTGGCAATAAAGAGATTTTGATTAGAGGATCTAATCCTTTAGTTTTCATTCAAAACTGAAGCCTTGCTTGCATGAGGACTGCAAGATTAGGCTTTTTAAAAGGAGTTTTTCATACTCATGTTAAATATTCCTAGCAAACTATATAGGGGATATCACAAGGAACTTACGGTCATTCCTCTCATTACATCTGCACCTGCTATTTTCTTAGTCTAGCAAAGCAATTTAATTCTTGATGGGCTTTTCATCCATAAATCTTAACTCTTACTTAACTTAAGCCCACAATTACAATGGCTTCCACTTTTTTCAAGAGCGGAAAAGATGCAGATGAGTAGACTTCATGTCTCTGGGCAGCAAGACGTCTGCTTTGCCCATGGCCCAAAATTTGTATTGAGCATGCACAAATACTAGGTTGTGTTACAAAAGGAGCAGTTAAAAGGTCAAGTGATGGTGGTAGAGTACCATCAAATACCAATAGTTGGTGGAGGGAAAGGAGAAGAGGTCTGCAACTGCTGCTTCAGTTCTGTCAAATGTGCAGTTGGTGCAAATTAGTGATGTTTTTACTCAAGTGCATTCATTCTTCTAAGTGATTTTGTTAAAGGATTCCTCTGTTTCTTTCATTTTACTCCAGTGACTGAATGGCTCTTGATCTCAGCCCTTGGTGTTATGTTCAGGTAGAATTTTCTGAAAGGCAAAAATAATCATCCTTCAAATAATCAACCAGTAAAAAAAAATGTGTTTTACCTTCTAACAAAAATCTGATGGTGACACCATTGTATTTCTAAGAGCCAACCCAAAAAACCTGCTGCTAAAATGGCAAGAAAAAAAAGAGAGAAGGAAATCTTGGTTCTGCGGTTTGAGTTATGTTATTTCCTGACATGAGGCAACACATTCATGTGCCCTAAACATACAATTAATCTAAGTTCACAGGAAATTGCCTTGTGGAGAGCTGCTAATCCCGCCAATGTGTTCAGAATCAAGATGTACAAATGGTACAGTAGAGTTTGAGGCTGGTAAGGTAGAAAGGCTTTGGGGACCTAGTAAAGCTAGAGTTGTCGCTGATAGGAGCCTGGGAATATTATTTGTTTAGCTGAATGTTGGTGCTAATACACAGTGGTGCGTGCTGGGGAGCTACTGCATCCTCAGCACCTTGCTGCAGAACAAATGCCAGCTGCAGGCTCCCTAAAAGTCTGCTCTGTCCACAGAGAGATAGAGAAGCACCTTGGGAGTGGTGCTGAAGCATCTTCTTTTCCCAAGCGCAGCTGGAAGAAATCACTGCCTCTTGGAACAGGAGATCAGGAGTGTTAATTCCCAAGGGTAGTGCTGGTAGCCCTAAAGGAAACCTACAGCTTCAGGAATGATATGCACCATCTCCATTTTCACACCTGGGTTAGACCTTCAACTCTAAACTACTCAGCCTACATCATAGTCAATGGAAAGAAACTGGCATCTCCAGAGGATGAAGGCTTCATCTCAGGCTGTGGCTTGGCAATACGTGGCCATTGGGGCCACAGTTACTCAAGGAGCTCTTCCTTTTGGCTCTTTTTCTCCCAAGGAATTTGTTTCAGTTCCCTGACTGCTGTGTAGCTGGTGGTTTGGGTGCTACATAAGTAGGTTTCTATCATCCAACTTCAGATCAGTGAGATTACAAAGGAAAAGAGACTCATTAAAAAAGGGGTGGACTCCTGTGGGCATACCTCCTTCCCCAAGGGCATTGTGCGTGGAGAAATTCCCTTCGGAGAAACCAAGAGCCCAGGGGAGGCTTCTCTGTCTCTCTTCCTGGTAGGAGAGTGCTTTTCTCCTGTGTCCTTCTCCATCTCTTTCAGAAGCTAGTGGGCTCCATTAGTTCATAGGATGTCCAGGAACTGCACGGATGCTGTGTTTTTTGTTTAAATGTCTGCCTCGTTCCTATTCCCCCTTCTAAATAAAGACATAAATGTGTTTTCTTGCCTTCCTGTGCCCAGCATAACTGTCCTCAGAAGCGGTGATATGTTAATTATTCTGTGATTTGAAGGTCCCACTCCATGTCATTCAACCTTTCTTACAGTACATGACCCACAGTACATGGTCTCCCTCCCACCTCCTTTATGGTGCCTTTGTAACCATAAGTTTCACTTAAAAAAAATAAAGTCAAGATCCTCGGGCAGCTGTGGGACGTTGGGGTGTGGTGTTGCCTGCCTTGCTGCTGTGGTAAGCTGCTCCTTGGATAAGTCATAGGCCACCACTGTCAAGCCCCAGCAGGGCATTTTGAGCCTTATCAGACTTCTCAGGCTGCCTAACTGGAAGCAGGTAGGAGTGTTGCTGCAGCTAGGCTTCTCCTGTCACGGAGTAACTGTCTCTAACGTAGGCCAAGAAAAACAGATGGGTTCTTCCACTGCTTTCCCACAGCCTCTTCAAGGACAGGCTCGTATCATCCGGCTAGTTTGCTAGCAATAGCGCTGCTCGTTCCTTCTCTGAAAAGTGTGAGGATGTTCAGAGACTGAGAGCCAGAGACCTGACCAAGAAAATACTCCAGCTGAGGTGGAGCCTGATCTTCCCTAGACATGGCTGCTGGTTCCTGCTGATTGCTGGCTTTTGATGCCTGTGCCTGGCCAGGTTTCTTGTATCAAGAAGCAACAGTTTATGCTAAAGCTTCAAAAAGAGAACAACAAAAAACCAAAACCGAAACCCAAGCCCTTTTTCTAGTCCCTTCCTTATGGAAGGAGCTGAGATGCTTCAGGATGCACCAGCAGGTCTCCGAGGATTCAGGCAGCGCAAACGGCAGGCAGGATGCTCCAAGTGTGGCTGTTTCTTGAGGTTTCTATCGTGCCCCTCGTTGTATGCCTCAGCATTTACCAGGGTGGGTTAAACGCAGTGATCAGCATCTGCCACGCCCGGCCTTTCTGCTTGCGTCAAGCAATACCTTCACGCTTTGCAATGCTGTGGTTTTGTTTCTGTGCTAAACCCAAGAAAACTCAGACCCCTGGGAGGGGTGGTGGTGGGGCGGGATTTGTGGGATTTTATTCCACTGACCAGCTTCTGATTTAAGTAATTCTGTGAAGCTGCTGGGTAGGTACCAAGACATACGCAAGGAACAAAAGGTCTTCATCTTGACTCTTCTACATATTTTATAACAACTTTACTGCAGCGGTATCTGCTGGCAAGGTTTACAATTGTAGTGTTTTCAGTGACAATAGATGGGGTAGCTGGGTATTAGTGCAGCCACTAAAGAATGTTTTATTGACCTATTTAAAATGCCATATCAAGGACATTTAAAGCTTTGAGTGAGCAGGCTTGACCTTACAGCTGACCCTGGTTTGAGCCAGAGGTTGGACGAGGCACTCCTCAGGTTTGTTCTAGCTGGAATTTCCCTGTAATCCACTTTACAAGTTTAATTATTTGCTTTAAATATCATGGAATAATCTCACTGATTTTTATTTACTTATTTATTTTAAGGATTTGTTTTCCCTGAATCAATGTCAGTCCTAGAACATCTCAGCCCTGCTGAAGTCACCTTTCTTTGAGGTCTGGCACAGATGAAAAATGGCTGAACCACATGAATGTGTTTCCCTAGTCAGGCCAGGTAATTTCAGTATTTTTTCACTGGGACACTGTAGAAACAAGCAATGAGTTCTCAGAAAGGAGCAATGCAAGCAAAAGGAGGTACCTGAAGAATACCGAGCGCATCTCCAGCTGTGTGAGTAAGCATTTCCCTGGCGCTCATCCATACACGTGCAGCCTCTCGGAGGTTTAAGTCATTGATGCAGATGCGTAGAAGAGAGAACGGATGTAATGCAAATCACTCTTGAATTAACATTGCTGTGAAAACCCACCAAATACCATGCAAGTTTGGGGAATTGTATTTCACCACTTGGGACTCAGCTTATTTTAAATATTGAAAGAAGTTACTTTCTAGATAAACATTTGGTGATTTAAACTAAACAAGCAAAACTCTTCTTTATTCTCCCCGAAGGCTCCCAACCAGAAAAGATACAGGGTCATCTGAATTTCACGTCACGTGAAAGAATGCAACATCTGCTTTTTAGACACAGAAGGGATTCACTCTTCTGGAGGTAATGTAAGAAGATGCATTCACGCCTCTCTTTATATACAATGTCAGTGGTAAACGAGAAGCAGTTGTATTAGGAGCTTGAAAGTGCTTGTAGCTCGTTTTATCATATAATTCAAAGCAGCACTGTCTGGTACCCGTGTCTTTTGAAGGCCCAGATTGTATGCTTGGTTTCAAGCTGCATATTTTATCTAGAATGGCATTAAATATATTGCGTATAATTAAGCAATTGCAAAAAAAAAAAAAAAAAGTGAATACTCTGAAAGATATCTTTTTCCACTGGGAAAATTTTAACTTAGCATAGCAGACCTGCACAGATACTCTTTGGGTTCAGTGTTTCAGATTAGTATAGAAAATACATAGATATATATTATAATTATAGTAGTGAAAGACTAAATTGGCTAGATGGGCCTACTGCTGTATAATAATTATTACTGCATAATAATTTGGCAAGTAAACATATTGTTGGTGAATAAATCAAAGGCATCATAAAAATGCTGTTTACCTTTTATCTGTGGAGTTGCAAGAGCCATTCGTACATGTAACTTATTTTCTACAGCAGGAAACAATAGAGAAATTATCCAGAAAAGAGCTGATTAAGCTTTGTGAAACCTATTGTGCACGGTCTTGGTGCTATATAAATGAAACTGTTTTCTGTGTTACGTTTCAAAGCTGCAACAGCATAAACCCAGCACAACTCAGACTATTTTAATAGAGCGGAATCTGATCCTAACTAGTGTCTGAGTTTTTTATTGAGGCAACTCAATAGGACTGATGCTCTGATACAGTATATTATGCTTTGGGAATATTATGAGACCCGTTTTGGAACAGAATAACAAAAGGCATAAAGGAGCTTAACGTTGACCTAAATGATCCAATATGTTATCATAAAATAACTCTTGCTGTACCATCTGGCATTTGATTCCTGACAGCTTACTGAAACTTCATTTGTTTTTGACAAAAATCCTCGCTGCATGGCAAGCACTTCGGCACTAACGCAGAGAAATTAAGGGGCTGTGGCAGCGCACAGGAAGCCATCTGAAGCACAGAAACCACGCTGCTGGGACAGCTAGTTATGTGCGCTGCGAAAAGCTTTCATCTGCCATAGCACAAAAAAAAAAAACAAACAAAAAACCCAAACCAGAACAAAAGCCCTGGCCATTTCCTCCCCACCTTTCAGATGCCACCAGCTTGTCCTGAGGGTGAGCAAGAGCTGAATGAAGTTGGAAATGCCGCTGCAAACCTTCACACCATGTCCCGAGCGTGGACGGCTGCTCGGCGCAGCCTCACGAACCCCAGCAAATTCATTTCCTTCTGAAAAGGGCGTGACTCCGCATCGCGTCTGGCTCCACCTGAAAACTTAAACCAGCGTTTTACGTGAACTCTCACTGAACCGGAATCGCTGTTTTCATATTCACCATCTCTTCTGCTTTGAGTCGTAAAGTCCTCCTTGTTAATCCAGGTCCTGTGGAAGGGGGTCTGACTTCACGCAGCCCAGCAGCCTGGGTGCAGAAATGGGTGCGGGCGTCCTGGATGTATAGCCGGTGCCCATACGCAGGTTAGCTGAGCATCTGTTACGCGTCCAGTGTCCTGCAATCCGCCTACAGCTTCCAGACGTGCTGATAGGGGATGATGTGAATTTTATCCAACTGACTGAACTCGAAACAGAGATTTTTTTAATTTTATTTTATTTTATTTATTGAATTCCTCAATACTTAGGAGGGAAAAAAGCCCCATTGCTGGAAAGGTCCTGCCCTGGTTGTTGGAATTGTAGGAATTAAAAAACATGACATCTAAGTGTGTGATGCTTACTTTGGGGGAGGGGAGGAGAGGAAAGCAAGCAGTAAATGTCCACATATCTATAGAGGAGTGTAGGCATACCTGCACCCAGAAAGTCTACAGGGACACCGCTATTTTCTATTCCTTTTTTCTAAAGGTTTGCTGCACGTTTGTCTAGAAGGATCAACTGTAAATGGGATACAACAAAACCTGATGGGCTTCAGGGTTTAGCATAAAATGCTGTATCTCACCCCAAAATCAAAACCTGTGCAACTTGCTATCAAGTGCAGCTGATGAGGCCACAGCTGTAACGTTAAAGGGATGCTACTGGTTTTTCATATATAACTTCCAGTATGTTAAAACTTTTCATTTCCTGAAGACTACCAATACTTTTAAAAATCCCTTATAAAGTATACATTTCAATGTGGCATAATTCAGACAGGTTCAGTGACTCGTGACAACTGGGGGGGGAATCAATATTTAAATTATCATTCTGCCCCTTGGGTCTAAGGTTCAATCAGAACGATTTCTACATCTTTTGCTTAGCAACCCAAAAATGGTTTAAAGAAAAATTCACTTTTGAACGCATTTGGAATGCTATTTCACATTTTAAAATATTTCTACTGAAGCTGAGGTCTGAAGTGATCTAGCTGAAGTGGTGACGGGTGGGGGGTTTCTGTTGGTAGTCTGAATTGGACCTAACCCTGAATGTATAGATTATAGCTGGGGTTGAACTTCAATCAAAAGAAATGCCACTTTGATTCCCTCCTGTCTGAGTTGATCTTTCTACTCCTTGAAGCATATTTCAATAACCTGCTTGTTATTTTCCTCTGAGTTACTGTATGCTATTATTGTTCTTATCTATACGTTCACTTGATTATGGGACTGCCTTCTGAGCCTGCCATTGCTGTCGCTGCTTCATAATGCGCGTAATTATTTCTCTGTGGGCTGCCAGACCTGCTAATGATGCTGCCTCGGCCGTTGCTGCTGCGAGAGCCGAGGGCTGCCTGTTCCCTTCTGCGGAGCCTAATTGAAGCTGGAGCACGGCTGGTAGAGCAATGTAGGTCAGAGCAGTCTCAGGACTGCTTCGTGGGGGCATTAATGGTGGCTGGGGTTTTTGCATCGAGTTCGCAAGAACTTACTCCGTTAGGGCCCTTGGAGTCTCCTGGGCTTTCAGAAAAAGCATATTCTTTTGCGTTTATACTGTAGCTTTTGATTTGTGCATCACCCGCAGCTTCTGATGAGATCCACTCCCTCAGGGTCCCTGAGGTCGGTGGTTTTATGAACTCTCTCCAGATTAAAATTCAGCTGCTTGTTCAAAGTGTGATGCTCAGAACTGGACGCTGTTTCCTGATGAAAGAGCGTATCCAATTAGTTCCTCCAATTCACCGGCCAAAGCAGCCTTCCCAGCTTTCTGTGTTATCTGGAAGCTGACAGTGAATCCAGTAAGCACAAAATCAATCTCTTCTGCGCCGCTCAGCGTCTTTGTATGTGAATTAACCTATGTGCAAATAGTAAATCTCACGATGCTGAAATCACAGATAACAATTGAGACCTTGTATTACCACAGCTTGCAATTTCTCTTGTTAAACGGTAGAGAAATATTTTTGCATTTCAGTTTATTAAACTCACGTTGCAGAAGCGTAATACAGTTAATAAGACACCAGCACTGTGGCATGGCAAATGCAGTCTTTGCTCTTGGAGGCCTCTATGCAGCATCAGGTACAGGTCACAAAACAGGCAAGGACGAGATCATGAAAGAAGCATCAGATCAAGATGTTACGCTGTAAGTTATTTCCCATGAACAAGGGTGGGGAGGGAGAAAGACCAGGGATGAGAACTGCCTTAACCTCAAGATTTATTTTGCACAGCCTGTTTAAGGCCAACACCTAGTAAATCATACCCAGTTTTACTGGGTAAGCAGGGCATGAGCCCAAGAACGACATCTAAATAGGCGAGGACAAGGTCACAGCTGCATGTGGGGAAGATTGCACAACCCCTGGCCCCCAAATACACACACACACACGCACTCTCGCGCTCTCTCTCTGTACCCATCTGCCTGTCTCCCAACCCTGTTTTCTTTCACAAGACTGCCTAGGCAAGCTGCTTAGCAAAGGTACGCCTCGCCAAGGGTATACGGGGTGCCCTGGGGAACCAGGGACTATGTGAGTAAAGCTTTCCTGGTTCTCCACGTGGGTTCTCCACCGCGATGTGGTGGCATCCGAGATGAGGGCACTCGCCGGCTCCCGGCTTTGGAAGCGAGCTCAGGGGTGCGCCGGGAGCCCGCTGTGGGGAGGGTACCCTGGGCTGCCCCTGGGCGGGCGCCGGCTCAGACTGCTCTGTAACATAGCACTGCCGTCCTCAGCCCGTGGACCTTCAGTGATCTGCCAATGACTGCAAGGAAAACGGAGAGGAGAATGAAGAAACGTAAGCCTTTTGTTCAGAGTCCTACGTCTGCAAAGCAGTGGCTTGCACTTAAGTTGAAAAACCTGTTAGAAATCTGCAAAAGGGAAAAAAAAAGTTGAATACTGTGAGATATAGGCAACGTCTAGCAAGTTGATGGAAAGTACATTCCCTCCCTCCCCCCCACCTCCAGAAAAGACAGGGATGGAGGCTTTACAGGCCATTTTTCTCACGGATAATTAGCATGCTAATTTCGATGTGTTTAATACACACCTAGTGCGAGAGGTGAGAGCCTACACTGATTGCTTTGCTCTCCCCCGCTCTAATTGTAGCACCTCAAACCAGAAACCACATGTTCACAGTGCATGCTCTAACATGCACGAGAGGTACCGGTAAAGGTCCCTTGTGTTAGCCTCTCCGGTTCTATACGTGAGGTTGCTGTGGCGGTGTGCTGCTTAGGATTTTTTCTGCGAAAAGCATGATTTACCTTGAACTCCCTCACTGCTGCGTGGGAGTCTGTCAGAGAGTGCGGCTAATGGAGTAAAACCATTCTCCCAGCCCTGATGCGTACAGCTTGGCTGCGTGCACACACGTGTGAAATGCTGTTTCAGCTGGTTTTTAATGAGGAGAGTGAGCTGAAGAACGAAGGGAGCTCACTTGCACACCTCTCTGCCAACCTGCTGCTTCCTGTGACCTGCAGGCTATTGCGGAGCCTTGGGGTTGGACACAAAAACACTGGAGCCCATCCCTCGTCCCCAGATACGTATTTTAAAAGAGCAAACAGTGTGGCTGCTTTAACACTGAGAAGTACCCTTTAGGTAATAATATAATAGTAACCCTGGCACAGGGCAGCCTTCTCAACTCAAGCCAGTGCTGCAGTCATCAGCTTCTTCGATGTGCACAACAAATAAATCCTAGTTTTCAGGTAGCATGTGAAAAAATAGGTTCACCAAGTATCATCCCCCTGTGTGTCTGCCTGTCTCAAGTCGCACTTCAGATGGCTTTCAGATGGCTTCCTCAAAGAAGAGAAAAAAGAAATACATGTATTGAGAGGGCGGTAGATGCAGGGTTCAAAAAGCACGTCACGCAGTCATCTAATTCTGGTTAAATGGTAACTTCTGCAGCCACTGAATTGTGCATTTTTATCCAGTCCTAGACATTTCCCTGCCAACATTAGTAATGAAAGCTCTTTGGATGGAGAGTTGGAATGCCACTGAAGCTGTAACAGACTGCATTTGCTGCTACAATTTCAACATACAAAATTTAGAGGAAACTTTGTGTAAGCACTAGATAAAAATAATTTATCAAGCCAGTGAATCAAAGCCTTTTTTTTTTTTTTTTTAGTCAGAACAATTCCTGGGGTTGTCAAGATACTGGGACAAGTAAACTGTGGCGTAAGAATTGTTCTTCTTTCTTCTGCCTCCCTGAAAGATTTTTAAAGGGGCCTCAGAAGGCACAGGAGAGGAAGGGCTGGCTGCGGCGGCGGGCAGATGCCTGCCCAGCTGGATCCCAACATCTTCCCCGGTGCCCAGTGAGTCCCCAGCTCAGAGCCAACAGTTTGGGCTTGCAAACCGCTCCCCTTGGTCTAGTGAAAGCCCTGTAACAACCTGGGTCGTGCAGAGTCCTCGGGTTTGGTTGGGCTGAAAACTGCGGAGGGGACTTGGCTGTCGTTGCTCGCTACCCGAAGTCCTTTTGGGAAGGAGCACAGCGATGTGCTCACGTAGACGGGATGGCCGCACGTGCGAGCGCTCTGCATCATCCATCATCTTTCAGAGGGCTTCAGTAGAGAAGGATGAGACAGCTGAGAGGAGTGACGCGGAATGAAGGAAAGGGAAGAAACCAGGATAACTTCTGTATGCCTTTTTCTTTCATGCTGTGAACACTGCGTGGGCTGTTCCTCCCTAAAATAAGCCCCCAGCCTGTAGTAGCTAACGTCCACAGGGAGCCAGTCGCCAAGGCAGGACTTCAGTGTAAGCACATAAAGCAGACAGGCGAGGGGGCTGTTGGTATCCAGCTCAGTAATAATCATGCGTAAACTACAGCAGTTGAAATACATACTCCAAAGGAACATGCAGTTATAGTAACACCAGCGAGGCGTGGAGTAGTCCACAGCCTTGGTGTCCTATCAGATATGGTTAATGCTCCCATGTTTCTTGTCAGCATGATAGGCAGGATTCCAGCTTCCATCAGTTTAGGTAAAGCTCTAGTTCTAGTTCCCACAAAAAGATTCTTCCTTAATGTTCTGTGTATTTGTTAATTTCGCCCCTAACATTTTAAAAGTATTATTTTGTTCTGTATCGTATATAACAGAGAGCAAGCACACAGACTGTAAGAGTACTACAGCTGTGAATAAACTAGCTGTATTTTGTGCAAAAGATGTATGTAATTCACTGTAGAGTTTCTCCTCCCTGCTTTCTACTATCTTTTCCCCCATCTGTATGGTCCTGCAGTAAACCAGCACCTGAGACCATAAGATGAAGACCAGAGGCAGCTCACCATGACATTGGTGTCTGTGGTTTCTGTGATTCTAAAAACGGCGTTTCTACTGAGAGGTAACAGGTTGCATTAAAAAAAAATCTCTTTTAACTTGTGGGGCTTCCTGGCCCTACATGGATGCTCCCAAATCAAAGCCCCTCGATAGCTGAGGTGTAGGAAACAAGTCTGCGTGTTTGTGGTGTCGCTGCAGTGATGCTGCTGTGGGAACGGCACAGTGCTGCTCCTTCCCTCCTCATGTCCCCTGCTGTCCTCTGCAGCCAAGCACTTACACCCTGAGGATGGAATTTAGTTACCAGAAACGGTTGAGGGTTTGTTTTCCTCCCCACGTGAAGCTACACCGATCCAGAGCACAACATCAAAGCTCAGCTCTGCTCCTCTGCCACTAGCATAGATGTGAGGCAAGTCTGGCTGCTTTGCAATGTGATAAAGAGAGGTGCAAAGAAATGTGCAAAGTAACAAAATGAAGAAAACCGCTTAAAAATGAAAAGCTTGAAGTGCTTTTCTTTCTTTTTTCTATTTTTCTTTTTTTCTTTCTTTTTATTTTTCTTTCTTTTTTTTTTTTCCTTTCTTTTTGTGTTTTGCTTTACACTTGCACTATGGCACGTTCTCAAATTGGGTAAATCGCAGCAGCTTAGGAGAAATTACTGTGACAAGCAGGACTCCTGAAGCCTGTATCTCCGAATCACCCTCGCTAGGGCAGCTGCTGAGGATGCCCGCAATACAATACTTTTCCTGTCTGAGGAGCAAAACAATAAGGCCCAGAC
This sequence comes from Ciconia boyciana, assembly GCF_034638445.1. Classification (NCBI taxonomy): domain Eukaryota; kingdom Metazoa; phylum Chordata; class Aves; order Ciconiiformes; family Ciconiidae; genus Ciconia; species Ciconia boyciana. Next base: position 108,684,192 of record NC_132936.1, on the reverse strand, counting down.
ACGTTGCTTCTGGAAACGCTTGCTTATAGGCAAAATTTTTGCACGTTGAATGTGCTGAAGCTATAAACTAGATTTTAACTGCATTGTGTAGATTTCAAGCAAAAAGTACTTTCTAGAATTGCAGAGAAAGCTCATAGCTGGCTTTACCAAGTACAATTTTTATTATAAAATTTCTGAATTGTTTATATTACATATATATAATAAATGGGGGTTTATATTACAAATGCCATCATTATAAATTATATACTTGTGCATAATTGTATAGCCATTAATTATATGTTGGGTTATGTGCCATCTATAGCCTATATAATTACATAAATTTGCACTTTAAAATTTCTTACGTATTTATAAACACAGTTTCTTACATGTTTATAAGCCTGTAATCTCTGAGTTGCTCAGCATCATTGGTTAACCATTGAGTTAAAGAAGACTTCTCTCAAGGGTATGACTCAGTTCCTCCCTGGCTCTCCGGGAGCTGTGATACCTTCTCTATTTGCATGCACATGAAAGCGGTATTGCAAAGCCGAAACAGCGCAGCGCGGCGCATGTGCCAGCTCTACTGTGCTAATAAAAATAAAGTAAAAGAAAAAAGATAAGAAGGCATAAGTCTCTAAAGACTAGCAGGGCTCTCATTTTGCAAAGGACAGTCAGTGGCAATCACTGGCGCTGATTTATTCAGAACGGGGGAGTGAGGAGGGAAGCAAACCAGAAGCTGGGCTCCCTTTTGCAGTGCTAATGTTAACTCCTAATGTTAAGTGCTAATGTTAACTCCTGCCTGCTCTGGGGAGGAAAGGAAGGTTTAGACACATACAGTTAATGAACAAAGCAACCAAAGGAATACAAAGGGGCCAAACAAGTTAGCATTTCGCATTTTTTTTGGTCTTCTCAGAGGCTGTATACAGTAACCAGGGGATAGACTGGGGTGCAGAGAGGGGCTTGGTGCTTTGAAAAGTGAAAATTCCCCTCTCCCAGCAAAGGAAACGTGCCGCGCTTGAGAAGGCTCAAGAAGCGGTTGGCAGCTGCGTGCAGGAAGAGAAAATTGTCTCATCCTGAACTTGAAAGCAAAACTCGATTTCAAGCGAACGCTAGAGCAGCAGTGTGATTGGCAAAGTTCATGGTTTGGGTGACCTGTACAGTTTTTTCACTGAAATGTAAATACGTAGGTAAGAAAGCACTAGAGAAAGGCCTTTCCCTGAGGATTTCTTTTGAAGCAATACGAGAAGGCTCCCAGATTTTGTGCATTTATGAATATGACATTTTCAAAGTGAGGGCTGCAGGGGGAAGGTGGGACTGCGAGCGAGGCTGATTCAATAGCTGTCTACAAACCAGCTTTAGTGGCCTGAACATTGTAAGGTGTTTCCAGATACCTTGAACAGGAACTTTTTTGCCACCCAAGCCTATGTGAGCCACCGGGACTATTGGGAAAATATATTTTCATGTCAGCTGATGGTGGTTTATCCCCTTCTGTTTGCACAGGAAAAAAAAAGGTCTCCTTCAAACTTGAAAATGCTTTAAAACCCCAGCTTTGAAGCAAGGCTTGAGGATGCAGTGATGATCTCCTGATTTCTGTTTAGCCTTGCCTAGAGCCTACCTGCTTCAGCCTGCAAAAGCAGCCTCGGCTTTTCTGGCCATCAGTAGCTGCTCCGTGAGTCCATCTGGGTTTTATTTTTTTCTCCCTCTCTCAGGGGAAAGCTGATGCGGTGTCTCAGCACTGAAGTGGCAGGCGAACATGGGGCGGATGCTGCACCTCCACGGAGCCTGAACTCGGCTAGTCCAGGAAATCACTTTGCAGCCAGCTGCCCTGTGCCACCACAGCTTCACCAAAAGGCCGGCGCAATGTCGGCAAAGGTCGTAACTGGGGGAAGCGTGCTCCGAGTAATGCTTTTATACATAGCAGAGAAGAAAGAAACAGAGAAGTAAGAGAGCAAATCGGGTATTTTTTAGACTGCGGTCTGTTTTTCAGACTCGGTTCCCCAATCGCCTTTGCACTGCCATGTGACGTTTGCTTTCATCAGGAGTGTGTGTGTGTAAGATGAGCAATGCCAATGCTTTATGGGAATAACCTCCGATCCACACAACAGCAGCTTCACCTTAGAGAAACACAGTAAAAAGGAAAATGAGTCCAGCCCAGCCTGGTTTTATGCACTGCTAAGCTCTGTGAGCCTTCCAGCATGTGGGCTTGTGCACCACCACGGCTCTGGCTGCCGTAGTGGGAGGGATCCATCCAGGCCAGGTCAGCCAGAGTCGTTTTGAAGGGAAAGTACACTTTAAAAGTAAACAGAGTGAGTCATGTTGCCTGTTGGCATAAACGCAAAGCACGTAGGAGCAGGAAGCGTCTTTGTTTTCGTGCACGGGAGGGTGCTTTCGGGTCAGGTTATCACCGAGGTGCATTTGTGGCCAAGCGAAGTGAGGGCTTGCTCTGGCAGTGAGACCGTCCTACCTGGCAGAGGGGAAGCAATTTCATGCAGTTCAATACCAGGTACTTCCATCTTTGTTTTTTTTGTATTTAATGCTGTATTTAACAACGAAGAATCTTAAACCAGAATCCTGCCACCTACTGCCCACGAAAATGCCAGCTGTATTGTGTGCACAGCGGTCTAATTCTGGCCTTAAAAACCTCATCAAAGCTCTCTGGGACTGCTCAGCCCTGCACAGGCTGGGAAAAACATTTGTGAGCTGCCTGAATTGTGCTACCGGGACTCCGAGCCAAGGTACCGATGTCTGAGGCATTGCTAGCTTTCTTTGAGAACAAAATGTAGTTTCCTTTTGTGTGTGTGTGGTTAAGTAGCGCTGAACAAATAAACATTGTGTGGGAATTGGTCATAACAGAAATACTACTTCTTTTTTTTTTTAATATCTGAGTCACTCGTTTCAGAACACTGACCCGTTTATTGCTTGGGAATGCCTGCGACTGCTATCTGAAACTTGAAAATTACAGATGTATCCACGGCAGGAACAGATGACTATTGCATTAACAGCCAGGGACGATTCTGCATTTAATATTTAGCATAACAAAGAAGAGTCTGAAAACTGGCAGTCCGCCCAGTGCCAGAATTATGAATGCGGTTTTTAGTATAGCTTAGCCTAGAAACCATCCTAATTATCCTTTCTCCTTTAATTAAATGAGAAGTCTGACAGTAGCCTCTGCTTCCCATAACTCATGTTTGGGGCTAAGCTCATCCTGCCTTGCAAATGGGAAAACTGGAGAGAAATGGGGAGAGAGACAAACAGACGACTCTGAAGTACGCAACTATCTTTGCCTCTTATCTGTCTCCAGGTACTGGCTCACTGAAACTTTTCACATCAATATTGTCTTTCAGCTCTTCTGTTCCAGGTGTTTGCTGCTCACGGCTTAACCAAGAATTTGGAGATCAAGTTGTTGTTGTGTTGTAAGTGGGCCATGTATAAAGTGATGGCCAGAGTATAGATACATAGACTTTAAAATGCAGGGAAGGAAAGTAAGAAAGATTTATGGAAATGAGGGAGGCGTAGGCTTGTACAGGCAAATTCTGCCCTGAAGGGTTCCAATTAATTTACTTGAAATTGCTTTTGATGAAACTAACTTTATGTGGATATGTTTTGTAACAAGAATTTTAAAAGTGGAGTGATGAAAAATGCCTAGGAAGGATCACACACACACATTGAAACTCTGCTCTAATACTTACTTATTACTAGTATTTATTAAATTGTGTAACTTGATGCAGGTATGCTAGTTTGGATTTTAGAAATCTTTTCTTTTGTCCAGCTCTATTGGGCAGTTTCAGTGGCAGATACTAAAAAAATAATGTGAACCCAGTCCAAATGTCATGTGCAGGATTTACAGTTTTGGTGGCCGCACTTGAATGAATCTTCCGTTTTTTGTTCGTTTCTTGCCAGCATCTGTTTAAAGCCTCCATTTGAGAAAACACAGTGGGAAAAATTAAGTGCATATACATATTTTAACTTGTTAGCAGAAATATAGCTGTTGAAGTTCAAAGAGTTCATTAACATTTAAATTACTGTATTTAAACAAAATAAATAAACAGGACTAGTTGAACAGGTTTAATCAGAGAAGAAGTCAATTTAATTGAGAGTAGATATGCAGCAATACCAGATCCTAAAGCTGAGGTATGTGGGCTCATCTTTTGCGAGATGCATCAAGCTGATTTCTTCATTTATCGCTTCTGGTTTGGGCCTGCATGTTTCAGTAATTAATTTTTTTTTTTCTAGAATAAGAAGATGAGAGGTGTGAGGATAGCAGTAGCACCACATACAAGAGACTGAATATGAGCACCATGTTAAATAAAATAATTTCTTTGGTGTCTGTACTCTGGTAAGAAACTTACCATCTTTTCTACATATCCCATTGCTAGAAATATTTGTTACAAATATTTGCCCAATTTTACCCAAATTATTTTCTTCAAACATTTCCTCCCAGAAGTACAGTGCTTTCCTTTTTTAAATTCAATTAAAATCTTTACAGTGATTTAATACAATTTTGAAAAGTGGCCTTGGGTGCAGTATTCCACCTTGATGCAGGGCCTCGCACGCTGCTGGCCTGGCCCAGTCTGCAGCCTCGCTGCTGATCCCTGCCTGGCGGAGCACCAGAAGCTGCGCCGCTTGTTCGCTCTGGACAAAGAGCGTGTTGCTCTCTTCAGCTCGTATTACAAAGCCTCTTAAATACTCATTTCAGCAACTGCAGGGAGCTGTGCATGCTGCCAGCTACAGGCATAAAAATCATGAATTGGCTCCAAAAGTAAGGCTGGAGAGCTAACATTTTTGTTCACTCTTTATATATATGCATATATATATATATATATATATATATATATGCACACACACACATATACATGTGTACTTGTTTGGGTTATCACTTCAAAGCTTTTGGGTTCTGTTTTGCGTTTGCCAACGTTCGTGGTTGTTTTTTTCCAGGCACCAGGGTGCCTTCATGGTTTAGGGATGTAACATTGTTAATGTGCTATAAATGGGGATGGAGGCCAAATTTCTCCCTTCATCCAGGGCAGGTTGTCACACAGGAACCAGGAGAAGGTATGTTCTGTCCCTCCCATCCTGCGGAGATCCCAGATGGCTGCAGCGTCAGCTGAAGTCACTCTCTGCTCTGTGACCTCTTTCTGAAGACTAGAGGATACTGGCTCAAAAGCCAGAAGCCTTCTGTGAAACTTGTTGTGAGTCAGGGGGTGCCTGGGAGGCAAGAGTGGTTTTTCTTTGTATTTTAAAGTAATAAAGTTTTCGATCTTTCTCTAGAATTAAAACCACTTTCTGTTTAAACTTTTACAATTCTTTAATGCACATACCTCTGACACATCTTACAAAGACTTGGAAATACTGTAGTCTGTTTTCCATAAGCCTTCAGAAAATTGACTGTTTCAAGGGCTTACTGCTAGAGTAATTTAACAGTCATGCTGCAAAAATGGGAAGGTAAGCGGCCCAGCAGAAGATGCAGTAGCCGAAACTCTTATCTCAAGACCCATTGCTTGGAGAATTGCATCAACTTCCCTTAGTCAATAATGAGTCTTATTTATAAATTCACATACAATACAGAAAGGAAGCTTGTTGCACTATTGTGGAGATCAAAGTTTCAATGTGTTTTTTTCTCCTCCTCCTGTTTGAAGAACTGAAGTCAGTTTGCATGTATCTGTATCCCTCTCCTTATTGCTGAGCCCAGCACGCTTGATAGCCTTGGGCATTTTTTTAAAGCTGTTTCTAAAGATAAACATTTTGCAAAAATTCCCAGAATGCTAGTGTTCAACTTAATTTACCCAGAGCTGTACCGTTTGTTAGCAGGCTGTTCCTTTATAGGGAGTTTTAAGTTCCAATTCGATGCATCCTAAATTAATATATAATGAGAAACTTCTTCTATGGTCAAGGGTGGAACCCCTGCCTTACTGAGGTCCATAAAAACAAAACCTCTATTGGTTTAGTTCAATAAAATTCAGAGGTTAATCCCAAATCTGCTCCTTTTTTAAGAACCATTCTATCACTGAAAAAATATGAATAAAATTACATATCCTAATCAAAACAATCCCCAAAGTGCCTGAGCACACTCACATTCTGTAATCTTCGCAACAGCTTTAAAAAGTGGATTGTCCTTAGTTTTTCAATGGCAGTTTGAGAGGCAGAGGGGAGATGTCTTTTTGTCAATGTGCAGAATTCTGTCTGTCTTTTCTCCCAGGTTATGCTTTGTGATCTAAAATAGACAACGCATGTGTGCATCACCGTCTACTTGGCTACAGCAGGCAACTGCTCGGCTGCGTGTGTCGTGAAGACAGCTGCCAGCTAGGAGATTTCTCCTTCTCATGCAAACAGTAGAGGTATTTTCACTAGACAGGCTAGGATGCTTTGATCATACATAATACTAGAGAGAAGGAGAAAGAGAAAGCATATAGTGTGCATATATATATACTACAGTCTATATAGTATATGCATATAATACACATATATATAAATACATGAGTTTTTTTAACAGACTATAAAAAACCCCACCTTACTATGAGTCTTACGGGTGTTTTTTTCGACAGAAGCAAAGGGCTAATCAGGAGAGGAAATAGAAGCTGATTACCCCACCCATCTCCGAAGCCTCTGCTAAAGCCATTTATCATAGCTTTTCTCAGCCTTCTTGGGCGGGCAACTTTATAGGAGGACTCGTTTTTGCAACCTTTTTACAGCACCTTTAAAAAAAAAAAGGTAAAATAACCCCAAAGTAACAATAATACTTGCCTTAAGCACAGAGATGGCTAGGTATGGTATGGATGCATGGGAGTTCCTTGGACAGCTAGGCTGTTAGATCTAGCTGTGGGACTGAAAAAGATCAACTTTGACCAGAAATGCTGTAAGTATTTCAGAGCTAAACAAATTTAGGGGAGTTCATGGTCAGCTCTTATTGCTGCAGTGTGTTAAGGTTGTATTTCCTGAATATTGGAAATATTTGTATACTTTTCCCTTAATGCTGCCTAAGTGGTTTGGTGAATTTAAAGTGGGTTTAATGCTGTGAAAGATAGGTATTAGTAACATAATTGTCTTTTTTAATATCTATATTTCAAAAAATCAAAATCTGCATCTTATTACATTAAAAGAGATAAGTAGATGGACAGAAACAATGTAAAAATGAATGTAAGAACTTTATTTGCCTGGTCAATGAAAGTTAAGTTAATTTTTTGGTCTTTAAACTCTATTGGAATGAGAACACTTCTGAGATGGGATTTATTTTACTTCTCAGCCACAAACATTTTCACATAAAATGAAAAATAGGAAGTGAAAAAATGCAACATAGACATTGAATATGCAAACATTAGTATGTAACAATGAAAAACATATGTCAAAGGATTTATACTAAAATTTAATGTGTCAGGAAGTGTTTAAGATCATTAATTAAAAGAACACAGATTGGATATAACCTGCATTTAGTTCCATAGACTTGATTTACCTGAGGGCTCTACTGTGAGACCTGAGTTTTCATATGGCATTGAGAAAGCATACAGTTGTATGCATACAGCATACAGTCTCCAGATGTATTAGCTTAAATATCAGTACACACAGTAATACCCATAATTCATAATATCACAGGCAGCAATAACCTGGTTACTAACCATTCAGGGGACTTCAATGGTCACCAATGCTGAACTGTAAGTCTTGGGACATTAACTCTAGTTAATATCCCAGTATTTTTTTAAGTATCTTTTATTAAATTACAGATAACTTAATATCTTGGGATACTAAACTCAGTGCCTCCAGTCTTAGAGGGGTTCATCATTTGGAGAGAGGTCCTCTGGAAAGCCAACCTGTTCTCCCAGGGCCAGCCAGTACAACTGAACTTACCAGGACTACTTAAGTATATAACACCATGCAAGTACGCATAACCTATAGAAGCCTTCCTCGCTGTTAATTAGAGCTATTTCAGACTTCAGTCCTGCAGAAAATCTCAAATTCCACTTTGACAACACTCAGATTTTACGGAGTACAGATAATATTCTTCATATTAATTTTCTACATAGCCAACTATTTTACGTTTTCTCTTAAACTCAAGCACTTTTTACTGCTAAGTGTGTGTCCTGAGGAGACTTGAGAATCCTAACTTACATCTGAAGCAATTTTTCCTGGCCCTTGCTGGAAGAGAGTAAAATAATCCAATTTCTGGTTATCAGCATTGTTTTCCACCATTCTCCTGAGCCTTGTCACAGTTAACACCCACTGCCCAGTGCTTTTTGAATGGCTTCTTCCCAAACCCCTGCCCCTCTTTCCAGCTCCGGCCGAAGAGTATTTCAGAGACAGGAATCAGAGAAGGGAAGGTGCCAGGCAGCCTTAGTGGGACCAGCTCCAGCACCAGAGCCCTCTTACACTTCTTACTGAAATCAAAAGGAGAACCAGGGGTTGAATTTTGAAGGATCAACATCTACAGGGACACAGCTGTCGTAGTGTTCTCAGGTAGATGTGCTATTGTAGTGCTTAATATTTATCGTTAAAATGAAAGCCTAGAGAATTCTTTTCTCAGTTTTATGTTGTGGGATTGAGATGCTTTAGGTGTAGATTGGCAAATTTCTGTACTTCCAAGTCCTTTATACAAACACTGAAAACGTAACTTGCAGCAGTGCACAGGTAATATTTTGATGGTGATAGTCTGACTGGATTTCACATTCGTCCCATTTAATAGTTGACCCGTGATGGTCCCATAAATACTTCCGAAATAATGTCTCAAATGTATACCAATTATCAACAGGTTCACTGGCAGAACTGCAATAAACAGTTCTTAATGGCCCAATAGCTTTCTAATCCTGGTTCAATAAACAATCCCAAACCCAAACCATTACTCTGAAGGCATGTGTATTCTCTAAATGAGATTACAACTGAAAACCTTCATATTTAAGCATATTAATTGTAGGCCTCTGTTGCCAACAGAATGAAGCAGGATCATTCCAAGCATTAGTTGCTGTAATTAAGACATCTACCGAAAACAGTCCTTAACATTATAATAGTAAACTGTGCAATAGTAATAAAGCAAAAATCTTAGCTGGAATCAAAAACATTCATTATCTGAAGCCAGAAATGAAGCTTCAGTTGCATTCTTTTGCATAGTAAGTTATCAAATGTCTTTCAGATAAAAGCTGGTTGCCTTAACACAACTAAAGAACAAATTTATTCCGACTGCATTTATTTAAATCTGTGCTTAAACATGACTCTGGTTTGACTGAGTAACTTTTAATCTCATTTAGATGCCTCATTGCATCATGTAGTGAAAAATATAATGAACGCATAAGAAAATACAGCCTGACCTATTTGGTATAAAAAAAGGGGGGATACCAAATAAAGTTAAAAAAAAAAAAATTGCTTGGGAAAATTAAGAAGTTCAAGGCCAAAGTAGGCAAAATGAATAGCAAAATACATATTTTAAAATAATCTGCATATGAAGGCCCATTTCCTGCATTCATTTACTTATGTAAAAAGCTTGCCTGAATTCAAGTCTGTCTGAATTCTAGTCTGAATTCAAACATTATAGCAAGAAACTTAAAAAAAAAAAAATAATCACAAATTTGTGAGCAACCAAGTAACTGTAAATCTCAGACAAGTTAAGCCCATGGTTACCATAGAGCCTCTTTATGTCTGTCTGTTTTTTGGTTGTGGTTTTTGGGTGTTTTTTTGTTTTGTGGTGATATTGTTGTTAGGTTTTTTTTAATCTGAGATTTTTGCTGTGTCTGTGCCAGTTTTCTGTATTGGAAAATGGTGGTCTTGTCTTTCAGGAATTTTTATTGATTTGGGAAGCCTTATTAGGCCGGAATATGACTTGTCAGCACATGTCCGAATTCAGACAGTCTGGGAGGTCCATAAAGAGTGTACAAACACAAACACGTCCGTATTTTATGCTTAAAGGACTTAATCGTTTTTAAGATCCAAACACTTGAAACAACTTATTTTACATTAAAACTCACTGCGCATGACGACTCGTTAGATTTTTCACAACCTGCTTTTCTTCTGCCTGCTGAAGTATTGCTTAGCCTTCCCGATTTCAAAATCTGCCAGTAACTTGAATGGCCTTTCTGGAAAAGTTGCCTCAACAGGACAGCGTTAACCACACATCGCGGCTCTTTTGCCTTTTTTCTTTTGGAGAGAGGGTGCTTTTACCACATTTCAGCCTCGTTGGGTGCACGGCTGCCAGGAGCACAGGCAGTCGTTCAGTTAGTGTAGGAGATACGTATTTTCCGTATACAAAACCCCCGTTTTTGTTTACCGCTCGGCAATGGGGCCTGTGTGGCGCAGGGGGCCTGAGGCGGCCCCCGCCGCCGCGATGGCGACCGCGGCCTTTCATCCCCACTCTCCCTCCCCGAGCTTCTCCTCCCCTCCGCACTCGCATCCGTTCTCAGGCCCCCGTGTCCGTGAGGGGGCCGAGCCGAGCCGAGCCGCCCCGCTCGTCCCCTCACCGGGGCGGGCAGGCCGTGGGCCTCGGGCGGGAGCACCGCACCATCGCGCGGCAGCCAATAGCGTGCGGCCACCCGCAATTCAAACGGCGTGTCGTGGCCAATAGGCGCGGTTGGCGGGCGGGAAGGGGCGGGGCGGCGGACCGTTGCGCGGTCGTAACCGTCGCTCAGGGCGGTTGTTCCCCTCAGCGGAGAGCGGCGCGCTCGGCCCCGGCTCCCGCTGCTCCGCGGAAGCGCCTCCTGCCCGGCCCGGTGGGGGCGGGCGCCAGGTAAGGGAATGGCGGCACCGGGGCAGGCGCGGGCCGGGACACACCCCCCTCCGCGGCCTTCCCGGGGGGAAGCGCTCCGGCCAATCGCCGCCGCCGCCTCTCCCCGCCCCATGCGCGGGCGTCGGGCCGCGGCCCCGCTCAAGTCTCTCTCCCGGTGGGCGGACGAGCCGCGCCCTTTCCCGCTGCCCGGACCGTTTGCTTGGGCCCTGGGGGTGGGGGGGGCTGGGCTCTCCCCTCCCGCTTTGTTCGGGATGCCGCCGTCCCCCTCCGCAGCAGCACGGCGGCGCCGGACCCGGCGCGGGGAAAGGCCGCGGCCACCCGGTGTGGCGGGGGCGCGCCGTGGGAGAGGCGTAGAGGGGCGGCCTGGCCTGCCGCGGCCCATCCCTTCCCCCACGGCGAGGCCCCGCGCCAGGCCCGGGCCGGGAGTGCGGTCGGGGCGGGGCCGCGGAGCGGGGCCGAGGGGCCGGGCCTCCCCCCGCCCCCGGCACGTGGGTCCCTTCCTGTCAACACCGCGCCGCCGCGGCCTTAACCCCGGCGCCTTTCGTAGCCCTGCGGGGGGGGAGTTCCAAGTTCCTGGCGCTTTCCCTCCGCTTTCAATGCTTCTGGTGAAGAGCCTTTTTAAAGGCAAACATCTCGTTTCCCTGCTTGAGGGTTGACAGGTTTTTATTTTACCTTGAGGCTTATTTGTGCTTGCTTTTAGCGGTGAAGCTGATTTGGCTGTTTAGTCGAGCCAAGCTTGACCAGTGGTAGATGCCTCCACCTTTATGGAGGTAGAGAGCTAGAAATGTGGAATGAGTAATGGTGATCCTGAAAAGGTCCTGCACAGCTCAGTCTCTTTGGTGAATTCAGTAGTAACTTTCTGTGTAGGAAGCTGTGTCTTGTTAGCCTTGACTGTCAATGTTTTCTTTTCCTGCGTTTCTTCTTTGCTTGCATTCAACTGGCTCCCTCCTCTGACATGCACAACATTATCTACCAGTGGTGAGATGTCAGAATTAGTAAGTAGAATCACTAGATATGTATGAACTTTGCTCTTCCAAGAGGGAAAAATTTGTTTAGTGGGTTTTTTTAAATTATTTATTTCTTCTTAAAACTGTGTGCCCAACTTCGGATGATGTGGTATGATCTTCTAGTGACTACAAGCTAGCAGTCTTTTTCTTATTTTCTTGACAGGAGTTAAATATCTTTCCACATATCTAGTGAGAGAGTCATTAAGAAAGACCAGAAATATGTTTCCATATGAAACCAATATGTTTCTCTGCCATGTTTCTCTTTAATTGTTTCATTCTTGGTTGAGTCAGCAATTAACTTTTCTTCTTGACCAGCTTTTAAGCTCCAGGGAGTTTTGTGTTAATTGTCTTGGCTTGGTGTAGGATACAAAATCCTTTTGAGCCATTCCTTTAGAGTCTGGGTTCCTAAAGGAAAATCATAATGGTGCAGAAAACACAAATTTCATCTCGGGACTAAGTGAATATACTTGCAATCAGGTATCTGTACAGTACAGGGTTCAATGTGTGAAATAATTTTCTTTGGTCGCTTGGATACATATTTTGAAGCCCTGTGAATTAAAAAGTTTGTATAGGACTACTGTGAACATTACGCCGATGCCAACTGCTACCCTGAAAATTATCAGGGGTGTGTGTAGAGCTTGGCAGAGCAGTAAATTCAAAATGTAATTTCTAAACTGTATTTTTTTTAAAGACTTCCTATCTTTATTTTTCTTGATGCCAGTGATGACTTTTGTTACCTGAACAGATGAAGGCTACCTTTAAAAGGTGTAGCTTTTTGAAGTGGGATATATGGAATGAGGATTGCAAACCTCCCTCACACGAGGCATAGGAGTGCAGAACAAGGTGGTAATTTTTGATAGGGTAAGAAGTAATATTTACTTTTTTTTTTTAGTGTTTAGTGTTTGATCTCATTATTAAGCTTTAATGTTCAAGGAAAAAATGGAAAAATAAGTAGGTCTTTCCACTAATAAGATTGTTCATTACTTTTGAATCACAGGATAATATTTCCACTTGCTTGAATTTATTTATTATTCTGGAATTTCATATTGTTGATATCTACCTCAGGCTGAATTACGTAACATAGATTTAGCTTCAGGTCCTTCAACCACATTTTCCAACTCCTTAAAACTAACTTCAGCTCCTTTTGAGAACAAGGTTGGAAGAGGGGAAGGTCTTTCTGCCTTTAAAAAGAATTAAATCGTGTTACCTTTTATTTGGGCTGTCTTCATGTTTGTGTACAAAAATGCTGAGTTTTGAAGTTTGGCAGAGAATTGCATTTTAATATCCCTAAGAAATTATATCTAAACTTTGAAGTGGTTATTATAAATCGTAAAGATCAGTTTACATGTCCTTAGTAACAACTTTGTGAAAAATTGTTTCCCTTTTTGAAAAAGGACTTAAACTCCAAAGATTCTGTTTTTCATGACTTTGTCCTAGGATCTGGCAGCTTTGTCCTGGCCAGGCTTTGAGTTTACAGATGATGCCTGAGGTGTTCCAGGTCAAGAGAAGAAACAGTTGGCTGGAGTGTAGGAAGTAAAACAGCAATGAGGAAATTAAGTCATAGATCAGGTTATGACATCTGGTGAAAGCTATGACTGGACTTGGTGGAGCACCCATGTTTAAACTATTTATGAAAGAGGAAGAAGCTGGAACTGTGCGAGAGACTGGGGAAAGAGCAGTAGTAGACGTGGATCTCGTAAAGAACTGTCTTTTGGATGAGGAAACTGGACAAGGAGGCAGAGATGGGGATTGAGATCAGATCTTAAGCCCAGAGGTGGCAAAGAGGAACAGGAACTAGTTTGGTGAACAAGGGCAGAAAAGGCAGAAAACCCCCAAGGAATTAAAGGGCGTAAGGAGAGAATGGAGAAGAACTTGAAATTAAAATATGGCAACTGTATTTCACGGAGTCATAAGAAATGAGAGTATGAATTTGAGGGGGTTAAACTGACTGGGATAAACCAGAGTCAGAGGAGTGGGAATTCAGAAAGAGTAAGAAAGTAACGAGACTGGGACAATAAACACTAGGTAGAAGACAGATGAGCTGGAAGAGCATGTGCCTACAAGCATAGACTAGAACTCTGATAATTTTTCTAACTGGCAAGTATCAGTGAAACCAAATGATAAAACTTACTCTTTTTGCTCCTTCAAATATTATACCGCAAAGGAGATGGCCAGATGTTTCTGTTCTGAAGCAATTAGGAATACTAGCAGTAAAATCCACGTGAGGGAATTTTGCTGGGTTTTTGGTTTCTTCTTTGACTTGGAGAGCTACACAGGTGTAAAATCTTAGCAGCAACAGCTTCAGGAAATGCCAGAATGAAAGCTGATTGAAAAGCCTCACTTAACCCCATCCCCCAATGTGTTATGAAGGTCTGTCATTACATATGGACAGTATTTTTTGCCAAAGAATCTTAACTTTTCACTGCAGATTAGTTAATGTGTAATGAATGAGTATCTAGTTAAATATTTTTTTTTTACCTCATTTTGTGTGGCTTCACATCTTATTTATAGAAAACAAGTTAAAATGCTTTGAAACAAAAACATTTGCTGGTTTGTTTGTTCCCCCCCCGTTCTAAGTTCCTACATTCATCATACAAATGATAATACATAAGCTAGTATGTATTTTATCTTAGACTTTTAAGATACCCTCACTTTATATGTTGAGGCCTGAGTCACAGAAGTTCAGGTTAAAAGTATTTTCTGCTATAGATACCTATTTTCAGATGGCAATGGCATAATACAGGGCACTTTTCAAAGAGTTATACAGGACTCTACATCTAAAAATGTACCTTCCTTTAAGTTGTAGTTGTGTGGGGGTTTTTTTCCCAGCACCCTGGTATGGTGGACCAAGGGTGGTAGTCACTTAAGCCCTGTTTTGCTAATATGAAATAAAAACCTTATGGTGCAGACAGGAGGATAGAATTTAGGTTTTTTGGGATATTATGTGATTACTTTGATGCTCTACTTTGTTTTCCTGCAGCCCCCTGCAAAAGGCATTACGTGCCTTGTGCTAAATACATGGAAAAGAGAAAATATTCAATCCAGACAGGAGCCTAAATTCTGGTGTTTCCTAACTTTTGAGTGTTTGGCATAACAAGTTGAAGGAAGTATGTAATGTGGCTGTGTGTTCTGAATAGATTTGGGACACTTTATTTTAACATTTAGAAATCATCACTTCTGTAATTTTTGTAGAACCACAGGAAGAGAGGGTTAGAGGACACTTAGATACTATCTAATTTACTTTTTTCCCCTCTAGATAAGATCAACTACATTTATGTAATTTTGGTCAAATATGCTTTGCCTGGTTTTGGTGGTCTCTGATGATAGAGATTGTATATCACAGCTGAATACTGGTCTAGATGTACTATTAATACATTTGAACATTTTTTTTGTAACATCTAACTTCAATCTTTACTCTATTTTAAACCTATTTCTTCTGTCTACTATTAATTTAGCAAATAGATAATCTTTTTTCCTTACCAGGCAGCTTTTTGCCTATTTAAGTTGAAGAGTTGTTTACTTTAAAGTTTCCTTGTTCCAGCCTAAATGATATGGAAAGGGAGTAGGGAAAAATTAAGCCTAATGCTTAGCTATCATATGTATTGATTTATTTCTCTTCTAGGGATTCCTTTTGGAAAATGCCAAACCAGAGGTTTGCTGATGGCGAGGTGGTGATGGGCCGTTGGCCAGGAAGCGTCCTGTACTATGAAGTACAAGTGACTAGTTACGATGATGTTTCTCATCTTTATACTGTTAAGTACAAAGATGGGACTGAACTTGCGTTGAAAGAAAGTGATATAAGGGTGAGTACACGTTTATATATCTATCAGTATTTCTAATGGAAGATTATATTGATTTTGTGATGTAGATAAAAATACAACTTATAATTGGATAGTTGCTTTGCAAGTTTTCATTAACTGTGTCTTCAAGGAATTGGTGCTAAATAATAGCTTTTTCCTATGTGACATCTCAAATAGAAGTTCAGAATGCTGACCCTAACTTTAAAGAAGCATGATTGGTTTCTTTATGTTGAAAAAACAGTGACACATTTGGGGAAAAACAAGTCTGATCATTCAGGAACTCTATAGCATGATTGTTCATGAAAAATTGGTTTTGGGTAGCTTATAAAGCTAGTAATCAGAAGGTTGATATTAATTTGACTTTTTTCCACTTCTAAATAAGAAAATTTGAAAACAAATGCAAGCATGTGGTTAAGGATCACTATAAGGGCGCATGCCCTTTAAGCACATACTTAAAAATCTGTGAATAGGTTGTACTGTTTTAGGTCCCCAAAGGTTTCATGAGGTATTTTGCTCTATTTGTGACAATTAGGGACTTTTGAGAAAGGGTCGTGTCGTATGTGTATGAGCACATCCCTTCCTCTTTATGTATCTTTATTATTTCATTTTTTGTTACTAATAAAGGCCTTTAAAACTCTGCATACAAGCTTCATTTCAATTTAAAATGTGATAATGTATGAGACCAAAAGCTATTTGAATGTTTGCTGCAGTTGATTTTTAAGGCCTGTTCTGAAACCTGCATAAGTGCAAAGCTAACTTGTGGGTCTTTATGTGAACTGTAATTTCACTTTTTGGTGGTAGTGTACATGCCCTGTAACTGACCTTTTCTTCTGGGACAAAATGTTTCTGCCTGGAGCTAGACAAACGTTTTCACTGCTTTAAGACTTTCTAACTTGTTTACTTCGTGCTTGCAGGTTAGCAAACTCAAGCTGAGAAAATACCTTTCTTTGTCATAAAGCATTTGTGCCTTATAAAATTAGTGGAAATTTTACATGGGAAAATAAGCATTGTAGACTTCACAGAAAAATAAAACTGAGTACTTTTGGGGAAAACTGTTTATGAAATTAGTTATCACATCTAATTTAATGATTTAGCTGACTTGGGGTTTTTTAATGTTGATCTGAGCTGTGTTGCCTTAAACAGATCATTGCATCTTAATATGCCAAATGTATTAATAAAGCTAAGTAATCAAAATGATAGCTGTCCCTTAAAGCTTAAGAGACGGCTATCATTTCATTTATTTATGCAAAGGCTTAAGAGGGTCGTACACTCAAAAGCTTGGTGCTCACATTGATAGCTCGCATCCATAATCTGATTTCTGTAGCTTTGACAGGAATTGTCAGCAGTTGGACTTGGGGCAGGATTATTTGGGTATTACCAGCAAAATGAGTATGCTGTAGTTGCTCTTTCTTAACAGGCTTTTTACAGCATCAATAAAGGAAATAGGAGACAATTCTGTAGAACTGTATGCCAGAGTCCTCATCATAAAAAACCCACAAGTTTCTAAAATTGTTCTTTGGAACATCTAAGATAAGATTTTGCTTTCTTCCCCTCTTTCTTTTAGTCGCAATCATCATTCAAGCACAGGAAGAGCCAGTCCTCTTCAAGTTCTCCTTCCAGAAGAAATACTAGCAGATCTCGATCTAGATCTCCTGGTCGGCCAGCAAAAGGCAGACGTCGTTCTTCTTCCCAAAGCAGAGAACATAAAGATGACAAAAAGAAAACCATTCAGGAAGCCGACTTAGCTCTACTGGTATTAGGTTTTTTTGTTTGTTTGTTCTTTGTGTGTGGGTTTGTTGGATTTTTCTTTAAACAACTTTTTGCTATTTGCAAAAGACTTGTTTTATGCCTACTGGGTTTATTATTGTAAAAGCTAGCTGTAGTGCATGTTCCCTGAACAACAACATTAGCTGCAAAAGTGTATCTCAGAACTGCCTTTTTTCTTTGAAAATAGGCTTTCCAGCTTACCGAGTTGGGAGGAGATTCTTGAAATATAAACATATGTTGTTAAGTTCCATTTGAATTTGGTGGTACAGTGAAGTTCTCGGAATTCAAACAAACACAAATTATTTAATATTTTAATATTGAAGTCATTGTTAGCCATATGCTCCCACTTGTGAAACGGGGCAAAGGAAGTTAGCCTACTTTTAAGATGTATTGATCAGTACATAGCAAGTAGGTATTAGAATTTGAAATAAAGTGAGTTCTGTTTTCATATACAGTTCATTAAAATAGTAATGGAAAACATGTGAAGCTTCTGTGGGAGAATTGCTGCAGAATTCAGGTGTGGAATATATATATAGTCTTGCTGATTGATAATATTGCAGAACTGTTTTCATTATAAAAACTATCCTGTAAGGATTTGTAAGTTTATCAAATACTTGGTTTTTAGCTGAAATTTATCATGTTTGTTCTTGGCCTTTTTGTGAAGGTTATAATGAGTACTAAAAATGGTTCTGGTGTTCTGTAGGTGAAGCATAGTAGAGGTGATGTTTCTCTATTAAGAGACAAACAGTGTTTCTTCTGCCTCTTGTGCTCTTGAGATAGCTTCAAGTGATACTTGTCTGAGACACAGTCCCTTGAATTGGAAATGCCTTCTGCTGATCTATTGAAAATAGATAGGTTTTAGTTAGGTTTCAACTAAACTAAACCAGAGCAATCTAAACTAAATAGATAGTTTGAGTTTAATAAATCGCTACTACTAAAAGCATTCTTTGGCACTGAAATTGCTGTGGTTTTTGTTTTGCAGTGAACTGCTTTGAGCTTTGTGACCCAGGGCATAGCCTGTGGACCATATGCTCGTTTTAAGTAGTTTGTAGCCAGCAGCTACACTTTACTTTGGACAAAAAGGTTAAAATGCCTTTGGTTTTTCTCCTGGCTTCTAATTGAGGAGTAGGATTGATCTATTGGTTCTTGTATGATTGGAATGACCTGGTCCTTTTCAACAAAGCTGAGGTTGAAATAAAACAAAACAGACGAGTCGTGTCTTCCCAGAGTTGTGTGAGCTAGACTCATTAAAAGAATTTTTGTAAGAGAATTTATTTCTTAGAAAGATATTTAATGGAAAAACCAAACTTTCAGTCCTGCAGAGCGGTGTCATATATAGGACACTGAAATTTCCTCTGCTTTCCTAATAGAATTACTAAATAGACATTGTACTAAATAGACATTTGTACTTGGCAGTTCCTAATGATGAGTTAAAAATAACTTGGAAGCTGTATTCTCTCTTAATTTCACTGTTAAAAAACATTAGTAACCTTTTCCTTTTCTTAAATGAGTTTTCTTCCCTTGTTTGTGAGCTGAAACTGTCCATACTTTGGATATTGAACACAGTTGTTTTCCTGTGGAGAAAACTGGAGCAATTGCAGTTGAAAAAAACCTAGATAGTTGGTGTTCTTAATTATTCATTATATACTTACACTTAATGCAGCTGTTATTTTCAGGAAGCTAAATCTAGGTTTTTTTCTTTTAAGCAGAAACCGAGTGAGAATAACACCAGAAGGTACAACGGTGAACCTGACAGTACAGAAAGAAATGACACATCCTGCATAGTCTCAGAGGTATGAACATCGTATTTACTCTTAGTTTTATGTTGCATTCTAACTTAGCTTTCTCAGAAATCCCTAGAAAAGGGAAGTACAATAATCAAGGAGAAATAGAATGCAGCATAAAACTTAGAGGTCAAATAAATTTACTGTTCAGCTAACCAAGTTCAGGGGAGAGGGAGATGAAATTCTTAGAAGGGAAGAGTATTAGAGCTGCATAATATTCATTTTTCTTGGGTTTTTTTTCCGTCAAACTCTCACTGGTTACTTGTGTTAATTCCCATGCTTTTACAGTGTGAATGTTTGGCCATAGAAAGTGATTTTTTTTTTTTTTTTTTTAAGACAAATCAGTTCTTTAGTCCTGATTGTTAGCTAATGCACAGGGTTATGGCAGAAGGGAGGGGAGGAGGGTGGGAATGGATGACCTATACTGGAACTGCTGCTGATATGTAATCACGGCCTAAGCGATCACAATGAAACTCGTTTTAGCAGTCTCTTCATATAAATACATAAACTTAAGTACCGTATAGAAGTAGAACACATTGTATATTGGTGTTTTATAGTGAATAATGTCCTCCTAAATAAAAAATGGAGTAAAATAAGGTAAAATTGCTGGGGTTTTTTTTAGTAAATTGTTTTTATTCATTAACAGCAGAAGTTGAAACCAGACCTAGAAATGGAGCGTGTGCTTGAACAGTACAGCTTGCGTCCAAGAAAAGAAGAAAAGAAAAAAGAAGAGATATATTCGGAGAAAAAGATTTTTGAGATAATAAAAACAATTGAGAAAGCATCATCAAAAACAAAGGAGCTAGAGTTTGGTGGAAGAATTGGTATGTGTGCAAATTGTCGTGATAGTTGAAAATTAGTACTCTTACGTGTGTTTTACTCATTGACCATACTGTCATGTCAAGAACTTTTTTCCAGTTTTTGGACCCTGGTTGCAGAATCCAGAGTCCTATGACAGTGCTTCACGTAGTCTGTGCTGATATTGGTGGCAGTCAAAGAACCGTTACTACACTTGGTTTTCTTGTGAAATATAGTGAAGATCTTGAGCCTTCCCTTGCACAGTGAGATTTAAATATTTCCAAATTAAATTTAAGAAGTAACTAGCAACATTTCTACATTTTCAAAACCTAGGTGCATCGAACTTGACAGTAGACTATTCTTTATACAGTTTTTTGGGCAGTTTTAAAGGGATGCAGTGGGTGTGATCCTTCGGTTTGGTTATATGACCCCATATGGGAGTGAGAAGAATGTCTCTATCCCATTACGTGACTGGGGGCTTGCCACTGTCTTGCTTCGGGAATAGATGACAACCTCTTCTTTGTTACTAAAGTTAGTATTGAGCTTTATTTGTGGGATTGAAAAGATTTTTGTTTTCTATGTTTATCTTCTAATATGGCATAATATCTGTTTACAGGGACCTTCATGCTGATATTTTTCCTGCCTGCTACTGTGTTCTACTTGCTGATGATGTGCAAACAAGATGACCCCAGTCTTATGAACTTCCCTCCTCCTCTCCCAGCACTTGAAAGTCTTTGGGAGGCTAGGGTGTTTGGTGTTTTTCTTCTGTGGTTTTTCCTTCAAGCTCTGTTTTACTTACTGCCAATTGGAAAGGTAAGCTGTTCAGTAGCAATTGGGTCTTTATGGATAATTAATTTGTCCGTCAGGCTGGAAGGTAGGGTACGTTCTTAATGCAGTGAATTTGAGAGCGAATGAACTTGTTTTCCATATTAAGCTGGAATATGGCTACTGCAGATCTCTGCAAGCTTAAGATAGCACAGTTTGTTAAGAATTTAATGGCCGTGCATTTCAAAGTCTTACAGTAGAAAAGGCAGAAGGCATTATATAAGAGTTAAAAGCATGGATAAAATTTGCGTGATAGAATTCTAGAAGAATTTCAGGTATGTGACTACTAAATAGACGAACTGTTTGATACTCAGTTTCTTATTGATATCTAGTGTTTTGAAATGTAATCTTCACTTATGGGAAGCTATAAACCATTCTAGCCATATGTGTGTCAGGCAAATGCTCTGTTTCCCTTTTTTTGTGACTTCAGGGATACTGGCAGATTCTGAAAGAAAACTATAATAAATAGATCATTCAATCAGGTTGATCTATTGCTATAAATGTTTACAATGGTTGGACCTGTTCTGTTTTCTTGAGGCTGGTTAGGAAGAGGGGGTTTTTAAAATGTTTTTATTTGAAAGTGTTGCTCTTTTTCTTTTGATATCCAAAGTATGCTTTTGAGAACAATGCATGATCTTCAGATTTGAATGTGTCCAGCTGGTTACCTTGATTGAATGTCTTTGTGGCAGAGATGTGCTTGATTGCCCTGCCCTGCCAGTGCCCCCATAAAGTACTTTGTTGACACTAGTATTTTATTCTTCCTAGGTTGTAGAAGGCCTGCCTCTTTCAAATGGAAGGAAATTGCAGTACCGAATAAATGGTAAGCATGTTGCAGTTGCTTATTCTGAAATTTGATACCACTATCTGATTTGCAGTACTCACTACTGTAAGATACAAATGATGAAAGATACACTCTACGGTCCAACTAGGTATCTGTTGTAAATCTTTCATAAAATAGGATGAGCCTTTTCTTGGGAGAAGGTGGTTAGTAATGATCAGGAACTAACTGCCCCAAGAGCAAGGCATTACACTATACAGGGCACCTGGTTTGCATCCAGTTGTGACTGACGGCTCCTGTCATATTCCATGTATAATTGCTAAATGAGCAGTTGCGTATCGGAAATGTTAGTAATGTTCATGTAACAAGGAGTGTTGCTCCAGAGGAGATGTTCAGGAGTGATCTGAAGAGATCTTATCCCATGTGTCTAGATCATCTTGGATGTCTCTGATTTACAGACTAATAAGAAGTGTGTTGTAATTGATTTAAGATGTTCTTATTCTTCCCTGGCACAGAACAGTTCTGAGTCCTTATTCAGATCTGATTTCACTTCTTATGAATAAGGCAAGCTTCTCATCTAGGTTTAGAGTATCATTTAACATATTTCAGCAGTCCTGCTTTTTCAGGCTTAAATAGAAAAGTGTACTTTGATGCCTTGCAGGTATTCCAGACTACCTATTTCGTTGATTAGTCAGTTCAAGGACACTGGTGGTAGTGGAATCCAAATGTTATATTGAAAAGTTGAGTGTGGTTTTGTCATAGCCTGGTAAGATGCACCATTTTAAAGTTGGAATAGGGCTGTAAATCATAGAAGCAGAGTGTATTACATCCTGCGGAAGTGAGTCATGTTGAGGCTGCTTCATAACTTTTTCTGTTTTGGACTCCTGTCTTTAGTAGGGGCATAGTCCCGCATATTTTTTTTTTTTTTTTTTTGTATTCTGATAAAGGGAGGAAATAAGCTACATGATTTGGATGGTTTAAAAAGGAAAAAATAACGGGGGGGGAGGGGGAGAAGAGAAGCCATCTTCTTGCTGCTTCAGAAGGCTACTTCTCAAAGCAACTTCTTGAAGAAAGGAAGATGACCAGTGACAGGACAAGAGGCAATGGGCACAAACTGAAACACAGGAGGTTCTGTCTGAACATCAGGAGTCACTTTTTTTACTGAGAGGCTAACTGAGCACTGGCACAGGTTGCCCAGAGAAGTTGTGGAGTCTCCATCCTTGGAAATATTCAGAAGCCGTGTGGACATGGTCCTGGGCAACCAGCTCTAGGTGGCCCTGCTTGAGCAGGGAGGTTGGAGTAGATAAGCTCTGGAGGGTCTCTTCTAACCTCAACCATTGTGACCCTGTGAAAGGGTTCATAGAAGGTGCTTAGGTGAGAGCTGTATAGAACTGTCTGCTTATATTTGAACATCGTTCCACTCTACATGATTTTATACTCTCAAAGTACAAAAGTTTTTTGTGTTCAAGTTTTGACTTGATAGTTATTACTTTAATTACTGCTGTCTGTATCAAGGTATATGAAGATAACTCGAAGAAGAAAATATGATTATCTGAGCTGTCCCACAGATAAGATTTTTGTGACGTGCTGTCATGATCCAGTAGTAGTGTCAGTGTCCATTTTTCCACTAAAATCTGAAATTGGATCCCATGTTGTAAAAAATGTAGGAGTGCTCAGAGTGTTCCTGCCTTTTGTCCTTTTGATGAGGAGCACAGGCAATTTCAGGGCATAGATAGAATGTCTTAGGTATATTGCTGTGCTCCAGAGGTTTGAACCTCAAGAGCATGGGATGTGGAAGACATTACTGGAATATAGACAAATCTTGGAAGAAGTAAAAATGCAGAAAGGCTGGGCTGGGTGGGTTCTACTAGAATGATTTTTTTAATTTGGCTAATATGTTTTTCTTCTACATCCTTCAGGGTTTTATGCTTTTATTTTGACTGCTGCAGCTATTGGAACTTTACTATACTTTCAATTTGAACTTCATTATTTGTATGATCACTTCATGCAGTTTGCAGTGTCAGCTGCAGTTTTTTCTATGGGGTTGAGCATTTATCTGTATATTCGGTCCCTGAAAGCACCCGAGGAAGAACTAGCACCAGGTGGAAACTCTGGTGAGTTATGAATATTTTGGATGATTTCTTTCCAATTGTTCGCTACAGTTTCATTTTTATGAATTAAAAGGTAGCTTTAGGGCTGGTTATTATAATACAGTGACTTTTACTTTCTACCAGTGTAAAACTCATGTTGCAAGTTAAATGGCATTTTTTTGTTCACGCTCAGATACTGTAAAATGCTTAAAATTTTAGTTGGATTATCTTGAATAGCTTATGCAAAAATATCTTGGCTGGTCTAGTCCCCTAGTGATGAGAGGACAGTTCCTTCCTTTCTGTTTTCAACATTTGTCTAAGAGGCTTGTCTAGTTTGCTTCATAGTGCCCCTGCTGGTGGGCCTTTTCCTGAAACAGCTGGGAATGGAAAGAAAAACAAGTATCTAGACATTTTGGCACTGAGAAGTCAGGTACAGAACTTGAAATTACGGTGTATTTCTAAACTTTATTTTGCTGTGCACTTTTAAATCTAGTTAGCTGAATTGAGTTTCCAAAAGAAATTTTGATTCAGTCATGAGACTGCCTACCTAGAAAGTATCAATTATATATGTATGTTTTTGTAGGACAAAGGATAGATTGAGAGGTTGATTAGCATTAAATGTTAAACAAACTGCTTTTAAAAATTATCATAGGGTGACTAAGAAAGGGAGTTTATGGACAGAACATTTAGTGTATTAAAATGAAGTATTCAAATATCCTCAGTTCCTTTGTCAGTGCAGCATGCATGTGTGTGAACAGAAATAATAAATGATCATAAACAATTATTTCATTGAAAAGTGCAGTTCTAGTTTCTGTAAGTGGCATAGTAGCATTCTGCAACTCTTCTGCAAAGTGCTTGTTATTTGCTAACTCAGTGCAGGATATCTTGTTGAAGTCAAGGTATTGTATTTTCCTTCTTGTCCATCTCTTTTGATGGACAGGTAATTGTCACAGCTAAAGGAATTCTTGCTCCCCAAGAAGAGCAATGAAGTAGGATGAAAAGTAGAATTAATTAATACCATAAAATCATGTTAATGGAAACTGGGGTGTGAGCTTCAGGATAAGGCTGAAAATAAAGAAGGAACGAGTGACAAGGAGAAATAAGCCTGTAGTAACTTCAAAAGTGTTTAGTCCTCCTAATAAATAAAATATTTGGGCCTCTTAAAATACAAAGCAAAACCCACATGGCTTATATTTCCCATACGCTCTCACACTTTTCTTGCCAATCTAAAAGCTTTTTATTTATAATGAGAGAACTTTAGTAGAAAGTAGGAACTGCTTTATGGGGAGGAGTGTAGTGGCAGATAAAAGGAAGAGTATTGCTAACAAAGACTGTCTTATCTGCAGGGTATTTTGTTTATGATTTTTTTACTGGACATGAATTAAACCCTCGTATTGGCAATTTTGACCTCAAATACTTCTGTGAGTTGCGTCCAGGATTAATTGGCTGGGTGAGTCAGTAATCTTAGTTGTTTTATTTGCTTAAATAAAACTGATTATTTTTTATACATATGTATATATAAAATTGGTATTAAGGATACAATATGTATTTATAAACAGGAAAAAAGTACTTACAAACGGTTTCATGTTGCCAGATTTTTAATGACCATTTTTATTCACTGTAGGAAAATTTCTACATTCTAGCTTCTTTGCTTTGTGGGAGATAAAAACCCTTCTTAAAGTATTTATATATTGAGGTCATACAGCTTCAGAAATGTAGTTAGTTGAAAACAGTGGCTTGTGAAATAGGTTATTATTTTTTTAAACTTAAACATTGGTCAAAAACATCTGTATTAAAATGTCCTATAGTGTAATAGAACAGACCACTTTCTTTTACAAGGAAAATTTGTAATAAAGTGTTTTCTAAACTAGGTTGTTATAAACTTGGCAATGCTCTTGGCTGAGATGAAGATACACAATCAAACTATGCCATCTCTGTCAATGATACTTGTGAACAGCTTTCAGCTTCTGTATGTTGTGGATGCTCTTTGGAATGAGGTAAATGACAATCATATTAAACAGTTACCATTTCTAATTACAATGTTAAATGAATGAAGCTTTGTAAATCCTAAATTCCTTCCTCCTTGTTTCTAGGAAGCCATTTTGACTACAATGGATATTACCCATGATGGATTTGGATTCATGCTAGCATTTGGAGATTTGGTGTGGGTTCCGTTTGTCTACAGTCTGCAGGCCTTCTATTTAGTTGGTCATCCCACTGCAATTTCTTGGCCTGTTGCTGCTGCAATTACTATTCTGAACTGTAAGTTATAGTAAATGTTATTGTTACTGGTAGTAATAATGTAGGACTGATTTTGTTTCTTTGAGTTGTGAGGCGAAGCTTTAGCTAAGATGCAGTGATTGTATTTTCTGCATTACCACAGCTGGTGGAAGCATGTGTCTGGCTACTCTTTAATACAAAGTTTATAATAAATTCTCGATTTATTAAATGAAGGATAAATGAGACTCTGGACACCTAATTGTTCTGTTGAGAGGCATCTTTAGGTGGATGCTGTCTGGAGCTGCAGAAGTGACGTAAAACATTTTGAATGAAGTGTGGCAGATGCCTTTTAAAGTCAGTCTGAGTGACTGTGATTGACTCCTGTGAAAAAGAAGTCAATAGCTTGTTGGTGATGCTTTAGTGAACCTAGGGAAAAAGAGGTTTTGTTGTTTAACAATCTGCATCTCCTTCCCTAATGCCCATAGTTACAAACTCCTGTGAACGGAAGACATCTCCTTTTGCCTAGCCAAGTGCTTTGAGAAAGGATCTTGCATCTTTAGGAGACCTTAAATTTGTACCAATATGGCCTTATGGCCATACCATAACTTTGTGGTATGGTATGGTTGTGGTCCAAACACAAAGGAATGGCTTATACCAATATGGAGTGGAATTCTGTTTCAAATTTTTGTTAATTAATACTTCCTAGTTTTCATGAAGTTTACACTTGGAGGAGATTAGGGAGCCTTTTGCCCAATGGGGTTTTGTAGTCCTGATTCTTTGCAAGAACTTAAAGTAGTTTGTCCCTTTTATCTAAGTAGTGAACATAAAAGAAAAAGGTTTTTGTAGACATGACAAAGAATTTAAACAGTTGGAAAGAATATGTAGGTGTACAACTTAGTATGTGC
The DNA here is from genome assembly GCF_034638445.1 of Ciconia boyciana. Taxonomy (NCBI): domain Eukaryota; kingdom Metazoa; phylum Chordata; class Aves; order Ciconiiformes; family Ciconiidae; genus Ciconia; species Ciconia boyciana. The sequence continues at coordinate 108,657,543 of NC_132936.1, read as the reverse complement.
AATTCTGAGAAATACAACATCTTTTTCCATTCTGAGTTAATATTTTGTTGTCTTTTTTTAAACATCTTTATTTGAAGTATGTTGTGATGATGTTTTTTCAATACAGCCTCGGAAAAAGCAAATTTAAGCTGCCTGTGAAAATGATGGGGGAAACGAATTTCAAAACCAGATAATACTTCGTGGTCTGGTTCTTTTAATATTGTGAACTTGTAAAAGAGTTGGTCAGTTTATGGAGTAGGCACTGTAGCAAAATACTGGGCTGCTAATAGAGCTATAATCTTAAACTGCAGCACATCACCTTATATGAATTTCAAGCTCAGTGTTACATTAATAAACTGTAAGTCAGATATTAATGTAAAAGTAGATATGAAAATAAAGCTTCTCCAAAATCTTTAAAGTTAGGCAGTAATGTGTAAGAGCGTATGGAATGCAGGTTTCCTATAGCATTTCTGTCTTGTTGGAGCTCTGAGAACTGGAGAATATCCAGTTACATCTCTGAGGAAAAGATTTCAATGTAGTAAGAGTGGCAGAGAGCATGTGAGTGCTTTTGTTGAAGGAAAGAAAACTGGAAAATACTGAAAATGCAAAATAAATAATATTTATTTTCAGGTATTGGGTATTACATATTCCGTAGTGCAAATTCTCAGAAAAATAATTTCCGAAGGAATCCAGCAGATCCCAAATTGGCCTGTAAGTGCATTTTTTATTTCTTCAGTTCCTATACAATGTCTCTTTGTACTATTTAAACACACATTTCAATTGTTGTATTGACTACAATACTCTATTCACAGATCTGAAATTTATACCCACTGCAACTGGAAAAGGGCTTCTTGTCACAGGTTGGTGGGGTTTTGTTCGTCACCCTAATTATCTCGGTGACATCATCATGGCTCTAGCATGGTCCCTACCCTGTGGTAAGTTCCTGAAACTAAAGCAGATCTTATCAAAAATGCTTGTGTGTTTTGGCATCTGACTGGGTTTGAGATGCAAAGTGATAATTATTTGAGATATTAAAACCTGTAATTAATTGAATGGCAAATTTCTGTGTTGTAAGCTTAATGCAACACCTATTTTCTCTTACATCTTATCCTTTATATCTTACTATAGATTTGACATATACTATAGATTTGACTCTCCTTTCTGATACTTTATAATTCAATAATGATGGGGCTTGCTTGCTAGTAAGTTGTTCTTACATTTTTTTTTTTTTAGGCTAGTGGCTGTGCTATAGTGTTTTCAAAGGGAGTTCCCAAAAAGTGGGAGTTTGCTTGGAGACAAGGGCTACCACATATAGGGATGAACTTTAAGCAAAATACATTATGAAGAAGAAAAGTCATCAAACAAAAGAAGTGGAATTCTGTTTCAACGTTTTTGTTAATGAATACTTCCTAGTTTTCATGGAGTTTACACTTGGAGGCAATTAGGGAGCCTTTTGTCCAATGGGGTTTTGTAGTCCTGATTCTTTGCAAGAGCTTAGAAAGAGCAGTGAGAGTTTCAGAAAATACATCTGATCATGGTAGTCCTGCCCCCTCTCATTCAAGTCAGGTCTCCCCAGAGCCTTCTCTTCTCCAGGGTGAACAACCCCAACTCTCTCAGCCTTTCCTCATAGGAGAGGTGTTCCATCCCTCTGATCATTTTTGTGGCCCTCCTCTGGACCCACTCCAACAGCTCCATGTCCTTCTTGTGCTGAGGGCTCCCGAGCTGGAGGCAGTACTGCAGGTGGGGTGTCTCACCAGAGTAGAGGGGCAGAATCACCTCCCTCGACCTGCTGGCCATGCCTCTTTTGATGCAGCCCAGGATACGGTTGGCCTTCTGGGCTCCAAGCGCACATTGCTGACACATCCAGTTTTTCATCCACAAGTCAGGTAGTGTGCTCTGAGCAAAGCTACCATCTACAACCAAAATAGAGAAAACCTTGTGGGGCTTGTGTGGGGCAGCTCAGTGCTGCGGAGGCTTAACTATTTCTCTGGTTTTGGTAGCTATAAAGAACTTAAAAATATGTGCTAGCTTTGCATGCATTGAGAGTGAAGTTGGTAGATTTTGAGACTCTGAATTTTAAGGATTATTTTTTGGGGGTTTGTGTGTCTTTTCCCATCTGCATGTAAACATGTCACACAATTTTTGCACTATCCTGTTGAGTATCTGATGCTTCAGTCCATAACAAGTATATGTCACCAGCTTAGTACATGTTGTTAATAGCTAAAATTTCTGGATTTATTTTTTGCTGTATCTAAAGTGACTTTCTCACTTTATTCTACAGGTTTTAATCACATTTTACCATATTTCTACGTGATATATTTCATCTGCTTGCTTGTTCATCGAGAAGCTCGTGATGAACATCATTGTAAACAAAAATATGGCTTGGCATGGGAAAGGTATTGTCAGCGTGTACCATACCGCATATTTCCTTACATCTACTAGAGCACTCCAGGTGCCTGACTTGCAAATTACTTCTAAAGTTAGTTTCTTTGCAAATAAAAATATACCTCTTACCTTTGCACTTGGTCTATCTGTTATTTAGGCTTTTTAAAAAAAAAAAAGTGACCAAACAGTGGAGTGCATCAACAGGTATTTACAAGTAATCTTAAATACGTGCGTTATGTGAACTGACTGTCTGTGACTTCAATTTTTAAAAAATGGTGAATTTTAAAAAGTCTTGGAGCCCTAATTTTTCAAGTTAAATTTAATCTAAATCCTGAGTTTACATTTTTTTATTGCATTTAATTAAGCACTGTGATGTAAAGTATATTATTTTCTTAATACAATAAATACAGAAATTCCATCCAGTTCATTTTTTGGTGTTACTTGTACCATCTAACTTCAGATGTCTGACTCAGTTGCCTGAATTGGAGGAGGAGCAGCAGGGTCTTTTTGGTCAGCGGAGCTGGAAGCAGAGGATTTGACCCCCATTGAGGGCCCTGTGCCGCTGGCAGTGCTGCCCTGCAGCCCTGGGCCCAGAGCTGGCACAGCTCAGCTGGGTGGTTGTCCCCCTCCTGGCTTTTCATTAATGGGATTTTTTTGGTCAGGGAGGCTCAGGTGGCCCCTCCTGCCCTATGCCTGCAGGAGGGATGAAGGGCTGGGATTCAGAGGAGAAGTGGAGGGGCATGACTGTCCCCCCTATCCCATCCCCACATTCTTGAGGCAGTTTCAGCATGGACCAAGGGGCACCCTGAGCTGCCACCTGGCAGGGCCCCTGACCCTGGAGAGAAGCCATGCTTCTGGCTCAGACTCCTGAAGGCAGATGATACAAACACTTGTTTCAGCTGTGGGCAGAGCTGTGGAACTGAGCAGTGAACCCTAATCCTGCATCTGGCATTGAACACGGGGTAGCAAAGGGTGCAGTGTATGCACATTTGACAGAAAGAATAACATGACCACAGCTGGCTTATTCTGATCTTTGTAAATTATGTCTTGATGTACCATAGCGTTTACCAAGTGTGTATAATAAAGCCTCCGCGTTTTTGCTGTACAGTGTTTGGATTTGAAAATGTGATAGCTTTTTTTAGAAACAGGAGAAATCAGTAACTAAATCAATTTCCAGTAATTTTTAAAAAATGTTCATTGAAAAAGGTTTTTGTAAATTAATGTATTCTTGAAACAATTGAAATGTTCATTTAAATATTTGTATTGACAGATATGCTATGAAAATACAGGAAATGCTCCTCAATCCAAAGTTGGTGGGTTTTTTTTTAATTTGGCATTGCTACCTCATATGTAGGTTTTGCCTTTTGTACTGTTGCAGATAGAGAAAATAGCTATTTTTTTGCTATTGCTATTTAAAACAACATTTTTTACATGAGCCTGTGGTTAAACTCGACCACTTTCTAATATATTTTTGTATATATTTGACTTTTTAACTAATGTATGTGTTCTAGTCACTAGTTGTGTTCTTTGTCTAACTGGCTGTAAATCAGATGCCCTTGGAGTATTTACTTCATAAGTAGAATAATTTTATACTTTACTGAAATAATCTTGCATTAATTAACTAGCTTTTATTCTGTTGTCACAGCTGAGAGCTTTTCACCTACTTCATACATGAGGTTTATAGCACAAATTGTCCAAAAAAGCTTATTAGAATCTTAAATATAGTGCAGGTACCTCTACACTTGCTTGCGGTAAGGTTCCTAATAAATCTGAATGTTGCTATTACTCATCAATTATTTCCAGTTCTTAGAATGTTCATGTAATTGAAATCTAGAACGTGATTTTTTTTTAATAAAAGAACCCTCTATTTTGTACACAGGCATTTTTTAAGGATAATTGTACATTTGAAGTGTATATAATGTAGCTTGATTGTGGCAGTCTCCTCTGGAAATCTGTATGTTGGTGTTGTAAGGAAAATGTTTTCAGACAAAGTACTTTGATTCCTGGAAGAAGATAGCAGTGCCTGTAACAACACTGAAGAGCATTTACTCCTGTGAAGTAGCAGATTAAACTGGGATGCTTTTTTCAATGGTTGCTCAATGGATTAATGGGAAATAGAGCAATCCTTAACTGCACCAGTTTGGAGCTGGTGTTTTTAAAATGTACTGAAGGGGGGGGAGGGATGACACAGTTTAACTCCTCAGACTGTGAACCAGGAGATGCTACTGCCATCCCAGGCTGATCTGTTGCCACACAAGGTTGTTAATGTAATTTGGAGCCCTTGTCTTTCAGAAACAGATCTGGACCAATGATAACTTCAATTTATTTACATGCCGAGTTTTATGTGAATTTGATCTTGAAGTAATTGTTTTTAATACAAACAAGCCTATAAACTAAAATAAAGCTTTTGCTTAAAATTAAGTAGTGTATTTTTCTTTTCTTTTTTTTTTTCTGATTCATGGTGGTGTCTGAAAAAAATGACATTGATTTATATGATTAAGTAAAGGTGCAAGTTTGCTGAAGTTCCTTTTGTATCTGTAGCTGTGGGTTGAGTGTTACAATCTCATGTGTGGTGCTTCTCCTAGCCTGCCTGGGAATTTTAAGGAAAGGAGGTCTCTCCATTTAAAAGGAGATCTCCATTTCTCCCTTTTCTTCCACTTCTCTCTATGGGAAAGTTTACAGATCCACCATCAGCCCGAGAGCACGTTTGTTCTCTGAATCAGCTCTGTCTGTCAGCTGCTTTGCTCATCTGCCTGGACTGAAGAAAAATCAGAGTGCTAAGGAGTAGGTGGCATGGCAGGGGAAGGAAAAGCAGGCTCAAACCTCAGTGGATAGTAACTTCAGTTGTTACTAAGTTAGGAAAAAGTGATTATCTTTACTGGAAAAGATGATGGCTTCAGAGAAATGAAATACTCTTCATTAAATGTGTCTGAGAATTGTCAGTCACGGAGCGGGCACAGCAAGGCACCCGCTTTTGTGACTCTGACTTTGTCCTTGCTTGCCTGGTAGATTGACTGCTGTTGCAAAGTGAATTGGTGAGCCTGGAGGTGGCAGTACCCCGGGTCTTCAGGGAGTGCAGTGAAGTGAGCAAGGCTAATGCATTACCTCTTTTTGGTCCTTCATTCTGTTAATCCGAAAATAGTTTTAACTGTTAAGAAGACACAAGTAACGCTTGTTTTGCCTGTCTTGTATTGTATTGTTCCCTACAGCTTCTCTTAGAAGTCAAAGCCAAACAACAATTTCATGTAATCGTGGGATACAGCCTAAGGGGTGCTGCATGGGAAATAAGTTTTGTGCTAGTTTGACCTGATGTGAACAAGACTCTAGTGGAAGTATGTTACATGACTAAAGGAACAGTAATGATGATTTTGCCTACAGAAAGTTACTTACCACAGGTAATAAAAATGCTTGCTTAGATTACATTTACAATAGCTCATTAAAACCTTATCAGAAGCATAGTTCTTGTGGGGTGAAAGCTGTTTTGGGGAGTGGGTGTAAAACCTCTCCAGTCTGTGGATGGAGAACATCTTGCACTGTCTGTATATAACCAAAAACTCCAACGCTCTTTTCTGGTGGGGAAGTTCCCTAAAAAAGAAGAAAATACTTTTGATAGTGCTTTTATGTTTTTAATATTTCAGAAAAGCTAAGCACTGGATTTTTTTTTGTGAGAAGTTTTTTTAAAACATGAGTTCTATCTTTTTATTTATAAAAATGTAAGCAATAACAATGTTATAGAGTACCATGAGAAAAGTATTTCATGCCTCATCACGGCAGTGGGGAAATCTTTTGAAGAAAAGACTGAATTGGTACTCCAGCTGCTTTTTCTTTTTTTTTCTTGTGTGTGGTTGTCATACTCACATCATGTCAACGTACCATCTGCCTTTCTCCTCAGAAGACTATCCAGTGCCACTGTAGCCAAGTGTTTCAAGTAATTTTCCTTTTGTACCTTGAGGTAGTTTGTTCTCCTGCCCTCTGAATAGGAAATGACACGACCCATTTGCGGTCACAGGCGGGCAAACCACAGCAAAACCTTTTTGTGTCTTTTACGGTCTTGCATATTGAATTACGCCTGGTGGAGCAGGTTATTTACTAGTTGCTTGTTACTTCACACTTGGCTCTGCGTGTTCATGTTAATGAATAGCATGTCTTACTGGTGGAAGATTACATTTTTTCAGTGCAACCATTTTGCTTCTCTGCTTGCCCTCTGCATAAAGGATTGTAAGAGGGTAATGGTTCAGTGAGTTCATGTATTCTTCAGTTCCCTCCTCAGCCGAAGAAAGGAAAGCTATGCATGCAGCAGTAATGCCTTGAAGAGCAGCTATTGGATCACAAGCTCATCCTGGGGACCTGTGTGAAGTGTAAATGGAGATGATCTTGCAATTGAAAATGGGGAATTTTGAGCCAGTAATATTTCCCTTGTAAAACACTTCTTGTGGAAGATGCAGATGCCAAGAGAATTTCAGTCAGTCCATGCAACAGCTGTGAGAAATGTCTTCACAGATGTTCAGGAGAAATATTCCAGGGTTCCCAAGGGTGAGAAACATGACTGATCATATATTCATCAGTGGAAACATGCTCTGACACTTAAACTGATATATGTACAATGCTTTGTTCACTCTACGCAACCAAATACTAAGGTGACCGGCCTGTCTCGAGATCCCTGAGACTTGAGCTGTGTACACAGGAGCTTGTCCATTCTTCCCAGGACTCTTCCTTACGGTGCTTGTATTCCCTGTTGGAGCCGTATATTGCTAGGTTTAGTCAGCCTGACTAATGACCTTCTTGCTCTTGTGTTTCAAACTGCAGAAACTCTTAAATGTTAATCAACTGACCAGAAAGAGAGTCTATCTAAAGCTTAAAATCAGGTGAAGTGAATTCCTGCGAAAAGTACTGTAATACCTCGTAGATCCTTAGGAATATAAGTGGAAATTAATGGACAGAGAAAGGGAAAAGGAAAAAAGTTGAACTCAAAGCCACATTAAAATTCAAACCATTTGCTTTCCGCAACACAGCTTTAAAAAACCCCGTACCGTAACTATTAATAGAAGAGCTTTTCCACTGGTTAGATAAATGATGCTCATGCAAAGTTGTTCAAATAGAATAATGATGTAAAGAACCAAAGCAGAACTATTTCATGCACTTTTCTACTTGTGATTTTATAATCTTGTCAAGACTCCTCTGAAAGCAAACTGATGTTGTAGACAAACGATAGACGTTGGAATCATATGGCAATTTCTGTATGTGTTTATATCTGCTTATCACAGCCTTCAGGGAACGGAACTTTGCCAGACTAAAAATTCTCAATTCCCACCAAAATAAACGGGAGCTGAAAGTCTTAGCAGCTAAGACGGCTGCATCTGTGGAAGAGCAAATCTGCAAACAATCACTAAGGACATTGTACCTGAGCGTATTCTGCAACAATCCTTGTTTCTACAAGGGTGATTCCTTCATCTTATTTAACAAGTGTGCAAATCTTTTTCACACCTATTGAGTCTCTCTGCAGCTTCCACACTGACTTCTGTCTCCTCCTTCAGGAAAAAATCTTTTTGGTAGGAAAACAGTTTCTTGACAGAATTTCAAGAAAATATGACAGAGTTGCTGAGTGAGTGCTGTCTCTGAAATGAGCCAACAAGGAATGTCACTGGGTTTCACTGGGTCTGAATTTCTTGCATGGTGTGTGCGTGCACACACACACACCCGAGAGATAAAGTTCTTACCTTAGCTCAAACTGATATGACTGAAAAAAATACAGAGGTTTGTATACGCTCATGGTTCTTTAGCCATAAAGTGATGGGGAAAACAGAGGTTTTAAATTTTAATTTTTAAGAGCAAGCCACAGACTTATGTATAGGAATTAGATTTTGAGGTGATGTAATAGAAGGTGGCACTAGGAATATGGGAAGATACTGAATAAAAGCAACATTATATTTTGAACTACCACTGAGTTTTGTTCTCTTTGAAGACCAAGGACAAGTAACTCATCCTGCATTTCTGCAACTGAAAGTGTTGCTTCTATGTTTGGTTAGACTATTATGAAAACAATCCCTAAAAATAAAATTAATTGCAATGTGCATTTCACGGTTGTATTCTTTTAAGTTTGCTATTAGAAGTAATAGCCCAGATTCAGCTCACTGTTTCGACTGCCTTTAATACTGAGTAGCATCTGTTGGCGGGTTGACAGCTGAGATCCTGTGACAGTGGAAAATTGGCAAAACTCCTCCGTCAGCTCAGAGAATGTCACCATCAGCTGCACGCATGCAGCTTGGCCTGCAGAGGTAACCAAGGATGTTCATCTGCTCCTGCAGTAAGTCATAATTCTAAATAATTGTGTGTGTCCCTGCCCTCGTTAAATTATAGGGAGATACAGTTTACACAGGCTTAGCTACTTCTACCTAACAAATGCACTCAGGCTGTTTATAATATAGTTTGGGGATAACCCTGAATACAGAGCTGAAGCAATGATTAAATAAAAGATGGGGGGTTGGGTGCTTTAAGAAACAAATAGCCATTGAACTTGTCACCATGGAGGTATTTATATTCCATAGTTACCTGCAGTAAACTTCAGACCACTCCTCCTGGCTACACAACATTGGTATATGTGTGCAGGCAGGTTTAATGGGCAGAGATTAAGTTTCTCTCTACAAAGATCAGGCCTGCCTACAGCGGGACCACGGGGGCTTCACAGAAAGTGTGTTACGGGTAAATCACAGAATCGTATAGGTTGGAAAAGACCTTTGAGATCATCAAGTCCAACCGTTAACTTAACACTACCCAGTCCACCACTAAACCATGTCCCTCAGCACCTCATCCAAATGTCTTTCTTTTAAATACCTCCAGCGGTGGTGACTCCACCACTTCCCTGGGCAGCCTGTTTCAATGCTTGACAACCCTTTTGGTAAAGAAATTTTTCTTAACATCCAGTCTAAACCTCCCCTGGCACAACTTGAGGCCATTTCCTCTTGTCCTATGGCTTGTTACTTGGGAGAAGAGACCAACCCCCACCTCTCTACAACCTCCTTCCAGGTAGTTGTAGAGAGCGATAAGGTCTCCCCTCAGCCTCCTTTTCTCCAGGCTAAACAACCCCAGTTCCCTCAGCCGCTTCTCACAAACCCTGTGCTCTAGACCCTTCACCAGCTTCCTTGCCCTTCTCTGGACACGCTCCAGCACCTTGATGTGACGATACTGGTTTGTCACCTGTTAGGCAGAGGTTTCATTTCTGATTTCTGTAGTCATCTTCAGAAGGTCCCTAGGAACTTGAGGTAGGGACTCGGAGTGACGCGTCCCACTTTGTTGTGTCGGTCAGGTGGTTCTTTGTTATCCTCAACATGCTTTTGTGGGTTTCAACACATGCGGTTAAATTTTGGAAGAGAGTACAATTTAAGAAAGAAAAAAATTAAACCCATGTAGTTAAGGTTTTAATTTAGGTGTACTTCAGCTTTAAATTTAAGTGATATTGTCACATGCACTGAAACATGCTATATTAGTATTTACATTAGCCACTTTTATGCTAAAGGAATTCCATATGATTACTGACAAAAAGGTTAAGCAATATAGATGGATGAATTCTGCCTCTGGTTACAAAGTGGTAAAAATGAAGCCAAATTACAATGGAAAAAGATCTGAATTATGGAATTTAGTAATACAGCTTTGGGTAAAATACACATTGATGTTGAAAAACAAAAGTCTTCTCATCATTAGTTTTGGAAAACATAAAATTTAATTTTACACCAAATGTATGCAGGTTAAGTTTTCCTTGATAAAGAGCAGCTTTGTGCAATAAGTATGTTTTGGAAATCAAATTTATTTTTCAATAAGATGCAAGAATATCCTGATTTTTTTTTTAACAGCAAACATTTTTTATTACAAGCTTCTATCCTGTGGGCTGATATATTTTCCTGGTTCTATTGAGATTACATTACTACAGCCACATCAGTTTCCACGGAATAATTTCTGATTTGTACTCATGTTATCAGGCCAAGAAGAATCAAATTTACCATTTAAACCATCTCTTAATTCAGTTGTAGATTTTCATGCACTTCTAGGTCTGAGTTCTGTACTAACCGTAAATGAGAAAAATATAACTGTGAAGAAGGAAAGAAAGAGAAAAGATATGCTTTACTTATACCACCTCATTTTGATTAAAAATCAGTCATGGCTAAGGCAGGTTTTTGCAACATGCAGGAGTTTTTTCAAGCCAGTTCTCACAGCAGTTACATGCAATAGCAGAGGGTTCAAAACAGCTTTTCAGGTTGCTTTGAAGAGTATGCTAAATTTACCGCTTTTTATTAATGTTTATGAACAATTTACAAAATCAGGGGATCATTTTTAAATCCTGCACTCTGACTATGCAAACCCATGGTTGAAAACATTACTTACCTTGCCTAAAAGAAAAACTAGACATATTAAATGCTAAGGAAGGTTTCCTGTTATAGCACTATTAAACCTGCAGCCCCTGTGTGGGCATCATTCTTAACCAACTGTTTTTGCATATTTGTAAGAACATTAGTAAGAATATTAGGAATTCACCTCAGCTATAGTGGAAGTTCATCAGCAGACCACCACTTTGTTCTTCTCATGAAGAAAAAAACCCAACACTTCTATAATATCAAATGCATATATAATATCAAATAGCAAGTGGCCCAAGCCGAGGTACTTTTTTGGATACAACAGAATTAAACTCACACTTTAAAAATTATAAGTGAAACAGAGAAAACTGACTTCAGAGACTAATTTTCTTTTGAAAAATTATTAAATGCCTAAATGGAAGTTTCAACACTTTAAATAATTAATGCTTAACATACAACCTACAGAAAAATTAAAAGAATAATTTATCTGCTATTAGAGTAATTAGCTTTTTCAGCAACAGCTGTGAGCTTCACAGCAGTATCATCCAACTCCTCCTTCTCACACGAATCAAGCACTTCTCCAAAATTCAGACTGCAGCTTAAATCTCCTAAAAAACATTCCGAGTAAAGGACATCAATTAACCATCTTCCCATCCCTGAGAGCATCAGGGCTGAGAAACCTCTGAAACAATTTGGCATATTTAAAGAGAAAACTGTTTTGAAGAGGGAAGGGCTTGACCTGCTACTGTGCAAAAAGGAGAGAAGCCGAGGCTATAATCTCCAGCTTTAGTTTTCCTAAAGTGTTTCTAGCACTTAGAAAAGGAAGAGCTTGTCGGGAGGTACCCTGCTTGAAATGTAAGACCTATAGAATGAAAAATTCCTAATCAATCTATTACATTATTTAACATTAAAATAATTTCCTTTAGAACACAAATTTCAGCTTATTAGGATGAAGAAGCTAAAGACCTGTTAGCTCAATTTTTTTTAAGCTGCACTTACTAGGCAGACTGCAGAGAGGCCAATAGCTTAAAGTAACCTTCGTCAGAACAAGTGAGGATTATGAATGAAAACCTGTTTTCACCGGGATCACGCATTTTAACTTTTAGGATAATTCGGAAGAGACTGTTTTTCTTACCAATCGTGTGTGTGGTCACCTGGCTGTCGAAAAAACCTTGCTGCCCCTCTGCAGCTTCCATGGACACTGTGGGAGTCTGGGATAGAGTAAGAAAACGTCATTCATTCTATGAGAAAGCAACCGCATGACATTTGTGGTAACTAACTGGGAAAAAAGAGCTGAAATTGGTGAAGGTATATGTAAAAGCTGGAAGGGACAGGCAATTCTTGCTGCTAATGGAAAGAAAGCTAGGTATTTATTTCTTCTCCCTTTAAACCTCTTGGTTTCTTTTTAAAATAGTCACTTGTAAAGAACAAGTCATGGCCCAAATCCTGCACATTTTTTCTGTTCCAGGTACAGAAGAGCCTGCATTTCCCATGCTTTTTCCCATCACAGCCTCACTGATGCTGCCAGCGCTACACAGACTCCCTGCAGGAATTACAGGAAATTTACAGCTGTGCAGAAATAGAGGCAGATTTAGAAAATTTTTAAACAACCCTTACAACTCGTGTCCCTTTAATAAGCTTCATGGTGTTAAAATGGGTTAATTATTAGGATTTGTGTGTAAAGTGTGTTAATTTTTAATTATCCAGATTCTGAGAAGTGACATAGTCAATGCTGGTCTTGACAGGTCTGCTGTGATTGCAATTCTCAGAAGTCCAGTTGACGGATTTTTGGATAGATAATTTGACCATTTATCATGCAACAGTTACATCTGCTTGAAGCAGCCATAGCAGGCGCGACAGCTAGAGTGGCAACATAAGTATTTTAACCATGTTTCTGGCTTCTGGGTCTGAGGATCAGAGGAGCAGCCTGCAAAGAAAAGCTGTCAGTCCTCGATTGGCTTCAGAGAGCCAAATATCAGTCCAGTTCAAATGCCTTTCGCTAAATCAAGAAGTAACCTGAGCCTTAGTCGAGCCTAGTGGTGAAACCACAGTCCTCCTCACACTCCAAACCAATGAAACCGCAGAAGATCTTCAGAGGTTCATCGCAATCACCCTGACACCAGGGAAAATGATGCGAGGTACCTTCCTCGAGTTCCTAAAGCGCAGTCCGTGCTGCAGTGCTGGTCATCTCTCTTTTAAGTAAATGGGACACATAATTTACAAAAATCATGCAACGACTATTTATTAGCTAAACAAACAGGGTACCAATTAATTTTCTTATAGTTAATGATGGTTTTGATCCTTTAGACTGAACAGGTGTAACTGTTCCATAGATCCGAAAGTCTTAATCTAGAGATCAAAAGTGCCAAAGCTGCAACTTCTTTCTGTTCCTTTCCATCATGCAGCGAAGAAACAGAAAGTCTTCAGCAGTGCCAGAAAGGTTCTGCACAAGCGTCATTATTACTAATTATTTCTGATTAATTTTGATCACGAATTATTATTAAGCACTAAATTATTATTAAATCTGTAATCAAAACTGCCTATATTCTCATTTCTTTAGATTAGTTCGTCTTGATCTCCATTCAAAAGAAAACTTCACTGGATTGGACCAAAGATTCATTTAGCCCCATAACCAGCGAGGGAGAGCAGAGGTTACAGCTGGAATGGCACGTCCCCGGGGTATTTGTTTGTCTCCAAAAATTCATGGTTCTAAAACATCATAAATGAAAGACATTATCTTTGTATTTAAGAGCGGTCAGTAAATTTTTCTCATGAATTCTCCCAATCACTGTTTGAGTCCATACCAACTCCCTGGCATTGTGCATCAGCAAGATTTGAAGGCACTGGAGAGAGAGCAATCTAAAAGAGAACCAGCGCTCTCGAAGTGAGCATCGGGCCAAGATTTTAAATCACCAGAGAAGAGAGATTATCCTGTTAAGGCATCAAAGAAAATTCCTACAGCGTCTACTTTATACAGCGAGAACTCCTGACTCCCCGGTTTAAACAAAGGCGCTTAGCAGCGTTGCCCATCTGTTGTACGTGCCCGGCAGAGGGCTCTGATATATCAGACTTCCTCCGAAGGCAGCTGGGAAGAGCACGTCTCGACTGATGTCGAGCCAGCGCTGCAGCCCGCTGTCCCCGGCCCCGCCGTAGGGCCAGGGGCGCGCCGCCAGCCCGGGGATGCGCTCCTCAACCCGAGCTGCAGCCTGCGCCCGCTCCCAAGCCTTTGCGGCAGGGCTAGCGGAGGGGTGGAGATTTCTTCCTGGAGAAGCTTTTACTTGAGTCTTTCCTGGCTGCTTTCTTCAGCGGTGCTTTCTGCTGTCATGTGACAAGTGACACCAGCCTGTGGCTTTTTGAAACCCCGGATATGTCCCTGGAGGTGTGGGCCCATACCTGTGTTCAGCTCTACCAGATACTCACCTTGGAAGTGAATCCATGGTCCTGTCTGGGGTTCAAAAGCGTGGGGGAGAGGGGCACTTTTCTGAAGCACAGGATTTGCTCAAGCAATATCCAATATCTGCGGTCCCAGTTCCTCAAGGCTTCCTCGAGGGCATTCCCGAAACCTGCAAGGCTTTCTGCGGTTGCTTCGCTTGCTTCAAGTTAAGGAGGTAGAAAGAGCAACTTAAACTTCTCAGATATAGCTCTCAGCATGTAAGAGCAAACTATAATCCTTCGTATGTGCGTATATAATTATTCATATTTTCTAAATATAAAAATATCTTAAAATCTTAAAAAAACCTTAAAATCAATTTCACAGATGATTATTCTTGTTAAATAAACCTGGAAAAACGACCTTTAAATAATTATATAACTCCTTTGACAGAAGTATCAACTGATTTCTTTTTGTTCTTGCATATGAAGAAAATGTGAATTATATTCCTCTTTATAGTTACCATATCATTAGTGACATTATAGTTCCACTATATTCCACTTTCCCCAGTATATCCCTTAACTCCATGAAAATAAAGGTTGAATCATAGAATCATAGGCTCGTTTAGGTTGGAAAAGACCTTTAAGATCATCAAGTCCAACTGTTAACCCAGCACTGCCAAGTCCACCACTAAACCATGTCCCTAAGCACCACATCTACACGTCTTTTAAATACCTCCAGGGATGGTGACTCAACCACTTCCCTGGGCAGCCTGGTCCAATGCTGGACAACCCTTTCGGTGAAGAAATTTTTCCTAGTACCCAATCTAAACCTCCCCTGGCACAACTTGAGGCCGTTTCCTATTCTCCTATGGCTTGTTACCTGGGAGAAGAGACCGACCCCCACCTTGCTACAACCTCCTTCCAGGTAGTTGTAGAGAGCGATAAGGTCTCCCCTGAGTCTCCTTTTCTCCAGGCTAAACAACCCCAGTTCCCTCAGCCGCTCCTCACAAGCCCTGTGCTCTAGACCCTTCACCAGCTTCCTTGCCCTTCTCTGGACACGCTCCAGCACCTCAATGTCTCTCTTGTAGTGAGGGGCCCAAAACTGAACACAGTCTTCGAGGTGCGGCCTCACCAGTGCTGAGTACAGGGGGACGATCACTTCCCTAGTCCTGCTGGCCACACTATTCCTGATACAAGCCAGGATGCCATTGGTGTTCTTGGCCACCTGGGCACACTGCTGGCTCATATTCAGGCGGCTGTCAACCAACACCCCCAGGTCCTTTTCTGCTGGGCAGCTTTCCAGCCACTCTTCCCCAAGCCTGTAGCGTTGCATGGGGTTGCTGTGACCCAAGTGCAGGACCTGGCACTTGGCCTTGTTGAACCTCATACAACTGGCCTTGGCCCATCAATCCAGCCTGTCCAGATCCCTCTGTAGAGCCTTCTTAATCTCAAGCAGATCAACACTCCCGCACAACTTGGTGTCGTCTGGAAACTGAGGGTGCCCTCGATCCCCTCGTCCAGATCATTGATAAAGACATTAAACAGAACTGGCCCCAACTGATACAACTGGCCCTACTAATATACAATCAAGTAAAACACATTCTGCTGTAAGGCTTGTGCATTACGCCCATCATATGAGAACAGGTATATTAAATGTTTGTGATTTCTTACGCACAGGCTGGACTTGACCAGGGAGCAAAAGCTCAAGCTATGGCACCTTCTGGTTGAGGCTGAAATTGGCCCAGGTCCTTTGTGCTCGCCTACAGACAGGACACCAGGAGCGTTTCGTTCCTAGGACTCCTGGCCAGGATGCTTATGGCAGTAGGAAAGGTTATTCCCACTCACCTTCTGTGCTCACTGGACTCTCCATGGGGCAGGGGCTTACTTCTGAAGCTCTCCTATCCTCCGTTTTCCTTTTGCATTTAGTAACACGTATTTGAACAGCCTTGACAATTGTGAAAGTAAAATTACCTACTTCTGCATTTTCCTTCTTAGTCTACACACAATCCAAAGTATTCTCCCATTGCTCTTGAATGTGTAGAGCAATACAGCATATCTTGAAGACATCTTCTTGATTAAATGTGAGATAGCACTTCGCTGGTGTTGGAGGCATGTTGTGACACATACCGCTAAATACAGCTATGGATGAAGATGCTGATATATCCTTACATCTCTGAACCTCAGGTAAAATCTGTTGTTATAAGGGTATGTTTCCAGATTTACCTACATGGAGATATGCTTCTTAAATGTCTTTATTAAAACAAAACAAAATTTTCTCCATTATTTTAATAGCAAACCCACAAATTTCCAATCTCATTCCTCACGTCCATAACTTTACCTGGTATTTTAATGTGCTCAGTTCCTTTAATGCAGCTGCTATTTTATAAAGTACTAGCAAATGAAAGAAATGGCTTAATGTTCTCATTTTTGTCAGCAGTCTAAACTGTAGTTTACTACAAACCTCAGTAAGGACTTGATTGTATCAGTTGTGCCACATTAGCTGTACCTTATGAAGTCCTATGCTTTTTGGCTGCAGTGCTCCCCCGATTGATATTTCAGTCCGCACAATTTACAGCCACTTTTACCCATAATGAACCATTATCTGAGCTGTAAAAGGTATGCTACATAAATATACTCTTTCTGAAACTGCTAGCTATATATAATGGTAATGCAAAGACTCCCCATTTATCTACATGGCTCCAATAGCTTATATATCGTGAAATCCAAACTTTAGTTACATGCATTAATATTTCTGATAACATAAGTCTGTATTCAGAGATGTAATTACAAAAAAGGAAAGGTAGTATAAAAATGCAAACCATTGTTTTAATCATTGTTTTATTAGGTGTACCTGGTATTCTTTTATGCCATTTAGAAAATGGAACTAAATGAAATAAGTATTTCTTCATGATATCATGATAAGCCACCATTAACATTGAAATAGTAATAGTACTATAGATAATATGACTTACTGAGTTACAATAGTGTAATACTTTCAATACCACGTTTAAGACTGTGTCAGGTCTCTCCATTATACATTCCTACTTTGAGAAGTTACAGAATATTAGATCAGGGATACAGGATATTAGATTATGGAGGATAAGCTCCTCCATAAATATGTTTGCCTAAAATTTCTTTCATCAAATTAGTCAAGTGTTGTGCCTGTGTCTGCTATTACAGAAATACTTAAATTTCACAGCTTCTTCTAAGTGAAATGTTAAGTGAGAAAATATGAAAATAGGATAAAAAATCCCATCAACAAAACCAGTTTCTAAGTAATAATGGATTAAAATAGCAACTGGCAGAGAACATGTGAAATAGATGCTGAAAGATTATATCTGCTTGATTCTCCCAGTCTGCCTCGCCTCATAAATGTCTTTCTACTCCACACCTGATTTGTTCTACTGGCTTATTCTCAGCTGCTCTGCGAGGAAATGTCCTGCAAGCTTCCTCCCACTTCAGGCAAGTATCATCACAGGTCAGGAATATGATTTATGTTCATGAAAAATAAATTGAAGTTGGTCTCTTCAGTCTGACTACATATATTTATCACTAGGTTTGTACTACTGTAATTGTTAAGGGTCTCATCATGCTGGGAGAATATGCATATAATAAAAACATTGAAGCCTAGAAGATTTTGTAATCTAAAATAAACAACAGATGACAAAATTTTTTCATCCATTTTTGCAGAAAATGGACACAAAGACTAGAACAATTGCTGTCAGTATCTGGATGCCCATGGAGAGGTGTTGTTCATATACACATGCACATCCAAATATCTCTGCTGTGGAAACAATGCGTCAAGGAGGAAAGCCTTTTTACTTCATAAGTAGAATGATTGGGCATGTCTGACACTGAGGAATTTAAAAGAAGCTGGAGCTGTCATGGTATAAGATCCAGGAAAGACCACCAGCAAATTAATTCCTGACTAAGGTAAAATTTGGAGTCTACTGTAGGGAGAAATTTAGGCTGCATCCTGGGAATAACCTTACTCCAAAAGATCGTAACAGCAACAGGAGCCTGGAGTTTTTCTTACTGCTTTGGATGAGGCAGCATCAAGAAAGGACACTAAGAAGTGAAACAAGAATGAAGGGCTTCCCCATGTGGGCTAAAAGAAGTGAATTTAGGTTTCCTGAGAACAGATCCTTAACTAGTCTGAGTTGGTTGAGCAAGGACCCAAGGAATCTCACCGTAGTCAGATAAGAAAGTGCCACTTTTTGTCTTTAGGCAGGTGATGAGCAGAAAAGACTGTGCAATGTACCTTAGCACAACTAGTGACCAGTCACCCAATTTTAAGTTGCTACAGCTGCTGCAAGAGGTCTCAAGAAGTGGCAGGACCTTCCTAAGCATCCCACAAAGACTCTGCACAGCCAGTTAACTATACTGCTGGGATTCTTTCCTAGTGTTTTTAAATCACAAAAAAGAGACAGAGTGATTTCACATTGAGAATAAGCCAACATCCAGACAGGCACCACAGCAATGGGTAAAACTGTAGTCCTGATTTCTGTGAGTTCAGGTTTGGTTTATTAAAGCTCAGTGGGAGCATATTGCAAATTAAGAATTAAGTGGAGTTTCAAATGGCTGCTTTGCAGTTTCCAGCTGCAGGCATACTCCATGAAAAAAAAATCCCATTTTTGCCTGAGCTCTTACTCAATGAGCCCAAACTGGTGCAAAGGATTCCCTTTTAATGATCTCGTAACATGTTTGCAGAAGTCAGTTATGCCAGGGAGAAATTCTCTTTAGTGAAATATGTAAATCTTAGGACTTGTCAGCATCTGACACTGAAAGATAAGGAATGCCTTTAGAGAATTTTGTCCTGTTAGTGTAAAAAGATAAAGCACAACTAATACTCAGTATATGACAGCAAGCTCCTGCAGTGGATTCATACAGGTTTGGAAGAAATCACAGGCAAATTAATTTTGTGACTTACTTGGAATACAGACACATGCAAAGTGCTTGGAAGTGTCCTGAGAGTTGCTTCATCCTCAAAAAAAACAGTATAAAGAAAATCAACTGTCAGAGATCTGATTTTTTTCCTTCTCTAGCAAACATAGTTGCTATCAGAAAGACAAATGAAGATGGGAAAATTTTGCCATGGGTATAAAGGACTTTTCTATTAAGAAATAAACAGGATTTCCCATAAGATTGATGTTCCATTGGTGGACTGGATTTGAAAAAACTCTAATCAAACTCCTTAGAAATATACCATGAGAAAAACAGAACAGTCTTCAATCTAACCGTCGAATCACAGAATGGTTTTGTGTTTAATGGGACCTTTAAAGATCACCTATTCCCAACTCCAAACTCCAGATCTGGAGATACAAGGCTGAAAATGCCACAAAACAAACTCCGAGTGATCTAATGGAGACCTGGTTTTTTTCAGATCTAGGAGATATTTTCAGTTCTAAGAGAGTCCAGCACTGAAGACATGAATGGTAACACAGAAGAATGTGATCTGGTTGTAAACCCTGCCATAAAACATAGCCAATTTGACAAAAAAGATTTTTCTCAACAGTTTCCTAATAATACTGCCATGTTGCTAACAGGATTATGGCTGCTCTGTAGTAAACCCTGGCAGTGTCCAACACCCAGGCCAGAAGGAGGAGAAAACAGATTCTGATGTTTAAGTTGATCTAAACGTACAGAGAAAGATCTGGCAAAATGTGTCTGGGGCGCTTGTATTCATCAACCTGTGAGTCCTGGAATAAAAACAACCTGGGCCAGGCGGTGACCAGCAGGATCAGCAGTTTGCTTTGTTTTTCTTTTTCTCCTGAAGCAGAGAAATTTAAATAAACTTTCCTGCCATGGGATCTAGAGAAGGGAGTGACGCTGGAAAACAGTTTTGTGTGTCTCCTGTTGACCTCTGAAGAAAAAATGTTGATCCTGGAAGACCTTTAGTCCCAAAAAATTGTTGTTGAAAGATCATTGCAATTTTCCATTCATGGCATGGCAAGTTGTTGGCCAGAAATTTTGGGCCTCTGTGATATTGATTTGATTAAATTATTTTTTTTCTTTTAACTTCCTAATAATTTGTTAATGTTGGGTAACTAAAAGCTAGTCATTCAGATACGCTTGGATAAAGCGACTGCAGTTTAATGCAGTTAAATACCACCCAAGATTTCAGTACGTTTCTTCACACTTTTCATCCATGCCTCTGCTCTTGCAGTCGAGTTTCTCACGCAGGAAGAATGACTTTTGTGTTGGATAGGTACAAGCTGCAGAGGGGCTCTGTAACATTTATGCATGGGTGCAGCTGGGTGTTTTATCAATGTCAGGACACAAATCCAATATAGCATAAAAAATGAATCCATCTAAATTCCTTCTAGGAGACAGTCCAAATTGTGTAGTGCATTTGGCTTTGTAACTTGCAGTGATTGATGGCATTTCAGCTCCAGATTGGATACAGTTTACCAGAAATATCGGGAGCACAGTGAAATATATGTGACCAAGCATAGCTGCAGCAACAAAATACCATCAGCACATGCTATTTCAACCTTTTCCATCAACATTTTGGCTTAAAGAATTATAAGTTCAGAAAGACAAATAAAACCGATCGATTTTCAGAACAATGGATCCTCAAAGTTTGGATACCTTTTCAGTTTCACTCAAAGAGAAATGAAACAACTTCTTGTTTAAACTGAAGTTTCATTTTCAGACTTTAAAACCTTTCTCAGTGCTGAGGGGCAATTTGATCACTGGACATTTTCAGAAAATTTTCACACAACTGAGAAATCTCAGTCTGTTTGGGGGACTTGAATCTTCCTGCATTTTATCCTCCAAAGTTGATTTCTTAGTATCTAAAAGCTCTCCTCCTTTATTGTACAAAGAGTACGTACAACTTCAGAGTGCAATATGAAAAAGAAAAAAACTATTTCGCTCAAAATGTGAGAGAGTATTCGTTCTTTTTTAAGTATCCATCTGATGTGCTGATTCCTCCAAAATATCTGACCTATTACCTGAAAAATATGTTACAAGGACTGCAAAGAAGGATGGAGAACTAACGTGCAAAAACATGAGAGAAGATGGTAACTGATCTAATTTCTTCCATTGCTTGGAGGGGCACAGTCTGCACCCAAGGAAACATCCTAGGCCGCCCATGAATAAAGAAAAAAGAAAAAAAGAAAAACTTAAACTACTGAGCTGATATTTCAAAATAAAATCAAATTTTAGAAAACAAAATGCAATTACAGCTACTACTTTTCTATCTTTAAATCTTCTTCTTGCTCCATCTCAAATAAATGGAAGTTTATTTCTGAGACAATATCAGATAACAGCTTTAAAATATTGCCTAAAAATATGTAATCTTTAGATTACATGGGGGAAAGAAAAAGAAGTGTTCGGACATAGTGAAACGATTCAGTAAGAACTAAATGATCTCACTTGCAGTTATTTTTAAGAGTAATTAAATACATCTAACTTAATTCCGAATGCAGAAAACCATTAAAGTTAACACAAATATGTATGTTTTTCTTAAAAGCTAGTATTAAAAAAAGGATCTATGAGGGGCAAAGATAAAGTCAACTAATGTTGTTATGTAACTAACTTCACTTGCCAAAATGTCTGTTTAGCCAGCTTCATGGTGACTTCTGCGCCACACACAAAGTCAAAATAGTTAAAAGTCAAAAAAGAGCTGACAAATCATCGATCTTAGTTTCTTCTTTATTTTATTATATTCCACTTAGTATTCCACTACCACTATTTTCCTAACTGGCAAAAAAATCTAGAAGTCAAAGTTTGTTTTCTTAACTCTGTTCTGATCTTGTATATAGTTTCCCAGACAACAAGCAGATAGATATTTTACGACTACTTTTAACAGTAAGCATTTTCAATGTGTTCCTTATCAAATTACAGTGAAGTAGGAAAAGTCAGATTTTAAATAATCGCTTGCACTACCATTTGCATTGTCACCTACATTAACTTATCTTAAAGGACTGTGAAACAATATTCCTCAAGATTTCCAGTCGATATATCACTCTGTGATAAAAAAGATACTGTAAAATCAGCTGGCTGCCAGAAAGAGAGAAATGATAGCGATTCCAGCCTTCACTATAAAGAACAATTGTGTTTTTCTGTACGTAGATAAGAATTGCTTCACATCAATTTGTCATCTACATTTCTCACATTTATTTAATCTGTGCCAAAAATATATAGATCCAGAATTCATAAACCCCAAAAAGCTGTTGTTTCAGCTGATATTTTCCCTCTAGCGTTGGACAAAAGCAGAAGATCAGGCGGAGTCTTTCAATGGCCTTTGGTATTTATGGTCTTAACACTTTGTTGACTTGTCTGTGACTTATGGTTAGGTCAAAGAAATAGTCTTCATGCTTTTGCTCTCTTCCAATTCTCAGAGATATGCCAGAGAAGGACATGAGTTAACGTCCCAGGTAACCCCAGATTTCTCTAACACGCTGGTGCCTAGGATGCTGTTCTCAAATGCCTGCTGATAAGTGAATTTATTCATAATTTCATATATGAATAAATATGAAAAACCACTTATGATGAGGAACGAGCAGAATACAAATGACATCTGCTTTATATTGTAAAACAACTTTGACCACAATGCCACTGTGGTAACCATTTGACAGGCATGTCTGGTGTAGAATTGAATTTCTAAGATGCTTAGCTGTGTGCCACAAAAGCACTTCATACTAAACCTCTGCAGAAGCTATTTGGTCTGCTAGTGATCTCAGAAATTTTTATATTTTGTAATAAAAATATGGCATAGTCTTACCTAGTAACATAATCTCATATGATCGTTTTTGGACTTAAGACCCAGATACTTAAAAGAAGTCAAGTAATTGATAAATCCATGATTTTACTTACAAATTTAAATGCAAGTGTGAATGCTGTAATGCTGTAATACAGCAATAGCTGTAATGCTCATTGAAAATCTGATTTAAAAACCAAGTGTTTTTCATACCTTCCGCTGGTGGCAGTATTTTCTTCTGGACACATTGGACTACATGAGTTGTTAAGCACAACTTATAACAAAAGTTATTAGAATTTAATAATCTGCCGATTTATGAAGTTTATGATGTTCATCAAGTCCCAAAAAATATCATTCACAGTAGAAACCATGGCTGATATAAACTAATGCTCTACCTTTTGTCAATCATGCTATTAATTTGAATATGATTGTGTCTAATCCTTATAATGATAGGCATGGTTTGTGGAAGACGAGCTGGCACTGAACTTGAAAATAGAGAGAGAATTATTCTTTGGATTTTCTTCTTACATGTACAAAATCATACTCAAATAGAAGGCTTTTAAAACCAATCGAGCATGGTAATTGAAGGCTTTGGTCTTGAAAAAATTAAATAGCATAGCAGAAATGAAATAATATTAATGAATGACATGTAATATGTTTCATATATAAAAATTACAAAGGGGTGGTTCTCCTTCAAATATGTCATGCACAAGATTATTGAAACTAAATGTTATTCATGTCATTTTTACAAGAGTTTCATACAAGGTGTTTATGCTGATCAGAGAATCATCTTCATAATCACCCTCTCATCCCAAAATACCTCCAGTTGCCCAAGTAAATGCAAATATATGAAGTTTCCCTGATAATGACTGCAACTTATCAGAACACTTTTCCAGAAATTATTTCTTTTGGTTTTTTTCCCTGAAATGAATGAAACAAAAAAAAAACCCCAATAATTTAAGCAGATTATTGTAATCTTCAAATATTTCACTGCCATAAACTAACATATATTATAACTTTTCAATACATTTCACATAGTTTTATAAATGTATACACTAGTTGGCTGGCATTTTTGGTAGTGCTTGCTTACTAGAAGCCAAATGGAGTGTGAAACATTAAATCACTATTAAGAGTAAGAGGGTAAATAATTTTGCAGTACTGCTACTAAAATTCAACATGCATCAAATATGAAAAATACTGTTCTAGATTTATACTGCTTTCTGAATAACTGTTCCACATTTTTAAGTGGGAAGAAAAAGCGTAAATTACCCTGCTCCACTCCACTATAGGTGCACAGGCAGCACATAGTCTTAACCTGTTTGAGGTTGAGTTTTTTTCTGGTTGGTTGTCTGTTGGTTTTGGTCCCACCAGTGTCTACAATGTTTACGTGCATTCTGCTCTTCCATGTGTTTTGCTAAGATCATAAAGAATCATGCATATCATCTGTTGGGTTTTTGGGTTGTTGTTTTGGGTTTTTTTTCCAGCTGGAGCATCCCAGGTTGTATCAACTGTCGTGGAAATCCAGATAGGGGTGGAACAGACTGCAGAATGTGCAAAGATATCACCACCTCAGATAACTTTCTGGTCAATAACTTTATTTTCTCTTTCAAGTATTTGTCCTGTATGTATGATACATGTAACCCATGGGTTATGATATTAATTAGCCTTCAGGTCAAACAGGATCACTGTCCTAGGTACAGAATCCAATCTTGAAACTTCTGTAAAGTCGTAATACATGGGAAAATATAAGCAGAGAGCCAGAAGCTCCAGAGATGTTCTTGAGCCTACATGTGTGGCTTAGGGTCTTACAGAATGTCCTCCAGCCACATCTGGGCTTCACCTTTGCTATCTCCCAGCACCCTTTACAATCTTCCAAAGTCAAGAATATCTAGAAGGTGACTCTTGAATGAAAATCAGATTGACTCAACGGAAATTAACAGATACCATGGTCAAAATTACCAAAGAAAAGTACATTTTTCACACAACTGTTAATTAAATTACAAAGCTCATTTACCATAGGATGCTCATTTACCCATTTGCCCATAGGATGCTGTGAAAACAGAAAGTATAACTATTCTCAAAGGGATCAGACAAGTTCCTGGAAGATAGTTACAACTTCAGTTGTTTACTGTGATGTTCTGGATGTAACCTCCAGCTCAAGAAGTATCTTTGTGTTGCTAAGGTCAGAACAGTGGGCAGTAAGAAGTCTTGAAACAAGGGTAGTTAATTTTATAATTAGAAGGATATATTTTCTTGTATGATTGCACGACAGAGTAGGGAGAAGATATTGTTATGACAAAAAATCTCCCACTTTAGTTGCAAATGTTACACTACCTCCACCTATAGATGTGAACTACAAGGCTACTTAATTCCAATCAGCAGAAGTCTGTCTGTGTCCACAGAAAATCATTGCATGCTGTCAGCAAAACTAGAATGGAACAGAAATATATCAAAGTCTGATTTCTTCTTGAATAAAGTACAAAATTTAGGTCTTTACATTCTGAAATTAGCTGACAATTTAATATTTCAGTTTGCATACTCAGCAGGTTGCAGCAACTTACGTATCTTTGAGAAGACTCAATACACAATATGGAGGAGTTAAATCATAGAATCATAGAATGCTTTGGATTGGAAGGGACCTTTACAGGTCATCTAGTCCAACTCCCCTGCAGTGAGCAGGGACAGCTTTAACTAGATCAGGTTGCTCAGAGCCCCATCCGACCTGACCTCGAATGTTTCCAGAGATGGGGCCTCCACTACCTCTCTGGGCAACCTGTTCCAGTGCCTCACCACCCTCATTGTAAAAACTTTCTTTCTTAAATCCAGTCTAAATCTACCCTCCCTTAGTTTAAAACCATTGCTCCTTGTCCCGTCACAACAGGCCTTGCTAAAAAGTCCGTCCCCATCTTTCCTATAGGCCCCCTTTCAGTACTGGAAGGCTGCTATAAGGTCTCCCTGCAGCCTTCTCTTCTCCAGGCTGAACAACCCCAAACTCTCTCAGCCTCTCCTCATAGGAGAGCTGCTCCAGCCCTCGGATCATTTTTGTGGCCCTCCTCTGGACCCGCTCCAACAGCTCCATGTCCTTCTTGTGCTGAGGGCTCCTGAGCTGGACGCAGTACTGCAGGTGGGGTCTCACCAGAGCAGAGCAGAGTGGCAGAATCACCTCCCTTGACCTGCTGGCCACACTTCTTTTGATGCAGCCCAGGATACGGTTGGCCTTCTGGGCTGCGAGCGCACATTGTTGGCTCATGTCCAGCTTTTCATCCACCAGTACCCCCAAGTCCTTTTCCGCAGGGCTTCTCTCGATCACATCATCCCCCAGCCTGTATTGAAACTGAGGATTGCCCCAACCCAGGCGTAGGACTCTGCACTTGGCCTTGTTGAACCTCATGAGGTTCACATGGGCCCACTTCTCCAGCTTGTCCAGGTCCCTCTGGATGACATCCCGTCCTTCTAGCATGTCAGCTGCACCACTCAGCTTGGTGTCATCTGCAAACTTGCTGAGGGTGCACTCGAACTCACTGTCAATGTAGTCGATGAAAATATTGAACAGCACTGGTCCCAGTACGGACCCCTGAGGGACACCACTTGTCACTGATCTTCATCTGGACATTGAGCCATTGACCGCTACCCTCTGGATGCGACCATCCAACCAATGCCTTATCCACTGAACAGTCCACCCATCAAATCCATATCTCTCCAATTTAGAGAGAAGGATGTTGTGGCGGACCGTGTCAAAGGCTTTACAGAAGTCCAGATAGATGACATCCATTGCTTTTTCCTTGTCCACTGATGTGGTAACTCCATCATAGAAGGCCACTAGTTTGGTCAGGCAGGACTTGCCCTTGGTGAAGCCATGCTGGCTGTCTCAAATCACCTCCCTGTCCTCCATGTGCTCTAGCATAGCTTCTAGGAGGATCTGTTCCATGATCTTCCGGGGCACAGAGGTGAGGCTGACAGGTCGGTAGTTCCCAGGGTTAAAGCTCAGTCACGCAACTGTTCGGTATCTTGGGAAATTTGGAACAAGACAGCAGAAAATCAGAGGCTTCTCTCAAAAGACAGAAAAGGGATTTCATAAGCCAGTATCCAAAATCCCAGGCTGGTGTTACTCTGAAGAGTGCTTGGACCATATGTGCCATGGAACATACCATTAAGAAACTCAATGCAGTAACTAAACTTCACCTATTTTAATGGCACTAAAATAAGATTAATGAATTATCTTTGTCCTTCAATGATACGAGTTCACTGCAACAGCAGGAACTTTCCTAAAGAATCATGTCATGGAGACACATTCTTAAAAATGCAAGGTAACTCCTGACCACCATTGCGTAGCAGGAATTTATTTGTTTATTATTTACAGTGTCTGTTCAACGCCACCATCAGAGATTCTTCACAATAACTTTCTGATGTACAGAAATGGCTGCATTTTTTGTGTTTACAAAAAAAGTTTTGTCCTTTTCCAAACTTCTTTGAAACAAACTTTTAAGTTTCTGTGTAACTATTCCTGGCACTTTGAAAAGCCTTTTAATAATGAAGGGTTCCCATCCTTCATTATTTTGATTCTGTTAATTAAAAAGACTGTGTATTTTTCATTATATCTTCAAATACATTCATGGTCTGTATAAATATATACATATAGTTAAGCTTAATCTTGCTCCCTTTGAAGTAAATGCTTATTGTTGTCAAAGATTCCAAAAAGACCCTGAACAAACACAAGTAAGCAATTAGACACCAGTTACTTAAAGTCACTGCATTAATATTTACTCCTTAGTTTCAACTAGTAATTGGAAGAAGAAATCGGCAGGGTCCTAGCTTTAATCATGCTACCCCTTTGCTACAACATTTAACTGTCCCTTAGGGCATAGTAGATGATTGCTTTTTATAGAGAGTAAACAATAAAATTGCTGCATCATCACACAGTAAAGAAAAAGCAGGATGAGACCTGCAACAGAGAGACATGTCCTTGAGTGACCATGTTGCCTAGTGCTACTTCTGGGATGACTGCTTTTACATTTCATCTTTGTGACTTTGGTGGTAGTTATGCTCAACCTAGCAATGTGAACACAGAGTGCGCAAGTGTAGAATTGTAGTAGCAAAAGAGATTATTAAATTTAAAACCCAGATGCATGTATTTGTCAGAGCAAAATAGTACACATGCATATTGCAGAGAAAGCACAAAAACCTGAAAATCCCATTAAGTCACAATTTTACCTGAGACTAAAATTTTGGTGTCTCTTGCCATCTTAGTGTCTTCTCTGCCTTTTACCTTTAAAATAATAAATTCTTGTTTAAAACAAGAAAAGCTTACATTCTTACTGTGAAAATGATTGCACATCTACTAACAGTAAAAGTACTGGCTTCAGAAAGACATCCCACTTCAAACATTGTTCTGACTCTCAGTGGTAAATTTTTTATATGTATACACATACATATGTATATAAATATATGAACACACACACATATATCACAAATATATGTGATAAACACGAAGAGCTCACAAGCAGCAGAATCTGTCTATAAGGTAACAGCCTTTTGGGTATTGCAAGTAAGATACAGATCATTCCCTGTTACTAAAAATTTCTATTCTACCAATCACCTATTTGATAGCTAAAAGAAGGTACAGAGAAACATGCTTTTAAAAAGCTGGTTGTAGAGAAAAGCATGCCTTTATAATGCTTCTTTTACAGAAAAACATTTTTTCTAATGCTGTTTTTGATTGAATGTCATATCCTAAGAGAGATGAGATACATCATAAAATAAAGATGTCATATTGGTCTCGGTAAAAAGGAAAAAAATGCATTTTAACAGTTTAAGGATTTTAATCTAAAAATACATTTGTCAAAAAAAGCTTTTCAAAAGCAAATTAAATCCTTCTACTGGGTTTCCTGCTTCACAAGAGAATCCAAGCTTTAAATTTAGTATACGTGATCTTACAGTCACAAACAGACTTTTTCAGCTTTGCTTCACCTACTGTCTATAGAAGCTTGTTACTGAAGCCAGACAAAGCCTATTAACATATTTGCTGAAATACATGTTTCCTTCTAACTTTATTGTTTTTACTAGTAGTAAGTTTTAGAACACATTTTTATAGTAAATTTTCTTAATTTTGGACACAGTGTCTGAATAAAGCTGAAAAAAGACAAAAAGGGAGCTCTTGAAGCAATAAATCAAGTCTATCTTAGATTTGAAAATGAGTAATTTTAACACTGTGGTCACTGACAGAAAGGACGTGACCATTCTCAAAAACTGCAGTAGGTCCAAGGGGCCTTAGGAGACCATAGGATCTGTTCTTCAGGTAGAAGCATACCTACCTATACTTTTTAAAAGATCTTATTGTTTCAAAAGTATTCTCTACAAGTAAGGTTTCTAATATGTCTGAAAAGAAGAGTTCTAGATTATAGTAGTAGCTCGAATGTAGTGCTCAAGAATATAGCTACCTGCTCCTTGTAACAGGTTATTATTTTCATAACCAGCAATCAGCTTCTGTTGAATTTCTCCTAACTCTAGGAAAATAAAAATTTTCCACAATTTAATAACATGCATCTATCTGTGAAATAAGTTTCTAAACAGTATAGATAAAGCCAAAGAAGCCACTCTTGAGATGATCTTGGGGTTGGAAACACCAATATGAAATTGAAGTATCTCAGTATAACTTTTTAGGCATGTACAGGTTCTGGCTACATCACTGTGGAGAGAGGAGGAAAAGAAGCAGAAATGAGCTAAAGTCAAGTCAATTGATTTCATTAACTGATTGACATTTTTTCCATGATTACATATGAGCAGTTATGGTGACCATAAGCAGGCTCTGTTACTGGCTTGCTTCTTGCAGTCATGATAGCATCAGCGTGACCTAGGGTGTTCAACTAGAGTAAACGGGAAGGAGGGAGGTAGCGTGAGACTATGTATCTTGAAGAACTCCAGCTATTGGTAGTAACTTTCTCTACTCTGAGTAATACTCTACATATTATTATTTATTATATTACATGTATTTATTCGATATTTGGGTGATACCAAATGTCATAAAGGCACAAAAAATTAGAGGAAGATCTTGGAACTCTTCATACAAACACAAACCTTGACACCATTTTGCCCAATACAGCATTGACTCTGGATGACATACTGATTACTGGAGGAGAGCAGAAATTCAGATGGTTTCTCTGAATATACTTAGGAACGAAGGATTCTTGGACAAGAATGCTGACACAGCTTCAGCTCTGTGGGATGATTATTTGGAAATAGATCATGGTATAAGTGGTAATAAATAATACAGACTTTTGTCCAGCTTAACAGCTCCTTTATAAACATAGCTTGGGTCCTTAGTAATTAAATGAAAAGATTTGGGGCAGCATCTGAAAGATTTGACCTTGGATGTAAAATGACAAACTTCTCCTGATGTTCACAGTGTGTAATGATTTTTCCACCCTGAAATTGCGAAGTCTGGAGGAAGAGGAAAAAAAAGCTGTAATAATTAACACATTACTAGCAGAATTAAAAAAGGACATAACGAACTACTCAACAGTTACTACTCAGCAGAGATATCTGGTGAAAGGAAACATTCTCACAAATCCTAATGTAGTTGAAGAAAACCGGAATGGAGAAGAAAGGAGGATTTCAGAATCTCACTAGAGTGGGCAGAGGTTTCTGCTAACTAAATGCAGTTCAAGCTGATGGACAATCTGAATTCTTCCAGTCCAAGCAGGAGTGGAATCAAGATCTAAAGCATGGACTTAGATCTGGTAGAACAATATAAAAAGAAGTTATTTCACTACAGCCAGCTCATTATATCTAGTTGAATTGCTTCCTACTGTCAGTAAATATTTCCATTTATGTGTGAGACTTGCTAGGATCCAAGATTATTAGCTATAATGTTATAGACATCAATTATGTAAGTTACAAAGTCAAGTCTTCCTCTCTATGTTAGCATAGCTCATGGAAGGAGTCATCCCTGGCAATAGACTTGTTTTAAAAAAATGTCCTAAGAAACATCCTCCCTTATTTTCTGCTGTTGATCTGAAATGAGCTCAGGCTGTTTGTCAATGTGCTCCATGCTGCTGGTGAAACAGACTAGTGAGAGTCTGAAACTGAAACATCACCCAACAAACCAACAGCTTTTCAGCAGAGAGCAAAGGATCTTTTCCCCATCCTGCTTCTCAATTTAAGATAGAGCAGTATGACAGCAGTCATGACTCATCAGTTGACTTCTCAGTGTTCTGACCTCTGGAAGAGATATTAACAATATTAAGGATATCTGGATATTAAGGCTCCTCTCCTTTATTTCCCACATGGCCTGGGTTCTCAAGCTGCCTGTGTGGCACCTAATTCAAAGACCAAGGGATCTATTATCACTGACCTGGATCAGCGAGAGAGGGCTGGGAGGACATGGCAATGCATAAATTGAGAGGGTCTCTCCAGTACTGTAGAGTGACAGGGTCTCTTGGAGGAACCACTGCATTTATGAGGGTCAGAAGAAAATGGCAATAATCACACCCTGAGGTAAGGAAAGAGAAAGGTGAGATTAACTGAAGCAGAAGAAGCCAGAACAGCCTCGTAGCGGCTTCGGTTTTGGCTTCTCCTTGAAGTTTATGGTGGTAAGAAGGTTGTGATGGCAGAGACACCAGAAACAAAAGGTATTGCAGACATCTGAATGTGAGGACTTGAATGGCAGGAAATAGTTCAGGGTAAGCTGCCTGCAATTACTTGAATAAACAGGATCATTTGATTTGTTTTGTCATTGAAAAAATTCAGTCCCTCTGAAGGGACAAGACTGTCTGCAATTTTTCAAGAATCCTGTGAGAGAGAGCCAGACTTGTCAGGTATGCAGTTGTTACCTCCAACACACAAGAGACTGTAATCAGCATCTATGACAGCCTGAGAGGGAGGCTGAAGAGAAAGCCAGGAGAGCTGTCTCTGGAGCCCACTGATATAACCTTAAAATGTCATGACATTAAATTCAGATCTGACAGAAAGCTTTTGATAACTTGTGAGTCTGAACTTAAGAAATGAAAAGACTAAACCCCGTGTATTTGGTTGCCTGAGTCGTTCTCAGGTGTCTTTGACCTTTCCTTTGCTGCAATTACTAACTGAAGTGAGGGGGAAGCACAGGAAAGGAAAATCAGTATTTTTCACATAGATCTTCCATCAAGTCTTTTGGAACAGAGCTACAGTAGGTAGCTTGTCAAATTTGGTGCACAGTTTACAAGACAGCCAGCTTTATGGTCCCAAGAAGTCCTAAAATCATCCTCTTCCGGAGAAGGGATACTATTTTCAAAACCAGAGCATATCAGCAGAGGACCTCGTACGGGATGTTTGTAATCACAAAAGGAAGGACCAGTGCATGGATGGCTTGGTACCAAGAGCTCTGTTACCCGCTTTGCTGCTGGGTAGTCCAAGTTTGGAGCAAATCTTCTCTCCAATATATTCCCAGGTACCACCAGAGCTGCCGGAGCTCACCAGCTGCGTACTGCAGAGACTTGAGAAAAGGGACTTTTCTCAAACAGTACAAAGGCACCTGCAGTTAGAATGGACGTGTACCCTATGACTTGAAGACAGAAAGCTTATGCTTTGCCCCAGTTAACCATATTGCTATTAAGCACCCTGTGTACAGTTCAGATTATGCAAATATTGTTTAGAAGAATAGGCTGCAAAGTCAAACTTTCCTGAATGTCTTATTTTAGCATTTTTGCCAGAAGTATTTTCCCTTACCTCGTGGGCTACAGCTGTCAAATGGCAAACAAAAATAACTGTTGGAGGTGGAAAAGGTTATGTAGCATGATTAGGACTGCTAATTTTGGCCTGCGAATAGAACCTATCTTTTAATAGGAAAAAATTGGGAAAAAAACCCCCCACAAAGCAAAGTCTATTAGTCTTTGCAATCAAGTTAATTTTAGTTAGACAATGGTTCCTCTTCCCATACAGCTTGAGTCAGCTCTAGCATATTTATATCAAGTCATCATACACACACAACTGCATGGTCAAAGAAACATTCTGCAAATTAGCAAGATGCAAAGAAAGGTTTCATTGTGTTCTTTAGTAGTAATTTGTTTATTAATTTTGGTTTTTACTGAGAGACAGATGAAAACACAATTTTTTTATCCATATGTATTAGTTTAACTATTTGATTTTCAAAATATTGTATCACATTCTAGAAACAACCAACACAAAAATTAGTCATCGTAAAACAGAACTCTAATGTCCACGCTTGAGCTCCCATTACTAGCATCATAAGAAAGGTTCATCATCAGGAAAAGTTATGGCAGACGTACATATTTCTCATGGTCAGACATTTCAAAGTTTTCCTTTCTACTGCATAAGCTATTAGCTCAGAATTTTGCACCCTCCCTAGAGATTTCCATGAGCACAGTAATAAGCTGGAAAGTACATCCTAGTGCTGAGGTTTCCAAATGATTATACTAGAGGAATTTCTTCTTCTCATTCCAGTCATTTAAACCAGACAAGATGGCTGTGGCAAGCAAACTATTTAAGTTCGTAACCTCAACTGAGGCTGGAAAATTCCCCCGTGATAGAAATAATACAGTCAGAAACCTTTTCTTTGAATTTTTTTCACAAGTTTTGACAAAGGTGACCTGCTGGAGCAGAGCAGGAATATCTGGAGCACATCTACAGATCCTGGAATTTTAGGGTCCCAAAAAGCACAGCAGGCTTTGGGGAGGCTGATAATTAAATTATTAGGGGCCATAATTAAAACAAGCTCTCAAGTCTGACCAAATAACACTGAGATCCAGCAAGAAAACAAAAAGAACCCTGATAGCCAAACTTAGCACTCTTCTCCTCAGAAAGCAGAAACATTTCTACATCCATTTTGTGGAAAGAAGCTGTTTGGATGCCTAGATACTTGCAATGTCTGCATCTATGCCTAGAAATGTAGAACGTGACATGTACCTGCAGCTTTCTGAAGATGAAATATTGATTCCATTCTAACAAATAATAAAAATGCAATACATCTTCGGTGACACAATAGGTTAAGTTATTAGATTAACTTTTTATTTGGAAGACCAACTTCCAACATTGTTCCATATCATAGTTGAAAATAGATTTAAATTGATCAAGCTTGTAAAATTTCTATAGCTAATCCAGTTTACAAGTCACCATTAAGTTATGCAGGACTCCAACATAATTCTTACGAAAATAGCAGCCGATTTCTGTCAGTTTTATCTTAACTTCCACATCTTGCTCAAAATCACAAACAAATGCAACAGGAATGTCTTCTAGGACTGAAACAGCTCTC
Organism: Ciconia boyciana; assembly: GCF_034638445.1. Lineage (NCBI taxonomy): Eukaryota > Metazoa > Chordata > Aves > Ciconiiformes > Ciconiidae > Ciconia > Ciconia boyciana. The sequence goes on along the minus strand of NC_132936.1, from coordinate 108,623,510 downwards.
TTTTAAGGTTAAGGCATATGGACAAGAAGAACAATTTTGATGCCATAGCTGAGTCTTATCAAATGCACTAATATGCCAAGTCTTTGAGAACAAAACGTCCCTGGACAGTTTAAAAATCAAGGCCAAAAAAGAGCAATTACTAATCTCAAAGCAGCTGCAGTTCAAGATGTGTGATCTACAAGATTTCACTTTTAGGAAATGTCTATATGAACAGTGGCATGTAGAATCACACCCACCTCAAGCTCCAGGAGCAGTGCTGGCAGAACAGCCTATGACCTCAAGCAGAAGACCTCACTTAGGAAATTGTGCTTTTTCGATTATGGGAGTATCTCATGCAGAATCTCTGCATGACAACACATTGTGCCATATATATATATATATATGGTGCCATATATATATATATGGAATCAGATTCACTTTTGGCAAGTGCTTGCAGATTCCCCACTAGATCATTATCACTATCTTCTTCCAAGATCTCCGAAAGATGTCACACACTGCTCATTCTTTTTCCATTCACTGTTGTATCTAACCTACCTTCCTAATCACAACCATCATAGGGAGCAGAATGGATTTATATTTATATGGGCCAATGCTTGCATGGGAAACCTAACCATAAAGAGATGCCAATGTGGTATTTCTAGCATTATTTTTTTAGTGAAAAACTCAAATAAATACATGTTTCTTTATTTACTTTTAAAAGTTGTTTCATAATTCTGCATAAACTATGCAATATTTTTTCTGCAAAGTCATCCTCTTAAAACAAAAGTATAAGCAGCAAACAGCCCAAAAACCTTTTGTGCAACACAAGCTCAGCATCTGATTTTTTTTTCAAAATCTCTAGTATGTAAAAATACCAAAGATTTTCCTAAAATCTTTCAATTTGTAGTCTGGCCTCCAGCTGTAGAGCCGAAGTAGTATTATACCAACACAAGCCTGAAAACAGATTGCCAATATTAATTAAGGTGGCATTGAAAGAACAGCCATCACCATTTTTTTCCCACTTTTATTGAAATCAATGTCTTGAAACAATTCTGAAATGAATCAGCTAAGATCATCTAGCACTCCCTTCCAATTCTGTTTTGGAAGAAAACCCACCCACCCACCCACCCACCCAACCAACAGAAAAAAATTTCAAAAAAATTTCTGATGTACTACATCTTACTAACTCAAATAATGGATATGACAAGCTCATACCTGCATTCAGAAACACTATACCCAAGAAATATTGCTAATCACAAATAGAAAATGCTTAATTTTAAAATGCAATGGATCAGGCAAAACAATTATTTCAACAAACATGTCTCAAATAACAGATAAATGCCCTAAGCTATCAGACCTACTGTCTAGTCTGAAGTCTTCTCTATACTTACTTTGTTAGGAAAAAAATCCTGATATAAATTTTTCTGGAAAAAACCCAACCTCAACCTAAAAAACCCACACAAAATTTTCTCCTCTTTTAAGGAAAAAAGATTGAACAAAAGAGGCATCAGAGAAAAAAAAGGAGTTTTCAATTATGTATTTTCTGATATCATGGCTCTAATGCATGGCATTTTATATGTTAATAAATGTTAATATACCTTAAATTATTGGCAGAAATTTAAGTAGAAAATATTGATGCTGGCAATAAGCTGCGTTTATGTAAATTAATAAGGCAAAGTTAAACCCAATTTGGTTGTTAAGGCACATTGGATTCTACTGAAAAGACACTAAAATCTGAAATTGTTAATAATTGTTCACTAACCCCAGTATGTGCTTTCAAGGAAGCATAGCTAAGAATATAATGAGTTGTTGATTTCATATGGACACCCTTACCAAAATCTGCCTGCAAAACTATATGAACTTCTTTACCTGAGCTGGCCATTTACTGGCAACAATAATTGCTGTCCTTGCTGTCCTGCATATGCTGATGTCTAAGTTTAAAGAAAATGTATGCAATTATTCCATAGTGATATTTCAAAAATACCTAAAACTGCAGAGCAACACATTATGTTTTCCTCACATTTCATAAAAAGTCTTTATAAAAGAGGCAGCAATTGCAAGCAGTAGATTATATTTGAAAAGGAGTACTAATATTCTCGAAGAACTCATTCTTTCTACAATGTAGTAAGCTGTTATATTATCCCCTTGAATAATTTTTTTGTAAATTTGAAATTTGCAATGAGGAGAAGAATAACAGCTAATTTACTATTCAGTTGTCTGATTGTTTGTCACTAAACATTAATATAAGTATTATTACATATAATATTAATTATATTATATAATTAATTACATATTAATTATTATATAATCACATATAATTAATACAATTAATATAATATTATTAATAAATAATATATACTATAATTAATATTATATATTATAATATAATTATAATATATTTATAATATAATTAGAAAATAAGTATTAATGCATTTAAAATTAGAAATTTATATTATCTAGCTGTACATATGTTTTCATTTACCTATCAATACTGAAAGTTATTGTGGAAACATTCCCTAATTTTTTATATGAAAAGAAAATCCAGAAATCAATGACATGCAATAGAGGAAAACATATCTTCAGTTTCCAAGCTTATAATTTCTCCTCTACTTTTATATACATGTAATTTCTTTGATCAAATTGAACTACCCTTTATTTATATTGTGTAAGAATTTGAGCTTTCAGAGATTCATCTTTCAGTGTAACTGAGGTCAGCGGGATACCACACATGCTTCAAGCCTGTATCAATGTAAGTACTGCTCAAGTCTTAAGTGCAGGAAAATATTTTCACAAGAGCTCTCAGTAAGATCACTTAATCTTAATTTAAAAGGGCTGGGCAAATGTTTCTGTCTATACACACAACTCTCATCCCTCAGAATATTACCCAGGACAGAAAAAAAGATCTACAGTGTTTAAATCTTTACGTATGTTTGCTATGAAATGAGGAAAAGAATGTAGTATAAAACCCAAAAGGAACAAGGTAACGAGAACAAGCCAGAAATCTCAACATTACCAGACAGTGTGTCTGAAGAGTGAAAGAGCTATGAAACATTAAAATAAAATAAGTCTTATATTCAATAAATGTTGCCCAAATATTGCCAACAAGAACACACATGTCAGCGAGAGGGTAAGATTACATGGAGGGACTGCTGAAAAAGGCAAGCAAACAGAAATCCTGGGCAAAGATAGGCAATGTGAGGCATTCTGAAAGATAGATTTATGGAACACTGTGGGAACTTGTCATGATAAAGAAGGGGCAAAATGGAATGCACTGTTTCCTGACTTTATTCCTGGGATTCCTCCTTGAAGTATCGTAGAACAGGCATCCATATGCCATCCTCTCTTGTGGAATGCACAGGGACACAAGGTAGAGCACTTGCAACACCATCTTGGTCTTAGCGCATGCAGAACTGCAAATATATCAGAGTTATCCTGAGATTACATGAGGAGGAGAAGAGCAAGAAATGTAGACTACAGACTTCAAACAATAAAGTTACTGGGCATAATTTCCTTGAGCAATGTGCATTTGCATGATGTATGATTCCAGAAGTAAGCCTCTAGACAATTCCAGAACCTGCTAGGCAGCTGGTTCTGGAATCCTTCACAGAAATAATTGTAGGACCACTCTGTTGAGTACTGTATCTGTGCTGGATGGCTCAGAAATTGTGTAATATTTAAAGAAGGCATGGGAGGAGTCACAGGTGGCTGAATCATTTGAAAAACATAGACATCAAATGGTCTGTCACTACCTGGTAACTGAAAGGAACTAGAATGACTCTATCTCATTTCTCATGTATTCAGGAGAAATGGAAGTGAAGCATGGGTGCACGCACCACAGACCATCCTAATAAAAGGCTCGACAGACTAGACACATGCATATCCACTTTGTGAATACGCATACAGGCTATTGGACATGTCGCTTCGCAACAGAACCGTGACTTATACAGAATACAGTTCGTAGTGCCAAGCAGACATTACAAATGTCTAGTGACATCATTGCCAAGAGGAAGCATTTGATTTCAAAGTATCGCTGAATTTTAAATATGGAATACAATCACATAACGTATTATCATTTATCTCCATCAGTGTTTATGTCTTACCTGCTATAAATCCACTTAATTGAAAGAGATGTGAATTCATTTCTTCAGTTTTATTATCCATAGACAAATGTGTTATATCAACCAAATGGAAGGCTGTCAAAATATGGAAGACAGTCTTTCTGATAGTTAAAGCTTTTGACTCTGATCATATGGATATGCTTTTCAGTAGTCATTCCTACAACTTATTTCATAACATTTGTATACTTAACTAGAATGTTCTTGAAATCTTCTGAAGATACTTCCTTTTGTAGTGTTGATTTGATGTTTGCAATGTCAGCATTATTCACCATGCTAAGATAATAATATAAACTGTCTGCTGTAGGTTTCTACTTGTGCCATTGAACTACTAAGAGACAGAAGACTTCCCATCTGTGGATTTAACATTGCAAGAGAAAAAACTGTAAGTTTTATTCTGTACGTTAAAAATGTCTACCTCTTAACTGCAACCAATTGCGTACTAAGAATTTTTAGGATTTTATTAGGGTAAGGACTACTTTAACACATTCTACTTGCAATTGGAATGTTCTTGAAGCGTGCACAGTCATATGTAAGATGAGATAGAATAAGCAACTCAATATCAAGAAACTACTTAAACGCACTCTAAACTACTGCAGCTCTGAGAAACAGCATTATGAAAAAGGCAAACTGCTGTAAAGAGCACAAAATTGTATTTTCTTACATTTATTCAACTTGTTGTTCTGTGCAATCATTATAAACTATTTCAAAGCCTGCCTAAAAATTCTTGCTTTATGATATCAACATTTTCAGTATTACTTCCCCCTCAGGTTCTCCCTCAATGTTTTGTTATTATAATGTTAACTTTTCAGGACAGATATTACTTCATTTTATATAGCAGTGCACACACTTCTGGGGCTTAAATATAGACTTTCTGAAATTATTTTTCTACAGCTAAAGTACCATTGCCACTTAAGCTGCATTTCTTAATCTTGTGACACATGCATTGTTTTGGTAGCATAGGTGTATTCCTACAGGTAGTTCCCAATCTAGTCATGGTTTTAGACACTGTTTTCACCCTTCATAGTAAAGAATCGTGACACAGGTTCCTATAGAGTTACTCAAACCAGATGGAGAAGTTTCACACAGCAAAAACTTCAGCCTTGCCTCTCGGGGCAATTTCTCAAGGAATTACAGTTACTGTACAGGAAGTATCTTTTCTCTTACATACTCTCCTATTCTATTTTTGTGCATCTTCTGTATATAAAATTAACATTTTGGTCTGGAGTATCCTTCAGGATAGTGCTTGTACTGTGAACGTCCCTGAACCTTCAGCAAATAATGTAAAAGGCAGGTCTTCTTCCTTCACTGATCAGTTCCTTCACCATAAAATAAGGGTGGATGACATGGAGAGGTCCCTTGCCGAAGCTATATCACATGACTGGTGTGTTTACATAAAGGATTCTAAGTAATTTAAAGACTTCACTGTAGGGTGAAATGAGTTAAAAAAGCTCTCCAGAATGTCATAGTAAGCAGTATACCAGGGGTAGCACATATCTAATTCACATATCTAAAAAAACACCCCAAAAAGCAAATCACAACTTCAAAATTCGAAATAACCAAGACTCTTATGCTTGAGACGGAGAAAGTCCTAAATAAGAACAAAGCATGAAGATTAAAGTGGAGGAGGAAGAGCAACTGAATGACTGCCTGTTTAATAACTTTGTTGATGTTCCTGAAATGTTATATCCAAAAAAGAAATGACAGAGAAAAGTCTATAGCATTTGTCGATTGGAATGACCAAATTAACTGCCCTGAAGTTTTTAGCAGACTAGTGATATAATGCAGCAGTAAACAGAAAGGGAAAAAAACTTGTAAAAAACTTGTATTTCTTCCTTGATCTGGTTCTTGTTAGAATCATGGCCTCTAGTAAGACTACAGCTTGTGTTATTTTTATTTTAGACTAAACAGAAATACTCAGAGGTCTTAAACTCTATTTGAAAGTAAGCAATACTCTTATGATTTAAAAACAGTGGAGCTTTCGTTATTTTAATCTTTGCTGACATTCCAGAAAAATGGTGTCAGAAAGGTCTGAACAACTTCCTTGACTGAAATGCCAGAAGATTTTTTTTTCACATTGAAGGTTTCTTCCAGTACTGTTTTTGCCTGAGGTTAACCTTCTCTGTGAGAACAAATCTTAATTTCACCTTCAATTACTATGGAAATTTTTAAAGGGAAAACTTAGAAGAATCCCAATTGGTAAAACCATATCTTGTCTGGAAAACAATAATTTGATATTTCCATTTGTACTGTTTTTTTCTTATTAGCAGTTATTCTTACTGAAGAACTCCTTTTATTATTTGAGTTTTTATTTTTACTTGTAGGACTTTGCTCTCATTGGCAAGCTCTTTCTGAAATTTGAAAGTAGTTGTCTTCTCTTTCTGAAGAAAGGGGTTTGTCATAGTAAGATAGCTATATCTGGTTAGGTTCCCATTAACAGATGATCTACTTAACCTGAACCAGAAGTGAGAGTAATATCCATTGGTTAAAGATTTTATCCACAACCCTTACCTCCTCAGCAGACATTATTACAGTAGCCTTGCAAGTATGCAGAGTGCTATCAAACACTGTGAAGACAGCTTTCTGGTGTTTGTACTCCTTCTAGAGCAGTCCTGCTTGGTTGGCAAGAAAGGAAAACATGGTCAGGATCTATTTTTTGTTACTGGCATAGTTCGTGCAAGGTGGGGAGTTCCTCTCTTGCCCTAAAAGGATTAACAGCAGCACTGGGTACCAGGCGACAAATAATTTGAGATAGAAGCAAAGGAGAGCTTAGTACTAATACCATAAAAAAGAAAAAATGCTGACACTCACTAGTAAGTCCTCAGACCGAGCAGAATGGGGCTGATTGTGGTGCTACAGGGGAACAGTGACAAATTATGGACTGTCATAGAAAGTACTGGAGCAGTTCCTATCAATAACAGCACTCTAGTAATCAACACTGCAATCAGCAAGACTTAGACCACTCTCACCGCATTTGCAAGAACAGCAGTCAGTAGCAAGTGAGCACTGAGACACCAAATGATGTCCTGGTGGCTTTTCTCATCAGCTGCTGAATGGGTCTCTGTTGAGCTACCCTTCAGATCAGTCAGGCTATAGAAGATTTATGGACCTTGAATCTAAAAGGCATTAAGGGAGATGGCTCAGAGACCAGTGTTGCTTTGGTTTTGACATTCCTGATTTCCTTTGCTGTCTAAAGATTTTATTTTTTTCAAAAAGGTGAAGGATCGTTTTTTAATACTTGTGAAAATCCTTGAACAACTAGATATAGCACTTTTTCCATGAGGCATAATCTTATGTTCTACCCCAGCAAGTCCATAAAGCTGCTAAGTGCTTGGTCTTTTCTAGAATATTTGCTTTCTTTTTATTTTACATAAGATTCCTTTAAACTCTCTCTACTCTTTGAAAATAATTTATCTAAATCTTAGACAGTTTTGTCTGGATTAACGTAACCTATTGTTCAATGGCATAAATAATGGAAACCATGAGTAATCCAAACTCTGAGAATTTAGGACAACTAAAATGATACCAGATATTCCCTTATTTAACAGATAATTCCTTTATAATAACACCATTAAAATATGTCACACTAAGTACCAGGAAGGACTTGTAAGGTCATGAGAAGCAGCACTGAGTTTTATGCCTTTGGCTGATAGCACTGGGATATTCAAAGGGAGGGTGTCCTTCAGCAGATGCTCCCAATAACAAAATCTCAAGCTCAAGTTCTGTGGGGGACTACACACCAAAAAGGAGCGCTATAATGGGCAGAATAAATATATAAGTGCGTTAAGATCACAACCTCTTATTTTTGATAACATTAAAGGTAACATTAAAGAGTTTGATAACATTAAACATTTGGAGACCATTAAATGGTCTCCAAATCAAAACATAGCTACTCTGAGGTTTCTGTTGTTTTTCTGATTTGTGTGAAGCAGTGTGCGCACCTTTGTGTAGAAGACAGAAAAGACAGCAAACTGTCAACGTGCAGTTCAAATGTGTTTGTGTTTCACTATCCACGTTTGGAGCATTCTTTTTAGTTACTTTAAAATAAGGAATAGCATAACCAAACTTATTTATTGCATGAATAATCTTCAGAGAGCTTTGCCTCAACGTGACATTTAAGAAATAGAAAGAATTTGAACAAATCCAACAAAACAACTTTTAAATTGCTTTTCTTAACACATAGCGATCTAAATCATTTCAGGAATAATCGTTGCATAAACAGGCTGTGTAGTTAACATAGCATTAGAAGTCCTTCTGTGATTTCCTTTTGAAAAAGTGTCCTGCACTATGTGAAGGTCCAATAACTTTATGTGAGCAGCAACATACTGAGGAATAAAACCAAATCCAAAACCTCAAGAAAACTTTATGTACTCTACAGGGACTATGCTCTCTTTCACCATCTTTGTTTACAGAAACAGCTCACCCACAAGTTTATTCAAATGCTGAAGTGTGGAGAGCATCAGGACTACTTTCTAGTTTATAAAAGGGTTACAGTTTAAGGTCATATGATTTCAGGATGTAAAGACATTTCAAAAGACAAATCTGATTTTGACAAAACACACTAAAAATATTCTGTAGTCAGGTCATTTAAAGTGCCCCAACTGAATTTTGATGAACTTGCCACCTACAAAAAATCTGCTTTTAGGGAAAGTGCTATGTATCTGTTAAACATTAATGTATGAATTAATGATTGTGTCTCTGACTAATGCCAAGCAAAGAGAAAACATGATTTTTTTTTCAGAAGCTGACTCATCATATATTATTTTTAATTATACATTCCATACATGACAGTTTTCAGATTTTATGCAGTTAAAAACCCTGTTTACTTGAATACCTTTCCTATTTCAGTAACTTTAAAATTAGACAGACAAAGGACTACCTGACAGTTTATGCCTTTTCCACTTGACTGTTCAAATGGAAGACAAAGGCCATCAAACTTTCCCAGTTCCTTACCCCTAGGTACAAGTGAAAGATCTAATCCATATGCTCTCGGCACAAAGCTAATCATTTTGATATAAACCCCAGAAAGAAGTCTCTTCCTAACATAAGGGCTAACTAAAAACCTGTAAGAATAATCTTAACTATAGGAAACATTTCCATAAAAGGGGAAAAAAATACCTTGTGAAGAGTTAGCAATGTCTGTTTCATCATCAAACCTACATAATACAAATACTACTTTCATGCCAATAATGGACACCCTTAAGGAGAATAGATGAAGTGTGATGGGATTTTGTTTACCCACCTCAACATACAGACTGAGTTCCATCTTCTCATTCAGCCCATGTTCAGCCTGCATCTGGTGCAACCACTCTCATTTTACAATATAACACTGTATCAATTATTATTTTCATCCCATTTATAGCAAAAATCCCTACTCATAATGCAGAATTCCACTGTGCTTGGCACTAGACAAGCATCAAATTAAAGCTCAGGTTTCTCCAGATAAGAATTCCAGTCTCCTTCACAGCAAGATAAAAGTACCATGAAAATTTTATTAGAGTAAGTCTTCCATGCTGTTATCAACAGGTAATCTGGCATTTGTATAATGGTCTTTGCTGATTTATAAAGTATTTAAGGAAAATAAGATACAAATTGGTGAAGTGTACAGCAGGAGATGAAGTATTCTTTTAATTCTTTTCACATGAAAAACCTACATTCAAACTGACTTGGTCTCGTTTCTCTTGCTTCTTCTAACATTGATTTTCCAGACTAGAAAGTATTTCTTCATTCTAGAAGCAACAGAAATAGTTATTTATGCATGTAAATTTTACAGACTGTCACACCTGCTGTTGCAGCAGCTCATTAACAGCACTTAGGCTGTTGGCAGACAGATGCAGCTCTATTTAGCCAGTTTCCACTTTCTAAATCTGCTCCCAAACATTGCCTCCACACCTCTTAATCTATCTTGACAGATGTATGAAAAGTATAGCTAAAGCAGAGGCCTGTTGTACCCACAAAACACAAAGTACACTAAGAAAACATTATTATTAACTTGTTTTAAACCCAAACATAAGCATACTTAATAGACCATAACTGCATAAGCATTTTTGTACTGAGTAAAAATAGTATTGCCTCTGCTGATAATAAACCAGAAGCTTTAAGCTAACTGTGCCTTGTGTTAACTACACCAAGCCCCAGTCCTGGCCAGTTAGGCTTGTTACCAGCTTGTTCTGAGAACTTCCTGTGTAAACTGGACCTTGGTACCAGACGTTTCTTGTTGGGATGTAGGTTAAGCATGGGATAACAGTAAAGGCCTTGAAAATATGGCGACAGGGTGAAAGCAAAGGGTCCCAGAACCCATACCTCACTGATGGTCAGTTACTGGGCAGTGATAAAACACAGCCCCCAAAGCTGGGCAAACATTACTTTTGCTTTAAGAAAAGAAACAGCAGCTAACTAAGGAAAATCACCAAAGAAACAAAAAAAACCCGCCAGCCAAGCTACAGGATAACACACCTGCTGCAGCCTGGGAAAGTACTCATTAAGCTTTTGCAACACCTAGCCCAGAGGCAGAGGCCAATCGCCTAGAAACAATATAAACTCAGATCCCCAATGTGGTTGGGCGGGGAGAAGAGATGCAACATGTTCATTATCGTTTCGGTTTCCCTTGGCAGACAGGTTTTGAGCCTTATCTCCTCAACCTCAGTGACCAAGGCAATCAAGGACTGTGCTAAACACACCGCATCAGCCCTGTGGTACTTCATACTCACAGACAGAGGTTGTGAAGGATTGACTGACTACGGAGCGATAATGTCTGATAATGGCTATGAACTAAGCAGTAACATGAAGTGCGTAGTTAAAGAATGTCAGTTTAGTAAAATTTTGTTTAAAAGTTTGAAATTGGTTTATCTGTTTTCTAAACTTTCCCATCACAGCAATCTTTAGTTCTCTAATTGCCACATATGCACACATATTCAGTAACCACAAACGTTATCAGAATTTTGTGGAGCAATGTAATGAAATAAAATCATGACTACTTTGGTTAATTTTTATATGTAGAATGTGGCGCTGGCAAACATAAAATGCATTTTCAAAAATGTGTGAAATTTGTGATGCCATCATTGTGAGGACTGATGGATGCGCAAAAAACTTGCATGCACAAATCCAACATGAGACACAGGGTCAAGTACCAAAACTGAATCGCTTCCACCAATATTCTCTAGATGAAAGTAAAAAATAAACCAGAAACAAGTATCTCCCACTAAAAAGTAATAAAAGTAAAATATTGAAACAAATTGTGGGAGGTGGATGTCTAATACTAGTCTAAGCAAGAGGTTAAAATTTAGCTATTGTGTTTTTTGATGTTTTTCCAAAGCAGCCAGCCACCAAATATTCTCTTCTATTTTACACTACATAATTTGCTTGAATACGTTCTATAGAAGATGAACGGTATTAGCTATTTCATACATGCTATATAATGTGGAAGAGAACAAATGGAAGAATTAACTTGCCTCTTAAAATTTAGTGCATAGGAAGATATTACTAGAGATATTCTTACTTTTTCTAAGGTTAAATAAATAAACAAGAAGAAACAAAAAATAGCAAAAGAGAAAAGAAGATGTGTGGTTCCATTAATGATTTAGACATAAGAACCAAAAAGATTTTGAGTAGTGTTTAGATATTGTAAGTCTTGGAAATGCCTGTGCAGGACTTAACACAGTATTAAGTTGGCATTTTGTCATACAAAGATATTGAAAATTATTACTGTAATTGGTGAACTTAAATTAATTCTTTTTCATTTCCTTACCTGAAATTGGAAAATAAATTCAAACTGAGTAACCTGTAATACAGCTTGCTTTCATGCACACATTGTGGCACTGGTATTATTTCCGTTTCTCCTAATTTATGGCCTGCAGAAATCTAGGGAAAAAATTAAGAAAAAATATACAACTCCTTTTCAAAAAGAATTTGACAAGCATTAACTGAATCTTCATTATCGAAGATAAAAAGCATGACCTCAGCGGTGGCAAAGTTCACCATGTTTTATCTTGTCTGCCAATGCAGTTTTCATTTAATTTCAAACAAGCTTACAGTTACTACATGTTTCTATAATTTTAAATGTTGAGATGTTTCTATCATTCAAAATATGTCATCATGGCACATACACACTATTCAGGAAAGTATTCAGGCAGATGTCTGAGTCTGTCCCGAGTTAGGAAAGCCCCTCAGTACACTTTAGAATCCATTTATTTAAGCTTACTGAATACTTTTCTTGTATAAAAATATTTTATCTCACAGAAAGTATGTAAGAAGGAGAAATCTGAAGGTACTTATTTACAGTTAACAAGTAAAACTATGGAATATCAATTTTGTCCCATCACTACATGATACAACACTGAATAAGAGGAAAAGAGAATTAGACTTGTGGAAAGATTTCCAATACAAGGTGGGCAGATATACCCACCCAAAGGGTGGTCACCATAACACGGTCTGGCAGCAAATGCCAAAAAACCTTTTCTTGAACCTCTGCCATATCTTTCAGGTAGGCAAAGAGCATCTTAGAACCAAATCAACAGCAGGGTAAGCAAAGAGATTTTCATTTTCCAAAGAGAATGTTCACACCCGTGTGAAGCAGTATAAAAATTAGGAATTGTAAATTAGCATAATTCTTTTTCATATTATGGACTGGAGTCTGACTGGCAAGGATACAGTAAAGTGGCAATGGGCAGATGTACTTTTGTAGAAATCTTAATTTTCTTTCATAGGAGTATAAGAGAGAGAACACTGGCTACTAAGCACTAATTAATTGTTTTGCATTAATCACTCTATGGTTTAGCCAAAGCAAGTAGTAGATCTTTTATTACAGATGTTTTGGAACAAATCACTTTGTATTTAAATCAAGATTGTACTTCAAATTTATGTACTACAGCAAGCATTCTGAAGGCAAAAGAACAAGGTTGCAGCCTTTTTTTCCCAGTCATGTTCCCAACATTTATTCTTTTCTTCCAGTCTGGTTTTATAAAAGCTTAGTAACTCCACTGGTAGCAAATACATCTTCCCCTTTTAACAACAGTAATTGCATCAGTTCCTAAGCCACATCTATAATTTTCTAACATTCAAATCATGTATCTCATACATACAACAAAAAGTTTAACTTCAGAATCCAGCAACAATCCAATTATGTAAATTATGCAATTATCACTTCTTCTATGCAGAAGTTAGAATCATAAAATCATAGAATCATAGAATTGTTTAGGTTGGAAAAGGCCTTTAAGATCATCAAGTCCAACTGTTAACCCAGCACTGCCAAGTCCACCACTAAACCATGTCCCTCAGCACCTCATCCAAATGTCTTTTAAATACCTCCAGGGATGGTGACTCCACCACCTCTCTGGGCAGCCTGGTCCAATGCTGGACAACCCTTTCGGTGAAGAAATTTTTCCTAGTACCCAATCTAAACCTCTCCTGCCACAACTTGAGGCCATTTCCTCTTGTCCTATGGCTTGTTACCTGGGAGAAGAGACCGACCCCCACCTCTCTACAACCTCCTTCCAGGTAGTTGTAGAGAGTGATAAGGCCTCCCCTCAGCCTCCTTTTCTCCAGGCTAAACAACCCCAGTTCCCTCAGCCGCTCCTCACAAGCCCTGTGCTCTAGACCCTTCCCCAGCTTCGTTGCCCTTCTCTGGACACGCTCCAGCACCTCAATGTCTCTCTTGTAGTGAGGGGCCCCAAACTGAACACAGGATTCGAGGTGCGGCCTCACCAGTGCTGAGTGCAGGGGGACAATCACTTCCCTACTCCTGCTGGCCACACCATTTCTGATACAAGCCGGGATGCTATTGGCCTTCTTGGCCACCTGGGCACACTGCTGGTTCATATTCAGCCGGCTATTGACCAACATCCACAGGTCCTTCTCTGCCGGGCAGCTTTCCAGCCACTCTTCCCCAAGCCTGTAGCGTTGCATGGGGTTGCTGTGGCCCAAGTGCAGGACCTGGCACTTGGCCTTGTTGAACCTCATACAGTTGACCTCGGCCCATCGATCCAGCCTGTCCAGATCCCTCTGTAGAGCCTTCTTAATCTCAAGCAGATCAACACTCCCGCACAACTTGGTGTCATCTGCAAACTTACTGAGGGTGCCCTCGATCCCCTCGTCCAGATCATTGATAAAGATATTAAACAAAACTGGCCCCAACACAGAGCCCTGGAGAACACCACTTGTGACCGGCCGCCAACTGAATTTAATTCCATTCACCACCACTCTTTGGGCCCGGCCATCCAGCCAGTTCTTTACCCAGCGAAGAGTACACCCGTCCAAGCCATGAGCAGCCAGTTTCTCCAGGAGAATGCTGTGGGAAACGGTGTCAAAGGCTTTACTGAAGTCTAGGTAGACAACATCCACAGCCTTTCCCTCATCCACTAAGCGGGTCACCTTGTCATAGAAGGAGACCAGGTTAGTCAAGCAGGACCTGCCTTTCATAAACCCATGCTGACTGGGCCTGATCACCTGCTTGTGCTGTGGCACTCAAGATGATCTGCTCCATACCCTTCCCCAGCACCGAGGTCAGACTGACAGGCCTCTAGTTCCCCAGATCTTCCCTTCCAACCATTCTTGTAGATGGGCGTCACATTTGCTAACCTCCAGGCAACCGGGACCTCCCCAGTTAGCCAGGACTGGTGATAAAGGATTGAAAGCGGCTTGGTGAGCACTTCCACCAGCTCCCTCAGTACCCTTGGGTGGATCCCATCTGGCCCCATAGACTTGTGTGTGTCTAAGTGGTGTAGCAGGTCGCTAACCATTTCCCCTTGGATTATGGGGGCTTCATTCTGCTCCCCGTCCCTGTCTTCCAGCTCAGGGGGCTGGGTACCCAGAGAACAACTGATCTTACTATTAAAGACTGAGGCAAAGACAGCATTAAGTACCTCAGCCTTTTCCTCATCCTTTGTCTCTATGTTTCCCCCCCCGTGTCCAATAAAGGATGAAGATTCTCTTTAGCCCTCCTTTTGCTAATGTATTTATAGAAACATTTTTTATTGTCTTTTATGGCAGTAGCCAGATTAAGTTCTGGTTGGGCTTTGGCCCTTCTAATTTTCTCCCTGCATAACCTCACGACATCCTTGTAGTCCTCGTGAGTTGCCTGCCTCTTCTTTCAAAGGTCATAAACTCTCCTTTTTTTCCTGACTTCCAGCCAAAGGTCTCTGTTCAGCCAGGCCAGTCTTCTTCCCCACCGACTCATCTTTCGGCACATGGGGATGGCTTGCTCCTGCGCCTTTTAGATTTCCTTCTTGAAGAATGTCCAGTCTTCCTGGACTCCCTCGCCCTTCAGGACTGCTTCCCAAGGGACTCTGTCATCCGGTCTCCTAAACAGGCCAAAGTCTGCCCTCCGGAAGTCCAAGGTAGCAGTTGTGTTGACCCCCCTCCTTACTTCTCCCAGAATCAAAAACTCTATCATTTCATGATTGCTGTGCGCAAGATGGCCTCCAACCATCACATCACCCACAAGTCCTTCTCTGTTCACAAACAAGAGGTCCAGCAGGGCGCCTTCCCTAGTTGGCTCCCTCACCAGCTGTGTCAGGAAGTTATCTGCCACACACTCCAGGAACCTCCTAGACTGTTTCCTCTCTGCTGTATTGTATTTCCAGCAGACATCTAGTAAGTTGAAATCCCCCACAAGAACTAGGGCTAGCGATTGTGAGACTTCTCCCAGCTGCTTATGGAATATTTTGTCTGCCTCTTCATCCTGGTTGGGGGATCTATAACAGACTCCCACCACGATATCTGCCTTGTTGGCCTTCCCCCTGATTCCTACCCATAAACACTCAACCCTATGGTCACCATCATTAAGCTCTAGACAATCTAAACACTCCCTAACATACAGGGCTACCTCACCACCTCTCCTTCCTTGCCTATCCCTTCTGAAGAGTTTATAGCCATCCGTTGCAGCACTCCAGTTGTGTGTGTCATCCCACCATGCTTCCACGATGGCAACTATATCATAGTTTTCCTGCTGCACAATGGCTTCCAGCTCCTGTTTGTTGCCCATGCTGCGCGTGTTGCTGTGGATGCACTTCAGCTGGGCTATTTATCCTGTCACCTTTTTGTGGGGAGAAGCCCTAATTCCTGCGTGACCATTCTCAGGCACTTTCCTGGTTTCTAGCACATCCATAATCCTTTCGTCTTTGCTGCCACATGGATCTCCATCCCCTACCTCCACTGAGACGACAGACTGAAGGACCTCACTAGCACACTGTCCCTCAAACATTGGCATGCCGCCCTCAGGCTTATGTCTAGCGAGCCTGGTTTTATCCCTTTCCCTCTTCAAATCTAGTTTAAAGCTCTTTCAATGAGCCCTGCTAACTCCTGTGCAAAGATCCTTTTCCCCCTTTGAGACAGGTGTACCCCGTCATAGTTAGTGTCATACTGGTTTTAAACTTCACTGATGCTAAAGAGAAAAAGGGCTTCAAAGTTGAGTTGTCTTCAAAGACATTTAAGAACTGATGAAACATCATGCAATGTGGTGCTCATATTCTTAAAAGGTGTTATTTTTAATGCTTCTTTTAGGCATATCAGAACTCTGTGCTCCTGGTGAGATGGATTAGCTCTCTAATCTGATTGAAAATTAACCTGGTAAGCAGATAAATACATATAAAGTATTTTCATACATTTTCGGCTAAATTAGTGAGATGATCCAACATACTGGCCATGAAATCACCAGTGCCAATGCAATGCAGAGGGTGGCTTAGAGCCAGTCTCTCAGCAGCCTTATGTAGGCTTAAATCAATTGTGAGATCTCATTCTGAGATAAACTTTGGTCTTTTATTTTTTTAAAAAGATAACACAGTCAAGACTAAACAAAGACTAATCAATAAGTCACTAAGGGCTTACCTATTTACAATGCAAAGAGGAAAAAGAACAGAAAAAGCAAAGATAAGTCATGAACATTACCCATTTCCATGCACAACTCCCAGCAGAGGGTATGCCCTTGTCTGAGATCAAAACATGCAGGATGTGAGTGCATTCCCTGTTGGGCATTACTATGCCCAGAAACGCAGATAGTTAGGGGATTACTGGGTGCTAAGTTTTAAGTTACCCATCTTTTGGTACACTTAGTCTTGAACTATACCATAGCTCAAGATCTAAACACATGCCTGAGCAAAAGGATGAGCTATGTTCAGCTCAAAGCCAACAGAGGACTTGTCTTTAGGAGGCACAGTAAGCTCTTCAGCAAAGAAGGTAACATAATTGCAATGGGAATACAACATGATAATAAATGAAAAGGAAAATATTCTTTCTGTGGAAATCTCTGGGTTCCTGTTGTTCTGTGTGCTGTACAATATACTACCTTAGATACAAATGAAGCTGTAACAGTACAATATTCTTTGTTTTGCATAGCTGTATTCGTAGAGACAGCCTGTAAATCATATGGGTTGTAGGGAGCTTTAAAGTTGCTCCTGTTGCGTTGAAGACAATATATATATTGCCCACTATCTTTTAGCAGTAAAGGTTTCCATCAAAAGAGGAAATTATTTATATGTAGATATATAAATTTTTTTTCATGATTATAAGTTATATATCTGTATATTTTACTATGAGAAGATAAAGTATCCAAACTTTCTTATAACAAGCTTAGTAATAACACTGAATTAACTAGAAAATTCTTCTATTATCAACACATTTTTCTATTCTATTATTTCCACTCTAAATAACTATTTTTCAGTTCCACCAGCAGCTACTTCAATATTACTATTTCTTTTTGAGAAAAGTCTCATATAACCTTGTTAGAGTTCCAAATTTTTTATCCAAACTTGAAGAAACTTTTCAGTAATTAAGTTTCTCCATCTATAAAAAGTGGTAAGCATTGTTAAGCTTAAAATAAAGCTCTTAAGTAGCAAACACCTAACAGTTAAAGACTGTAGATATGAGTGGTATCTTGTTGTTTTGAAAATGCATCATTACAGCTGGAATAAATTTTAGTTTTGTGGACACCTGTAATGCCTCATAAACATTTTGCAGCCATATCTGAAACCAAAAGTCCCAAGGAATTTTTGATCCCTTGGGGCTTTTTTGATCCCAAGTCCCAATATAACACATATTTTATTTTTATTGTGCGTCCAAAATATTTCACAACATTGTGCCCATTGAAAGAAACCTGGGGGTTTTTTGCTGTACTGCCTATTTTTTTTGTTCATGAAAAAGCATGTATGCAAAATTATAATTAAACTGGATATGTGTCTGTCTGTCTTTGAATGCACTGAACTAGTAAGAGAACACAGCTGGTGTCCCACTTGGCTACATCAAGAGCGGACTGCCCAGTACCACTCACAACAAATACTGGCCTCATACTTGGCATGTCTGATCAGGACAGACACGATCACAAAGCGACTTAGTGCTAGAATAGCTCAACTATAGGGAGTACTGGCTAAATGCTAAGTGTAAGTGATTGCTATGGACCCAGAGATGGAATAAATAATTCTAGGTACCACTATTCTGACCATCTCCTCCCAGAACTCTGCTAAGGCTCTGACCATTGCAAAGTGTAATTTGGCTTCCACTTCCTATATTTAAGAATTAGAGTTCAATCCTGCTAAGTAGAATTATAATAGTTTATTGCCTTTAAACATTTTGTTGATTCTAAGAACAGATCTATCCTTTTTCAGAGGCAAAAGCTTTCAGGAAATAAGCATTTTTGGATTTATAATCAACATAATTTCTAGATGTGTAATTGCACAGGATGTGGAGAAGGGAAAGTAAAAATCACTGTAAGTGTGAACTTCTGAAATCTGGCCACATCAGCCTCTCTAGCTAACAGTTCATATGATGGTAACTTTGTTTGCCAGCCAAGTTTGCCTTGAAGCCTCAAAATATGTGTTATAACATTATAATCAATTGGTTCTGGTACATCAAGAAAAGAAAAAAAAGTTTTTTTTTTCCCCTTAAACATGAAATATTTAGATTCATTGCACAAGCCAGCCAGCCATTCATTCTTTAGTTTCAATGCATAAGCCTTAACAAGTGTGGAGGATTGGTCTAATGTTATTCAGACCGGGTTGGAAGACAGTGAAAACATGTGTTAGAAAGTCTTTCTTAAAAAAAAACCATAAAAAGCTATCAGATATTCCAAATGTATTTTCTTGCAATTGAAGAACAGTGGTTCAATTTACTTCAAAGTCATTTCAATTTCCAGTGATTTTACGCTGATCTTTGGTGTAATTTACACAGCAAAATTCAAAGTACTCAGTAGAAAAAGTATGATTTACAGGCCAAAGACCTTCTCAAATGCTAGCAAGACTGAAAGAATGAGAAAAGGCTTCTGAAGGCAGAGCAAAATCTCAGCTAAACAAAAAGAATGTTGAAAATGAAAGAATAACAATAATATTTTTCTTTCTAATATTTAAAAGAAATTCCTTTTACATGGAAACATACTACCCTTTTAGAAATCAGACCAATCTAGTCCTGTATAGGAGAAGAACACTCCAGTTGAATAAAAGATTCTATAACATTATGGAAAACAATTTGAGAAGTCCTGGAAAGCATTACAAATATTTTTTCCTATGGTTTTTAATCCCCAGTAAAATAAAAGAAAAAAAAATAGAATCCATTTGTGGTATCACTGCCTCACAGTTTTCAGACTCAGTGACAGATATTTTTAATGGAAAAATAATGATCAAAATCTATTTTTCCCAACACTAATCCTGGAAGATAAGTAGGAAAACATGACTGCTCTTTACAAATCTTCTAATTAAAAGAAAACTTACTGTAGCTAACTATAAAATATAAACAGCATTAAAATAAGAATTCAAATGCTGTCTGAAAGTAAATTCTGCTCTGAGATCAGGTATAAAAAATCAACCATCAGAAGGTGGATGCAGAGGATAAAGTTGTTAGCCTTTGAAATAAAGTTTAAAATGACAGCACTCTCTCATTTATAGCTGTGTCAGCTCTCCCCTCCACATGTGCTCGTACTCTAAAGTCAGGAGAGGGATGAGAAAAGACAGTAGCAGTTGAGCATATTCGCCATTATATCAATGTAAATCTGACGTAAATATACAGGCTGTACAGGCATAACTAAGAGCAGTCTTCCCCCCCAGTGCTACGACTTATGTACCTGTTCTATCATAAGAATAAACTTTTGCTCTCAAAGGCTTTTGAGAAGATCTTTCAACTTTTGGTTGCTCACAAGTCTTTTTATGGCAACTCAGTTCCAAAACAGCTCTTTGCATTTCAGTCCTTCTAACGTTACCTGCAACCGACCCATTAAAAAGGAAAATGTTAGTCATTTAAAGCAGATCACTATGCACAATCATTTTCTAATTTAAGTTAACCTTCCTACAAGTTTACATTTCTGCAACGTCTACTTCCCAAAAAGTGAAAAAAAAAGCATATTCAAGACCCATTACACAGCCTTCTCACTTAAACAAACTTTGAATAGGTAAATCTGTGCAGAAAAGAAGTATGGATAACTGTAACTTTATAAAACCACAATAAAACACATACTCTTATGCTCTTTGCAGTTGGTACACTGAATTAAAATCAGTGTCACACCTCCGCTATTCCATTTCTTCTTTTTTTCTTTTTAAAGATGTGAAGTTTTGCAGGAGACTTTTTATGTATTCACCACCCACAAAGAAAGTGTTGTTCGCATCCCCTGTAATGCCCAGGGAAAGAAGAGCATTCCCTTCTAAAGGTTTCAGAGAGAAGGCCAGAGTGTATGTTCGTGCTACAGCTGCCCACTGCAATATTACATCTCACCAAATATTAGAAGCCCAATAAGTCTGCTATTTTTGGCAGAAAACCAGAAAATGAAGTATCAGGCCATGCTTGAAGTAAAAACTGGAATGCTTGTGACTTACAGTACTCTCTGTTAGAAATGCACCAGAGGACACTGTGTATTTACAACTGTTTCAAAAAGAATTGTTACAATGATGAGGAAAGAAAGCCATATCTTTTATTACCCCACTTTCTAGCATTTTAGGTGCTGTACCATGAATGTACATGTACATGGTACCATGCACCATGTACACAGCATGGTGTGCCAAAACCATGCTGAACTCCTTTGCAAGCAGAAGCTGTGGGAAGTGTCTGTTTCAAATTCTCATTCCTCGACATTAAGGGCACCGTTTTTGTTATGCTCCTTTTAACTTCATTGTCTCATGCTCTGACATGCTAGCAGGCTGACAAACAGATTCTTCTCTTCCCTTCTTATGTATTCTTGAGAGTCTAAAACTGAACGATGTAATCTTTTAGGAAAAAAACTGAAGATCCTGTCATACAAGCAAAATAGAACAATCAACTAAAATACAACTTGTATAATGGTTTGCATTTATGATTAAGATACAGCTGTCCTGTGGCACAGAATTAGAGCTTTATTCATGATGAATAAAATATACAGTGAGGGTGGGGAAAGGAATCAAAATAAAATTACAGCCCTACCTCTTGTGCTCTGACACTATAGGCATCAGAAGCAGTATTACATAAAACCTGATCATTATTTTCATTAGCCTCAAAGGTAAGAGAGCTTCAAGATTAAACGATGTTTAAGCTCTGGAAAACACAACTAAGAAAATAATACTTCAAAAAATCAGTGCTATCATTTGTTCTCATTCTTAGTAATTCCCACAGCATGGTATCTACTATGAAAGCAGAAGGAAGGTAGTAAGTTGTATTTTGTAAATTAAATTCTTTCCTAGAGAAAGCATAAAAATAAGAATCCTGTAATACAGGATTTGTATTATATTGGGGTTTTTTCAAGTTCATTCTTAGATGTGTAAACCCATCTGAAAATCTCTTAAATAAGTTCAGTATGCATGAAAAAGTAATACAAGATTAAACCAGAGAGCTCTGAGCAGTATGTGCTCTACATTAGCCTGCCTATATGAAAACATAAGAAAAATAACTATCAGCAGTTAAAATGCAAAAAAAAGGACACAGGAGAGTCAGCTACAGCAGCTTCTTACACATCTTGTGGGTGACCTACCAATTAAACTAGGCAATTAGCAGCACGCCTTGTGCCTGCTGATACAAGCCAGAATGCAGATCCTTCCTGGTCAGACACTTTCCGATATCTGGGATGGAGACCATTCTGCCTGGCTCAGGACTGATGAAAAATGAGGTTCCATTGCACAAAACTCATTTTTCACAAACTGAGAAGTTCACCTCCTCCAGATGTCTACATCTCTCATATAAGTTTACATGCAAGAGATCAATTAGTTCAAAACCCATTGAGAAGAAACTGATAGACAAACTTCATTTTTTTAAAAAAGGAATTTAGGATAAAATACTCCAAGTGTGGTTTTAATCCAATCCACAAAATTCAGGAATGGGGTTTGCCTGTAAGAAAGCATTCTTGTCTCCTCAGACTCAGGAAAAATATTTTCCTTTCTCACCATCTGTACGAAAGGGAAAAAAAAACCAAAAGATGAACTGTGCCAGAAGGCTGGGGATTATGAACATCTAGAGCTTCCTGCCACAGGTGTCTGTGGAGGATGACAGTATGAGGAGGTTCAAAAAGGGAGAAGACAACTTCATGGTCAACAGGTTCATAAACAGATGCATGGCAGAGCTGCAGCCCCAAACACTCATAATCCAATAATTATGGATGCCAGGGGAGTACAAGGGAAATGGACTGCAGAAGGCAGGCTTGTGTGGTCTCCCTAAATAGCCTCTACTCCTGCTAGTGTTAGAGACAGAGCCCTGGACGACACTGATCCCACCACAGCAATTTTTCTGAACCTTCAGTTCTTGGCAGATTAGATTAATTTACATGGATCTATAGCAAGAGTAAGGGATTCACATATATAAAATGTAGAGGTCTGATTTTGGTTATTCAAATTAGCATCATAAAACAGAATTTTGGTACCTTACATGAATGATGAGAATAAACAGTTTACACTGGATAAGAAAAAGCTAAGATAATAGAAAACAGAATATAATACCTCTGTTTCATATTCAAGAGCTACAATCCAATGCTATGAGAAGGTGTTTTAAATGATGAAGGCAACTCATACCGTAGCGTATTTGGTAAGAGCAATTAGGTAATGGGAGGCCCTCCATTGTACTCTGCTTTGGAGAGACAGAGGGTAGTGGGTTAGGAACAAATTCAGGAGATTCCACCACCAATAGCAGGGCTGTAGTTGGGTTTTAAGCAAAAACACTTTACTTCCAACTTCCCATATTTTAATTGTTACGCAGTATCAAATACTTCCTCCAGGAAAATGCCTCAAGATAAATGGCAGCCTCTGAAGTTTTCCTTACAAGGTGGCTAGGAGGAAGACTTTCACTCCCACAACTGCACAGGCATTAAACATGTAATCAACATGTACTCCTATAACTTTTTCCCAGACAGAAGCCAGATTTAAAAGAAAAAAAAAAAAAAAGCTGTATGTGAAAATATGGTAAATCTAGGATTATCCTATGTATACCAAGGTTGTCCATACGAAGGATGCCTGTCTACACATTAGGTTAACATCACTTTTTTCAGGCTTACACAGCATCCCAATATCCCCAAAGCTGCATTGGCAAACAAAACCAGTTGTGCAAAAATTACTTGAATATTAACACTGTTGCAAACTCCCAGAGAGTCTCTACAAGCCCCTGTACTCTGCTACAAGTCTGTTTATATTTCGGGTTTAGGCCACTCTTAGGACACCTCTACCAGCTCAGCAACACTACGCTTTCAAGAGTCGCAGCTGCCCAGGCCCAGAGCTGGGTCTAGAAGCGCACACGCAGCAGTGCTGGCTTTAATTATGAGTGCACAAGCTAACCCTGACTCCAGCATTAGCAGCAACTGATCAGAACTTTTAAAGACCTAATTCTGGGCTTTTGGGCACCCAGATTTAGAAAGGATTCAGGAACGTACATGCGTTTGTATTTAACTCTAGTTTAAGACTATATAATTGTAATAGTTAACCATAAGTCAGACTTTTCGTATAATGGGACTATAGCTAGGAGGATATTAACTGCAATTAAAATATTAACACATAGTCTGATTTAAAAACATGCACATTCTCACCAGTTTACTGTTGTCTTTTTCACTGCTATCAACCGGTTGACACACAATATACCTGCCTTTTACCATCAGCAGTACCTCTGTCCTCTCTGGTTCAAACCGGAGATGAGATACTAATCTTTCTTTCAGCATTTTGCTTCGCTCATCCACCTGGGGTAGGTATTCTTCATCCTACCAGTAAGAAAACATCTATTGAATTAAATTTGCTGCAATGGCTGTCTCCCCACTATGCCCTCAGCATGAACTTTATACTTGAGAAAATCTGCATGCTTTATTAGAAATCAGGTAGTGTTTGGATATTTGATTCTGCAGTGTTAGAACTGAAAGTTCACACTGTTGACAAATTAAAAACAGTTAATTGTACACTAAGTGGCAAATTAAATGTTTATTTGCTTTGAAAAATGAGTAATGTCGAACTATAAAGGCAAACACATTTACTGCATTAATCATAATTTAGATAAAAGGAGAACGTACATTTTTACAAGGACTTCTATAAAAAAAAAATGAATTTCTGAATTTTTTAAGCCTCATATACTATATACAGTATATATGGAAAGTTTAAAAGAGTCTGAAAAGATATTTTGGGATTTTTAAAAATCCTGAATCCAGCCAAAAATACTAATCTAAAAAATCCAGTTCAAAAAGACCATTGTACTTTCTAACGAGGAAGATATTAATACAAAGTGAAAAAAACATTCAAAACCAGGACAGAGCAGAAGTCTTTGTTCCTGACTTGCAAGCCTCACTCAGATATCATAGTAGCTTAGCTTCCCAGTTAGGTCCCCCTTCTCCATTCCCTCACATGCTTCAGAATCACAGCATCATCAAAGCCCAGATATGATGATACCTAATGTGGTAAAACTATGAAGTATTATAAACTAACTGGTGTCTCTATCTCCAGAAGCTGATATGCAACAGTTAATTATGAACCGCAAATACGTGCATATAAAATCAAATTTAGATCAAAATAGATTACTGCAGATCAACATCTGCAAAAACAGGCATAGGATCTGGCTCAACATATGCTAGCTCACTGTATAAAACCAGCTTGTGCTGTATTTACCACTCGTAAATCTGCTCTGTGCTGACATTTGCTTAAAAGGGTCAAGGAAAAGCAGTTTCCTCCTTCCACTGATTTGGTCTTCATGGTGGACCAGAGACAGATACGTAATAGGAGAAAGTAGTCTGACAGGACACGCGGTTCCTTCATCATCTTTATTTCGTATGTTATTAGCTTACAATCAGTATCTCACAGAATTAAACACTCTCATTTCCCACCAAAAAAGCGACTGATGTCCCAATAACTGATATCTGGAAAAAGATGTTTTATTTGCATTCCATTATAAATCTTACAAACTATTTAGGTCAAATACTTAAATTCAAGAAACACCACTGAAATTATGTTCCACATTGCATTTTCAGTGATATAAACAGAGTACACAGAAGAATAAAAGCTGCTTGAAGTGTTAGTTGCTGTTGCATATTACACAAGAGAAAGTGTATGATGTAGATAAAACAGAAAAAGGCAAAGATCTTGCCTTGCTTCGCATCCGAATAGCAAGAGGGTTAATCATTGGCTACAGTGTCTTTTGTCTGGGGTTTTGAAACTCCGTGTAACAAGTCAATGCAGCAGGCTTGCTCATTCCAGTGGGAGTTAAGGCAACTTCACAGCAGAACATAGTTTTGTGAGGCTGCAAGCTTAGCTGATCACTTGAGCTCAGTTTTCCTCTCCCGTTTCTCTGGGATCAACAATCAGCCCTGTGCATCAGGGCTCAGGTCACTCGGTTGATCTTAAAATTAGGAAATGGAAGGAAGGAAGACTTGTCTTATCCCAGTGGCTGAGATTTCTCCTGAAACCACACAATATTGTTTAGATCTAGCTGTATCCACAGTGGCAGCAGGTCACTGTGCTCATTAGATTAAAGATGAAGTGCAAGATGGTAAAGCATGAACATATACCTTAAATTTCATCACGTGTTGAAAAGGTTTGCTGAATCCTGATCTAATATTAATGTGGAAGTTTATTTCTGAACATCTGGTAACATTAATTTTTGACAACATAAAAGCATCCTGTGGTGAGAAGGGGCACTTTCCCCCATCTTGTAGCATTACTTTATAAACTAAGTTTCTAACAGCCCCAGCAGGGAAGTGCTGTGAGAATTAGTTGCTGAGGCAGCTGCAAGCAACTGGTGACAGTAATCCCTTCAAACCACTCCTACCAGATCTGGAACATCCCTCCACACCCCAAGAATACAAAGTGCTGCTGTTTCGTTACCATTTCTTACCACTCAAGCAATAGCTAATATTCCCACAATCAATACACTTTCAGACATCATTTGCAAGGTCCTCGATCTATTGAGCGCAGAACAGGTGGTTCAAACCAATGCGACAACTAACTGTGCACCAGAATTGACCAGGGCAGTTTGCAGGCAAAGTTACCTCAACCGTGGAAGTGGTAAGCTCCAACTGAGTAGTAATAAACTCTTTACCCATAACAGCTAGATCCAAAAAGACTGTGATCATGCCTGGAGGTAGCTTATATACTAATAATGCTATACAGGCAAAACATTTTTTGATATAGAAGCAGCTATATTAGCAATAGCCATGCAGAAGTAATTAGTATCTCTAACAGCAATATCTCACATCTCTTCTAAGAATCTACTGTTACGGGTCTGGATAGCCCCCCTTCCAGCTACACCCCCACGCTCCTCCTGTAAAAGCTTGAGGTGTAACATCATTGGGGAAAACAGAGGGGATGACTATGACCCACTCACTTCATTAACTTTTAGAGCATACCAAGATGGCAGAGCTAGAATGAAGGAAAACTGAAGAAGACTGAAGACACCATTCATTTTTCTTGAACAGAAACAAAATTTAAAACTGCCTTTTGTTTTGGCACCAGGATCAAAATTTATTAGTCAAAGTATAAAAAATAACCAATAATTTATTAAGGACTCAGCTGATGGAATAATATAAGGACTTGAAACCCAGCTGATGGTCAGTCGAAATACTTGATCTTTTCAATTGCCAACAAAAAACATTGTGAAACTGATAAAACGCATATCTGCTTGAAAAAACTATGATTTGTTAGAGCGTCTACCTGTATTGTAGATATCTTAGTATCTATGCATGTCAAAATTTATGCATATCTAAATGAAAACCTGCAAGTTTGGTGCTGTAACAAAGAGGGACAGGATATCCAAGACACATCAGCGTTATCTTGCAGGACCTTTTTCCCTCAGCAGTTGTAAGACGCTTGTTTAACTTGTATCTAATCGTAGTTGGAAACTATTTAACGGCTTCTTACAGCTGACCTATGATATATTTTCAAGAAACAAAACACAAACCTTTCTTAACTGCTTGGCTTTTTCTGACAAGGACGAGCGACTCAAGCTCAAAGACAGCCCACGAGCGTTAGGATATTCATACTGCAATGCTGCCAACAACCAGCCCTGAGACCAGAACCAGTCCTTGAACCAGAAGTTATACAGGTTTAGTAACCCTCAGCTGGTAATTTATTTTATTGCCTGTAGTATCACAAAGTCTTACACTCTTCAGGGTCGGTGTTGCTTTCTTACTGTCCTGAAGAGCTCAGTGGCTTTAACGGGCACGGTCAACTTGTTTCCACCCCCCTCATTGTATTGGAGCCCCCTCTAAGTGCAGGAAAGGTGCAAAGTTAACCTAAGCGAAGCCATGGCTAAAGAGAAGCCCTCTTTTCCACTACAGAAGACAACTTTAATATTTCTGTGTTTAGGGATCGATCTTTCAAGCTTTCTTTCCACACTGAAAAGGCAGCCAGAGGCCCCCGGCTCTGCTCACCATCTCGGCGGCCGCTGACCCGGCTGTTGCCTCCAACCAGGAGCTGGCGGGTGGGATGGGGCAAGGCCCCTGGCCGCGAGCGGTGGCCTTTGGGGGGCTGTTGGCGGGGACCGTTGGGGGGCACTGCGGGCTAACAGCTCTCCCCAGCCGGGCTGTGCCGCCCGGCTTTTCCACCACCACCCTTGGGTCGGTATGTACCGACTTCTGACCAGAGCGTGGTCATCGCAGCAATAAAACCCTGCAATTCAGAGGTGAAGTAATGTCAATTTTTGGTGAAAACCATACAAATTTTGGTGAAAACCGTTCAATTTTTGGGGAAAACCATTCCATGCTAATACTGAGTAAAGCCAAGAGTAAATGAGTTCATTAGCTTCTTTCAACAATTTCTGTAGTATGGCTCTGTGTCATGGAGAGACACTTCAAGCTACGGGAAGTTCAAGAAGACATTAATAAAGCAAATACTTAGGTGAAATAATCAGATGTTACTATACCCTCACCAAAGTGGATTTTTTAAAGGTAAAACTATTTAGTCCTTCAGTGTCTTGAAATCAGTCTGCTTATAAGTTTCCTTGAGCCCCCAGTGTATACAGACTATATCCTTCAACTTCTTTTTCATTAATCATAACATTATTTCATAATTAAAAGAACAAAGTATACTTTAAGAAATTTAAGGATATTTTATCTGAACTGCCAGACTCTGTTGGAAATCTGAAAAGGACAATAAAAGCCTGCTCAGAACTAACTCATCCATACTTGATTTGACCACACATGGCTTTTCCTAAACATTTAAATGGTGACTAATCCTTTATTTGTTAATCTGAAATGCTTATATTCAAATAAAAGATTATTTTTTCAAACACATTAATATGAATAAGTCTGGCTTGGTGAATCAGTAACAAGTCTGATACTAAGGAAATGGAATCTCAAGAGATGTAAAAAATAATTAAGTACTTGCAGGAAACTCATCTGGTGCACTCATCTGGTGCACTTATGCACAGGAGATTTACATGCAAAGCTCCTATTGAAGCTACTTGTAGTTAACACTGAGCAGTTAGAAGAATACAGAAAATTGGAATGCTGAAAAAAAAAGCAGTATCTTCCAGCCACTAAAATGTATGGCTTAATTTGTATCTGCAGATTTTTCTGTTTATAAATATTTGGGGTTTACGAAAGATTTAGAAAGGATGACTCCTGAGAACTGAGACTTTCAATATTATCCTATTATTCTAGGACAGGTTCAGCTGAAAAATGTTTGCTTTTAATCCAAAAATAAAAACTTCTTTTCTACGTGCTACTATGAATTTAGATGAAATTAATTTGGGAAGCAGTTCCAATTATGTTTGCTGGCTTAAATAACTGCATGAATCCGGTTAACACTTGAAACCAGAAACATTCTATGTGGCTTTGAAATTCACTTCAAGTGTTTTACCTTTTTTTATTACATGTGACTGTATTGACACATTGTTTTGTAGATTTACATAGGGTGATTTCTCTTTGTGTGGGAATTTTGTGTCCCCTTTGTGCCGAGATAACATTACTGCAACACTGATTGAAGGGTAACATGCTCCTAACCAAATAAAGCAAACAAAATTAAAGTGAACACATGCTGACAAACTTACAGTTTGCTAAAGCAAGCACTGTATTTCATTAGGGGATATGAAGTAATGTTTCTAAAAGAGTTTTGACGCTAAAACATTACAAAACTAATCTGAGGGCATTCAGGAATGGTTGGGGAATGGCAAGAGGAACCATGTTTTTCCAGTCTGATTCCTAAGTTCAAATATATTGAAATAAAAATCTTTAAATCTTTAAATAATGCATTCACTGTGAATAATCAAAAATTGCTAGAACACAACTAATCAGCAAAGCAGCTAGATCCACCTACATCCTACAGATTTTCACTGAATTTTTTCTACTGTAGTCATGTGAAGTAATCTTTGTAACTGATGAAGGTCCCACTGTGTTGGGAATCCCAAGAATGACACAGATAAACAGCTATGGACTCATAAGGAACCTATTTGCAGTTATAAGCCACCTAGTACAGGAACTGATATAGGAAAATTTTTACTCACTGGTATAAAATGAAGAAGCCAGAATCAAATGTATTTTTCCAGCAAAACCAGTACCCCCTCCAAAGAAAAACAGTATCTCACCTTGTTTAGAGTGGCGATGAAGTACCAAACTATGGCCCTAAACAGCAAAGACTATGCAAGTGTATGCCTAACTTCTGTGGCCAAAGCATTCTGACACTCATGCAGGATCCAGTGGAGAAGAGATTTCTTGAAGAAGCCTTTGTGAGTGGTTTTTGCAGAGACAGGGGCAATAAGAAGCGTCCACTGATTTTCAGGAAAAAATGGTGGAAGCCAGTGTCTCCCTGCAGCCTCTGAGGCTCTCCAGCCAAGTCAGCAAAAATGCCCCTTGGGTATCCCTTTGCTGCATGACCGCTCCCATTTACCTTCAAAGCGTGCTGAATCTTCACGTGCTAAACATAGTGCCAGCAGCGTGTTGTGTTCTCTGGCTTTTTTTTTTTTCAAGTGGTTCTTTTTCTATCATGAGTGGAGCCTGGTACTGCACGCTGAATTGCTTTCACATTAATCACAGTGACACTGATCAGACTGCATTAACTTGGCTGCTCTATGGATGTGGCGTATAGATTGTTCCCCAATGGATTCTCTGTTATACAGCAAAATGAAGTATTTTCTCTTCACAGAAAAGACTTAAGGCACATAGCTCATGGTCTGTTTGGATCTCTTAAATTTACACGACATGATATTCTCTAAATTAAACTTTATTTTATGAGCTCCCTAGGAAAGAAAACAAACACAACAAGCAAGGGCTCAATCCCCTTTGCGCATGAATTCACACTTAATTCATGAGCTTTCTAACTCCCAAGTTCTCCAAGTCATAACTCGCAACTCGTAACACATAACTTGTAACTCATGCACCTATGAGCAAAGTAGTTACCTAGTCAATGGTGAAAGTGTTCATCTTTCCTCCTCCGTCAGGGTGCGGGCATCCCCTGTATTACACTGGGAAGCACGAAAGCCTCAGCAGTCTGGCTGCTGTTGGATCCGCTTCCAAAACATTTTGGGTGAACTGAGGCGTTTATACCTCCCATGAGTTAGAGGATTCTGAAGAAACTGCCAGACCAATATGCAAGGATGTTGGCTGCAGGAGACAGCAAGATACAAGTGACGGTGGCTCCATAATCACCTTTAGCCCTTTCTGGCCACCGTGTCCTGCCTACCTGTTGCCCTCATTTTGACCTAATGGCACTGCTCTCAACATACATCAGGCCTTAGCATGAGCTGTGTGTTAGCCAAAATCTGAGCAGGGGTTGAGTGAAAAGCCACAGCATCCATACATGCGCAATAGGAGGTTCCAAAAGCCCGTAATATATTTCCATTCAGTGGATTCCCAGCTACGTTTTTTTGGTTACTTTGTGTCTGGCAGTGATTGCAATTAAAGATTTTCAGTACGTTTTATGAGACCGTTAAATAGTCGATGTCAACTATAGTTTCAGTAGAAATGCATAGCAGATACTGCCTATTTTACATATCAAACACATTTATTTTAACCACTGTGCTGCTTTGCACACATTATGAACAGTGGGTGAGTAATGTATAGTGCATTGCATATCTCAGGACACAAAGGCTGAGGCATGTGGTTCAGCAAAAATCTTTTAATTTGCCAAATGCTTTTAAATACATTTTTGTGCAATTGCTTGATTCAGCACTTCAGAAGCATTAATACCACCTTTCAGATGTTTAGGCTGTCACGGGATGGATGAAGACAGTCGGCTCTAGAGCAGTTACGGCAAACTGGGTTCTCAGGACTTGTCTGAAGTTTCTCTGCCCACAATGCAACTCCTCCAAATCGTGAGGACTTTGCTCCAAACACTGATTAATTAAAATTATTTTTATTCACAAGAAAAATTCACTGACAATACTTATGTGAATAAACACAGGATAATAGGTTGTAAATTAGACTACAAATTAATGGAAGCAGAGACCTGGCTTCCTATCTGTTTAAAACCATGATGCAAATATTGAACTCCATAAGAAACAATAAGGGCAGAGAAAGGGGTAAGAGGGAAAGGTGAATTTACCACTGAAGAATCCAAATGTGGCAAATCCATGAAATAACATAATGCACCTTAAATAAAGTAACATAAGATCCCAAATGCATTTTATAAGGTTTAAAATCAAACAAAACTGTGCATGCAGTTTGAGACCAGCTAAAGCATAAAGCTTGGTTTAGCAAAAAATACTGGCATTGTATTCAAACTTGTGTCACCTACGGTTGTTTCTTCACAGGTGAGCAGATACTGAGTTATCCAAGGGCTTCCTGAACTTCAAGATAACTTTCCAAGAACCTGTCTGAAAACCCTTGAAGACCTGTATGAGGTTTGAACACCCTTTTCATCCCACAAGGGAATTTAACTTTTTTATTCTAGAATTCTCATTTTGTAAATACCATCAGTAAGTTGCTTTGATTCCACAGCAATATTAATTCTGGGATCATTTAAAATAGTCAAATCTCACCATTAGTATGTATTTAGCCCTGCTGTTGAGAAAACACATCAGTTTCAAGAGACTAACAAAAAGGTTAAGGAACAGGATGATAAACTCTATGGTACAAAACAAAAGTAATAACTGTGTTGTAGAGATATGGAAAGCTGTGAATAAGACCACAAACATACTGCACCAGAACTGACAAGACTGCGAATCAGACTATTCTCTAATAAAAAAATCATTGTTGTCTTTGTGAAACATTGGCAGTACTGTTCTGCACTCTTTTTCACATAAACTAAATACTTTTATTATTACTTTATTAATGCTTCAGTCAAATTTCACTATGTCAGTGTGAAATTCATTTATGATTTCTTTCTTAGTTTGCAGGTACCAACGGCACAGAAAATGCCCTCAGAATTGGCCTTAATTGTCAACCTTACGGCCAGCTCAGCCGGCAGACCATATACTGCTGGGGACTGCAAGGCAGCCTAAACGTTATACAGAGGCCAGCAACAATTACCATTTAATATGGCAACTCTTATTATAAAAAAAAAAAAAAGAAAGAAAAAAAGCCATGCAGACTGGACCCCTATGATTTTCAAATAAACATCACTTACTCTTATATATGAAAATTTTCCACTTTATGAGAGCTAAGCTTTTGCCCTAAGTTCTACAGGCAGAAACTGATTATTTTAAAATAAACTGACAAGGCTGTTCATGACCTTGCCTTCTGCAGGATTTATTTTGTCTTCTGAGTTTCACCTAAGATGTAACAACAAATGCTGATGTGTGTCAGCTCTGCAGACTCAACTGAGACTGAATTTCTAGCGTTCTGCAGGGCTAGCCTAGAATCTAATAAGGGAAGTCAAAGAAGATCCTTCAAACAGTATTAATAAAGAAGAAAGATTAATTTCATCTTCTTTAAAAGGATGGTTTTCACAGTAATCTGCTAGTCAGGCTACTGATGTTAGACTCCACTAAAATGTTCTATGTTCTAGTCTTTGAAAAGGCCAGAAGGGAGAAGCACATACTGGCAACAAATATGCAGTCAGGTGCCTGGTTCAGCTCTTGTTATTTTTTTATTATTTTTTTTAGAAAATGAATGTGTTCTATGTAACACTGAAATTCTTCACAGAGAAGTATTTTGCCCACATGTTGGCAAAATGTTGTTCATCCACAGTTTACAATGGCTTCCATTATTCCCTACTATTGAAAAATGTTACAAGCAGCAAATTTGACTAACTAGCCTAAAAGTAGACAGCTTTCACTCCATAAAACTCCAAGAGGTTCTGAAAGAACAAACCTAGGAAAAATATGAGTAGGAAAAAAGGAAAATCTAATAAGTTGTTAGCCAAAGATTTTATTTTGAGAAGTCAGCGTTGTCATTTTCCTATGGATGGTTATGTAGCTATTTGCCTCTATCCCTCAGCAGCTCCAGTCAGTCATTAACTGTCAGGAAATGCCCTTTGCCATCTGTCATTACAGGTTATTCATGAACTTGGAGGAATGCTGAGGAAGAGTCTGGGCAATCAGATGATTAAATGTCTGGTGCCCTAAATAGAAATATCAAATAATAATTAAAACTTTCATCCATTAATGCATAAATACAAACATGCACACAGAATTTTTTCTCATTTCCATTAGAAGATTGCTGAAAAAATATTGAGCTGACAAAGATATATACCACTGATTGATTATTCATGCCCATCAATGTTCTCATTTCTCTGGGCTGGAAGATTCAAGCTGAAAGTGGTATCATGAATAATTTTTATATTCATAGAGTAAACTGTGTATTCACAATACAGTAAAAACATCGCTGCTGTTGGCATAGATCTTCCATAGGAAAAGGAAAGGATCTAAGGGAACATGAAACTGTTTGGTATTAATGACGATGATAATGCAGGATTATAGTAACTGTAATAAATTGTTTAAAGAAAGGTCTTTTCTATTGTGCATCCAGTAAAAATAAAACTGATGAAGCTGCACACACAGTTCCAGTAGCATGATTTTAACTCTGTATCAAAAGAGACTTTTGAAACTTCCAGTTTTCTCTGGAAATGTCACATTGGTTTCTACAAGCTAGTCATCGAAACTAATTCAGCATTCCTGAAATGAAACTCCTCACTGAATCTTATATAAACGCACTTTGTAAGTAGGGTAGCTTGTTCTTAAAAAAGAAAAACAAAGCCTAAGCACTATGTTGTATTTCCATTATCTGTAATCATATCAGGGCATCATCTGTATTCAGTCAGCAGAAGACCATGAGATCACACATTCTTTTCAGCACAACTCCCACTTTGTCTGAAGGAGGGAAGCAGAGATCGATCAACCACTGCATTGCAGCAGCGTGGCCACCACGAGCTGTGTGTTTTGTGTACCTTTCCGCTGAAGCTGAGGAGCTGCATCCTTTGTGTGCTCGAAACGGTAGCTGAGCTCCCGTTAGGTACGGAGTGCCAGGTAAGAAATCTCCCTCTTGACACTAACTGCGGTCCATCCTCAGGCAGGATCAAAACATCAAACAACAGAATGTTACTGAAATAACCGCTGAACATACATAACAATATTTATAGATAAACAGGAGGAAAGATACAGAAAAAGTAAAATTTTTTTTACATGAACCCTGAGGTGGTCTACTTGTGGCCCAGAACAAACACGGTATCTTGCTTTTATTTATCCACATATTTGCCTCAGCGCTGGTCCCTCTCACCCCCAGTACTCAATGTACCTGACGTATAGGAAAGCTCACTGTACGGTAACCAGGAGATACCAGAAACTGCATTTCTACCAGAAACTCTTATCTCTTGCTACTAGATGATAAACACACACACACACACACACACACACACACATTACCCCAGACAGAAACACTCACGCACACACGGATGGCACCAATGGCCTCATCCTGTTCCCTCTCTGGCTGATCAGGATGAAGGTCCATTAGTGGAAAACGTATACTTATATACATGCACTGCATGGCCTTAGTAGCTGGCCCTTGGATCCTCTCAGCTCCAGTTGCCTCACAGACAGACACAGACATGCAAATTGGTCTCAGTCAGTCCCAGACACCATGGTCTCACCAGTAGCTGGCTTGGACCTCCTGCTCCCTCCAGTAGGCTCCTTGAGACATTGATCTCTCCAGTATACGACCCAGACTCACAGCCACCTCGGTACCTGGCTCCCAAGCCTCTTATCCTGCTTGCTGCTGGTCCTGCTTGATAGTCGCTAGTGATCACACCCTGACATACGCGCCCAGACGATGGGCACAGAACCCCACGTCTCCTGTTGCGGACACCAAGTCACATGTGCCCCTGTTGTGACCCATGGTCCCTACCCCAGTTGCCGGCACTTAATTGTACACACACAGACATACATGCAGAACAGAGAGTCCCCTCACTCAGGACAAGAGTCAGAAATGGAGTTTAATGAGAAGAAGGGGCAGACGGCGCTGACGAGGCGCAGGGGGCAGTCAGAGAAGTGCACTGACCGGCCCTGCTTACACATGGCTATCCCCTTTTATCCTCTTATCCTTCCGTTTTCTCATACTTGTCCCTCCTCAAATCACCTTGATCCTTCCCTTTCCCCATCTTTGGTTCTTCTTCTAAACATCCCCTCATAGGTCTTGTACAATCCCCAAATGCTCTTCCCTGCACCCCATAACGTGTCCCATACCTCCAGGCAGTAACCCCCTGACTGAGTTATTGGGGCTTCCCCCATCTGCCATGGTGCCTCCATGCTTCTTTGTGTCATGGAGATGAGCCCTTAATCACATAACATAACTTGTTTAAAAAAAAAGTAATTATGATTAATGTATTGAGCAAACTGCTATTAGATAGTTCATGTATTATAGGTGTTTCCTCTAGAAGGTTCAGCAGGCGTATACAGGGGTCACTGCCTCAGATGCAGTTATTTCTATGTAGAAATCTGAGATATGTTCCCACTAATATTACAGGTATATTGTTAGAGGATTTAATCATTTGAAACCACGTGGAGGACAAGGAAAGGGAGGTTAAATAGCAAGAACTAATCCTTGAATTAGCATGACAGACCAGGTTTGCATAGAATCACACAGCGAGAGAGTGATCAGGGACTCACTTTTCTCATCTCACAGGAATATCGAGTGTTTACTTAATTTCTTTTGCTGAAAATTTTTTAGTTAAATCACATCTAGGTCATCTCCTTTACATTCTTAATAATTACTATGGGCATTTCTGATATAAATTGCATCCTGCGTTGTTGAATGCAATTTCCAATTGTCAGTCTAATTAAGGAGTCTCAGACTCACAAAACATTAATTAATCATGAAGCATCTAGGCAGCACATGCGTATATGCTTGCTTAAAATAAAACAGCTAGGAAATTTTTCCTTGGTAGTTGTGCTTCTTAGGCAATTCAGAATACCAAATACTAGATCATAAGTGCAAAAGTCATTGCTTTACTGTCAAGTTTGCCCAGGCAAAATATATATCCAAGTCCTCTGCAGTGTCACGTTCCCAACAGCCAGCAGGAGAGAGCTTTGTTACGTGGAACTGCTTTGTCCCTCGCCCACTGCCTGTCTCCGCTGCATGGCTTCACACACACACGGTGCCAATCACAGTGGGGAGTGCTGTACCTGCCCTTTACCTCTTACACCGCTTGCTCTGACACGCTGTAAGTTATCCTCCTACTTTGGAAACCAACTAGGATGTACTGCGCTCCGTGTCTCAGGATGCGGGGAAACTGCTCCTTATGTGCTACAGAATTACCTGTTCCCATGCAAGTGGTTGTTTGTCTGGAAGTGCCTTACCAATGGTCTGGTCCCACACACTTCATTCAGACTGTGTATCTGGATAGTAAAAAGGAAACGCTCTGGGTAACTTAGCGCTACTATGGGGCTAGTTTCATGCGAAGTTAACCCCCATTTTGCCTGAATAGTGAAATTCCTTCCATTTTGATTTATTAGGAGCACCTGAGTGGTGTAATTGCTATAGAGTTGTTTTTCAACTGTTGCTATCTTGAGTTATTAACAACCGACAGTTCAGCAGAATAACAACATTCATTTCCCTACAATCCTATGAATATGTGAATTCTTTGCTCTGGCTACGTTATAGGCACCCTGCAACAAAAATTTCTCCAGTGGCTGAGGACTATCACTTCAGTCTCCAGTAACATAAAACAGAAAGAGCAAAACGTACATGAAAGGTGATGACCTATAGTGCTGAAAAAAAGAAGACTGGGTCTGAAAAAACTGTCTCCACACTAAGTTAACCCGAAAGGATGTGTGTCTTACTGGTGTTAGAGGTAGAAGGTTAAGTTTTCTGGACTTGACCAGGACAGATTTTAGCGAAGCCACAGTGCTAATTCAATAAGAATACAGAAGACATGACCAAGTTGAAATTGAAGTTAGAGACGTAACTGAAGTTGTGCCTAATTTTGTCATTTAGTGTTGTTATTTGCTAAAAATGGTAGGTGTCCCATCCAAAATCTCATCCTTTTTGAATACAGTTATTTAATAAATTGTTTTATTCACCTTTTTAAAGAAGGATCTTTTTGCTCATAGAGAGGACAATATATTACTACAACTATGCAAATAACCTTCGTCAAAGAAGGTTAAAGTGGTGCAATATCATACTTTTCTTTAAAACCAAACGCAAGATATAACAAAGGATTTGTTTTAGGAAGACTAGGTATGCCAATACCACATGAATTCAAATATTGCAGACTTTTGTACTAACATCTCATATATAAATTGGTTTTAGTCAACTGAAATTGGTATCTCAGTGCAATTTGGTGCCAATTAAAACATGAACGTGAACATGCAGAGCAGTAGCAGAGCTGTGTAATTCTCTTCAGAGCCACTGCGTTGTCGTGTATCAATGAATGCTAAGACAAAAGGTCATTTTTGCTTAAAGGAGCCTTTGTAGTTAACAGCAGAATGTATCATATGAAATCCATAAGATATGCACTGTGAACCTACTGTATTCCTCACAGACCATCATAAATTCTTATCAGCTCTCTTCTCATTAAACTGCCTTTGATAGCAAGCAGCTCCAAATGCAGGGTAATGAATTGCAGACCTGGACTTGATTTAATATTAAGAAATAGTTTTTACAACAGATGACCTATATGTGAAACTCATTTTCAATTGTAATGTTGATGTGTCAGGATATATTTTTCTCGTAAAAGAAAAAAAGTGAGTTTTATTAAGTCATATAAACATCATAAACTGATCGTTTGCAATTTGTGTTAGGGATAAAGACACCAAAACTATAAGAAGAATAAAACAATACCAAGTCAGTCCAGGGAAAGAGAAGATAATATGCAAAAAGTATTTGAATTCTTTTGAATAAAAAGTGTTGGCTCAACACCACCATGAAGGACATAATTCAAGATTTTTAACAAAAGGGAAATCTGGGATGTTAAGGCTTCTACTCCAGAAGCTAAGAAATGGTAGCATCAAATAACCACAGCTGCATAGAAGCACAAAACCCCCACAGAGGTGGTTACTTCCACTGCTCCGTCCCTTCAATTCTCTAAGTAAAATTCAGGCTATGTTGAAGTTAATGGCCAAGAAAATTGGGGATTAAAAAAAAAAGCAAGCAAAAAAATGCCCTGGGCAGATTAGTGGCAGAGCTGAGCCTCATTTGGTTCTCTGAACTGTTTTTTTGCCCAAAGTTTCCACCTACAGATTTCTCCTAGTAGGAAAAGAACTTGTGAGATGCTTGTACACACACGTTTTCTGTATAGCCTCTGAGCTGTTAAACCTGAAATCAGAAATACAATCCCTAAAGGCTGGAAATCCTGTGTGATAATTTTTGCACTGTTGCAGGTATTCAGATGTCATGCAACAGTGGCCATATGATTACCTCTGTAAATAGCTAATCACACCCGTTACGCTTAATAAAAACAAGTCAAAGTTTAAGTCACTGTGGAATACTCAGCCCTTTGTTTCAATGCATGAATGAGTTCGAAAGGAGCAGGCTGTTACAATAAAAATAACAGATTTAAATACTAGCTGCTTTTCAGGGAAGAAAGCCTAATGGAGCCGTTTGGGCTTAGAAACTTTGATGGATTAAAAGGTGAAAAGAAACCAAATGAAGAGCAACTTTGCATCTTTAATGTCACATAATGTGGAATTTATAAGCAAATTTAATTAAATAACAGATACAGAATGATCAGATTCAGTCGTGACAGCAACAAGCTCCTGCAGTGCTTATAATTATCATTTATTCTGTGCCACGAGTCAAGTCTGATTAGAAATTGAAATCAGCAGTCTCGAGCTCAGGATTGCACTCGCCACGATTATTTCGCTCCTGTGCTCTGAGTAATTGCAAACTTCCCAGTCTCCACACTTGGAATTGTGTTTTCTTGGAACTCAGGTGACCAGTGAGAAACATATATGGAAAGACAGAACAAATTTATTTGTAATTTTAAATTCCCCTTCCTACTCTTCTGTTCTTCTCCCTTGTTAAGTGGACCTTTGCCTCTATTCCATCAGTTAATTTAGCCTGATTACCTGTCTGCTTCCCTTGCCATCTTTATTCATTCCTCCTAATTGCAGAGCACAGACCCTGAATTTATGCCTTTATCATCAGGTCTCCTAATTCAGTGAGACAATATGCTCAGATATTGTGGTAATACACAAGTATGACAGCAGCTCTTGGAACCAGTAACCGCTGACCCTTGCCAGGCAACTCTCAGCTCCACGTTATGCAATTTTACATGCCAAGAAATAAATCACAGTCTGTTGCACATGTTAGTTTGTGTACGGATTTTGCCGTTCACACAACTGTTCTATCTAGCCGCTTTTTATGCAATGGTTAAGTCACTCTCTGTATACATCACATTTACAGAAACTGCACAGTTGCATTTAGACCTACAGTTAATATAGACCATAAACTAAAATTCCATTTCCTATGTGGTATTTCCTAATTAATAAAAAAACCCCTAACGAACTCTTAAGTTTTGTTGAACATGTTTCCTTTTATTTGATTTACACTAGAATAAAGCTGTCATGTTCTTGCAGCACTTAAAAGGTTTTCTGATCCTTCCTCCTCCCTGAAGTCTCATCACTCAGACTGGAATATGAAGCACAGCATCTGCATTAGTATTCACTGTGTGCATGGCAACATTGACCTAGTGTCTCAATCGTTTTAATATTTCAGAGACACAAGGATTAAACTCCATGGGAACATAGAACGTAATAGTGGCAGGGCAATAACTGATGAAATAAAAAAGATGAAAAAAAATCACGTCCTATGTGACCACATACCTACATTAAAAATAATTTTACTGTAAAAACAAGCAGTTAACTATGCCAAAAGTAATTAGGCAAATTGTGTCATTACTCTTTAGGTCTCTCAGAGACTGTTTGCTATAGTTAGTTGATAGCTGATAGTGATAGTGATAGCAATAGCTTAAGGGATAGCTGATGACTTTGTTTAGTTCCTCCGTTACCTGCTGTTTAACCCACGGAATGTCAAGCGTCATCGCTTCATGGGATGAATGACCTGGATCACAAGTACCCACAGTCCTCGAGCAGACAGCAAATATCTAATCAGTAAGATGGAATTTTTGAAGCAGTTGCAGAGACCTGTTTTGAAGTTCAGACTGCTTGACCTTCACCTCTCTGTTTTCTTGAATCTCCGGCTGTGAAACAAGGATAAGAGATGATGTAATGTAGCTGCTGGAGTAAGCTGCAGGCATACAGCCGTCTGCTTGGCCAATGCATCCGCTGTGGCAGAGGCCAGCACTACTCCTGTGTGTCACATCTTTGTTATAACACTAATAGAAGCTGAAAGTCCCCTAGATTGTTCGAAGTAATGTATAGTGTATGAGCAAAATGTTATTAGAAAAAGTTATCTGCGTTACAGAAATAATTGTTCTATGCTATAAAAATAATGAAGTGGCTACAGTATAGAGAAATGGTATTACCCATGAAATATAGTCTTCCAGACTGATGGATATTTCAGCGAAGGGACTGAATTGTTCCTTCAGACTGAATTCTTGCATCTTTAGCTTTTTTGCATTTTTAGCATTTTTTAGTATGTAGCAACTTTGCAGTTTTACCATTTTCTGCATTTTTTCCCCCCAGTTTTAGTATTTGTGGTTCTTATGTTTTTTGCTAGTTTGGTGGGTTTTGTGTGATTTTCATGTTCTATGGGATTTACCATACTGTAACACATTATACTGTTTTCTAAATTTTTTGCTTTTTTTGCGTGTGTTTTTTGTGGTTTTATCTGGGGTTTGTGGTTTTTGTGCTTTAGCAGGCTTAGGGTGTTTTAGTGTTTTAAGCAATTTTTGTATGTTTTAATGTGTTTTAGCATGTTTTATCAGGTTTATCAGCTTTAGCATTTTTTTGCATCTATAGCTTTTTTGCATTTTTTGTGGGTTTTTTGCAATTTTTTTCATTTTTAGCAGTTTTAGTGGTTTTAGCAGTAGAGCATATCTCTTGCCTTTTTCCAAGCCACGGGGTACTTCTTAGCAGCAATAAAAACAGCAGGGAAGTGAGCCTGTCCCCTGGCTACATCAGCCTAATCATCAGTTAACTCATTTCTGAAGATAAACCAGCAGATTTTCCCCAAGATACTAGCAAAGCAACAGAGAAAAGTAGAGAAAACATTTTCAAGAACAGCATATTTTTAAAATTTATAAACAGAAATTAACAATTTTTTTCTTATTTCTCATTTCTTGTCTCTAGTGACTATTTATAAACCTTTCCCTCTTCGAGTGACTGGAAGGAATTTGGAAACCAGAAAGCCAAATTAGGGCTTAGGCAGAATATTCTCAAATTAAAAACAACCCAGTGAGGAGTTTGGGCTCATTGGAAAACCAAAATTGTTTTCTGAAAACATAAATATAAAATTGAGTTGTTTGATATCTATCACAGCTTGGGCTCAGACAGTAAATTTAATGTATAAAATTAACAGCAATTCTACTCTTACTATAGTGTCAGAGCGCAACATAAGTTATATTGAAAGTTTGTAGCTATCGCTTTTCGTATGCTTTCTGGTATGGAGATAGGAAGGGACTTGCAATTCCTACAATAAACGAAATGCTTTTACAACAAGCAAATCTAAACCAAGCCAACTCTAAATCATTTATGTTCTTTACCCCAGGATTTTAAAGAGCCCTATAAATTCTGGCTTTTGCACATCACTGGTGTGAATGACCCAGTCCCACCTTGGGAGCCCCAGTTCAGAACTTGGAGGACAGAACCATAACCTCTCCTTAAGGACTTGCCAAGATTTCAGCCAAACTTTTTGACATAGCATAATAAATAGCTAGCATGTCGTGTTTTTTGCTTTTAACTGCCATTTTTTTAGCTGGAAATGTAATGGAATTGCTATACCACTGTGCAACCCCAACTTGCCTAATAAATTAAATACTCCAAATGAAAATGAATGCTTTTTTGATCCACTATTACAAATTGTTTCTGTAAGTCAGAACTCAACCTACTGTGCTGCTGAGAGCAAAAATTGCTCTTTGGTAATTGAAATGAGTGATCACTTTTCAGGCACCAACATTAGTTATGTGAGTTTTCATTCTCAAATGGATTCTCAAGTGAATTAACTTCACTGACCTGAAGCACAGGATTACAGAAGCACTATTTTACAGACTGCCTTAACCATTGTCTCCCCCTTTACTTGCTGAATGTGAATAAAACTAGGTAATTCTGACAACTGTCACTCAACTAGTATATTCCTGAGAGCTATCATGCAGTCAGACCTGAAAGACTTCTATGCCATGTGTAGCAACCCACAGATCTATGAACTGCTCAGAGTGCTAACAAAATGCATTAGATTTCTTATAAACAGGAGCTGAGCTGATGAACTTGTTGGGCTATTAGGCAAATAAGGACTTACAATTTCTTAAAAACAAAGTCATTCAACAGTACCATTTTAAAGGCCTCTGCTGCCAAGGCAACTTCCATAATAGCACATACAATTAGATAACCATTAAAAATCCCTTGATTTCAAGATACACAGCATTTGTGAGCTGTGATATCGATTATGTTATTTCCTCTCTGAAACTTTCCCTCTGGAAATTTCCTTATTCATTACAAAATCGGGTATTTCAACACTCACCCAATTTTAGAGAGAGGGGAAAATCAATGTTCTTGAAAATGAAGTGATGCCTCATTGACAACAAGTCATTAGGATAATCAGAAATAAACCTAGGCTTCCCTGTCATGTATTTAAAATATTAAAATATGCTGCCTCTCTTCATTAGAGAAGGATTTCTTTTGTTAGTGAAATGTGTCACTCGAGGCATTCAAATTTCTTTGCAAGCTATAGAGAAACCTTACAATGCAGTGTTGAGACACAATAGCTTAATCTCCATTGTACGGGTAAAATAACCGAAGAGTAGAAATGTTAGGCCATTTGATCATGATCACATAATGAACCTGTGTCAGAATACAATAGTTCACCTGCTTCTCAAGTTTGCAGCAACAACACAGAAAACCTACTTCAAAAGGTCTGGTGAGACTGTTCAGATGACCACCTACTCATTCC
Organism: Ciconia boyciana; assembly: GCF_034638445.1. Lineage (NCBI taxonomy): Eukaryota > Metazoa > Chordata > Aves > Ciconiiformes > Ciconiidae > Ciconia > Ciconia boyciana. The sequence goes on along the minus strand of NC_132936.1, from coordinate 108,579,650 downwards.
ATTCATTATTAAAATAAACCAGCCTCCTCCGGCTGGAGGAAGAGAATTGGCTGTTTGGGAAGAACAGATTTTTGCTTTTTTCTGAGTTTTCTCTTCCAGTCCCCGCAACAAGAGAATAAGGAGATGATCCAAATTCCCTCACTCTCCAAAAAGATTCAGTCCAGATTTTAAGGCCAGGGTAGTTTTGATTTTATCTGACTGTCTTTTCTCATTCCCACCTAGTACATAATGCCCTGAATGCCAGAAAAACAAGTAATTACTTTCCATGTAGGGTCTTTAATGACTCCAGTGGGAGCTCCAGCAGGTTTCAGATGTTTCTGTTTGTGACCACCCACCCTCCTCCATGCCAGAAGTAGCAGAAGCAGCGGATGTGTGCCAGGTCCCCAGACAATACAGTCATCAGTATTGTCACATGAATTCAAAGGCTGGTAAATGTGGGCTGATACTTTTCACTGAAGTGGATTAGGGAACACTCATACAAAACCATCTTGTCAGCAGAGGTGCAGGGGCAGTAGCTTCGAGAAGAGAAACAGTGATAAGCAGCTAGGTAAGCTGCTTGGGTAAGTACTGACAAACCACTGCAATGAGACCCGGAAAAGCAAGTCCAGTGGTGGGCAGAGACCTTTGCCTGGGTAAATGGATGGGCCACTAAATACTCCAGTTTATCTGCTACGAGTGTCAGATGGGTTCAGAACTTACACACCTGCCATACTGTCCTGCTTCCCTCCAAAGTTCTGTGCAACTCTTCTGAGTTCCCTCTCTCCTCTCCCTCTTACAATGCCGTACCTCTCGGCTTGAGAAATCAGGATGAGGATTACTTCTGTTTGGGAGCGTACATGCCTTTCAGGTGGCTTGTCAGAAGTAATGCTTCTGCTGCAGAATCACATGCCAGAGCAAAGAAGTTGCCCTACAGCTCTCTTTGATCAACAGATTGTATGTTGCAAGGGCTAGCACACAGCTTTATTTCAGTTTTAAAAGTGGCTGTTTTGGATTCCAAATACAAATAAGGAATTGGTCCAACTGGGTATCTCGGTCCAATCTGCCCAGCTGGATATCTTGCCCAACTGGCTATCACAGTTGGAGAGCTCAGGAAAGACTTCTGCTTCATGGCAGCTGTAATTTAAACACAAAAAAATAAACATGCACAGTTGCGTGTGAAGCAGAACAATGAATAACACAGAGAATACAAAAATATTCAAATCACCCAAACTAAAAATATATGCAGTTATGCTATCACAAAAAGGGAGAAATGTTGAGATGAGGCATAGAAAAGCAGGTGCAGAGAAACACTCAGAATTCTGGTATTGATCACCAAAAAAAGAAGACGAAGTGGTTCAAGATAGAATTTGATAATGAATATTGCAAAGGTGATACATAGGAATTTCTGCCTTGCCAGACCGTAACCAAAGAGAATAGGGACTTTCAATGAAACTGGGAATGCATTCCAAAGCAGCAAAAGAATTTTTTTTCCCAAACCACATCAAATAGAATTCTAGAGCTCATGGCAACATAAATGCAAAAATTTAGTTGGAATAAAAAAGTTTGGATATTTGCATATATTTAAAAAGTAGTTATAATTAATGCTTCAGGGATGCTCAGGCTTCAGGAGCTTATAACCTCCAGCTATAAGAGGTCAGGATGAGACTTAACATGATGGACAGATTGTACCACATTTATTAATGCAGTTAGACGTTCCTCTAAGACTCTGGCCACTGTAGGAAATAGGTTACTGAGCTGGACAGTTGATACGAACAGCCAGGTATGAACATCCACTGAATACGATCATCCCAGGCACATCACAGGGCTTAGGGTTACCAAAGATTGGCATCTGTCACAGGATGAGGTCAGCCTCCTTTGCCTGCAGTGAAGACACAGAGCAGCCACCTCATCCACACTGTGGTTTCCTGGGATGCTGCTGTCTGACCTATGCATGGACACCTCATGTAAATCAGAAACTTCCCATTTTTGTGAAAAGTTGTCGCTCCAGACACCGCCTGGCAGAAACTGAGAAGACAGGCAATGGAGGAAGCTTTCCAAGAAGGAACAGAGAGAGACAGGCAGAAGCTCAGCCACCATGACTAACTGTAGGTGAATCAAGAATCCAGCCAGTGAGTTGGATCCTCTTGTGAAGAGGGGTCACTAGTCACAGCCAAATGAAGTACACTGACCAACACTATGAGAGTTTTCTCAACGTACTGGAGAAACCACATACTCAAAAGTCAGGGTTAAAAGAGGAGAACACATCACTTCCAATATCACTTGGTAACCTCTTTCACCCTCTATTGATGAAGAACCTTTCCTGATGAATTCACCTCTGCACTTATAGCTTGCAGGTTAAGTCACCAGTGACTGAAACTGAAATTTTCATAGCTGGGTATAACTGATAAATGCCTGTCTACCCTGACAGGATATAAGGAGTCTGTAGCCTCACTACCTGTCGGCAGAAGACCATTAAACAACTTGTATATTTTTGCTCCACCACTCCAGGGTTACTGTATCACTTCAATATACTGCTGAACTGAAACACTGGGAAACAAAGCCAGAACTGGCAGAGTAGCCCATCATTTAACATAATAAGAAAGCTGATGTCAGCATGGGCCAGCTAATAGCAGTTCCCAAGGAGCCACTCCAGCAGTCAGAATCAGCAAGGCAGGACGGAGTCCTACCAAGAGCCCATCACTCCTGATCATTGGCAAGGACATGGCAAAGCAGCTCTGCTCCATTTGGGCTTTGCAAGGTGCGAAGAATCTTATGTTGACCAGTTACTTCGTCTTTATGAAAGCCTTGAAACACGACAGGCATATAGAGATGCCTTAATACAGGTGAGAAACTATATCCAGAGTTTCTAGAAGTCATAAAGTTCCACAGCAAACTTTTAAAAGGGCAGGTTATTTTTGTAGCCAACAATATTGGTGACTGCAAAGGTTGTGCTAACAGTAAACAAGTTTCCAGGTCTTTGAGTTCTCAGTGCTTGCATGCAGTAGTTCAGACTCTAGCCTCTAGCAGGGTGAGGCACAAAACAAGATGCCAAAACAAGAAATTACAAAAGTAATGTCCTCATTTAAGAACACATTATTTGTTTTTGATAAAATTTGTACCAAGCTCTGGGAACGAGATATCTGCTGGAGATAGAAGTGTGTTTCATGGATGTTAAAATATGTTGCAGAGAGAAAACAGAGCCCTATGATTGCATGAAAAAAGCATCACAAATTCATAATTATGCCCGGTGCACTGGGATAAGAGATTGTCTCTCGACATGGTCAATGGACTCATTACACTTACAACAACAATATATAAAAAAAATATCTTTATAAGTATCCCTGTAGTCTGGCAGCTTTTATTGGTATTTCTCTGGAAAATATCCTTCTAATGTTTGCTACATAGGTTTTCACTTACACTAGAAACACAGGGACAAGACATTCTAATCCGGTGATGTATCAGTGCTCAGCACTGGGCTGAGTGCTCAAAGAGAAAGAAAGTAGATACAGTCATAACAAATTGTTTCTGAACTTCTTTGAAGCTTATAAAACTGCTATTACAATCTGAAGGAAGCTTGACAAGGTTCTTCAAAGATTCATCGCTTGTTGTTGTAGACTTCAAATGATGAATGAGAAGTACATTAAAATTCTGCTGCTACCACTACCACTTCAGGAAGCTTTTGGAGGATAAATACTGCTTCTACTTAAAGGCAACAAGTTTTGAAAGAATGATTTGCATTTTCCAATACAAATTAACAATCTTATTTAATAAGTAACTTAAAGGGACATTGCCTGCTCTTGTAAGGCAAACCCATGATAGAAAATACAATAAATTCCTTCATAGATATTCAAAGCCAAACACTGCTGCTGCAAGAATGAGAGTGTTCTGGATGACAGGCAGTACTTATCAGCTTTAATTTTTCTCCTACAGACCTTGCTAACTGCATTTAGGTTTTCAAGGCCAAAGAGTCAAAGAACGAGCACATTTGGGGAGTGTCTTCAACATCCTTTGAAAAAAGGCTCTCAAACGACCTGAGGTGGTGTGGCTTACAGGGACCACACAGCAGTGCTCGTCAAAAATGAATATCAAATGAACTTCATTTGAAGTTCATTTGAAGAAAAGCCGCTGCAGTCCAGAAATATGGCTTTCTCTTCTTGCTCAGTAAAATCCCATAACTAATATTACTGTTAGGACCTGCTATAACTGGTAGATACACAGAGACAACAGAACACTTCTCTTTGTTCATTATATTAACAGACAAGAATTTATTTAGCTTCTAGATAGCTTGTGTGTGCATGTGCATATCAAGGAGCATGAAGGCAAATACCAAAGTATTTAAAGGCTTATAAATGGACAGTAAAAGGGATATAGAAAAACCTTAGATTCCTTTATAGTTCATCTCATGCAATCTCTTAGAAAATACATACATACCTATAAAAAAGTGCAGCCTACTTGAGTGCTGAATTCAAGAACCTAAACTGAAATATTAAGTGACCAAATTCAAGGATGATGTAAACTGTGGTGGAAGAAACAAGGGTTAAACATGTATCCACTTTGCAAAAGTTTGGCACTGTTTAATATTCTAACTTCCCAGGTGGTTTTACTTCCCATCCGATTATAAACACTGGTCCCCAAGTGCACTGGCTCAAAGGCCAGATGCCCACCAGTAACCTGTATGTCTCCACACCGTGAAAGGTTAGAGTGCTTACACCAGTGCTTGCAACTGGGGCAGGTTCCTGCCTGTGAACACAGCTCTGCTGTTTTGCAGCTGGGTTATATCAATAAAAATCTATCATCCTTTGCCAAATGGAGGCAACTTCTGTGCTTCTGATCTAGTATAATAACAAATTTGTGCTAATGCAGATAAATACATTTAAACATCATATTCCTGTACACCTGTGGCTTTATTCGTATTCCAGAATAAAAAGGATTTCTATCAAATTAGCTGATTTCCATTTGTACCTAGTTAAAACCAAATTGGGATAATTTAATTCTCAAATAAATGTCCACAAGCAGACAAATGATCAGGATTAGAAGCAGTGCCACTGTTCTAGTCTGAACTTGCACTGGGTTTGCTTTCAATGCAACACTGAAAGACGAGTAAAGCAGGATGTCATTGTGTGATAAAGGAAGAAGACGAAAGGTTAGAGCAAAGAGCTATTAGAAGGGTGCAAAATACTGAAATGGGGAGCTTTTTGGATTTTTTTTATTCTTAACATTTTAGTGCTTTTCAGTAGCATCAAATTACAGCATTACATGCATTCAGAGGCTAAAGCACACTTAAGTTTGTCAGTAGGCCCTAAGGCACAGCAACAAACCAGGTCAGGTACCGATCTTGGCGACAGTGGAACAAATACATTTTGACTAATTCTACTGAATTCAGTTGCTTCCTCCCATAAGAAAAAGTATTAATTATTTATAATTATAATACCATCTAGACATGTAATTCCCAGTTTCAGCTATGCAGTGCCAGGCATTACTCAGGGAAAGAAACGGCTCCGTCTCACAACAGTTCATAATCTGAAGTGACAAGACAGACAAAACGAGGGAGAAAGGAAGCACTATCACCTCCAGTTAGGAGATGGTGAGCTGAGAGATTAAGTGCCTGCCCAAAGTGACAAAGGAAGGCTGTGTAACGGGCAAGAACTGAAATCTCATTTTCTCAGTTCTGATAACTCAACCACGAGACCTTCATCTCCTAAAGAGGGATTATCTGGCTTTGCCTTATTTTTATATCCTTTCTGGTTAGCTGATTAGAGTATGTACCCTGCAGTTAACAGGAGTGAGTAGACCGCACTCAAATAATGTTTTAAAGTGCCTGAAGTATTTAGGAGTCTCAGGGTTCACCTGTATGGAAAATGAATCAAAAGAGTAACAAAGGACTGAAGAACACATTAGCTAGTCTGCATTAACTTCCTCTGTGGGCACCTCCAGTGCAAACTACCCATGAAACTGCAGACTTCGCTTTACAAGGCTGTACTGTATAGAGTGCAAATACAAGGACCTGGTGAGGAATAGCTACCACGTGGCAAATTCTTACTGCTTTCTCCTGCGTACTGAAGTCTTGGTATGTGGACAAGCGTTTCATTTAATTTTCAAGATGTTCTTAGGATCCTTAGCTCTATTAAGTAAATATGCAAATATTTTGTGAAAATTAGACTTGCACTCCAAAGTAATTTAGGAGCTTTTGAAAGTTTTATCCTTGGTGTAGAGAAGTCAATAATTTGAAACACAGTTTCTAATTCAGTGGATATTCTGGATTTATGGTCATTTGAGAACAGAATCTGAGTCTTTGAATGAACACAGCAATGGTCCAGCTGGCTTCAGCTGCTGTCTTTGATAGCAGCCACCTCTAGACATTTCAGAACAAAGTGGAAAATACTTTGTAATAGATAAGCTGGTCATAGGGTAAATAGTCTGCTGAACTCAAACCACTGGCAATTGGATGGCTCCTGAAAGCTGTGGTTTCTAACTCTTCTATAGTGTTATTCTTTCAAATATAACTATGGAAGTGTTTGTTATCTATATAAGTGTATAGGTTCACATGGAACAATACTAAATATTTGGTGTCCTGATAGTTGTACCTTTTGTGACAATGCATTCATTGATTAAAATGGGGCATATATTTCTTTTCATGTTTCACATCTTTGCCTCTCAATTTTTTTTCAGTGCTCCCATTGTTTTTATGTTGTAAGAAAGGATAGATAAGAGCCCTCCTCCACTGGATATTTTATACAACTTTATAATTATTTTTTATATTATATATATTATATATAATTATATATAATTATATATAATATATATAATATATATATAATTCATTTATATGGTTGGACAACTACCCAGCACTGAAAAAGCAGGAATGCTGAAAATCAGACCTGAGGAGAAACACATTTTAAAGACATGGATTTAGTACACTTTGATATGTACTAAAATACACCCAACAAAAGGGTGGGTGGGAAGAAGGCTTCCAAAACCAATGTAGTGAACCAGTCAGTAGGCATAGGAAATAAATCTTCATTTCAGACAAAAAAAACCCACCACAAAACAGTAAAAGCTGAAGCTCAAGAACCGGTCAGTGAAAATTGCTCTTGCCTGATGGTACTTTTCAACCTGGAGACCAGTGTGTGCTTGTAAAGACAAGGCAGGTCAACATCATTGTCTGCAAATGGCTAAGAAGAGTTTTGGACTGGGATGTTCTGACCTTCTGAAAGGGCAAGTGATTCAAAGTGACAAAGTGGATGTCATCTGCTCTGTAGTAAATGGGGCTACATGATGAGATGTTTCGTGGCAGCTGGGAAGACATAACCAAGCTTGTATTTGCTCGTATTCTTGCAGAACTGTTGCTGTTGACAATGGCAGCATTCAAGTGGGCTTCAACAGTCCAGAGACCCACAATAAATGACACCAAACTTAGAAATTACCTTTGAATAACAAGGCTCTCTAGAAATTTGCTGAAGAATCTGTCATGTTTGCTATATTTCGTATTTGCATTTCATTTGGGGGTTTTGTAATATATTTAAATTCGCTATATACTGGGAGTCAGGTAAGGTCTGAAAATGTGTTAAATATGTTTTAGAAAGAAACATGGATTCTTATTCCAAAAGAAGTGAACGTATGTACTGCTAAAGCTGCTATTAACATCACGATTTGCACCTCCAGTCACTTCGAGCTGTCAATGACTCTGACAGAAACAGTAATTATTTGAAATGTTTAGAAATAACTACGGTCGAACTTTGCATTCCTGTTAACTGCTGCAGCCTGATTATCTTCTGTCTTGTAATTTATATTGTTTTTTACACCAAGCAAAATACTGTATTACAAAAAATATATTACAGATGGATTGGAAATTCTGGTTTACTTGTACTATATGACTTGTACTATGTATTACTTGTACTATTATTTGCTTGGTACTCTATATTACTATGCACAGGTGAGAGCTATTCTGTAAGACTGGATCTCTGCTGTGTTACTTAAGACAACATTTCCGTAAATCTTGGCGTGGTTTGTAGGAGCTATGCTTTCCAGTCAGTGTTTCATGCTGATGATCAGTGGTTGCAAATCTGCTTAACAAGACTGAAACTGTTAGAACAGCGGGACAGTCAGATTTCTTCAGATCTGTCAGGAGATGGGTAATATTAGGGATACTTCATGGGAAAAAAGAAGCAACATCTATTCAAGTTTGGACAAAATAAGAGGTATTGGCTCTTTTTAACTCTTCACTCCATTTCTGTAATATATGACCTAAATATGGGGTCCCATTACTAGAAAAAACATTTTAAAAAGCACTTTACATCCCTCAGAGTATTACTGAAAGTTTGACTACCCAGAAAGTCATGGAATTGGGCCACAGAAGTACATTTTCTCTTGCATGAGAAGATGGCCAGCAATTTAACAGTAAGAAAATAACTGCTTTAATTGTGTAAGCACTTAAAAATATTTCTAGAACCGTGATTTATTAAATTACAGCAGAATATCATCCACAGCAAACAGCTTCATTCTTAGGTTGAGAAGTATCATTGAAATGCATCATTAGAATTTTGTTACAGCATGTTCATTGGTTATCTGGGAGAAAAAAAAGGGGAATGCTGTATTTTAGAGCAGAATTTTCCCTCCTTCCCACCTACAATAGCATTACTGTGCAGAATAAAAATAAATCAGAACAATGTGTTCATGAGCAATGAACAATCAAAAAACTCACTAGAGCAGGAATATGTATTGAGATCACCAATGCAAAGTTCAGTGCAGCACGGATGGCAGTCTAATATTTGTTGCTTCCCAAATAAAAATATCTTGCTGTATTTCAATCTTTTGATCTCCTGCTCTGTTCATGACAATCCAAGCTTTATCTAACATCCAATAACATTTTTTATTAACTAAAATTACTGGATTTTTTTTTCTATTTTTAATTTCCATTGACCTCTTGGTGGAAATGGTACAATGCTAAGTGGGGCTCACATGAAATAAGGGGTAAGATTTCTGTTAACTTCCATGAAGCCAGATTTTTACCAAGTTGGTATAACTTTCTGTGACAGTCTGGCATGAGCACTGAAAAGTTACACTTATCCCTGTGAAATGCATGTTCCTCTTCCATTAATATAATTCAGTTATATTAATGAATGTGATATCAAGATCCAAAGGATGGAATCTCTACCAACAAAACTCTAGGGACTTTCCAGTGTGGACCTATTTCCCATGTAGCTCTAGAGTAATGGACGTTAACTGAAGTCTATTGGAAACAATGGAAAATCTCCAGTAAATTCAAGGATTTTGGATCATGCCCTGTAAAAAACTTCTTTTACAAAAATATCTGTGTGGAGACAGAATGGAGAAAGGAAAAGCAATACATTGCTAATACCTACACTAATGTATGAGTAATCATGACCCCAACAGCAGTGCCAGATCATAACAACCTCAGTGCAGTTTCTGTAAGAAGATGTAGGCTGAAGAAGTTTTTCTTCCACTTTCAGTGGCTTAGTGCAAAAGGAAGAGTATGGCCCAAGGAAACAGATGGAAAAACATTTCTGACAGCTTAAGTGCAGTTAATTATTTGTAGGCGAAGCATTCTGCTATCAGCATTGATTTGCTGTATTTGAAACTGAAACAGTCATAGCAGCAACAATTTTATTCAGCATTGCTGCAATTACCTGACTATAAATAGGACAGGCAGAACCACAGAGCAACACCTTGCCAATGGGGCTGCCTTTTCATCACTTCCAGGAACAAGCAGCTACAGGCCAGCACATTGTGCAGCTACCCCTTTTGTAAGCAGCTCATTCAGGTCTCATCCTCTCACAGTCCTACCTTTTTCCTTTAAGCAGATTCAACAGTCATGGGAAAAAAAAAAAAGGGTATCCTATGTATGGATAGATTTCACAAGCTAGGCATCACCATTCTCACTTTACAGATGGTGCAAATGAGGAAAATGAATACTCATTTAAGCATGTGCTCATTGCACACCTGTTTGAAGGAGCAAAAGGAGATGACATGTTTTCTTATGACTTTTGTGGGATTTATCTGTATCACCAGAGGATGGATGTCAGGGAAGAAGACTGCTGTTCCTAAGTAATGACATTCGCCCTTCCAGGAAAAGAGGCAGGAAGGGAGCAGGCTTGGGGAGGAAGTCTCTAGCCTCCACCAACCAACAAGGAGGAACTGGAGACAAAAGGGATAGCATAGATTATTTCTCCCTTAAAAGTGTGACGTGGGGAAAAGACCAAAGATCACAGCATTTTTTCTGTTCTTCACCAACAGCTATGCAGTTCTTTACTTCCCTTGCTTTGGTCCAAGTATGCTTAGCTTGTGTTTAGCCAGATACATGGCCAGGGATTAAGAGGGCAACAGATGTCTTCTATCCCTCATTCTTCCTTCCTCTATTTGTGCTTTTTCTCTTATAATACGGCTGGCAAGTCTAACAGAGAAAATGACAAATCTGGTCTTGAGAACACCCACTATATGTGGGTACAACTGTTTAGAGGCCAGACCACGCAGCCACAACACAGAAGAATCCAGGGTAGGTTTCTGGAGTTTTTACAGTAATCATACACTTCCTGTTATGTAACAGAGCTATTTGACTTTAGGAAAAAACGTTGGGTTTTTTGTACCTTTTGACAAATCCAGGGAGACAACCCTGCCATTGTAAGAAAATTACTGATCTGAATACAAGTATGAATATGGTACCTGCCACTACAGCAGGTAATGGTTTAGCACTGGACTGCAGCCAAGTGGTGGTAGTCTGCTGGAGTAACCCAGCAAGATACTGCAACCCACCTGGGTAACAACGCAGAGCAAGGAACGTGCCGAGGGCTGTATCTTACTCTGTTGTCTGTGAGTGCCACAGCATTAGTAGCTTCTTGATACTGCCAGACACCTTAGAAGGTATCATTACTCCTGAGTTCTGGGTTGGAGAGGCATGTCTTACATTAAATACTTCCTCCAATTAATGCTTTGGCCAGTTTCATAAATTATTTCTGCTCAGGAGAAGTTTCACTAAATTCAGTGAAAGGGAAAGTATCCTCATATTAAACAATTTTTTCCATTGACTTTAAATCAAGATTTTTCTTGAAGAGAAACAAAATGCTATTGAGAGTAGTGGGATTATTTTTTTGAATAAGGATTATTGGTAAGAACTGAGAACGTTAGCTTTCATTGTCCATTCATAGTAAGGACTAGTTACTCTCCAGAATACTCTGAACAGCTGTGATCATCCACTCTTAAGAAAGACTAATTTGAGTGGAAGGACAACACAGAAATCCTTTAAAGAAGACGTGGAGAATGGAGAGCTTTTCTGTGGAATGATGGAAAAAGAGACAGTTCACTTCTAACAGAACGGAGACTGAAAAGGACTGCTCTCTCTACATATCAGGGTCTTAAGCAGCATGAGATAAGGTGTATTTAGGCTAATGTTGGCTCAAAAGCAACTGGAATAAATTATCCAAGAATAAATTTACTCTGGATATGCAGAAAAACCTTCTAGTACCAGAGCAGTGAGATACTGTAAACACTTGCTTACAGCAGAAGTGGGATCAAACAAACTGTTCTGCTTTCAAGTGCAGTTCGGTAAGTATATTGATGAAGTTGCCTGAAATAGAGAACCTGTTTTAAATGACCTAGCGGGTCCATTCAAGCATTATGCCCTTTAAGTCACCTGAAGCTACATTCAGAAGACCTAGATATATAAGTGCCTCTTGTGTAAAGTCAAGAATTAGATGCCAATGCCAGTTACAAAAACTCACACAGCTTCTGCCCAGCTCTGTAGGCAAGCAAATGACCTGCTGGCAGTCTAGCTCATGGCTAAATCTCATGATTTGAAAATTGTGTGTTTTCAGGCAAGACGTGATCATACTTTCACCCACCCAGCCTCACAAAAAATGACAGGCCCTTCGATGAAACTGAGTTTAAAGCACGTATCTGGAATATAGGAAACTGAATTAAATTTCTTCCACCTCCTATGCATCCTGGGAGATGCATGGAAAGATGCAGTCCCCTGCTCAGAGTTGAGAGTTTTATGAGATAGCAAGATACCTAGAAATTATTCACTGTGATTTCCTCTTGTGAATCTAATTTCTGTACTTCTGTAGAACTAGATGCTTTATTAGTTAGGATGTAGAGAAGAAATTCAGTTACAGACAATCGTCAGCTTTTTATGGGTTGTGCATTAATTATACCATGACAGCACAGCTTTATTGGTGAGCTCTGTAATGACCCAGCAGAGTTTCTTATCTCAAGCACACTCCAAGTGAATACATCTGTATTGACTGCAGGGTCAGTGTGATTTCAAGAGCAGTTTAGCCACTTTTGTAGGGTGTGCAATCCAAGCTAATGAACCATCAGAGCCCAAATTAGCTTCCCAAGTAACCTGATTTGGCAGCCACCTTGTGTGCTTCCAGAACTGGGAATGCTATGTTGTAAGAAGTTAAACTACATCCAGTAAGACCTACTGGCTATGTCTGTACTTGTAAATTAAAGAATGTCAGCGCCTGGGGCAGCTTGATGATCTAAATATTGTTAGAATGACCCCTAGTATAATTTTTGTGCAGGCCAGCTAGCACTCTTCCAAGCAATGCCCAGGCATGATTTGGGAGTTGGCATGGTCCGGGAGCAGACAGTTTGCATGCAGCAACTGTGCTTTGCAGGCTAACAGGATTTAATTTTGTTAACGTAGCCAGATCAAACCAGAAAGAGTCTCAGCACTGTACACATGCACTAACTCCAGCTCAGTTTGGACCTTGCCAGACATGAGATGACTCCATTCACCCATTGCTTCTGCACCGTGCTCTGAAACAGGGTATGTTAGCACAGAGGCAGTACTGAATATGAGACTGCATCTCTCCTGCTGAAGTCCTGTGCCCAGACCAAAAAGTCCTCAGAGTTTGGTACAGGAACAATCTATTGGCTCTCAATAGCCAGACCAAATTTGGCAGGGTCAACAATGAGCTAGTGCTAACAAGACGAGCTGTAACCAAGCTGGGGTACAGATGGGCCTCTCTGCACTGTTCTCTGCAGCATCTCTGGTAGCAACATACCTTATAAGCTCATTCATAACACAAGATCCAAGTGGTCTCTGTGCATGCACTGGTGTTAGTCTTGATCTTACAGGCTTGCCTACTACCCAGAGCACCAGTGGCTGCACTGAAATACCTTAGTGACTTTGAGGGAACCAGCCCTGGTCCACTAGGGTGAGTGTTGAAATATATTTAGCAGCAGTTCTGGACACTTGATGCCTTTGACCTGTCAATCAAACAGAATAAGCTAAAATATAATTAGACTGTGAGTATTTATGTCGATGTGTATTTGTATATACATATATATAAAGTTATATAGCCCATATATGTGAATTTAAATGAGTATATGATAAAATTTAAAAACTCTTAAATTATAAAAAACTGAACATCTTTCAATACAAACCTCATACAAGACAAAAATATTTTGTATATTTGTTTCAGCTTAAATTTGACAGCAGAAACAAAGCTGCAAAACAGAATTACAGACCACAATTAGCTGGTCCAGTATTTTGTTATCCAGCATTGTGATGAATATAATACCTATGTTACAATCCTCCTTAATATATGTAGCTTTTACCTTTTTTTTTTGCAGTCAGAGGAACACTATTCTGATAAGTGCTTGGCATGATTAGGTCAAACCCAATGTATTTATACATATCACTGTATGTTACTGGTGCATCACAAATGAAGTACAGAAATATATTGGATGTTCACCTACAGGAATAGCATATCATTAGAAAACAGAACACTGCAACTGCAAATTCTTTTGTTATTGTTGTTGTGGGTGGAAAAAAACCACTGAAGCAATTCCACAAGATCCGACATCCCTCTTTGATTAGTGTCATGTGAACATTCCTGCAGAACAGTCACACATCTTGTCTGAACTCCAGTTGGTACTCGTTTTCAGAATGTGTTGTATAGCTGTTCTTTCTGTGTAAGATGATCTTGCCCTCTGCTTCCTCAGTCCAGAACAGTCATTAAGAAAAGAAAGTATGCTCCCTGGAAGACAGTAGGGACCATAGTTTATAATGAATCCACTAAACCAAGTAGTATTATCCCTGGAGAGGTGAATAGTTGTGTAACTTGGCCCACCTCATGTCTTTTTTTTCATTTTGTTTGGATTTTGAAAGTCATTTACTGCAACATATAGAAAAACAGGAGATAAACACAGTTAACTCAGCCATTCTCTCATGGTATTCTTCTTCTTGCTGGGTCTCTCTTTCCGTACTCTATTTACTTCTTGGGTTCAAAGTTTTCCTCTCTTTGCTTTTTTTTAAAAATCATGTTTCACTTGGCTCACTCATCCTTGCACCTCCAGCCTTTGTTGTTTTCAGTCTTTAATGATGATCTTTCAGTTAAGAGCTCACCAAAGTGTAGATCATGCTGAATGTAAAAGAAAGACACAATATGAAAGTATCCTTTTGAAGCATACAGAGCACTTTGATTTTTATGACCCTTTACTGTTTGTTCCTCAGGTCTGACTGTAATGGCCTGTGCCTTCCTTTGCATTCTTTCTATCTCTCTAAAGCATCTTAATTATGGTGTATTCAAGATGGGTATCAAAAAGCACTCAAGAAATAACAAATTCATTACCAACATCCTACTGCACCACAAGCCGTGTTTGAGCTTATTAAAGTGCAGTCTGATGTCTGAATTTGAACAGTGAAGAAACAAAAACATTTTGCTTTAGTGTGTTTGATCTTTAAAACTTCAACCAGCAACTCTTGGCAGGGCAGGCAAGGTTTCCCATGAAACAGCATTATTTTGTTTCCTTTGGAAAAAACTCCATGTAGTAAAAGAAACATAAAATGCAGACACCAGCTGGAGTGACTCCATACACATTAAATGCAACTCTGAAAAGCGAAGAAATCGCAGTATATTGCCATGGCTCCACTTTACTGCAATTCTAATTCTGACATAGCCAGAAAAGGACAGCAAAATTGAATGTAATTAATACTATTTTATTTAGCACCAGGCAGTGGATTTTGGCTTATGGCCACATTTTAGAATGAAGGAAGTGGGGCTCAGGGGAAGCTGCACAACACTAGAGTCCCAGCAGAAATGCTAGACCCCACTACATAGCTGACTTTGACAGGGTCTTTTAGCTAACACAAAAATGTGGGGTTAAAAATGCTTCTCTCTCCAGCCATGCCTTGCCACCTCTCTTTGCACTACCAACAGAGCTGGTCTAGCATAACTGCCATGCTTTCCACTCTCGCCCCCGTGAAGAGGACTAGTGGGCAAAGGCACTCAGCCCAAACCCACAAAGCTACTGGATGCTAAACTCCTGCTGAGATTCTCATGCCCCATCCATCTCAGTGTGCGTTAGGCACCTACCAGCTTCTGTGAGTCTGGGCCCTTCTACTTTCTTTCTCTCTCTCTTGTATGCAGACACAGGCACATACACATGCAGACAGAAAACTTTGTTGTCAATAATATTTAGAAGTAATATTGAGAAACAACAACCTCCAGCAATGACTCCTCAAGATATGGGGAACAACAGAACAGATAACAGACCAGTGATCAAAGGAGAAATAACATTGATCTTGTTCCACTAGCGTACAAAGCTGCCTTACAGAGGGATTACTGCATGCAAGACTGGCTTGAAGAGGCACTCTATGCAAATACATTAGGGAAGAAGGAGTAGAAGAAAGGCATCATAAAACAACACCTCCATTTAAAGTGTGTTAACCTTTGTTGTCAAGTAGTCTTATGGTGTGATTACAGGGGCAACTAAAAGCACAGGGATTCTGCCAAGGCCTTACCTTAAATATGATCCTCACGTACTCTTGCACTGGGCATTTGCGACTGTGCACTAAGGACATCTAACAGCTGAAAGCGGCAGGGGGGACAACACACAACTAGGGTACATATCTTCAAGAATGTACTTAAATTAGGGGTTTGGACCACACACAGGCTTACCCTGTAATGAAAGGGAGGCTGTAGGCATGACTACAGGCATGGTGCACCCCATGTTCCTACCACTGTCTACCTACCCATTTACTTACCATCTTGAGCATCACTACACCAGTAGATGTAGTATTTTTCTTATGGTTCTCTTGAATCATAAGAACATTATAATTTTTATTTGATGTAATGTCGCTATCATAATATTTGCTATTTCACCCATCCTAAAAGACCATGCGGAGGAGCAAAAATTTCTTCCTTGGGTTGGCCCTGGGGCCTGGTTCAGGCCTTAGATAAAATGCTTAATATTCTGTACTGAGGTGTCAGCACATGCTGACTGTAAGTGGGCATGCTTCCCTGAATCAAGATCAGAAGCAAGTTTTATAAGACTAAGGAAATGAGCCAATTGGTTCCAGTCATTTCTAAATATAATTTCACATGTCAAATGAAAAGCAGCTACTATTTCCTTAGTGAAATGACCAGACTTACCAGTATAGATAGTAGAAGAAGGAAAGGAGATAGAAAGCTAGCTTACACCAGGCCTCTTTTTGACAGTAACTCAGAGTATCTGCGTTCATGACTGCAGGTGGATCATATGCTAGCTCTGAACTATCTGCTGGGCAACGAAAATACCTGAAAGAGCAGAAGACATCTAGAATGACTCTGTAACATTCTGTATTAAATATGTGCAGGTATACAGCCTCCTGATCACCAGCTCAGAAGACAACCATCTTCCATGATATAGGAGGAATTTTCCTCTCTTTTTCAAGCCTCTATTTCCGGACGTTGTTAAAATCAGGATGCTAGTCTAAGCAGACCATTCTTACAGAACCAAGCAATTCATGAATGTGGACTTTCTGTGTTCTATTAATTCTTTGGATTGAAACATTCCTGCTTCCTATATAGTTATTTCTGGCTCACTCACGAATAACTTAGATATTGTGAGTGACAATATGTGGTGGCTTGTGATCACAGCATGGAGGAAGGATCACTGGGCTTT
Organism: Ciconia boyciana; assembly: GCF_034638445.1. Lineage (NCBI taxonomy): Eukaryota > Metazoa > Chordata > Aves > Ciconiiformes > Ciconiidae > Ciconia > Ciconia boyciana. The sequence goes on along the minus strand of NC_132936.1, from coordinate 108,562,760 downwards.
AACTGCATCTACACAACTGATTTCAGACATGATGAAAGGTGACAGTCTCAACCAACTGATAGCTCAGTTCCTCCAACTCTGAAAAGGAAAGAAGTCAATATGGAGTAAAATAAGAGCTGGCTGACTAATGTTTTCTACACGTAGCACTGCTCAAAAGTTTATCATTCAAATAATTTTAATTGGAACATGTTTTTCTTCTTACATAGCAGAAATTTCTAATTATTCTCAGCAATGACTGGATGTTTGAGAAAATCCTGACACAGAACTTTTTTTGCAAAGGAGCTTTTGTCTCAGGTACTTTGCAGTAAAAAGCAAAAGCAAACCAAAAAAAGAAGTCCTCAACAAAGTTAATGAACTGCTTTAAGATCAGCACTAATCAGATGAAATACTTCTGTTGCTTTGAAATAGTACTGTAACCACTGAAGATTGCTGGGATTGCTTATAGATAGATAGGTAGACAGATAGATAGATATAAAACCCCCACACAAGTGACCAGCAGCAAACTTTGAAAGTAAATGTTCTCATAATAACCTTGCCTTCCTCCCTTCCTCCTTTCCAATATTAGTCACATCCACTTAGAATCTCTAATAACACTGCAAATTCTTTCACAGAGACCACAGGTGAAACCTTGCTTAATTATCCTCATTGGGATGAAGATATTACACCGTATCTTCCCATGGTTTTGTGCAGAACTTTCACAATGAACCCAAACCTGTCTGTGGTTAAAACAGCAGAAATTATGGAGTAATTATAGCAAAGCATATGGAGAACCATGGAAGCAAAGAAAATCAAAAGGTATCTCCAAAGGTTGAAGGTCCATTATTTAGAGTCTGATCATTTTCACCTTGGACATAAAATACAATTTTTTTTTTTTTTTTAAACTTTTAAAACCAGTATTATTGTTACACTTTGGTTGTTAACCCTTAGTAAAACAGTACCATAAAGCATTATTATTTTTATTGCACCCAACCATAGGGAGAAAAGCACTCATAGCTTCACCCCATTTAGCTTTCTGAGAGCTATACTGTGACTCTAACTTCTGAATAATACACTTTATCACATGACTCTGCATTACTACCAGCCTTTTGAAGAAAATAGTGTAAAAAAGCTCCTACTTTTTAGTTCCTGGTTGAGATAATGGTTTTGCCTTCTTTACAGAATTACTCTTCAAGCTACTTCACAACAGGAGCTATCTGCTGCCATATGTATCTTTGTAACACAAAGAGACCCTGACAGACAAAAATCATCTGTGCTTTTACAAACATTGTGGAAATGCAAAACCAGTGAAGACTCCAGACTGACAACCACAAAACCTGATGTCTCTTGGTTATCTTCAGAGGTAACAGAAGGCTGATCCTCCACTAGAATGCAGAGGAAGATGCAGCAGTAGCAGCTGCACTGCCTGTCCAGAAAACAGTAAAGCTGCTTAACAGCAGGTCTTACATGATCAACTCTGAAAGCCCCTCAGTGAATACAAGGCACATAGCAGAGAACCAGAGAGGAAACACTCCCCACTTTTTAACGTGGGCAGGGTGCAGACAACAGCTCTTCATCTACTGCAATCCCTACTCCAAGAGTCTCTAAGAGAGACTCCTCTTGCACAACGGAAATTCTCTACTGTACAGCAAGAAACAACTTTATAGTGCAAAAAAAAGCATAAAGCTGCCAAAGAAGATGAGAAGCAAAATTCTGTCAACCTGCCCAGTCTCTGTTTCATGACTCCAATGGAAAGGTTTCCTTGCTAGGGCTCAATGAATGGGTCCAAGATCTTTCAGATATGAACTGCCTTACAACTCCTATCTGTAAAATATTTAGAGCCTCACCAAGTTCCACTTTCAGATTCCAGCCTATTTCATTTCCAAGTTTTCATTCAGTTGTGGTGAGTACATCCTGACACCCTTTGGAATATTAATCTAAGTTAGTAACTGAAGGCCACATTTATATTACTATGTCTTTTCTTTACCCATCCTAAATGTTCATGAAAAATATTTACTTTTTCTCTGGAAACATAAGTTTTAGCTGCTTATAGGGAAAAGCTTCTAGGCAAAAGATATTCAGCCATACTCCTACCACTGCACTTCATAGTTCATACAATCTGCATGTGTGCTGAGCTGGCAAATAAGGCTAACAAGCAGTCAGCATATAAAAGATGGGCTTACCTCCAGAAGTGATAAAAAAGCAAAGGAACATTTAACCCCAGTGTGAGCCACTCCTGAGCGCACAAAAACATTATGCAGAAAAGACTATGGATGGAGTACTCCGGCAACACCAGCTAAACAGAAAGGAACAGAAATAACAGATGTCAGTAAAACACCTCTTTGATTTTAGTCACCTAAGCAGTTTTTCAGAAAACAAACCATCTCTGCAAGTCTCCTGTGTGTGTCTCTGTCTGTCCCTAGACATACCTCAGTTGACAGACAGCTTGGCTAAGAGCAATGAGCACAAGACACAGTGCCAGGTTTGTCCAGGTTCTAACCATGGCTGTACTCCAGGGTCTTGTTGAGAGGCATGGGACAAATCATTTACTGTCTTAGCTGGTGCTCCAGATTTCTGTCTACAAAATGTAGATTATATTACTGCCTCCCTCACAGAAGCATTGTGAGACTAAATGAATGCCTGTAAAAGAGTTCTTATAGAAGTAAGTTTCATTACTGATGCATTCAGAAAGGAAATAAGAAAGCTATTACTGAGGCTTCACTTCTATATTGGAGAAGCATCCTTGGAAAAAGGCTGCTTCTACCATTTTGATATGTTATATACACCCTGAAGAGATCAAAACCATTACTCAGTCAGCATTGTGAGCTAAAACCCACTAAGACAGGAAACTCACTTCCTTAGTAAATTCATGGCTCCCCACACTATTTGTTTCAGACCCAAGATGATTCTTTCTATTAAAAGAGAAAGTGAGTGGGCAGCTGGCAGAAACAGAAATTTATGTGGCGTTGATTCAGAATAGTTATTTCTAAAGGCATTTTGCTTTTTTCACTGCTTTCCCATTTCTTAGCTGGCTTTCCTCTCTTGTTTTCTTCCAATGCCTTTTCTCAGAAATCTCTATTTCTCTTCTTCATTCAAGTCATAGAGGAGATTAATTCCAGCAGTACATATTTCTCAAAGCTAGACAATCCCATATACAGTTCATCTGCATCCCTTGCTGCATCTTGGAGCTACATCAACCAAAATTAAATCACAAAAAGCATTTGAGGGGCTTCTTTTGATGTAAATTCATTTTCACCTGTCAAATAATTAAAGTGAGCCTTGTTTTTTAAAACAACGTAAAACCTACTATACAGCTACTCCCAATGCCTACCTACTGCCATACAGCTGTGCTGCAATGTTTCTGCATCTTCTTGGTTCTAGGAGTCTTTCCACCTCAAGTGGAATGTATTTTTTTTACTTTCATTTAACTTCACTACTTGAAGTAGCTAACACATTTGGATATCTCTGTGTCTACGCCTTGAACTTAAACATTCTCAATAGCTTATCTTATGTGGATGACAAATCATAGTACAATTACACAGTTCAGATTCCAGATGGTAGTTATTTATCACTGCTGGATTTTTTTTTTTCATTTTTAGAATGTGATTTACAACATGACTATAACCTTTCCCCAAAGAATGATTCATCTTCATCACAAATTGCAGACAAGAAAGGTCTTCATGATGTACATCTACCCACTAAACATCACAACACTTAAAAGCATATTACATTAATTATCACATATTTGATTTCTGATTCCAACACAATCCACGAACTTAGCAAGAACACAACCCTGGTGTCTGATCAGTGGGCTGGCTGGTAATAACAGGGAAGGAAATCCATGCTGAAAATTTATGCAGCACATAAAAAACAAAACAAAGCAAAAAATCTGCTGTGAAGCTAGAAAGGAAACAAAGGAAGTGGTGCACTCTCAGAAACAGACTCACTTTCCAGTCACAGTTTCTGGTGTAAATTAAATCTACCTATGGTTTTGATAGAACAACAAATGGGTCACTTATGTCTCTTCACCCTTTTCTTGGAGTGATATATTCCTGTGGACATAAACAAATAAAGGATCAGTGCTGATCACAGTTTCTGAAGAGAATTCATGCAAAGAAGCAAACAAAGCCTAGCCTGCAAAGCCAATTACAGTTTATATTCAGGCGATTTACCTAAGAGACCAAACTGAAAAGAAGGTGAGAGAATTGAAAGCATAAAGTGTAGAAAGGTACTAACAGCAAGGCTTGTAAGGAAAAGTAAACTGAATAAATAACTAAAAAATAACATTGCCTCAGTTCTTGGCTGTAAGAATCATCCTGCAGTTTGACACAATGTCTTCTGAAACCAATGGAAACTTTCAATCAACTTTAACAAACATGGTATTCGGCTCCTGGAGAGAAGAAAGCTGTTTGAGAAACAAGCAACAGTCAATCCTTACTGTTTCTGCTGAGGTAGTCAACTGCAATAGTAACTTCTGTGATACAGATAGCTGTGCAATAGGAATTAAACTAACGTCTTTAATTCATTCTGGGAGAGCGTATGAAGCTGTCAGATGGTAAACTTGTTAGGATATAAACAGTATGGCAAACATTTTAGGATATAAACAGTATACTTCTGTTTTGAACCAGGAACACCCTGATTCAGATAACGTCCTCTGCTTTTGGACACTGCTCAAGATCAAGTCTCAAGATGGTTATGGAGCACAGAGTTGAAGGAGAAACTGGCAAAACAGCACACTTCTTAAGGGCTGCAACTTGGTCACTTTGAGTCCCAAGCTAATGAATGGCATTACAAATTATCACTAGAAATTGTGCTGGCTGACATTTACGTGTGGAAAACCACAGGAAAGCTTGAAAGGGAAGTCAGCTTCTAGACCAAAAGGCTGCTAATCAGAAACATCTTTTGCTCTAACATAAGCAAGGAAAAGAAACTACTATACCTTTCTAAGTTTTGCTCTGATATGTATATTTAAGTAAACATTCAAAATCCTTATTCCAAATCCACCATTTTGCATTTAAAATGTAAAATCTTAGGTAGATGTCATAGTCATATCATTACCATCTCACCATAAATATTCAATACATCCTCACACAAAGTAGTACACACATACGCGCACATGTAGATAGATTCTTCCCCTCTAAATCCAAAGAAAATAAGGCAGGCTTTGCTGTGTATAGACATGTAGGTTTGGCTGAACTAAAGCATGGGAAAACAAGCACTGAAGCTAAGCACCTGTCAGCAGCTTCTTTGTGTTTATAGAAATACAAAGACCTCTGTAGACTGCAACTGCAGAAAGGCATCTCTCAGGAAGCTCAGTCCTAAATCATTTTATTCAGTTTCCTATTTCCTAAATACATTCTGTTGTTCTTATTCAAAAGATAAACCCATCTTTTTCTGTCAGTACTTTTCCTCCTTATCCTGTTTATTACATATGGATACCTCCTTCTCAAATGTAATTTTGCTTTTACAGAACATTATATCATTTTTACATGGAATGACTCTTACAGTTTGTCTCACCAGTGAACAGGGCACATAAAATACCTCACAGAAACCAAAACTGGGAAGATATTATAGCAGGAATAGCAATCTCCCTTCATCAGTGCTATTAAATTCTCATGCTTAGAAAATCAATTGTAACAAGTGAATCAAACTGTGTTCCCAGTCACTGTTAAGCCACTGAAATGTCAAGGCCTCATGCTTCTTTCCAGCATGTGCTGGTTTTGGCTGGGATAGAGTTAATTTTCTTCACAGTAGCTAGTATGGGGCTATGTTTTGGATTTGTGCTGGAAACAGTGTTGGTAACACAGGGATGTTTTCGTTACTGCTGAGCAGTGCTCACACAGAGTCAAGGCCTTTTCTGCTCCTCACCCCACCCCACCAGCGAGTGGGCTGGGGGTGCACAAGAAGTTGGGAGGGAACACGGCTGGGACAGCCGACCCCAGCTGACCAAAGGGCTATTCCATACCATATGGTGTCATGCTCAGCATATAGAGCTGAGGGAAGAAGGAGGAAAGGGGGGACATTCAGAGTGATGGCGTTTGTCTTCCCAAGTAACCTTATGTACGACAGAGCCCTGCTTTCCTGGAGATGGCTGAACACCTGCCTGCCCATGGGAAGGAGTGAAGGAATTCCTTGCTTTGCTTTGCTTGGGTGCACGGCTTTTGCTTTCCCTATTCAACTGTCTTTATCTCAACCCATGAGTTTTCTCACTTTTACTCTCCTGATTCTCTCCTCCATCCCGCTGCGGGGGGAGTGAGCGAGCGGCTGGGTGGGGCTCAGTTGCTGGCTGGGGTTAAACCACAACACAGCACTTTGCTTAGGACCAATACTCCTGAGTGCTACACAATCATAGTAATTCTCACAGAATTGCTGTTTCTTCCCCCAGAAGACTCTGAGTCTACATCAGCCTCCATCTGTGCACACCAGCATCCATACTGTAACCACAGATTTTACACTGTACTCAGAAATTGCTCGCCATTAGACACTCTACCTTTCCTGGGGTTTCTGAGAGTCTTCATTATGCTGTTAGAGGCTGAGACAACTTCCCTTCTCAATGCCTGCCTTCTCCTCCCACAGATGGCAAGAAAAAAACTGACGAGAAACGTAGGTCAGATCTCCTTCACGTAACGTAACAGCTCTGGTGACTACCCAAGTGGAAACAAGTTCACCTTACAAACACGCAAGCCCTTTTCCATCCACCTAAAAGCAACAAGAAACTGAAAACACCATGCATGCATGGAATCACTCCAGGGCCCCAAATTAGGCTTGATCTATGTGCATGCTGCTTTATCACAGTGGTTAGTGCTGCTGCACCCACTTCCACTAAAGGATAGCTGCAGCTTGTCACTATGGTGCTCAATTTGCTGCTTTTTTCCCATATTCCTTGCTAAAGCTGACATGTAGAATTTGTCCTCATCGATAGCAGGGAAAGAAGGGATGGAGATGTACCCGAGGTTTTCAGAACACAAGAGTTATTTTAATTACATTTTAAAGCCCACCCTAATAGAGCCTGCCAGAGCTAACCTGGGTTACTGGGGAGCATCTGCTGCTGCATTGAAGACATTGTGAGACCAAAGGGAGACAATTATTTAATGACTCTAATTTAATGACTCCTAATTGAACAACACAGACCACAAAAGTCAGAAGTGTAATGCAAGCAATTGAGAAAAAGAAAGCAGAAACACACAGAAAAAGATAAGTAGCATGTGCATTAGCCCAGACTGTGCACGTATGTGGAATGTACATACATTGAAACAAAATCATATCTGTTTGCTCCTGCTGTTGCACAAACCAAAGAAGTAGGGTCAACTGTGTATAACTTAAATACACAGACCATAGATCTTTACATTTGCAACAGCTTTAAACATACTGCTTGCATTGATCAAACACATGAAACACATTAAATTTACTGTTGAAATACAGGAAGGCTTCCCACTTACATTTTCTAGTGTATCTTTCTAATCTACTTTAAATGATTTGAGTTACTTGACTTCCAAAACCTCCTCTGAAAGGCTGCCCTAGAGCCCAATACAATGCTGTCACAGTAAATATACTAAGGTTTTCAGTCCAAATTTTCAGGTTCAATTTCTTTCAATTCTCCTGTTAAAATCCACACTTGCTTGTGTCTCTACAAGCTCTGTTCTCTAGTCACTTATAGCAATCACTTAGAAATTCAGTTGTGTAGTTAAAATTGTTATAACACAAACCTATAACCAAAGCATTTTAAGTAATTCAAAACTATGTTATACAAACCTCTAGAAATATTTAGCAGTTTGCTACGTAGATGTGTGCAACTAGCTGGAAAGAAAATGTCTGGAAAATGGATTCCAGATCATCAAAAGAACAACCTGCAGCTGAACCTACTAAGTTCACATATACATCTTTACATTTTATCTGGGGAAGAGCAATGGTGCACGCATGCAAGACTCAATGTTATGGACCAAATACAGAGCAGAAATAAAAGAAAGGATATAACATGTATGTTTTCACCCTTCCACCTTTCTGGATCACAATTAAGCAAAGCAGCACAAAGCCAATGCTTTATAAAGGAAAATTCATTATTCTAACGCACTATTGGAATTTCTTTAAACAGTATAAAGTGGATGTGAACATAAGTCACACCACAGCATAAATACCAGACAATGAAATGAGTAACACAAAGAACCTAATTATCATTCTCACAAAGCACTCCATATCCATCTGTAACACAGTACCAATCTAATATTAAAATACAGGATTTCTGGATGCTCTTTCCATCTCAAGCTCCTAAACGCGTCTATATTTAGGCCTATCATTTCACTTCTCATTGTCTCATTTTTGCCTTTTGCAACATGGAGATAATTATAGTTAAAATCTATAGATTCCACTGGAGCTAGTTTACAACAAGAATATTTAAGCTTTGTCATAATACAAATAAGAACTTTAACAAGAGTGACAGAGGAAGATCAGGTCTTTACGGGACATTCATCAAGAATATCTATAAATATTTCTGTATTGCAGAGCCTATGGGAGGTCACAACAGCTAACAGGTAAAGAGGTTATGAAACGGATTTAAAAAAAGACTTCTCCACTATAAGGCCTGCAGGGCACCAGCACAGTTCAAAAAGTGCCCTGTCCTTGGAAGGCACATCATTAAGGCAGATGTGCTGTGATCTTACAAGCGTATCTCCTCTGCTAACTGTTCTTTTCCACTCAGCATGGATCAGGAGATACCTTCACAACCTTTCTTTTTTTAACGTTAATTCAGAACCAGTAATAGAAGCTGGGTTAGCAACCCTGGAGTGCGAACTTCTCTCATTTTCACAACACTGACATGAAACAGGGCAACAAACGCTTTCTTGCCCTACCTCACTGTTGTATTTCAGACACAACCAGCCAGGACACCCCACAGCTGGGTTATTCCAAGAGCTCATGCTGTCTTTGTCTGCTCGCCCAAAACCGGTGAGAATGACAATTAGTACCACAGCTGCTCATTAGGATCTAGAAAACCAGCCCCTCATTTCACAGGCAGGTCTATGAATGCAGAAATCTCAGTGATCATTAAAATGAAGTTCAGCCATCTGCAAGGCACAGGAAGGGCCCTCAGGCCTTCTCCCAGGGGTCTGCCTAAGATTGACAGTTTCATAAATGCTGAAAACTAAGTGTTCACTAAAGGGCTGTTTCCGTATCTGGCGTGTAAAGACTGTCAATCTGAGGAAGCAGATTTGGTACAGTGCAGACATGGTAAGACAGTGCAGACAATCCCTGCCCTGCTATTCTAACACCTTTATTGAAAACATCAGCATCTAAATGTAAGGTAGGACATTTAACTCCCAGCAGAAACAGTTTTCATCCATATAACAGGTATGATGTAAAATCATTGCACTTTATTTTTAGGTATTATATTGCTTTTTGTAATTGCGTAGAGGCTTTATAGCATCTGATCCTGACTTAAATACACAGTGAACATTCTGCTAAACATAACAGTGACATTTGATTTAACCCCAACTTCTTTAGTTTTATTAACTATATGCAAATATTTACTTTATTGCATACCAAATTAGAGCAAATACAGTCCATTAGCAAGTCAAATTTTGCCAATATCTTCAACACAGCTCTGAGGAACAGATGCATAAATTACATTACTCCCAGCAGCTGAGAAGTACACTGCTCTCAGGAGTACATCAGAGGCAACAGTTACTCATATACATTTTTGCTGCATCTTCAGCCTTATTCTACTGTTACTTGTGATGTTCTGATATTGTAAGGACATATGTTTACATATCCTCCAGAACAGTACTGGAAGAAGCTGAATTGTAAGGCAAGAGGTTGTCTACTACAGGGTGATACTTTGTTTGCCACTTTGATTATTGAATAAACATTTAAAAGATGAGATTCACAGCAACATACAGTTGGTTAACCTGAAAGAATTTTACACGTAAATATTTTCATGAGTAATAAAATTATGAATAACCATATGTATCTCCCTTCAAAAGATATTTCCATCAGGCATCACGCTGGTGAATTTTACTTCCTCCCTGGAGTAAAAGGTGGGTAAGGACCAAACTGTGACTGAGTCACAGGTTTGAACTCTTCACTCTTAGGCTTACAGTAGTTTTGTAACTTTTCCCCTTACGATCTACCCCTGCTTTGAACACCTGCGCAGGCACAGCAGGATATATCTTTTCATTATCCTTAGGTAAGCACACAGACATCCTTAGGTAATGATTGCTAAAAATAGCAATTGTTATGTTCTAACTTTTGAAAAGTGCTGAATTCAGAAACTTGTAAATTTGACTAAAAATAGTGCTGGCACAATGCACATAATGAATGAGCCTCAGTAGTGAATCAATTGCCTGCCAGAAATACTATACTTCCTCTAAGTTCTTAAGTCCTATCTTAAGGACTTTCCTTCCAGATAGGGTACTATATACAAGGAGAGGACAAAACGGATTATGTGCAGTACTTTTATTGCAATAGTAATACCTTTCTAGTAAATATGAACCCGATATATTTACAATAAAATAAAAAGTGTGAAGAAGAAATGCACTATCTCTAGTCAAGCAACATTTATGGGATTATTTGTGCATAAAGTATAAATACTGGCAGCTCTTTGGTCCCAATTCTACTATCAGTTCTGCAAAATAGCTACCATGCCAAGTCCCACTCTTTCTGATGAAATTAAAACTATGTGGGTGCCCAAGAGACTGACTGAATAGAGCACACCCCCATTTTATCCCATTCCACGCTTCATAGATAATAAATGTAACAAAAGAGTAGGCAGAAAAGACTTAAGAGGAAAGGAAGCTTTTAGATGATCTGTAGTGCATTTCCTATCAGTGCAAGGTACTGAAGGCCTAAGTTTTGTCTATACTGCAAATTTATTGCAAGATTCGGGGAAAATCATTATGTCCCTCATGTTTCCAGATGCAAACAAACCCTCTATCAAGTGTGAATCACTATCAATATGTTAACTCCATCCTCTTTTACACAAGCTGCAGAAAACAATTAAACCAACACAGAGCTAGTGAAAGTGTATAATACTTCAGTTAAAAATATTTTACTTGCTTTACCATATCCCCACTTCCCCTGTCAAGCTACATTCTTTTTTCTTTCATTTGTACAACCTAAGGACAGCCCCACTGTTTACATGAACAGCAGATTTAAATTTTATCTCATGCCTCTTTTGACTAACAAGAGATGCTGTACCAAAATTGTCTAAAAATAACTCATCCGTCAGTCATGATTTCCATAAACTAAAAATTGTATCCTAACACATTTTTAGCTAACTTCAAATTTTATCCTTAGAGAAGAAAAAGTTACTCGTTCCTAATATAAAGATACCTTGTCAAAACCACTCTGAAGGCCAGAAGAAAGTTGGCTTTATCATCTAATAGGAGTTTAGCAGTATCTTTCAAATAAGTACTGAGTACTGAAATACACACTTACCAGTTTTATGTCTCTCACACATGCTCAGAGTCTAATGTACTTAAAAATGTCCTGGTTCACTTCAAACAAATGAATTTAGTTTTATGAAAGATATTGTATTGACAGTCCAAGTCCTAACTGATAGAATCCATACAGCACGGCAAGCTTACATCCTACAGTATCTGCAGTTCTAATTAATGCTTTAGAAACAGCAATATCCTTTATTCCAGTGCCTGCATGCAAACTCCAGAATTTATTCTGCGGCAGCTTAGGAGCTAATTATGTGTGCATATGTATAGCAGGGGGGTGTAGCTCATACTCACTATGATGTTGACAGAGACCTATCTCATCATATTGTCTATGTTTATTAGTATTTCTGTAGAGCAAGCATCACAAGTCTCTAAGCATACAACACAAGATAATTTTACTCCCAATAGTCATCAATCAGATTACAGTAGTTTGAGTCTCATTCCAGACTGGGCTGGATTTGAACAGCTGCTGTAGAGATTAAAGACTACATGCAATTATTAACTCAATGAACCATCAGACCCCTCACAAACAGCAAACATTTTTAGCTTCAATTAAAACTAAGAGATTCAAACTATGCCTGCTAACAAGAAAACTAAGTAGCTCTCCAAAACCAAGATTTCTATCATCAGATCAGCTGTGCAACCTTTCCTTTCCTGTTGTGTACATGTCTTGTGAGCGTAAACAAATGCTTTTCATATTTATTACGATGTGGTTTTTGTAGCACCTGGCACAATAAGGTTTTATTCTTTACTTGAGTCTGGAAGCATTGCTGTAACACAAACACTAATGAAAACATAATAGAAAAGGAGAGCCAAGTCTTGCTGAAAGGAATCTCTGGCTGAAGCACAATAGGGCCCTTAAAAGATCAAAGTATCCAACTATGGAAATAAAAAAAGAATGCAAAATTCAAACAGTGGCAAAACATAAGACAGCAGAATATCCGCCTAATCAGAACAAAAGCAGATTTGCTCCCGTATTATATTTTCTTCCAGAAAGAAGACACATAGAACATCCTGAAATCACCCTTTTGAATTTACTGAAGACACCTTTAAAATGTGAAGATTTTTCATACATAATGTTAATTCAGAATATCACCATAGTCTCAATAACAGATCATATGTTTAAACCCCTAAAAAAAGGATTACTTAACAACTGTTTCATATTCATATTTTTTATCAGGCCAGTTAATAGAAAGTTCAGACCTTGATAAAACTAGAGATGAAACTGCGATCTCATCAAAAGGCACCCTGACTTCTTGGAAATATGTACCAGCCACCTTCCTTCATGACACAGTCCTCCCCCAGTAATGGCCAGATCCAAAGAGAAGAAAATGATGTTTTTCCAAGGAGTAAAGCATTACTAGCTCAAGTGAAGTGCTATGAAGACATGTGCTGAATTGTCTAATCAAAAACTTGTATTTCTTCCCCTCATTCTACTCAGAGTTTGACCTTTGTGGTTTCTCCTGAGTTTCACTGGGAATTTGTACACAAATTCAAACATATTTGGTCATAAACACCAACAATGCACTACACAGTTTTTATCGAAATGGTGTCTAAATCATAAGAACTTCAAATCCAAATCTAAGTCCAGGCCTATTCCACATGGGTTTATGCTTGAATATCAACACATTTCTCATCTCAGAGCAATAAACAGAGATTGCTCTAAGCTGTCAATGTCAAGGAGGGACCGAGACTGCCCACAGAGGGCTTTTACAGCTGCTTTTGTTGTAGTTCAATCTTAGCGATGAATGATAAGCATGAATGTCAAACTTGAAGTCGAACCCTTCCTAAATCCAGGGACATTCAGAAAGCTTTTTGATATAAACCAACTCTGTTTTGAACCACTGAATTGCAGTGCAAAGACTGGGGGGAAGGCATTTGAGATTATAAAAATAATTTTAAAAATACATAGTATTTACTTAAATCATTTTATACACAGCAACGCCTGCTTGGGTACAAGCTTCTGTATTGCACTGAGTCATTCAGAGACAAAGTATTGACTAACTACCTGGGTACCTGCAGTATGTTTTCTATATCCATAATTCTATATTCATTCTTCAGAAGTTATCTGCATTGTCTCTTGATTAGGGTTTATGCTCGCAGTTACTCAGTAGGAAGGGTCTCCTGACAGTTTTCCTGCTGCCCAGAGGGTTAGTCAAAACTTCAGCAGTTTCATCATATTGATGAGGTATGAAGAGAGAGAGCATTAGTTACATTAAGAAATACAACATATACTGAGAAACCAGGAACAGTGATGAACTCTCTGGTCTCTAATGAGAGGGGACAAAGCTCATGTGCTCCATCATTGTAACAATCACTGTTAATGGGAAAAATGTCACTTGGTGCCATTTTTTTGTTCCCTTTGTGATCTTTGTGACAGCAGCAGTTTATCAGAACTCTGGATACATCAGCTTCTTTGTCCTGTAAGGCGGAATACCACTGATATTTCCACAGTCCAAAAATACCTTTTGACTAGACTAAAAATTCTATTTTCCTCTCAGATAACACAAGCACCTAAACTTCAAAGACAAAATGCTGACTAGCATTTAGGAGGTGCTGAATATAATGCATAATGCGTACCACAAACCTGGTATGCATTTACCCTGCAGACTAACCCCTCTAGTGTGGCTATGCTGCAACATTTTCTTTTTCTGTCAAGGCTAACCAAATGAGGAATTAAAACATCTTTACTGAGGTTGTAAAAAAATGTATAGCACTACAAAAGGTAAAACTATTGCTGCTATTCCGAGTTCTGCAACAAACTAATTGTCTTATTGCTGTAGTTTCTGCCTATGAGATTTTTCTACCCCAGGAAGAAAGTATTATTCCTTCTAACATATGGATGGATACACACCACTTTAAAAATTCCTTGTGATTATACATCACATTTGCTAAATTTGCTTATATAACCTTACATTAAGCATTTTAATGAACCGTGCTGTAGGCTTACAGAAGTACTCTGCTAATGACTATCAGCCTGCAGACTGGTTAAAAGAATGTCACACATCTATAAAACCCTAAATCCATGATGAAGCAATCCACTGACATATCCAGAAACACACACTTAAAATCCATCACAATATCTCAGGCTTGCCAGTGACTAGGAGGCAGAACAACGGAAGGAGTTGTCATCATAATAACCAGCAAACTTATCAAGAAGAAAATCAGCTACTGTGACACCTGACATTCTCCAAAGGGGTCTGTCCACTGTAGCTGCTGCATGCAGAGAATGGTAGGAGCTACTGGCAGGTGAAGGTCTGGAACCTAACAAGGTCCAAGTACAAAATTTATTTCATATGGCAATTACTCTAGTGCACATTGGTCAGTCTCCTTCATCTAAAATATGCAGGAAAGAAACTGTCAGCTGAATAAGGATAAACAAGGAAAGATGGGGCTACTTTTTAAAAATGCTGACTTCCTATAATATTTATCTACATGCAAAATAGAAGAACTTCCATACTCAGAAAATACTGTTTTCATCTGCTATTAAGGAAAAGCTAACTTGTTCCCTGTTAGCTGATCCGGTGAGCTCAGTAATGTTTCACTGAACATATTGTGGGTTTTTTTTCAAGCTTCGAGTTTTTCAAGCTTTGAGTATCTGCATTCAACACTGACAAACAGGCACGACACAGACACAGGACCAAGCCTTATCTTCTTCCTTGGAATGCTCCATCTACAGTTGAACCTGTGGTGTTAACCCACAACCCTTCAAGCTTCTGATTACTCATGTCTGTGAATTACTGTTACTTTCAAACATGTAAGTAATTTTGACATTTTTTACAGAATATTTAAATATGGAAACATACCAAAACAAAATTGTATGCAGACACTCAGGTGTCTAGAATTATATATTATGCTTACTAGGTTTTACATTTTATTAAAAGTATCTCAGTCTGAATGGAATGTCTTCTGTGATTGCTCTTTAAGGTAACATTGGTTTTGGTTATTTACCAAAACCTGTATATACAGTAAAACATAACTGTGATGTGTATTAGGGTATATACTATGGAATATAAAAGATAGATTTATTTTATTTTTGCAGAGTAGTAAAAACCAGAATTGAATCTGGTAAACACCACAACTATTGAGTACAGAATAAATTTCCACCACTACTACCACAGATCCAGCTCCACTGGAAGTCACATTGACAGAAGTACTAGAACAGATGAAGCACTGGCAACCCCCAACCTCCAAATCAAAACATTAAAACTTGCTTCAAAAAAGATTAGGTGAAGAGGTTTTGGGCTTTTTTTTAAAACCCCAGCTCCTGATCTACTGTTGCTGTTGCTACTGCTAGTACTGCAGTGCTGAACCAGCTAAGTTTGGTTATTCAAATTTGTCCCTGCAGGGTTTTTTGTCTGCCTATTTGTTTGTATTTTTCAAGACAGTTCAAGTTCATCTGGAACATCTTCGAGATTAATGTCACCTTGCCTGTGGTCAGATTTCTTGCTGAATTTGCTCTCTTCCAATCATCCCCTCAGGACTTGCAAAAAAACCCACAAAACCCCAAATAAAATCAAGAAAAAGGATTGAACTCTGGTACAATATTTTCTTACACTTGCAGTTTTACGAATTTTATGCCTAACTTAAGTAAAATGTTCCACCACAGTAGGAAAATGAGTCAAAGTCTGTCTTTTATCTACCTCAATTCACTCCCAGGTAAGTTCCAGTTCCAGTTTTGCAGTTCATAAATCACTCTTACTTTAGCTTAATGGGGTTTAAAAACAAATATTTGCTGATAATTTGAGAAAGGTCACTTATATTGTTCAGCAGTGTTTGGCATGAGCAAACTGAGGTTTGAAATACGTTCACTGAGCAGGAAGCAAGGTCAGTCAACTCTCCTCCTTAGTAAGGATTTATCAGATTAATTAAGAAATTACGATGCATAACCTAATCACAACTTTATTTAAATTTCCTCAAAGGTAAAGCAATAATATTACAGTGGTTGATTAATGAAATAGACTGTGTTTTAATCTAGAAAATTCCTAATTGTCCTTAGTGCTAAAATAAGTATATCCAACAGGAATCAATCAGGTAGGTAGATTTCTTGAAATACAACTGCAATTACAATTATGTAATATTGCTGTCATCATTAACTGAATACATTTTAATAAGCCCACCAAAATATTTAATCACAAAAATCATGGTAGACCTATATGGCACATCTCACCTATCCCACTCCTCAGCAGGGCTAATGAGCCCAAGAAGCCTGTACTGCTGTTTACTGTACTGCTTCACTAGCTCAAGACAGCTCATTCACAACTAGCTTGTGTTTCTCTGTACAGCATTGTAGCGTGTCACGTAACCCCATCCTTAGAGAAACAAACACAATTTAGCAAAAAAGAGAGCACAGATACAAACTCCACAGCATTCGCCAAAACTAGTGTATGTCCTATGTGAATCATGTAACACTTGTATGACATTCAACAGTTTAACGAACACACACGTGAACCCATATATATATATATACTATAAAGCCCCGAAAACACACCACTGAATGAAATGAGATACCTGTATCCTGAGAGAACCTCACTTTGTGCTAGCTTCAGAAAGTAAGTCCTTCCTCTCATTACTTCAGGATAGAAGAGATTTGACCATGACTATACAAAGTTCATAGCTTCTTTAGACATAATCAACCATTCTCCAGTAACCAGAAAACTTAGGCTGATCTAATTCTACTTCTATAGCACCATAAAAACATGGACCTATGTGTACATGCACGTACACATGCCAGCACCATGTATCTGCTTCACATGATCCCTACTTGTTTTAATGATATAGAAACATTTTCCCCAAACCAAACGTCAGAAGATGCCCAGCTGCAGAACAATTACATCCTCCATTTTGTTTTGGAAAATGTAAATAAGTTACATAATATCTGGTGACATATCACATACCTGGTAACAGTTTGCTAATAATCTTCTCCAAGTATGTTGGGAGATAAAACCGAAAATCCATCCTTAAGAAACTCTTTGCCCATGGGGATCAGATGTATATGACATACTGTACGCCCATTTAAGAATTCCCAAGAACCCCTTCTAAAACCAGGATATAATGAAACCGAACATATTTTTATAGCACACCTATAACCTCTTTAAAAAACAGATTTATAGCAGATCTTAAGCATTAAGTTCTAGTGTCATAAATAGCAAGATATCGCTGTCTTCAAAGCCCTTTAAAACAATTATCTGACTTCAAGACATAGGAAAACAGGTATGTTGTTGCTTCATAGAAAGAGAAACAGACCTAAAGCCACACAATGTTATAATGAGGGATATATTTAGTGTTTGCTGAAAGCATCCTAACTGCTATTTTTCTGTGTCTATATAGCTGGCACTCAATTCTTTACTGTTTTTCCAGAATTTTCCCCAACAGTGAATCCTCTATAGTACATAAACTAAAGCTATTTTTAGTGATTGTCAGATTTGAAGACTACAAATCTCTGTAGTTATTGCACCTTCCTCTTCTTGCATATAATCTCTCAATTAAAACAAACGTGTCCCCAAAGAACTCTGAAGAGGCTGAATTAATAAACTGTTTAAGTGAACCAGAAGCAAGCCAATCCCTTATGAATACAGAGTCTGTAATTAGCCAAAATGCTCCATTTTGCTGTTTCAGTGAGGCTGAGGCTCAATAAAAATTAAACAATGATGCAGGCAAGGCATTCCCATGGGGCTCACATATATTAATACATTACCACTCACCAGTTGCTTTATGTCAAAGAAACCAGGACACAGCTTGAAATTGGCTGGCTGCCTATTCCATAAAATGGAAAGCTATTGGCGATAAGTATTTTTTCTTATTTTCATATCCCTAGTGTCATAAACAGGCTAAGTAAGTACGTAAATGTGGCTCCTAACAGTCACATGCTCATAATGGTGCCAAACAGATACGACTCAGGTTCTGACTGATCAGAGAATGACACTTCATAGATTCTGCATGGAGTCACAGTTACCCCTTTGGATCACCCCAACCCAATATAATCCTTAGCACTAGCTTTTCCAAAAGCTCTAAGGACGAGGCCAGCAGTTTCTTAAAACCGTATCTGAATTTAGTTCTTAGGTTGATAAGGATGCAGTCAGCAGTCCACACTTCAGTGATAACCTTTCTAAGCAAAAATGCAGAATAACTTAGGTGGCTCCATTACTACTCTGCTGAAGGCAATTTATAGAAACTTGAATATATAGAATAAAATAGTTTGGAACCATGATTATTTTTACATCAGTGGGACAGAGTAAGGAGAACAATGAGTATTTATGAAAACCCTCTTTCAAGCTACAGATGAGTAACCCATGGATGTATCAATACTACAATTTATCAGCTCCTTCAAATCCCTCAGAAACTGAGGCATTCGGCATCTCTCTTGTTTCAAGTTAAAATAAATACTATATCAACTTTTCTATTCAGCCAATTAAAAAACTTAAATATTAAATATGTAGCTAATAAAATGTTTAGTTTATCAAATAGCAAGCCACTGTTCTAACACCTGTACTACAGCAATATCATCAGATGATAGGGCTATAAAAGCACCTCAAGCTGCAACTGCAAAATGATTCACCGCCTTTGAAAAACATTTTCCAAAAAGAATGGGCTGATGTTCTGAAGTTTCAGTTCTTATCCAGAAATCCTCTATTATGTTAACCTTTTATAATTTGTCTTACTCTGTCCTTACAAGGTCATCATGACTTCCACTTCTGCAGTAGAATCCAGCCTTTCATCAATGGAGTGTGAGGATCATTCAAAGAGCAAATGAATGCAAATCACCACTTGACAGCTTTAATTCTCATAAGCTTCACAAATTCTAGGCTAGTTTATGCTCACCTTTCGCAGGAGAAAGCAAATACGCTCAATATTTCTCAGCCGCTCTCTCTGTAAAGAAAAAAGTGGGAAAAAGGTAGATTAGCTGGTGTTATAAATTAAAGACAATATGTTACAATTACAATGGGTCACGATCATAATTAATGGCTGCAGGGAAGCAACACACGTTGTTCATCTGAAACAATAGTATTCACTTCTTACCTACTGCTTGCAAGCCAAATGATTTACCCATTTCAAAGTTTGAATAAGCTTTTGTTCATCTGTTACTGGGTGTAACGATTAAAACTGGGGATTCAAGTCTCTCTTAGCCTTGAGCCAGAGGCTGCAACTTCTTTTAAGTCAGCATTTCTGGCTCTATCCAATGGTGCCAATCTATACCACAGAGACTTGGTCTTGCATTTTCAGTTACCCAACCTCTGGCTTCAAGATAATTCTGAATGGGAAAAACAAGTATGAAGTTGGTATGGCAGCCCATCCTCTATCACTGAAAGGGTGCCTGAGCAGCATGTGATATTAGAATTTAACCCATTAGTGAAGAATATCTGAAATGTCTTAGAAATGCCACTTTAAACAACAGATGCATTCATAAATACAGAAAGTCACTGTAATTAAGCACTGTGACTCAAAAGATGCTCTAAGCTCGATTCACAGAAAGAAGACAAGTCAAAGACAGGTTTTCTTTTAAATGGCCCATAATGAGAAATTCACTAGTAAAATCAGATTTCACTCTGCATAACCCCATCACTGGAGTTACTGTGAAAGACTCTACTGTTGGTTACACTGCAGAAGGCAGAGTGGTTTTGTTGTCCTCAGAAGACTATCCGGTAATATTTTCATTTAGACATGGGAAAAAATATTCTGAACAACGACCTTTTTTAAATAGGTAACATAATATACCAATATGAGAAGCCAACTCTCCCTAAGCTTTTTGCTTTTCACATGCTTTAAATTTGCTCCAAGTTTGAGTTTTACTTCTACTCTCCAAAGAAATGTCTCTTTTCCTTTCCTGTCCCCAAATTTAAGCCATTTTTTAAAAAAGGATCATTTTGGAGAGACAGTGAGACAGTGGAAGCTTGATAGGCACCAGATAAATATTGTGCCTCTCTCTGGTGTCTGTGATCTAAAAGAGTTTCAGATATTTTAGACTCACGGTTTCAAACATGAGAATGGACATGTGTGGACGTGCCTGTGAAGCTGCAGAAAGCTTTTTTGCCTTTAGTAGGAGGTAAGTGGAGAGGGAAAGATAATCCTCTCAATTCCCTTTAGAAGACAAATGCCTAACTGCAGCTGGCCTTGGAGAAGTAGGAAGTCTGTCTTTGAACTGTAGGTAATAGCGTGTGAACCAGAAAATTTGAATTAAATTCTCAGTACTGCCATTGGTTTTGCCTCTGATTTCTCCCTAATTCAGCCTTCTCTTGACAAAAAGGCTCTACCCTCTGTCTTGAAAACATTATGGAAGATACATGAGTAAACATCAGACGTTCTTATAGTGCAATAAAGAAAACTACCCCATCAAATAAATGGAATATGGGCACGAGCAACTATGCATAGGGAAAGACGAAAATACACTTGACCAAAGATATAAGAAATAAGAAACACCCGGTAAAAATCTTCCTTTTATGTCAATATAAAAGGCATCAACATGTATACTGTGCAGAAGAAAGCAATCTGAGATTATTGCTTGAGTTATCACAGAAAGTTTCATAGAAGAGAGTCAAATATGTCAACTGATCACAGAATACTTTGTTGTGTTTTACTTGAAACTCTACAATTATCTTTTTGATTACACCACTAATATGATTGAAACAGGGACTTATTAACTTTTTTTATCCTGAAGACCAATTCCATTACCATTTTAAAATAAAAGGAAATTATCTCCATGGAACATCTTACAAGTTTTAGGAAGAGAACAAATTACTGGAATTTGGTACAGATAAACACACATTTCTTGAGTGCAGTTCTCAAGATGGGACATAAAACAGATAAAGTGAATTCAAAATCAGATTACTTCCAGTAAATTCAAAAACAGATTACTTCCATTTAAGTCCCCTATAGGATTTCTTCATATAATTTCTTTCTTCTGTTCTCATTCTTTGCTTATGTGTTAGTGAACAGTAAACAAGTCTTCTTATTCAAAGATTCACGTAAAGATTATGGTTAAAATCATCAGTGGTCTAAGCAGTACTGCAAATCCTCTGCTGAGTTATGAAACAAGCTTAAATGGCAAAGTACTAGCTACTGAATCCGGTTATCATTTGTAGGCAATTCAATAACTTGATACTCTGTAGAGATCAAATTCAGCACCTGTCATAATAATTGTAATTCCCAGTGAGATGACAGGGAGCCAAGTTCTGCTCTCAGTTCTGGTGGTACAAATCTGATGCATTTTTAACTATAGTCAGCTAAATCACCCTAGATTACAGCTTTAATTAACAGAGGAATTTTCATATGCTTAAATCTGGGTTGCATTTTGGTTCATTAGGTAAAACTGAGTTTACAGTCCCAGGGTGATATTTAACCTTTTCCATAGCAGATGCAGCAGAATGTGTTATTTACTCTTAAAGCACAGGAGAATTCAGGGCCCTGCCATGGGACAGAGAGGTCTAGGAATGCACTTCTTATCAAATCCCTTCAAGCTTTTGACTCATTGATACAGACAGTATGGGAGAAGGTGGTCATCCCATGCGTGAACGCAGAGAAAGCAAATGATTTCAAAAAGGAAAACTTGTGCCACAGAATGAAAAGATAAAAAGAAAGCATTAGCATTGCATTATACATCCTTCAGTTTTTGAACTTCCACATTATTTTCCTGCCTCCTTAAGCAAAAAGAAAAGCTATTAGCATAAAGAGTCGCCATCTGGCTTCTTAATACTGGCCCAATAAATAAATTTTCCAAACTACAGTTGACTTCACAACAGATTCTACATTCATTTTCGCACTCATACTTTCACTGACAGCTCAGTGCATCTCCCTTTCTTTAGTAGTTGTTGCTTAGCAAGCCACTGGTTGTACTCACTGCGTGGACTGGGTTGCACTGATCTATTGGGCTTTTGAAGTCTGTCCGAAGTTCATCAAAGGCGATTATCTGAAAAACAAATTTTTCAAATATTGTAATGAATGCTCATTCAAACGCTTATTTTTCCTTTAGGGACTAGTTAGATGCATTGCCTCCCTTCCTCCCTTTCCAGAGAAAATACGGGAAACTAGCTTCCCCGATATACTCCTTTAAGAACTAACTAGTTAAAACAAAACATGGGATACTCCTACATATGACACCTAGAACCCATTAATCTGTCACTCTGTAAAATAATATCTATAGCATTTTCAGCATTGTTGCTTTCCACATTTCTTCCCTCATATCAGCTACAATTTTTTTCTCAAACTCCCAAATGACATAAAACTATTTCACAAAGGCATCTCCAGACTTGATGGAAAAAGTCATTAGCAGCCTAAAACACAGAGATGCATCAGATATGCTATACCAGATTTAATACACACACAACAGCCCCTTTTTATTAGTTGTTAAACCTACTTCAGATATTAATTCTGAATTAGTATCAGCTTAGTTATTATTAAGCTGCTATTCATTATCAAGCAAACTTCTCAAAAGGTAAACTACTCCAGAGCAAAACATGCCCTTCCTAAATTCTGGCAGGTTTTAGAACCTTTACCTTGGACGTTGTTAATGCAGACATGCCTTTTGCTCATGTCCTTTAGTTTCCTCCGCTAACTGATGGATTCAGACACACTGGTAATTACTGCATGCTTTTAAAGCACAGCAGATGAAAGTGCCCATGAAAATAATAATGCTTGATAATGTTTTCCTGGAAAGAAAACAGCTGTAATAACCCTCAGCATATTTCATTCAAAGATCTCAAAGCACGTTCTTACCTTTATTTTATGTTTGTGTTCTAGTAATACCTTTTCTTCTGCTTGCTTCACCCAAGGAATGAAAGCTCACTATGACAGGCACCACATAAACATACGTTAAAACAATGATTTCTTTTTAGACAATTTACAACCCAGGAAAGTATTTGTTCTCAATAAAAAAATGATGGAAGTACAAGGTAGCAGTTGGGTAATTAGTATATGAGTAGAACAACCATTCTATGACATGTTACAGCATGCCTGCTGCCTAGCTGTTCAAAAAATAACCAATTGGGTGTCAACACAGACCTGCTGTATACGTAGAAGACGCTAATTTTACAGGTATGGAATGCCAGAGCAGAAATCCTGAAAATGACATATCCACGATTCATATAATAATCTGGTGAGAGGCTTCAGAATGAAACCTAGAGCTACAATCCACAAATCTAAGCATTACTTTGCATCCTACTCTAATGCTGCATTCATCACACTGAAGCACATTTAAAATCAGAAGTGTGGCATTTTACAAGAGCACTCTACAGAATTCAATTTATTCAACTATGACAAGTCAAAGTGCCAGAATAAACCACAAAGGGAACTATAAAACGTGATTATAAGTGAAGCATTTTTCCCCATGGATGCATTATCTCTACAAGTTCGGAATTAGATCTGCAACGGATGTTTAGACTAAGGCAAAAGAGCAAATAACAGAAACGGTGAGAGGGTCGGAGTACAATTGTGAAGAATAAGGCTACGACACCTCTGTATTTAATAATTCTTGAACAGGTCTTCGTATTCTCAAGCTGGGCCAACTGTTAAGAGGGTAACAACCATGCAAGTCAGACACACACGCTTCTGTTTGTAATCGGATATCCACATCAGCACTGACAGCATTGACAGAAAAGGGGAAGGATGGCCCTGTAACAGGTAAGAGAGCTCCCTCCGTTCATGGCTGTGACACTGATTTACTTTGGGATCCTGTGCATCTCCTTTAAATTCTTTTTGCCTCACTGCACTGGTACTTACAGATGTAGCTTTAAGATAGAAAACTGTTATGAGCTTTGAGTGACAACTGTTTTTAATAATGTACAGTGGTAACAGCTTTTTTTCTGTTGTAAATGTAGAGATGAGCTGAAATTTCCTTGAGGGGGAAAAAAAAAAAGAGTGAATGTGCTGTGCTCTTCCTTTTGGTAGTCAGTAACAGCAACCAGGGGTTTGAGATAATCATGAAATGACAGCCAGTATAAGATCCAGTTCATGCTGTGAGGAAGGACTGGTCGGATACAACACTATGAGGAACCCAAATACTGGAATCATAAGATGGACCCCCTTCAAGAAGTCCAGGAAAGCCTCTAAAGATTCACTGAACACAGAGATAAGATGATAACCCTGAAGCGTGTTTAGATGAAGAAGAACCAGGTCGCTCTGAAAACCAGAACCATTAAGGCAGGGCTCTGTTGAGCTAACCTTAACTAATGCAGCTAAGCCTTGAAGAAATCCTAAATGACAGTCTGGAAAAGAGATTAGCCTCAAATATACTACACATTTAGATTTCCTAATTTTTTGCTTTCTCTTTTTTTCACCAGCATTCCTAACTCTGTAGTCAAACTCCTACTCTTTATTTGCTGGCACACAATTTATTTTACGTTATGCTTGCATTATATCTAAGTGCATTGAAACAAAACTGACAGTATTAAGTACATTGTTTTCATGGAACCAGTAAGTGTAAATACAGTAGTCTCATAGACAAACCTTTTGGGACACATGCAACTTACTACAATATTAAGAGACATTCCTGCTACACCTGCAAGAAACAGACTGAGGTCTGGTATCAAGCACACAGGATTGGAGGAAAATTTCTTCAGCAAAAGTTTCAGTGTCTCTCTGGAAGGAGGCTGACAGAAATAAATCCTCCTCAATTCTTAATATTTTATTTCATAGAAGTTCCATAACAGTTTAGTTCTTGTTAAATCCTCAGGAATAGAAATCCAGTGATGACACGAAGATATCTATTTTAATTTATGAAAAAGCACATTCCTATTTCTCAGTCACAGTGAAAAGCTTGAAACTGTAATATTAGGCAGGCTCACAATTAGAAGGAATATAAAGAAACTCCCAAAGTTTTTAGGGGGCGTGTTTTTTGTGTTTTTTTTTTAATCGCACAACGCTGTGTGTCCTAATTCTAAAACTGCAAATGAGAAACAATGGAAACAAAGCTGTAGCTTCTTAAGATTGGCGGTTGCTCACAATACACTACATAACTGTGCAACAAATTATATTGTATTACTGAGAATGAGGCTGGGTTGTGCTGCAGCGTGGTTTACTTAATTAGGAAACATCTTCCTCTTTCAATTATAACTAGCCTTGTGTAGCAGCTTAATGCCCTAGGGCATGTGTGGCCAGAGTTGCCATTTTTCCCTACAAAAAAACAAGTAACTAACTACTTGCCTCCATTAAGTATTTCACAATGCTTTCACAGGAGGTGCAGTGTTCTAGCCATACTCTAGAGAAATAATCTTCTGCCCGTTTACATTTCAGCTGGATGCAGTACAGCTACCTGCTTCCCCTACATCAGCCGATTGGAGTTGCTGAATGCTTTGGAACAGCATTCGGGTACGCTCGAGGTCTGTTTCACCTCCGAAATTGCCACACTTATCAGCAACTTGACAGAGTAGTTCATTTGGAGGCAAACAATGTAAGTTAGAGAATAAAACAATGTAATAGTGCCCAGTCAGGGCACTTCATCATATGAATTGCCATATTTTCACCTTTGTAAATGAATGTATGTTATAAACCGTTCAATATCTTTTAGTTATCCAATCTAATTTGATCCAGGGTGGCAATTAAGACCACAAAACATACATATGCGTGGACATCAGCGACCTCATCTCTCCAAAGGCCACACAATAAAAACCTTCCAAAGAAAAATGACTAGCCTCTAGTCATGAAGCTAAACAGATAGCTAAGCAGATAGCATTTTGGAAACATGTGCCAGGGACTGATCTTACACAGAGGAGAAATTTATTTCTATTAGGAAATATTAATGTTGTACAGAGCTTCATAGAAAGAGAATAAGGACCGTTTGATATTTATTTAGGAACTCCAAGAAAAAAACAAGTTATCTGTTTATTTGCAAACCTATACCAGAAGAAAAAAGCATAATGTTTAGCAATAATTTGTATCATTACTGCAGAAAGGGGCCAGGGATTGAATGAGCAATGGATATTGAACTATCTTCTGACTTGGGGAATTTTCCCTGTGATTCCACATTGCAAAACATTACAGGAAGTTTGTTCTGCCACTGGCCTAGCCATGCTTTTTTCTGTTGATAGAGGTGTACTTGTGGGTGTTATCCACCTAATAAAACTAAAGGTTTATAAAAATACTGGTTGCATTCTCTGGTGATTCACACCATCTGCAAATCTCATAACTCCAAGTGTAAGTCAGCAAGGAGTTTGCCCCAGTTTAAACACATACTGAACAGATGAGATTGTGATGACAACGTATGTTTCAGTACAGCTACAACTGCAATGATATTTATAAAATTTGTTTTCATTACCCACACTCTCTGTGCTCATCTCTCCAGACAATAACAGCTTTGAATAATGAAGTATTCACATAAGATTGAACCTGAATTTTGTTTTCTTCCTATGCTTATGCAACCATCAAACTGAAAATTTCACTTATTAATGGTAGGAATGAGTTATGATCTCTCATTTTTAGGGAAGATTTTTTTTTAATCACTGAGCTCTTACAGAAATATATTTTAATTGAGAATGTCATGTTTTAGGGTGGCAGTGGAGTTGGTGTGGGTGTGAATTCAGTGACAGCAAAGAAGTTGGATATTATTGCTTATTGGCATCTCAGAAATGTGAAGATAAAACAGAACACTAACCACAGAACAGTAACACTTAACATATGTTTCCTTGCCACCACCCTGTCAATGCACCACAATCCCCTCTTGAAGAAACTGTCTTTAATGGTTCATTTAATCGATTTGTCTACCCCTCCACTCTCATACACAGCTTTCACAGTACCCATACCGGCAGTTCACAGGCTGTCTGCAAGTCAGCACGTGGACAGAAGTGGACAGGTTTAGGAGCATGCTGTGCTCCTAAACTTCATGCCTGCCCATCAACTGCTGTATAGACATATTTACTGTTTTTGGGAAATAGTGTCGAACATTTATCATGTCTGAACCATGTTGATGCAAGCTGGGTGAGTTACTTCATTGGATTTTGTTGAGCAGAAGCAGAAACAGACAAAACGTGTGAGAGACAGTCGCAAAAAGGACCTGAAATGGAATGTAAGTCACTGTCTTGACATGATAGAGTACGGGGAGCCCATAGAGAGATGCAGAGAACAGTGACATCAACAAAGGAGCTTAGCTATGGTATCCACCTGGCAGAAACCTATGTCCTCCGCACTCGCCAGAATGGATGTGGCAACCCAGACAGAGCTCCCAAGAAAACATGCAGCCATGCAGTTCTCAGGCTGCAGAGAGTGCCAGAGCCTTTCGCTGGTAACGGATGGCAGCAGTGAGAACAGCTATGCGAGGTGTGACCAGGTGGATGATCTGCTCAGCCTGGTGGCAGAGCTATGAGAGGAAGTAGAAAGGTTAAGGAGCATCAGGGAGTCTGAGAAAGAGATAAGACTGGTGGAACCATGTTCTGCCCTCCCTGAGACAGAAACAGGAACAGCCACCAGAAAAAACTCAAGATCAAGGGGATCCTGTATCCTCCCCCACCAGGCTGAAGGCAGTAGTTTAAAGGAAAGGAGTGAATGGAGGCAAGTCCACGCTTGGAGTGGCAGGCGAACCCCCACCTTGCCCACCTCACCTTCCCAGGTGCCTCTGTACAACAGGTATGAGGCTCTGGATGTGGAAGGCCAGTCAATGGATGGCATGGATGACGGTCCATCTACACCAGAGGTGTTGCCAAGGTCAGAAAGGCCTACCCCCCGTATCATGACCACCTCTATAAGGAAGAAAAGATGGGTTATAGTTGTAAGCAACTCCCTTCTGAGGGGAACAGAGGGTCCAATATGCCAGACAGACCCTCCTCTTAGGGAAGTCTGCTGCATCCCTGGGGCCTGGGCTAAGGACATCACTAGGAAACTTCCTAGCCTGGTACAGCCCTCGGACTATTACCCATTACTGCTCTTCCATGTGGGTGGTGATGAAGCTGCAACATTTAGTCCAAGGGCAATCAAAAGAGTCTTCAGGGCCTTGGGACAGTTGGTAAGGGAATCTGGAGCACAGGTTGTTTTTTCCTCTCTCCTTCCAGTTGCAGGCAGTGACATTGGAAGAAACAGATGCACCCAGTCTATTAATACATGGCTCTGTGGCTGGTGTCACCACCACGATTTGGGGTTTTTTGATAATGGGATGGCCTACATGGCACCAGGCCTGCTGGCGTCAGATGGGATTCACCTTTCTCAAAGGGGGAAGAGGGTCTTTGCTCACAAGCTAGCAGGGCTCATTGACAGAGCTTTAAACTAGACTTGGAGAGGGAGAAGGATAATATCAGGCTTGCCTGGGACAAGCTGTGGGATGACATGCCAAGGTTAGAGGGATGGGATGCTGGCCAGGGCCCTCAGCCTGTTGCTCTGAGACATGCTGGCTACACTGCAGCACACTTGAAGTTTTAGAGATGAGCCGGGGCTCCTGAGGTAATAGGAGCCATCAGGTAAACACCAGTGAAATACCTCAAAGGTATTAAGGGGTGTTCCTCTAAGAAGGTGACACGGTCAACAGCCCAGCTGAAGTGCCTCTACTCTAATGCATGCAGCAAGGGCAACAAACAGGAGGAGTTGGAAGCCACCATGCTGCTGGAAAGCTACGACCTAGTTGCCATTACTGAAACTTGGTGGGACGAATCCTACGACTGGAGTGTGGCTATCGATAGCTACAAGTTGTTCAGAAGGGACAGGTGAGAAAGAAGGGGCAGAGGGGTTGCCCTCTACATCAAGAAATGGATAGAGTATGAAGAGCTGTCTCTGAAGAATAGCCACAAACAGGTTGAAAGCTTGTTGGTAAGAATTAGAGACTGAGGCAGGAAAGGGAACCTTGTGGCTGGTGTCTATTACAGGCTGCCCGATCAAGGGGAGCCTGTTGACAAAGCCTTCTTACTCCAGCTACAGGAGACATCGTGCTTGCAGGCTCTCATCCTGCTGGGGGACTTCAAACACCCTGACATCTGCTGGAAAAGTAGCACGGCGAGCTGTACGCAACCCAGGAGACTCCTGGAACGCATTGAGGATAACTTCTTAAGCCAGGTAATAGACATCCCTACCAGAGGGGATGTGATACTGGACCTGATGATCACCAACCCAAGTGAGCTAATCAGTGATGTCAAGATTAGAGGCAGCCTGGGCTGCAGTGATCACGCACTGGTGGAGTTCGCAGTCCTGAGGGATATGGGTCAGGCAAAGAGTAAAGTCAGGACTCTGAATTTTAGGGAAGCAAACTTCCAGCTCTTCAAGGAGTTAGTCAATAGGACCCCCCCGGGAAACTGTCCTCAGGGACAAGGGAGCAGAACAGAGCTGGCAGATCTTCAAGGACGCTCTCCATAGAGCGCAAGAGCTCTTGATCCGCAGGTATAAGAAATCAGGCAAGGAAGGCAAGAGACCAGCATGGATGAGTCGAGACCTGCTGGTCAAACTAAAGGACAAGAAGGAAATGCACAGGCAGTGGAAGCAGGGACAGGTATCCTAGGAAGAGTATAGGGGTGCTGACAGGTTGTGTAGAGATGGAGTCAGGAAGGCCAAGGTGCCAATGGCGCTGAACTTGGCAAGGGATGCAAAGAATAATAATAAGGGCTTCTACAGGTATGTCAGCCAGAAAAGGAAGGTCAGAGAAAGTGTACTGCCCTCGATGAGCAAGACTGGCAAACTGGTAACAACAGACGAGAAGGCGTCTGAGGTATTCAACAACTTTTTTGCCTCATTCTTCACTGGCAACCTCTCTTCCCACACCTCTTGAGTGGATGGACTGCAAGGCAGGGACTGGGGAAGCAAAGTTCCTCCCACTGTAAGAGAAGATCAGGTTCGTGACCACCTGAAGAACCTGAATAAGTCTATGGGACCCGACGAGATACATCCCAGAGTCCTGAGGGAATTGGCTGATGGAGTTGCCAAGCCGCTCTGCATGTTATTTGAAAAGTCATGGCAGTCAGGTGAAGTCCCTGGTGACTAGAAAAAGGGAAACATACCACCCATTTTTAAAAAGGGTAGAAAGGAGGACCCTTGGAACTACTGACCTGTCAGCCTCACCTTTGTGCTTGCGAAGATCATGGAACAGATCCTCCTAGAAGCTATGCTGAGGCACATGGAGGACAGGGAGGTGATTCAAGACAGCCAGCATGGCATCACCAAGGGCAAGTCCTGCCTGACCAAACTAGTGGCCTTCTATGATGGAGTGATTATGTCAGTGGACAAAGGAAGAGCTACGGATGTCGTCTATCTGGACTTCTGTAAAGCCTTTGACATGGTCCCCCACGAGATCCTTCTCTCTAAATTGGAGAGATATGGATTTGATGTGTGGACTGTTCAGTGGATAAGGAATTGGTTGGATGGTCGCATCCAGAGGGTAGTGGTCAATGGCTCAACGTCCAGATGGAGATCAGTGACAAGTGGTGTCCCTCACGGTTCCATACTGGGACCAGTACTGTTTAATATCTTCACCAATGACATAGACAGTGGGATCAAGTGCACCCTCAGCAAGTTTGCAGATGACACCAAGCTGAGTGGTGCTGTTGACACAACTGAGGGATGGGAGGCCATCCAGAGGGACCTGGACAAGCTGGAGAAGTGGGGCCATGTGAACCTCATGAGGTTCAACAAGGCTGAGGGCAAGGTCCTACACCTGGGTCAGGGCAACGCCCGGTATCAATACAGGCTGGGGGATGAAGGGATTGAGAGCAGCCCTGAGGAGAAGGACTTGGGGGTACTGGTGGATGAAAAGCTGGACATAACCCGGCAATGTGCACTTGCAGCCCAGAAGGCCAGCCATATCCTGGGCTGCATCAAAAGAAGCGTGGCCAGCAGGTCGAGGGAGGTGATTCTGCCCCTCTACTCTGCTCTGGTGAGACCCCACCTGCAGTACTGCATCCAGCTCTGGAGCCCTCAGCACAAAAAGGACATGGAGCTGTTGGAGCGGGTCCAGAGGAGGGCCACGAAAATGACCCAAGGGTTGGAGCACCTCTCCTACAAGGACAGGCTGAGAGAGTTGGGGTTGTTCAGCCGGGAGAAGAGAAGGCTCCAGGGAGACCTTATTGCAGCCTTTCAGTACTTAAAGGGGGCTTATAAGAAAGATGGGGACAAACTTTTTAGCAGGGCCTGTAGCGATAGGACAAGGAGCAACTGTTTTAAACTAAATGAGGGTAGATTCAGACTAGATATAAGGAAGAAGTTTTTTTATGGTGAGGGTGGTGAAACACTGGAACAGGTTGCCCAGAGAGGTGGTAGGTGCCCCATCCCTGGAAACATTCAATGTCAGGTTGGACAGGGCTCTGAACAACCTGATCTAGTTGAAGATGTCCCTGCTCACTGCAGGGGGGTTGGACTAGATGACCTTTAAAGGTCCCTTCCAACCTAAACTATTCTATGATTCTATGAAAGTGACAGACTGAGAGAACAATTTTTGCTACTCAATTCTTCTCATGATATGAAATGAACCTGAACAAGAAATTTAGCTATGTGGTTGGTGAGTATTTGTTCAAGATCGTTGTTCCTCTTCCCTCATTCTCTTCTGGTTGAACTGATCTGGTTCATGCTACCAAGCAACATAAACACAGCAAGGAAAACCTTTCCCCCTCTGTAAGGGTTCTTCTGCATCGACACCTCCACTGTGATCTCCAATGAGAATGCTCATTTGAGGCCTAAGTAGCTGTTGGTCACAATACTTTCAATATTCTTGTAATACCCTATAAATCATAAGAGGTGTTAACTGTAGAATAATTTTATTGATGGTATAGCCTCTGATATGGCCCAGAGACCATGCATGACACATCAAGTAATGTAGATGTGAGATTTAAACTGCTTTTTAAGTACTGTCTTCCTCCTCCTCACCAGGACCACTATTTGTTAAATTCAGCACATGCAGCATCACAGAAGACTAAAACCAGGTCTGAATCAACCTGACAATCTTCTTTTAACAACACCATAAAGTGCTGACATAAGGCTAGAAGAAAAAAAAGAAATCAAATCACTGGGAAAAAATTCTGCCTGTGATACTAACAAATCCTGTTATACAATACTAAACTACACAGGAGTACACCAGAGAGCAATTTGGCCTACTTTGGCTTGTTAGCATAGGAAAAGGATGGAAGGCAGGTTATGCTATGACAGGAAATATCTTTTTTTCACTTGTCAGTGCTTGAGTGCATTGTTCATTATTTGTTTTTACCAAACATTACTAAGCATCTGATGGGCTGGGGTTTTTAAGCCCTGAAACCAAGAGCTGGCTGCTCAGAGGAAATGGTGTTCACCTCTCGTTTTATATTGTATTGTAATAAATCAATGTCTTCCTACGACATCTTGATTGTCACTGAGCTGCACAGCACAGCTTTCACAGTCTCTGAAGGCAGAAAAGACAGAACTTAACTTCTACTGCAAAACACACAGCCTACTGTTGCACTCTATCATCTACCTCCAGCCCCTCAAAGAAGGGCATCAAATAAAACCATGAAGGTACAGTGATGGGAAAACATCCAGAATGTGTGCATATGCACTTCATAAACATTCTGTAATTATTACTTAAATAGAAAATTAACTTCATGGAAGGGATACAGGCTCAGTTAAGAATATGCACAAAGCTTTTAGATCATACCTGCATTTCTTTGTAACAGAGGGGTTATCAGCTGATTCACTTTTTAAAACACCTGGAGCTGGGTAGACAGGCAGCAAAAGAGTAGTTACCAGATTCCCTTCACAAGTCACTTTCTGTCTTCAGAAGAGGGGACAAAGTAGGCTGTTACCACTCAAGTTAATTCAGGAGAAATGAAATAGGCTAAACAGAGGCTGAGGCTGCACAGCATTGTTGTATATGCTGACAGGAAGCTGGGGGAAAAAAAAAAATCTTTGTTCTAAATTTTGGGGTTAGCTTTCACACCCTTCAGAAAATCTCCAGATCAGTATAACTCTCTGCTTTTCACTTCTTAAAGAGGGAACTTCTATACTCTTATTTTGTACTTACTAAGTAAGATGAGCATTTATGGTGCTACTCACTCATGTTCTTAACAAAAGTGTCTGTACCCAATATTGGATCTGTACTTAAAAGTTCATTAAGGGTTTTTGGCAAGCCTCAGAGCTGCTTCGTGTTCAGGTTCACAAGTTCAATCTATGATCCACTGAAAGAGCACAAAATTATTCATCACGGCTACAACCATAACTATAGTAAACTCAGCATTTCAGCAAGCCAGATACTGAAGCATATTGACTTTTAAATGCTGGAGCTGTGCAATATTACAAGTTTACAAAGCTGTTCTCACTCATGCCCCCAGTTACTATCTTTTTGGGTGTAAAAAGATCTCCAATAATGTAATAGTTCTTCATAAAACAAACTACTTCAATTTACCAGGGATCCAAAATGTGTTGTAATAGAGATTCACTAATATTTACTCGCTCAGGGGCTGGAGGGCATACAGCTGCTCTGTAACCATTATTATCAGTACGAGGTAAACAGTTCAGAGAACAAAATGAAGAAATACGTATTGAAACTGCAGGACTGGAGGATTTAAGGCAGCAGAAATTAAGACTTAAGCTACAGTTTGACCAAAACATGGAAGTCAAAAAACACATACAAACTTTCAAGGAAATGTTTCAGGTCTATTTTAGCCTCCTATTTCATCCACAAAGAATAGCTACCTGTGCTGGTTTTGGCTGGGATAGAGTTAATTTTCTTTATAGTAGCTAGTATGGGGCTATGTTTTGTATTTGTGCTGAAAACAGTGTTGATAACACACTGATGTTTTAGCTGTTGCTAAGTAATGTTTACACTAGCCAAGGACTTTTCAGCTTCCCATGCTCTGCCAGGTGCACAAGAAACTGGGAGGTGGCACAGCCAGGATAGTTGATCCACACTGGCCAAAGGGCTATTCCATACCATGTGACGTCATGCTCAGTATATAAAGCTGGAGGAAGAAGAAGGAAGGGGGGACATTCAGAGTGATGGCGTTTGTCTTCCCAAGTAACCTTAGGTACGATGGAGCCCTGCTTTCCTGGAGATGGTTGAACACCTGCCTGCCCATGGGAAGGAGTGAAGGAATTCCTTGCTTTGCTTGTGCACGCGGCTTTTGCTTTCCCTATTAAACTGTCTTTATCTCAACCCACGAGTTTTATCACTTTTACCCTTCTGGTTCTCTCCCCCGTCCCACCGGGGGGAGTGAGTGAGCGGCTGTGTGGGGATTAGTTGGCAGCTGGGGTTAAACCACGACACTACTGATGATTCTGCACACTAGCATTTTGTTAACTAGCACAAGCAATCAGATCCTCATTTTTAGTAAGAAGAGGATTAGGTGTATGTATCAGAGTTTTCAAAAATAGGTATTTTCGCTAAGTCAGAAGAACAAATATTTTCAACATTTCCAGTAAACTAATTCTGAAAGAACTTCCAGATAGAAGACAAAAAGCAAAATTTTGTTCCAACACTATATTTTTGCTTTGGAATTTATTTTGGTTTTAGGAAAATCAGATTATATGACATAGTTCAACATTCCATTGTATTTATTTTAAAGAAAGCACACTGCTTAGTAGAAATTGAAACATTTTATCTTCCTTTCTTGATCAAAGTCTCTTGTTTGTCCTATAATGAAACAGTAGTGCCAGTAAATGTTATTAATTTATTGTCACTTAATTGTCAAAACAGAATCCAGGAAAGGAAACTGGAGAGGACTTCCTAGGCTGTCAGCTTCAACCCCCAATTTCTGCAGACACCACATCAGAAGATCCAAGTGGTAAATACACCAAGCTTATTTTAAAAACAGGAAGGAGGCATATGATTTCCCTTTTCACGGCTCCATTTGGAACACAGCAGAAAGTTTGGAGCCTTCTCTTAACTTTTAAATTTGTTGCACAGATAACACAAACCATGTATATCATTGCCAAGACTGCTTCATTACAACAGCTACTTAGTAGAATGAGAAGGTTTTATTTTGTGGGAACTTGCATCAAAATTGGCACAACTCCAAAACAATTTATCTTCAATTCAGCAGAAACGCCATCCCAGCTCATGCTAATTGACATTCATACAAACCCACACATACACACGCAAATCTTATGCATTACAGCCCTTGTATGTGAATTAATAACAGAGCTAAATGATGCTGGCACTATATCTCTACTTCATTTTTTTCCAAAAGTGAATGGATTAACTCCTGGGTATCTGGAGCTTTTTATCCTGACACCTGCCAAAAGAAACTAGATCTAACCAATCTCTTTTTTGAAAAAGTCAAAACCTTTTTCTTGCCAAATGTCTTTAAGAGCCTTTATACATCAGTTACATGTATCAAATTATGCCTGCATTATTAACCCCTCACTTCTAACAGTAGGGAGAAGAAAGAAGATCCTTACAAACATGAGAAAAGGGCCATAAATAATATATTAGAACAATAATGAGTGACAGAGAAATAATAATGGTGAAATAAGGTTCCTGTTTCGGGCTTCACCTGGCTATCCAGCAGGGTCAGCTCTCTGTGGCTGAGGGGACATCACACTCTCCCCTTGCCGATCTAAGTAGGGACTGAGTCCAAAAAGAACTCTGTGCCTGCTGCTGCATCCCGAGGGAAGAGGTGTCCCTGACAAGGAAGCGCAGCAGGAATTTCCTCTGAAGACGATTCAGAAAGCAGGGAAATCTACCCAGCGAGTCAAGCTGTGGCCAAAGAGATAAGAAAAGCTGCTTGCACGCTACCCATATGATTGCACCTTAACAGCTTCAGTTTGATTAGGAACTGTTTGAGCAGAGAGGCCTGACACAGCTCTACTCTCCATCCCTGCATCAAAGCCACATTGCAGGAATTTATATATGGCAGGTGTAGGAATTGTCTCAATAGTCAGGAGCTTCCAAATTAGTAATGGAATTCAGTAGATCATCTAGAAATTGGAAAGAGTTTTATACTGGCAGATATCACCACGGCTATTTATGGACTTCAATATCCCTTATTTGTAAAGATAACCCAAAGATGCACTAAAATCTGATTCTTTAGATAGCAGTTCAGATTCAGGAGAATGGTGTTAGAAAGCCCCATAGGCCAAATACCTACAGTATTTGTGTGCGTTTGTACTTCAGATAAGGAACCTATTAACAGAGTAAATATTGCCTGCCTGGTTCACATCACAGTGCACAATGACAATGCACAAATGATGCATTACCTCTCTCTCTTTGTAGCAGGCAGACTACTGCAAAATACGTGCAAGTTTAAACATACATGCCCTGAAAAAGTACTAGAAAAAGTCAGAAAGACAAAACGATCATTCAGCTTAAACATTACTAATGTTGTAATTTTACATGGATATATCAACCTAATAGGTGAAATATGCAACTCCATGTGGCATGTTAGTATCAAAGAATAAACCTTTAATCCTTGCCTATCCTTGACAATGTTCCTTCCCTCACCCCTTCATTTGACTGTTTTTAACTGCTTATCTCTGAAACCCAGCAAGTGCTCTGATATTTGTAACAGCACTTCCCCATTAGCCAGATAGGTATATCAGACAATGTCTCAATGTTATCTCATATGACTTAAGTTCCCTGCCTTTCTCCATAGGATCTCAGCTACAAACCTGCCTGGTATTTCAAGTTGCCATACTGGGGCACATTTGCATCCTAATTATATTTAAAGTGAGGCTTAAATCCCTCTGGAAGATGCAGTTAC
Source organism: Ciconia boyciana (assembly GCF_034638445.1). Taxonomy (NCBI): domain Eukaryota; kingdom Metazoa; phylum Chordata; class Aves; order Ciconiiformes; family Ciconiidae; genus Ciconia; species Ciconia boyciana. The sequence goes on along the minus strand of NC_132936.1, from coordinate 108,525,793 downwards.
ATGATCCATGAAGCAAGGACAGGACATAAAGCAAAATAATTTGGAGTGATCTTTGCACTGTCAAGTATAATTCTAGTGGAAATCAGCCCTCCTGACTTTCTGTTAGTATGAAGAGCTCTTCTCGCCTCTAATTAAAGAGTGACAAGACAGCAGTTGCTTAGAAAGATTATTCAAAATTGCATGAATAGATGGGCAACCTGCCTCAAAAGCCAGAGAATTTTATCCTTTTTGTCGTATTTTATTCCTCATCTATATCCTTTCGTTAAACATCTCCTATTAAAAAAGAAAAAAGGCTCAAATCTTAGTTTTCATCATACCTGCCCATGTAACTCGGCAGCTTGCCAGACCAGTGTATCTGAAATGCTGGTTTTGATGAGAACCTTCACACTACAGCCAAATAAAGTGCAGAGAGGAAAGTGAGATGAAAGGTATTCCTTTATTCTCTTATCTCTCTGCAATGTATTTACTTTTCTGAATATCACACTTATTAATTCACCACATATTAATAAAAGTAAACAATAATAACTAACAATGCCTTGCAGTTATAAATCTCCCTTCAAGGCAATGAAGACCTTAACAAACGCAAGGAAAATATCATTTCCATTTTGTATACAAGAGGAAAAATGAAGCTCAGAGAAATTAAATGATTTACAGAATCAGTGGCAGAAGAACCAAAGCCTCCACATTGCTGCACCATATAAAATGTTAGAGGAAACAAAGAATATTGTCAGTAGACTAATAACATGAGAAGTGAAACTATGCATTTCTGTCTGATTATTGTACTGCTGTTCATCTCTAGAGCAGAGCATTGCTTTAAGCAGTGCCTTTCTGGATTAAGATTGCAAATGGTTTTAAATCACTCAAGGGCAGAAAATTGTTCTATTTGTCAGATTTCACACTAACAATTGTATGGCATTTCCTTGCTCTACTTAACTTGAATTTTATATGCTGCCACTATTAAACAACTCTCCACGCAAAAATCTGAACACGTTGCTAATGCAAACAAAGGTCTTGTGGCTCCATCCAAGGCTGCACAAATATACACCTGAGCACCTAGTCTTCATCTTTTTATTGAAGTTCTTTTGTCTGTAAAAGGGTGTTACATTTAGGCCAACATGAATTAAACATTTTAGACTCTAACTGGAGGCTTAAGCTAACTTAACAGTCATGAAAATCTTACTGTAATTTCTCAAGTATTTAAGCCAGGTCTTAAGTCTCTTCCAATAGAAACTCCAATATGCAAAATTAAAAACGCATAATCTCCATTCTGCAAACATGATTCAAAAGGCTTTCCTATCTACCTATGGAAATGTAGAGGTATAATTATACTACTCTAATTAAATATTGATGAAAATCCATAGAGGATGGCTCCCTTGCCGTGAGCACACGTGCAAAAACATACCAGTCTGTACAGTTACACCACTGTATTCCCCTGCATAACCAAAAACTATACAAATTAACAAAAACCCCAAAACTATACAGATGAACAAAAGCAGTATTATTGCTTCAGCTATACCAGATCAGATTTCCAAGTCTGCAGAGAGGTGCAGGAGAAACCATTAAGAATAATTATTTGGCAGTCACCTGAAACAGTCCACCTATTAGTACAAGAATGAAAAACTCCGTCCACATTGTGAAAGAGACAGAAATTTATCTTCAGGAATACAACCACACTGTACAGAGCTTTGAATGGAAAGTTACTATCTCTATGAGTTACTGGTTATTATTGCAACGTTGCAGACAACAATTTGGAAAAGCAACCCAATTTCTGAATGTAAAGAATTCACTTCTTGTTATTAGTTTTGACAAAACCTCTAAAAAAACCTCAGCAGCTGCAAAATTCTGTTGCGAACACAATGTTCCCAGAAGGATGATTTGACAAGCATCTATTGACTGATTTCTACAACTGCTATGAAAGGGGCTTTTTAAAATCATTTCATCCAACTGCAAAGAGAAACAGTTTTATTGGCTAACAACAGGATTCCGGACACAGATTTCACTTGCTCACCACAGACACTGAAATATGTTCCCAGGTTATCCTGAAACTGAAAGATGTCAACTCTCTCCTTCAGGAGAGAGAAAAAAGTCCCACCTATTCCCCAAATACAGAGTTCAGAGATTACCTGAGCTTGTACCACAACTTTATACCCACTCACTGTCTTCCAGTCTAGACCAGCTGAAATCCAGCCAGGCAAAAATCAGCTGCGCACACACAAACTGCAGTTCATTAAGAGAAGGAAGACAAGCAAGCAAGCTGTGCAGGACGGATGATGCTAATATAGCTGTACAGAGCCTGTTTCTAAATAGGCTAATAGTTTTGATCCCTGCAGCTAGAATACATTTCAAAACAGACCTCAAGTGGAGGAGGAATTTTTAAGGTAAGTCCAGACTGCCATGCTTCCCTCCTGCCCCAAAAGATTTCATCATTTTGTTGTCACGATTTTTTTTTTTTAAACCTTACATTACTGCATTCAGTACAGGGAAAGAGTTCAGAAAGTAGCAGTATTCTGCAAATCAAATACACTCCTTAACTTTTTTTTGAAGGGACACAAACAGTTATTACTAATATTAAGAAAAAACACCCACATTTTCAATTAGCAACAAAACTGGTGAATACACCACATCATTCTGAACAGAAAAAAAACTTGCATGTACATGGAGATGCATTCCTTAAGTTTAATTACATCCAGTGTGGTAGAAACAATTCTTCTGCCTCAGTTGACTTAAAAATCATGTCTTCTCTCTCTCACAAGAGAACCTGAACCACCAGGCTACTCATTTTTTTGAAACATGGATAACAGTGTCATTTCCACTGCTGGTATCATGCTACAGTGCGTAACTATACATTTCACTGAAGGGATTAGAGAGGCAAGAGTCCTGCTCTTATTTTTCTATATAAGAATTTTGTACAATGTGAGACCATTCCCTCTAGCAGGATACCTGTCTCTGGAGACTCTATGGGTCAGTGGTGAAGCTAATGTCAGGGTCGGAATCAAAGGCAGCAGATCTGAGGTTGGCACTCCCAAGTGGTTGTATACGTGCTCTTCTCCTTCTACCAACAAACACTTACAGAGGATTTGACAATGTTTCCCACCAGCCCAAACAGCCCAAAACCTATGCACCTTCACAGGCTATGGGAAATACAGGTTGAACCTCTGCAGCAAAGGGAACTGAGTATAAATCTTCCCATACTCCTTGTAATTTCGACACAAGCATGCTGCCAATATTCTGCCCTGCATATGGTCTCCTCCTCCTACATGCAATGGAGTATCTTATGTGAATTCTTTCTAAAACAAACAGGTTTTTCCATTTAGATAACAAGATCAAAACCTTTTAAACATTTCAGTATCTAACCGCTTCTGATTTCTTCAGTTCAGCACCAAAACCCCAAGATCAGTTACTCACAGAGCACCAGCGACAACAAATTGACATCTCGTATCAGGAATGCTGTCACTTGTTAGTTAGGTACTAACTTGATCTGATAGTCAGGACTGTCTTGAAAAGCAAACAATCTGTTACAGCGTGGATTCTCAGTCACGGCCATACATTCAGCAAGCTAAAAATGGGCATCCTAGCAAAGGTCATACAGACTCTTGCACCAGCTTTTTCTTCTGTCCTGGAAAGGATGCAAACAAAGACCATATCTGCAGATAAATTGAACAAGCAGATGTATAAAGCTAGGCCAAAGCTTCACCCCTAGTCTTAATCTCCTCAATGGGCCAAGAGAAAATTATGGGAGTTTGGATCCAAGCTCTACAGCTGAGGTGTTGCAGATTCATGGCTCTGATTCAGGTAATGGCTAGTGCAGATGAACTGGTTTGCAAACCTCTCAACCAACCAGGGTGAGAAGAAAACAGCATTTTTTTCTATCCACGCCTAGGAGAGGCTGGGGAACTCTGCTTTCAACACAAGAGAGAGCACTGCTTTGCCCTTGCTTCTCTTTATACCAAATTCCATACCAACTAAGAAAGCACAATAAGAAATGAAACGACTAAGATTTATTTCTCACTACCTCTATATCACAGATTCATTGCTACAGATTTGTACATCTTCTACTTGTACGGGCCAAATTCTTCACTACCCAGCTTTTTCCACACCAAACTGGGGACAGGGTAGACTTGAGTTAGTGAAAGACCTAATACAAAAGGCTGGCCAGATACGGAAGCTAGGAGGAAGGGTGGTAGCCTGGTCACATTGGACCGATAGCAGCTTAATTCTGGCTGGAGGCAATCTAACTGGCTACCTATAGATGTGAGAGGGTGTATTCTTCTGTCCCTGTTTTTCCTCGAATTTACAAATAATTTCTAATTTACCCCACCTTAAATGCAATGTGCTCCCATGCAATGTTTCTACTTGCCTTTTTCTTCTCATCAAACCTACAGTACAGGGGATATGTGAGGAGAAAGACACAGACACATTAAAGATCCATCTTCATAAATTATTCTCAAAAGGAACTGAAGCACTTTTTCTATTAGTTAACAGCACAAAGCTGATAATCCTAAAGCTAGGAACAAACAGGATGCTTCTGCAAAATAATTTCAGGGAAAGGGTAGTAAACAGGTGGGAAAATATACCAGCATAGATACAACTAGAAAAAATATTTGCTCCGAAGAAGGAGGTAAGAGAATGACATCAAAAGAGAAGATTTTTTTTCCAATATTGGTAAGATAAGTCATTGATGAGAGATCGGCCAGTTGGCTAGCGCTGTCTCTAAGCCAGTTTCCAATCTTATCACCACACCACAATTTATTCTATTCCTGAGCTTTCAAAGATTCCTACATATTGTTACAAGTTATTATTTTGACATTTTTAATTTCTGTTTCACTGATATATGCTTGGAGAAGTATTACCCTCCTTTCCCCCACACACTCCTTACGTTGAGTTCTCTTCCATCTCCTCACAGGTTTCACATTGCTGTTGCTACTTCTTTTCCCCTCTCTCATGTTTTCCATTCCTACCAGCAGTGATTTATGCACATTCACCAAAATCCAGGAAACACATAAGGGCATCTGGGTTCTTTTGCTAAAAAATCTGTTCAAGCATGTCACGTATTACACCATACCCACACTGAAGACTCATTACACAGGCTGTCCAAAAATATCCACCACCTGAATTCAACCATACCTTCTGGATTCAGGCAGCCTTCTCTTCTCAAATAATTGTCTCCCAAACAAGAATTCTGTGTTCTCAATCTTCCCTCCTGTTAATCCCTTACTCATACGTATATTTTCTTCCTCTCATTTGCTCTTTCCTTCACATCTTTCTCCCTGGACTCCTCCTTCCCACTGTCCCATTTCCCCCCTTTCCACACCAGTTTTATTCCCCATTACCCACTCAACAGTGGAGTCCTACCAGTGCTGTCTCAGAAAGGAGCCCACTGTGGGGTGGCAGGCAGAAATGCTGCTGGATCTGTGCTTCCTGCCTCTCAGTGGCACTGCAGGAGCCCAGCTGGACCAGCAAGAGGCAGAACAAGGGAACAGGGGCTCTTCTATTGCAGGCAGCATCAGGCAGGGTGACCAGATTCAAGATCTTCCCAAGTTTTTTTTCTTTCTTTCCCAAAAAGAGGCGAGGCAGAACTTGGAGGAAATAACTCCAAGGCCAAGACACACACACCAAATGGCCATCAGCCACACAGCTGTGTTTGCAGAGATAAGGCAAGGTGAAGCAATACAGCAGCAATGCAGCTGTGGTTGCAGAAACAGGGCAAGGGGAAGGGATACAGTAGACAGTAAAATGATCAAACCTTGAGAGTAAAATAACAGCAGCCCAAAAAGCATCTTCAGCTGTTCACCTATGTTCTTATGAAACTCATTAATTACAGGAGCATGATTAAGGCTAAGGATAAATTTCAGCACAGCTCCAAATAGGCCTGCCACTTAAATGATCAGCAAATCAATTTTCTGAAAGATCTGCTAATAGTGTTTATATAATACTGAGGGAAGAACAACTCTGAAGCACACGCAATCAAATTGATCTCAGTGGAGCCTTCATTATGCTTGCTTATAAATGCCCATGCTGTGAATGTACAAGGCAGTTTATACTTAGATGGTGATACAATATGAACTATTTAGCCAGAACTCATAATGCAATAAAAAAAATAATGCAACAGAAGATTGACTAAACAATCAAACACTTGAAACAGTGACTCACAGCATGAAGATGGTTGGCATTTTAAATGCGTTCAAAAATCAAATGTCATTCCATTCAAAAAAATGGCGTTTGTATCAATAATGCCTGGCACTTGCACAGTATCTGTTATCAGAGAATTACAAGGACCATAACTTACTAATTCTCACCATTTTACTGTAGATCTCCTTAATTTTTTAAACTTCAGTTCCTCCAGTGATGTGCTTAGCTTAGACTTCCAGCCGTATTTAAAAAAAAAATTAAAAAATCTGATAGATAGAATATGGCATGACCCGCAAAAGCACAGAAATACAAAAGGACCCAAAACCAACCCAAAATAGGTTTTTCATGACCTATTGCGTTGGTGAGGAGTTGCAAGCAGTGTCCTATGGGACAACTCAATGAAGGTACTATTTCTTCATCTCCCTTATGTTTTGCTTCATGTGCTCAGATTATCAAAACTGGAGCTGCAAGTTCAGTACTCCTGCAGTATCTTGCTGAGAAAACCTACTTCCATTGTAAACGTTTTGTGATTTTTCAGTGCCTTTTAACGTAACTTTTCACAATGACATTCCTAAAATAAACCCTTGCTTTATATAGTAATACTTTTTCAATGGGAAGTGGAAAAAAATATAAAGACTCTTGTCCTGCCTTCAAGAGGTGCATTGATGTTCCTCTGAATTCTCCTGGGCACACTATGAAACACTAAGCAAGAGGAAGATGCTGTGTCCCAGCAGAAAAGTTTTGTACTCAAACTGGGGGGACAGGATGGGCAGACTACAAGGTGAAAAACTGGCTGTACCATCAGACTGAAAGGGTAGCGGTCACTGGTTTGAAGTCTGACTGATGTCCAGTTAGGAGTGGAGTTCCTCAGGTATCAATACTGGAGCAAGTCTTGTTTGACATCTTCATCAATGACTTGGAAGATGAGACATATGGGACAAGTTTACAGATGACACTAAACTGGGGAGATCAGCTGACATACTGGAAGGCACAGCTGCCATTAAGAGCAGCCTCGACAAGCTGGAGGAATTGGCCAACGAGAGCCTCATGATGGACAACCAAGACAAGGACAAAGTCCTGCACCTGGGATAGACTATCCACATAAAACACTACAGCCTGGGAGCAACCCAGCAGAAAAGGACCTGGCCATTCGGGTGCACAAAATACGTTTGGAGCACATGACATACAAGGAGAGACTGAGGGAAGTGTGTTTAGCTATAGCAGGATCTGATTATTGTGTTCAGTTTCCTGGGGTGGGTTAGAGACAGAAGTCAGCACAAAGCTTTTCTCAGGGGTGTGCACCAAGAGGACAAGACACAAAAGTCAGAAGTTGCACCCAGAGAAATTCCAGCTCTGTGAAAGAAATGTTCACAGTGGTCAAGTACTGGAACAGGTTCCTGGAGAGGCTGTGGACCCTCCACCCATGGAAGAATTCACAAGTCAGCTGGACAAGGCCCTGAGCAGCCTGGCCTAACTCTGAAATTAGGCCTGCCTTGAAGAAGAGATTTGACTAGATGATTTCCTAGGTCCCTTCCAATCTAAACTATTCTATGACCCTTTCGTTATTTCTTTTAACAGGAACTGGGTATTTCTGAAGGTGTAATTATTACCACGGAACACAGGAACCATTCTGTCAATAACATTGCATCTTGCTCTCTGCACAGCATCATGGTCACAAATGGAATTTTTTTTATGGGCATTTCCAACTGTGAAACACCAGAACAAGTTGACCTAGTAAATCAAGTAGTATTTGACATTACTATACCTTTTCCTCATCAGGTGACTCTGTCCTGTGATTTTAAGTGACTATTCCTTTGCAGAGTGGAAATAATAACAATTCTTACCTGTTTCATATGGGAAAAAACTTTTCTTCCACAGAAAGTGGAAGTGTTTTCCAAACCACCAACCTGCAGAAGAGTAAGTCTCTCACTATCCCCAGTTTATGACTTTAGTGAGACCTAGTTTCATTGCCTAGTAGAGTCACCTCCAGCTGTCAGCAGCAACACTGGTTATACATGAACTGCATGTTAGAAGCACTGAGGAAGAGGAACAGGTCAAATACAGGTCTAATATTTCTAAGGAGAAGATTCTTATTCTCTGCTGAGCTTCATCCTCTTTCTAAAAAATATTTTGATACAAGGATATTTATGTTGGGGTGGGAGGGAATCAACTAAGTCAGAGGTCTGAGGGTTGAATACAATGTTTTAAGTGTGTTTTAATGTAGTATGTGGTGGCTGAATAAACAAATATATGTAACAAGACCTATAAACTCACGCCTCAGACTCAATCTAAGAGTTGTACTCATGGTTTAATAAAGTATGACAACTATATTGCCTTGCTTATTAACAAGCATAACAGTTTTAAAAAAAGCACTAGAAATACATTATTTACCAATTGGGATATAAAATCCCTTTAGTAAGTAGATTTTCCAACTAATCTTAAGACCAAAAAAATAACGGCTATGTGACAACCAAATAATGTTTAAATAGTCCTCTGCACATTTTTGTGGGAGACTCAAGACTCCACAGAATAATTTATTTTACACAGATAATGGAGTCACTATGACTTGTGAAGCATCTGGAATTACAGCCAGTGGCAACCACTCACAATTTAAAACCTTCCTCCAAATAAATCTCATCATGACAGTTCAAGCATACACAGAGATCCAATTTAATCTTTCCACAGCATTTAAGTCTGTGGTAGAGCCCAAAGACTTCTATGATTTTTTTAATTATTGTTTAAGCATGACAAGGTAACTAAACTGAAATATACTTACTTTCCAATATAAAAAATATAGTTTGCTCCACAGCCTGTGCTGCCTGACCTAATATCTGTCTGTCAGCATTAATGTGACAAACTTCTGCAAGAAAAGTTGTAAGGGAACCATCAAGCTATATTATAGCCAGACCAATCTGGCTGTGCTCTGTTTTTAAAAAGAGTGGAAATATCAGACTCATTCCTTAAACTGTCATGAGTATGAAACCTTCGGGGACAATGTGCTTAGCCGCTTAGAGAAGAAAAAATATCTTAAAGAAATATGTATAACATACAGCAACAGCATTTGTGCTCCTGTCCATCAAACCTTAATCTGATTTTATTTTTGATCACATAATTATCTAATATTCTCAGAGAACTGAATTAATGACTCATTAAAGGACAGCACTGAACTTCAATATCTGAAAGAAAATTTAAGCTTGACCACAAGTCTGTCAGGAAATTACTTGCTTTTCAAGACAGGCTCTAAAGCGTGGTGAAGGGGTTCAGTTAAGATGACTGGCAGCCTTTACTGAAGAGAAGCACAGGTTCAAGTGAGCTCATGGATCTCTCTACTGGTTTCAGGTAAGACAGATAGTTATCCTCCAAACCAAAGTAACAGAAACAATAAGACACCGATACACAGAGAACATTGATAGACTAGCACCTAGTTTGTGACCGAAGTGCTTTGCTCAACTGAATTTGCTATGAACCCAAGCTTTAAGTTCTCTTGTGTACTTTTTATGTATCTTTAAAATTAAGGTTGTACCATTTATCAAAAATTAGACTAGGAATTTTATGAGGAAGCCTAAGTGAGTCAGGTACTGAATACTCACCAAATTCCACATATATAACTCTTGGAGAGCTTTCGAATTTTTTACCTAAGCTACTGCAACTTGAGTACTAATAAAATATGGTCCACATCACCAGGACAATACAGTGACAAATAACAGAAGTGGCAACATCTTATATGTACACAGCACCATCTGTCATAAAGCAAAGGCATTTTAGGGATATATGTTAAATAAAATGACGTGCAGTACTTGGAGTTCAGTTCTATTACCCACACTTAGTAAATGAGAAAACAAGGCATAGATAATTCAAGCTGTCTGCTAAACCTAATACATAAAGCCAATAGCAGAAACAGCACTGAATATAGATTCCAAGGGCTGCTTTCCCTGGTGTTTGCAAAAAAGGATGCTTTAATTTAAAACTAAAAGTCAATCTTAGCCTATATTACTCTGTTCAGTCACTGCCTCCCACTGTTTTTAAGTATACCTGTGAACTTGTAACTGTTAAGTCAAGCTAAAGTCATTAAGGTAGTTTGTCAGGATTAATACTATCCTCACACTTCGAAAGAAAAATAAGGGGGGGGGGGGAAGGAGGGGAGGGGAAGCATAAACCAAAAAAATTTCCATGCTCTGCTGCTTTATTCTTCTTATGCTTGGTTCAAGTAACTGTCACCAATTCCAGTGCACACAACTCTTTGTCATGCCAGAGAGCTGTTCCCAGATTCATTTGAATTCACAGTTATATCAGAATCCTCCAAAAGCCCATCAAATTTGGTACAACTTCTCAGGCAGGCACCATTAATTTTTTCACTGCCATGACACTCCTAATACTTTCTGGCAATCCTGAAGTACTACTGGTTATGAAGCAGTTGCACACATTCAAAGATATGCTGGTATGAGTTCAAAAAGCGATGGCCCACCACAGAAATTCTTTTTTAAAAAATAGTAATGTTCTTCGTATTTATTAATTGTTTTACTTTTTAAAAAGTATATATAAAATGGAACACTTCGAAAAGCTCTTTTCTTAAAGCTTTCCTTAAAAGAATCTCAAAGCAGATAATTTCATCTTAAAATATTAAAAAAGGAAAGGACTTGGATTACTCAAAACCAATGTATTTGAAGAGAATAGTGCTGCAAGACTTCACACAAGCATGTCACATTTTAAGTGATGACAAGTAAACCACAATTTGGTCAACTTCAGTCCACTTCAGACAACTCAGTGGAGCTACAGCAGAAATGAATGTGGTATGTCAAATCTTGTTGGGAGTTCAAACAGACTTGACATAGCTCAGTTGACTGTTAACAGGCAGCTAAATCGTAGTTCAAGATAGTTTAGGAATGGAGTAAAACTGATGAGTAAAAAGCTCTTTATAAAAAGACAAACAAGGGCTGAGGACAGCAAAACAAAGCATCTGTGATCGTTAGTAAGAACACCATTTACTCTGTTCTTGAGTTTACAGTGTGATCAGATGAGGATATAAAATTATGTAGTTAGTAGACCAAATTCTGCTGTTAGTTGTATCATGCAATCCCCCCAAAATATGCTCAGCGGCATTATTCCAGATAAGAGGACACCTTGGCCAAAACACATTCAAATGATAGCTCAGCTGGTAAAGCAAACAGAGCACTATTGAAACTGCATTTCTGCAACAAGTCACATGCAGTATATACTCAGATCAACTGTACTCAGGTATCTCTATGTATTACTTCGCCCCCTCCCTCCCCAAGATATTCACTCACCAAAGTTCGCTCAGTATTTTGGCACTCGATAACTTCATTTAAAGACAGTCTCATTTAGCTTGTATACATTCAGCTAATAAGGCTTCAAATACAACCAACTTTACCAAACTATATACTTACGAGAATTCAAATGCAGGGAAAGGTTTTAGGCCTCAGATGGAAAAGTTTTCCTAAATTTTGAAAGAACTAATTCATAGTGTTACATAAAGTTTACTCTGAACACCAAAGGAGTTGTTTGAAACAGCTTATATAATTCTATAATGGGAATGTAAGGTTTTATTGAATTCCAGGTTAGAAGGAACCAAGCAGAAAGGTCACCATACTCTGCTAAATTCTCTAGTACTTCTGCACAACAGTGGCATGAAAACATACACTTCTACATGATGTTTCTAATATTGTGTCATTACAGATAGAGGTAATCTGGTCATTGAACAACTGAAATGCTTAAAACATTCCCATTCCAGAGTGTGGTATTGGTACTATGTAGTACATGGAGAATTCGATTTTTCAACCCTTTTCTTTCATCTTATATGTATGAGTGAAATTCCAGCAATAATACATTACGATAAATCTTGTGCATATTTTAAACAAATGTTTCTGATAGCATCTAATTTGTTTTTTGGGGTTTTTTTATCATGACAGACACCACTGGCAACCTATATGAGCAGATCACTCAGAGGTAGAAAAAAAAATTATTACATGCTCCAGATGCCTGAAGCAGTTTCTGTATTTTATTTACAGGTCCTTTAAAATATTCTGACCAACTTCATTCTGTCTACCCCCAAAGAGCAGAGAGCACAGGAATGTATAGAGCCTTTAACTTCTTAGAGGAAAGGCATCAGAAAAGCACAGTTTCCAAAAATAAAAATCCTCATTTTACCCTCTTCTTTTGTTTTGGTTTCACAGTTTTTATTGAACTTATTACATCAATATTAATGAAAATTATAATTCATCTGACTTCCCAGCAGGAAGAAAATGAGATTTTATTTGATCCACTGTTAATTCATTCCAGATAACTGCCCAAACTTCTGCCAGCTTCAGGTTAGAAGATTATGAAGTCCAAATGCTACAGTTTTTTCTTGTCCTTTAAAATAATTTACAAAATACAAATTCTCGTTCAATCTTAGAACCTCAGAAATCTTTCAAACTGATGGGACGTTCAGATTAATCAACAACTTATTCTTAGTAACCAAATGTGTTTGGTTTTAAAAATAAAAAAATACACACATTTAAAAAGCATTTTAACAGGAAAATATAATTATTAAAATCCTCCACTGCCCTTATGAGAACCTATTTAAAATATATCTACTGTCCCTTCCAAGCATATTACAGTGAAAAAAATCAGGTCACAGGGAAGGATTAGGAGTTTTGTTTCTTGGGAAGATTTTCACAATGAGATGTTTAAGGTAAAAGAAACTCCTATGACTCAATACCTAAGCCACATGTTAGACTACATTTGAGAAGAAATAAGAACCCAGATTATAACAGTTCATATAGAAAGGTTAATAAAAATCCTTGTGTTTTGTATACGTGGGTAACAGGTATGCTTAAAAGTTTATTCTGGCAGGGTGTTAAATCTGTTATTCTATGACCTTCACAAACCATTTATTTTAATGGAATTATTATGCATTTATGAGAAAAGACAGTACCAGTTCTTGCTCTATTACAATAGAACAGCATTTCCAGCCATTTTCAATTTCAAACCCTCAACAATTTTTCAACAGATGTACATGCACCATAAACATAAGCCTATTGACAAAAGGTTTCCTTTCTTAGTTGCCTCTTATGGACCTCTACAAATAATGGATTGCTCTCCATGAGTTTACAGACTGAAAGTTGAAAAATGGTTGACTAAGAGTAAATTTGCAGTAACTACACTGATTTATGGAAGAATAATTTTCCCCATTTGCTAGAAGTACTATATGTCTTCAGACAACAACAGCTTCAGTCCAGGAAAAAGATGACTGGTGAAACACTATAACGGATTTCAAATATTAAAAAAAAAAAAAAAAATCATTAAAATTGTGATAGTAATGAAGGAAATAACTGTTTAATTTGTAGCAAGTGATTCAGAGTAGAATACACTTTTAACTTTAAACCCTTTGAAGAAGCTGTAGAATTCTCACTTTTGAGGACCTAAAGGTTTAGGGAAGAAGAGAGAAGAAAACATGAGTAATCATCTAAATTTCAGTACTCCTTTTTTCAGAGGACAGGAGTGCAGTAGTTGACTGCTAGAGACCCTTTTCAGCCTTGCAGTACTTGACACCACTACAATACCTGGCAGTACCATCACACTTCGGTGGTTTCATTAATAAGAAAAAACTTGTAACTGCACCATTAAGAGTTCAAAATAATTTGATTTCAAAGAATTCTCACAACAGACAGATCTGCTTCATACTTCTAATACGCTTACATACAACTACGCTAGCAGCTTTACTCTCATTTCAATAAATTCTGTATCTCCCTAGCTTGTTAGTCAAAGGAGGGGTTTTTTTAAATCTTACTCCATCAGGTACCTGTAGAGGCATTCATGAGGCTTGCTCTATTTTTCAGCTTATCCTGTTCCATCCTGAATGTTTACAGCATGAAGTTATTTGTGTAGCACACACGTAATGTAAATAATTCCAAAATACATAACCGTTTCAAAGAATTGCAAATTATGCATAAGGATAATTTCACCACTGCGGAAATAAACACCTAAGCCACACGCTTACGCCTACCACAGCCACCCAGTGCACAGTAAGGAATAAGCACCACCACTTTCGAGTGAAATTAATGACGGTGGACTCAAACATCCAGTTCATGCATTTACAAGGGTGAGGAAGTTTCACATTCAAATCCGACTGTTAAAAAGTTATTAACGTAGTAATTATTGAAGGAAAAACAACCCAGCTGTTTCATCAGGTATGGGGCCGTTTCTCCCTCACAACGCTCTATTCTCAGGCAAGAAAAACAGTTGTTCTTACCTCGAAGACCCCATGCGCTAGCACAGCCAGTGCTAGAGTCATGAGTAGCTTTTAACTCAGCCAAAGCCAACAGCGTAGGGAGGTCTCCACACGCACAAGACTAGGGCAGCCTTCAGGCTGCAAGCACTTCTCAGAAGCGCGGACGGTCAGGTATATTACTACAAGCTATCACAGGAGAATTGCCATTGGTCTTTACGCTTGTAAGAACTTAATAAATAAAATAACCCACGCAGAGGTTTCATGGCGCGGTCTGTCTGTCCTGGCACCACCGCCGGTGCGGGGCGGACAGGCGGGGGAAGCGCGGGAAGCGCCCGCTCCCGCCGCGGGACGCCGGCAGCACAAGCCGGCAGCGAGCGCTTCGCCTCGGCTCCCCGAGCGCGGGGCTGCCCGCCCCAGCCCCAGCCCCAGCCCGTCCTGCCGCCCCTCTCCCCTCACGGCACGACCCCCCGGGCTGGAGCCGTTTTTACGGTCTCCGCGGGCGGCGGAGGGGCCGGGGAGCAGGGGTTGGGTACTCACATGCCAGATGGCGAAGAAGATGAGGGCGGCGCAGAGGACCAGCGACAGCATGTAGCAGAAGGCGGCGAAGGTGAAGGCCATGGCGGGGAGAGCCCCCCGCGCCCCCCGCCGCCGTCCGGGGGATCCTGGCGGGCGACCGGGAGACCAGCGACCCCCGAAATCCCAGCGGGGACAGCGGCGAAGTGACCGGGCGCCCTCACGGCGGAGGGGAGCGTCCCTGACACCGACAGAGCCGGGACGGGCAGGGAGCGCTGCCGAGCGGCCGCCGCGCCCCTCACAGCCGCTCCCTTCGCTCCGCCGAGCCCGTCCCGACCCCCGCAGCGCCGTCAGCGTCGGGGGGGTCCGGCCCGGCCCAGCTCCTCCACCGCCGCCGCTCTCCCCTCCCCGCTGAGGCGCGGCGGTGGGCGGCCCCCGCCGCCAGGGCGCCCCCGAGGGGCGGGTCCCCTCAGCGGGGGCGGCAGCGGGGGCTCGGCGGCGGGGCTGGCGGGGTCCTGCCGCCGCTCGGGCAGCGTCTGCCGTCACGGCCGCGTGTTTCTGACTGAAATCATATATCGCGACAGCGTGAGAGGAACGAGCGTAGGCTGTGATCAGTTTAGGCCAAATCCCGAAAAGGTAATGGCCAAACCTGAAGTGCTTTTTTTTTTTTTTTTCTTTTAGCATCAGGTAACTCTGGAAGGAGGAGGGCAGGAGCTGTTAGAGAGGAGGGGTGAGACGTGCCCCAGCGTCCGGGCGCCTCGGCCTCGCCTCGGAGCTGAGCGAGGCCGGAGGAAGGGCGAGGCGGTGCCGGGGCATGGCCCGGGGTGTGGAGGCGGGCGCTGGAGTGGCCGTCCTCTGATGGAGGGAGAGGGGACAGAAACCGAGCCTAGGAGCTGATTAACTGAAGCGGAGTAGCTCAGCGAGGTAGGATCAGTCCGTCCTTTCCCACTAGATGAAAAGGATATTTGCTGTTAGAGTAAATAAAGACAAGCCTTTCTTAAATGCCACAAACTGGGAGAGTGCTCTTGATGACTTTCAGGTATGGTTGGACTCGATGATCTTAAAGGTCTTTTCCAACCTATATGATTCTGCGTGATTCAGTGATTCTGTATATGCAATATCCAAATTGCTGAAGTACATATTTGAAATAAGGAAGGAAGGGTGAGCCCCCGCCTTCTCACCCTGCCTTTAACAGCATCCATAGCGTCTCCAGACATGACTTAGCTATTTCTGTAGGCGGTTGGGTTTAGATTTACCGTCAAGAGTTCTTCCACCTCTTTGGAGTACATCAGCTGATACAATACAGCAGGTTTGTAAGCAAAAAGTTTTCAGGAGAAAATACCACAGAACCACCAGAAGTCCCATTTAAAAATATTCTGAAAACCATGGGTGAAAGCTATATATTTGAAATATCCTTACAAAACGTAAAACGAATTTCAGTTCACAGCATTTTTTCTATCCTTTTATGGATGGAAGGGAGGGTGAGTAACAAAACTATTTAGAAATTTGCCAGTGGTCACTTGTGAAAAGTCAGACCTCATGGTATACGAGATTGTAATTCCATCAAAGCCAAGTTTAATACAAGCTTTCTTTTTAAATGTTTACAAAATATTTTTGTTTAAAATTGTGGTATATTACTTTTAACATAATATGCACTTTTATCCTGAGGAAAGAGTGCTGATTTGAATCAAGAGTCAAGGCCAGTAATTAATAAACCAATCAGGAATAAATTGATGGATGTAACCTTTCATAATCGAGCTGCTCCAGACTGTACATTTGATTTGATGCTTTAATTAAGGACAGAACACAGCAAATAGCTATGAGCTTTGCTGTCATACAGAGATGCACTAAACACATTGTAATTCTCTGACCTTTTAATTCTTTTGTATCTGAAATCCTGCAGAGCGGATGCTTGCGAAAGTAAATGGTTTATTCATAACCACAAATTTTGAAAAGAGCTGTAAATGAGGTGCAGAAGTCGTCTTTGGATTTTTTTTTCTTTATTTTGCCACAATTACTTTAATATCTGGATATATATTACCTATGTTAAGATTCAACACAGAAAAACTGATGCTTCCAAGAAAACCAAAATAAAACATTTCTTTCTGGAGCACTTACATGTATACATACACACACACACATACGCATATCTGTAAAAATACACTGTAGGTATTGCAAAAGACAGAAGTGGAAATGACCATTAAATCTCAGTTTAGGACTACAATCCAAGGGAAATATTCTCCTGTTTTTCACTGTCTCTCATCTTCGTTTACATTCCAGCTATGTATATGGCCTTCATTGAACACACAGGCAAAATATTTGTTTCTCATGTTGCAAGGAGACAGTTCCACAGCCCAATGCTTCCAAGATCACACAGCCTTTCCTGTTACTGATTTTGAAACATATATTACCCATTAGCCATATTTCTAGTCATTAATCATTGCTAGTGGCTGACTAATTACAAAAGTTTCTGATATACAATGGTAGATATACTGATAGATACAGTTTCTGATATACTTGATAGATTTTCCTTTGAAAATCTATCAAGATGCATTTAGGACATTTTTGTCCTACTGTCTTCTTACATTCTACCATAAGCATACCTTAGTATCCTGAGATATTTAAGTGATGGAGAGTGGTGGAAAGATTTACCCTTCACTCAGTATATCTCTGAGATTTGTCTTAGTAATCACTAAAAAGTCTTCCTTGTCTCCATCTCCTTACAAACTGGTTACAGCTCTCTGTGGCATGAGGACCTTACAGCAGGGAGCCATTCCTTTATCATTTCTGAATGAGACTACTGCAAACCATGGCATCTGAGGCAAAAGGTGAAAATAATATGGATGTGCCTGACCCTTTTTCTTACTGGTTTAAGCCTCTGTGAACACAGCAGGAACATCAGTCTATTAGCTCGCCATCCACTTCTAAGGTCTTGGTCCCAACCTTCAAATTAACTGATGGATCTGAACCTAGCTGCATGAGAAATTATGGTCCAGCGCCCAGCTGTGCTCCTTTGAAATAATGCATATCCCAGAGGCCAGAACAGAGGGTATAGGAGCTGAGGATGCAGCATTATCAGCTGAAGGGATCTGGAATAGGCAAACCAGACAAATACAGAGTATAACCACCTTTAGAAAAAAACTGTTGCTTTCAAAAGGGTTATTTTAATGCTTCTTTTCCCAAAATAAACAAAATTACATCCACATGTTGAGACACACCTGGGTTTCTTTTCTATTATTAGAAATAAAATGCCTAGAGGTTCAGCAGCAGTCCATTAGCAAATGCAGTAATCCTTGCTCTCTGGTGTTCAGCAGCTTGTTTTAGCAGCCAGTCTCAGATTTAGCACCTCATCTTTCATTCTGCTGTCTTCAAAATTTCACAGATACTCATACTTCCTCTGGGTCGTGTATTCCGAGGCCATTCCCAGAAGGGACTGCTTTTCTCGCCCTGTGGCACACACCTGTAACCCAGGAATGCAGTAGCAAAAATTATTCAGAACACTGAAGCATGGAGATGAATTTCAGACCAAGTAGAATGTCAGTAAGAAACGGAAAGTAAATTCATGTTCAGTTTGATAAAAAAAATGGTTTGTATTCTCTCTTCTCATCTTCAACCAGAGGCTATTTCTTTTAAATGTATTTGCTGATGGGTCACACAAGGTACTTCAAGCTTAACAATACTTCCTAGCACAAGTTTTTACATGAACTGATTTTCTAGGCTATTATCCCACAATGTACACAAACAGATCATGACGAAGGTAAAACCTTCGGATAAATGGTTTTTACAAAAGACTACAGTCTTTTGTAGCGAGGGTCCTCGCTTTACTTGAGCAGATTAAATTTAGGAAGGCTACAGTTACCACTGAAGCATATTTTGTGTTTTGAATTTGTTGTTTGTAAACAGAAAGTATTTGTCTTTACCATGCATATTTATTGGAAAATATGACAGCAGGTTCCTGAGGGAGTTAAAGAAAGAAGCAAACCTTTCCTTGCAATACAATCTGGTCCCAATTTCATACAGAGTCATCACAGGAGGTGATGGTGGTGCTGCTTTTGTACAACCGGTACTGAGATGCTGATTTTCAAAGCTATCACTCTGCAAATATTACCATAGGTCAAAGCACAAGTGGAGAGGCTTTAGGTTTTTTTACTGAAGGATGGCTTTTTACTTTGTGAGGACCTCTATGAAGGGACCAGAAAAATTCAGTCACTAGATAAACAATAACAAAGGAGTACATCTGGTGAGCAACAGACGGCCCTCAAAACCAAATGACATCCAATGTTCCTATAGACGTTGTGAAAATAGATGCAGTAGCTCGATGAGTTCAGGATGTCCTTATGTTAGCAGGTGTCGGAGCACATGATTTTATATGAAATTACCTTTTGTGCTAGATAATGAAAGAATATGAAAGTACTGAAAGAAATTTCCAGTGGCTAATTTATAGAATGTCATCAGAGATGAGAAGGGACTGCTAATGAGTCCTTTCAACTCCCAAATAAGTACCACAACTGTATAAACCTTAAGGACAAGTCTTTATAAGACCAGTAGTCCCTGAAGTGAGAAGCTAAAGTCACCGTAAATCCACCAACAAGGTTTTATACCCTCAGCCAAGGTGGTTCATAGTTTTAAGAGTCATATATTATTGTTACCATATACAGTTTTAAGTGTAATATATTACTAAGTGCCTGTTAGAGTAAAAGCCATTATATTAATCATATTAGAGAATTTTCATTCATTAGATTGAGTATATTTTAATAATACAGTGGACTCTTTTGTGAACTGTAAGTAATACTAAATAATTAACAATGCTTATATACAAATTGCCATCATTGGGCTTTACTGCTAATATCCCATAGAGATTAATAGAAGCATTTCATACTCTTATGCATTACTATTTCAGATTAGCTGCAGATTCCAGATGAAATGACTGTATCACTTCACGGTCAGTTCATTTTCGAAAGGTTACTTTTGCAATAATAAAGGCAAGTGACATTTTGTTAATTAACTCTTCTTTTCAGACACCAAGAATATGGTAGTTCACAAACCCATGACAATAATCTCATTTTACTGCCAGGTGAATAAATATGCTATTTCACCAGCTGTTAGCAAGAATACTGTTCCCACTTTCTTTTGTAGGAACCGACTGAATAAATTTTAACTACATTATCATAGGATCACAGGAAAGTTTATGTTGGAAGGGACCTCAGGAAGTCTCTAGTCCAACCTCCTGCTCAAAGCAGGGCCAAATGCAAGGTCAGACCAGGTTGCCCAGGGCTTCATCTGGTCAAGTCTTGAAAACCTCCAAGGACAGAGATGTTCCAACCTCTCTGGGCAACCTGTTCCACTGCCTGTCTCAGGTCGTCTTCAGCAGACTTGTCAGTTCCCAGCCTGTATCATTGCCAGGTCTTATTCCTTCCCTAGTACAGGGCTTTACATTTGTCCTTGTTGAATTTCATAAGGTTCCTGTCAGGCTATGATCTCCATGTTTAACTATTGAAATCCACTTTAAAAAGCACAGATTAATATGCAATACAGAAATGTTCCTAAAAGGCAAAATAAGACGGTTCAGAGCACAACACTATGCTGCTTTGCTTCTACTATTCACTTGCCAGCCAACACCAGAATTATACACTATCACTCTCATGCCCGCAATGGCCACTGGCAAAACTGGGGCTTCAGATTTGCAACGTAGATCACTCACCTAAACTAACTGATCTCAGTAACTGTTCTGTCCCATGCTTTGATAACCAGCACTACAGAGGCATGATAAACATTTTGACTGTTCGTGCCATTGCTAATTTGCTAGCAAATAGAAGAGTGTTTGAGAACAGGGAATCTGGGACTTTTTCCATTATCTGCAGGGTTAGTGGAGCAATACTGTGAGCATAGATCTCACTGCACCTCTTAACTCCTAAGCTATGCTTTTCTGCCCTATTTCTCCAGCCTCCTCACCCCTCTACCGCACAGTTCTTGCCCACTAGCCTGTCTTTCCCTTATCTTCTTGCTAGTTCATAGTCTCAGCCTGGTCTATCCACTGCCTCCCACTTCCTCACCTCCTCCAAATTCAGCTTTTGTCTCCTGGGAGTTCATTAAGACTTCATCACTGGTGCTTCCTCACCAGTGATGAACTACCTGACAGGATACTAAGCACTCCAGAAAGACAGGATCTCTGCTCTTGGTTCCAGGACAGAGTACCAAAAGCAATTGGAAATAGCAATTGCAGGGGAGGTCTTGCTTTAAAGCATAACTAGTGAAATAGAATGGAGAAAGAATTTGCTTAATTCCAACAGATTTCTACTAACTACGTGTGAAATTTTCAGAAGGATTAAAATTAGCCAAAGACAATAATTACTTTTGGCCACAGCAGAAGTCATATTCATGTTACAAAAGTTACCTCCTTCCAGATGTGGAGTCCTTCCAATACATAGACAAGCCAGGAGCCTCCCATAAATTACTCATAAGATTTTCAGCATTGGCAAAATAACATGTCTAGTTTCTTTTCTATGAACATTTTTCTGAACTGTTCAAGAACTTTAGCCTGGAGAGGAAGCCCAACATAAAAATGGGAGCCCATGCAGGGAATAGAAAGTAAGATCTCAACATGGAATATATGAAACAGTCTTAATTGCCATTGACATTAGCTGATTTGCTTCTAATCAATACATGGAAACTTTACACAAGTAATTCTTGCTAACATTGGTTAATCCTGCTAAGAAGGAAGTTAATTTGGGTCTGTGCTGGGGAGACAGTGGCCTCCAACTTTATGAATTCTGAATAACTGAATTCCATCAAAGGAATGAAAATGGAATGGCAAATTTTCTGAATAAGTAACCTATGAGAAATCCTTCATCAGTCACTGAAAATCTTGCAGAGCTAGCTATGCTAATAAGACAATTTGCATAAGATATGCATTTGTCCAAACGCTGAAATAACATTCTGGGCTAAATTCCTCTGATTTTAATGGTGTTTCATTTTTTCCCACCCAGAGCCTGAAATATTCTGCTAATGTACAAGCCCTGCTGGTTGCTCCCACTCATTGCAGACTGTATCAGATCACACCTCATGGCTCCATCATTCTCAACAGAGAAGCCGGAACAAAGTCAAATATGTGATGCTCTTCAACAGTTCTCCTTCTCAGAGAAAGATTAAATTCTATCATATTAAACCAAATGCTCTTCTGCTTTATCTCTTTATACTGAGACTGCTACTGAATGCTCATCCCTGCTGTCCAGAAAAAAACAATCTGGTGCAATAAACCAAGGCCTGGTGTCTTTGCTACAGTTTAGAAAAAATTCAGTATTTCACCAAACCAACATATGTGTTCTAATGGAATTAATGGTCTTAGTCATTTTGAACTTGCACACATAAATGGTTACAATATGCTCTGCACAAATAACAGCATTGACTAATGAATACATAAACATTAAATTATGGATGTATTTATTCAGAAAAATTATTTTCACTTTTGATGCAGTTTTATGAGAGGTGGGTACTTCTGTGATGTGAAAGGAAGGGGAGGCTATGCAGATGTACAGCAGCATGCACTGCAGTGACAGTACAAATGGACTAGTTGCCATCAGCTCAGGATCCTTTATAACCCTGCCTCCTTGTCCTCTGCCTCTGCTAAATTACTATCAGGTTTTACTTATCTCTTTTTTACTGATTTTTAAAGGAAAAAAAAAATCAATTGCCCAAAAGACGTGAGTTGTATTGTTAACATATCAATAACAGAAGTCTTTACCAAATGCTGAATTTAATTAAAGATTGTCCAAACTGATCCCCTAAGCTTTTGTAACTTTGAAATATATTTCTCATGTCATACCAGAGAGAAAACTCAAAACCCATAAATAGGGAATTTTTTAACTGTAGGAGTTAAACTAATGATTGTAGCACTCTGTATCACTTAGAATTTCTAGTCCTTTCAGCTAAAGTCTCTTATAAAAACTATTTTTGCATTTGACAACAGGAACTGAAGAATTCGTATTATAAATTGGAAAAATACCAGAAGAAAAGGTTGGAGGTGGCAATGGAGGAGTGGGAACATGTTTAGCAAGAAGTCTCATGAGACTGCTGTGCTGAAAGATCATTCCTATTCTAAATATAAACCTTTAATACATTAGCCATCCTGTTTTTAAGATCATATAAAATATTTCCAGTCTGAAGCAGAACCAGAAAGACAAGGTGATTCTCTGCGATTTACTCGTCTCTTATGAAGAAGAGAACAGGAAAGGTTTGACATCCTGGTTGGAGCTTCTAGCCCACTTTATACCGCAAATATATAATCTCAATTTGGGTTCTGTCTTCTTTTTCTTTCTGTTATCTTGAAAAGTCTAAATAAACTTGCCTAGACCACAAGAGTCAGATAATGAAAGTTTGGGTCTAGATCTTAAGTAAATATTCAGAACACCATCTAAAATACTCAATTTAACTCTAGGAATAGCTAGGAGAAACAGTGATTGTGATGTAGTAAATAAAAATTCTGCCCTTTTTGGGCTTATTTTTGGGAGTTAATATAAAATCTAGTCATTCAGAGTTTCCTTTTTCCAAGTCCTATATGTTTTGTACCTACTTCATGACTGGTGACATTAATCAGTAAGGACGAGGTATGCTTTCTTTTGTTAAACCAATTGTCACTTTTATTTCTGAGACAAAAGTGGCTGAGCAGTAACAGGTACCAGCTCTAGTCATCCATGCTCTCCAAATGGAGCTCTCTTGTGTTATTTCTTAAAGACTTTACTTGTCACTCAGAGCTCTGAAGCAGTTGTTCACTGGAAGATCAATGAAATACAAGTCTCAGAGATTACTGGAGAAATGGAAGAGCTAAATGTGATCTTAACTAGTCATTACCTGGGAAGAGAACAATGACTCATGTCAACTTCAGCACATTAAACAGCCTTTAAGAAACTATCATGACTCACAAGTACTGCACACACACACACACTCTCACAAAAAACCTGTTTCTCAGTTCAAGGCATTTAGTTCCTATGGAAAAACTAAGCTCTCTTCTCCTTGAACCCGCAACAGCCTTACGTTAACGTAATTGCCTTGACATCAGCCAGCTAATTGATTCAGAGGGGCAGATGCTATACACGTGTTTCTTGCTGACTGGGTTACATAAATTGTTGATCTATAAACTGATGTGAAACAGCACTTAATAGGAAGGAACTTTTTTTTTCCTAACAGATATTGTAAGAGTTTGCTTTGGATTGCAATTTAAGCAACTCTCAAAGTCAAACTGACTCCAGGGAGGTTTCCTTTGTGGACATGGTTATGTAAAAGAAAAATATTTTTCAGCAAGTATTTTGCGGGGGGGTGTGTGTATATTTTGGCTTCTGAACCATCCATTTTAGTGGCAATAATTCTGTATCCATTGAAACAACTAACATCAGCAAAACTATTCAGTTAAGCAAAGCTAATCAAGTTGCCAGACTCAGGCTTGAAATGGAAGCAAATATGACATCTTAGCAGTACTGGCATTTATAACTCATATTAATGATCTATCAGTTACTGTCATCACTGACAAGTATATATGTATACTACCTTCTGAGAGGTACTTTGAACATCCAGATAACTGAAAATCAGAAAGCATTTTTGCTGATTTGAACTGTGGAAGAGTTTTCCACTGTGACAATCTGAATATAACCAGACAAATCTCAGTGGAGATCATACTGCAGGAAAAGGTAAAACACTGGACAACCCCCTGAGTATTCTTCATATATTTGTTCTGGCCCAGATGGAGAAGTCAATTTGTGATAATTAGGGTGTAAATTTCCAAGTGCTGCAGCTTAGCTGCCCTAATTCCCACTAAGGCCACTTTGTCTTGCTAGGAGAAAGTAATCTTGCTTTGCAGTACCATAAGCTATTTTGCCTTTAGCACTGAAGTGTCTCCAGCAAGAATAGTGTGAATTAGTGAACTGTAAATTCACACCCAATGTGGATTCCTATTAATTTCCTTCTGTTAAAATGCCCATAAATAGGGGAGGTGGCTTGGAGCTGCCTAGCAGGCTAATAGATGCCCAGAAAGAAAAACAGTCTATCACAAAAGTGAAAAAAGTCACTGGGAAAATGAATTAAGATGATCTATGTCCACAAATGGCATTACTGACTTCATTTTCACCTTGAAGAGGACGGACTGTTTCTAATGCATCCCAAGGAAGAAGGTAAAAGTATTGCAAACAAGCTTGAGTAGCTGAGTAAACAGCTTGATGTGCCTAACAACTAGCTACTCATCTGAGCAACTAGGGTAGCTGAGCGTGGCAAGGTGTGCACACACTGCATTGAGCCTGACACAGCAGCTGAGGGAGATTGTCCTCTGATGGTTGTTCACTGGACGGTCTGAAATAAGAAATCCAATTCTTATCAGAAAAGTGTCTGCCTTGCAAAATTTGGAAGTGTACCAAGCACAACGAAATTCCCCTGCTAATCATCTTGGTGCAAGTGAAGAGGAACAAAGACTTAATTACTCTTCTGCTCCAACAAATGGTACCTCCACACTAACATCCAGAAACTGCGCTGGGGAGCGTCTATGCCTTTACCCATTCCAAAATCATCCTACGTGGATTATTTCATCCTGCAGAGCTGCCAGGTCTGAATTAAACCCAAACACATCATGTAGTTTCCAATCCTTTGATTGTATTTATCAATATTCTTTGTTAACAAGTGTGGGACTTTCTTTGAACTTAATAAAAATATGCTCATAAAACACTGACCGTCTGTCTGAAGGGTCATACTATGTTTTCTTAAGATGTAATTTAACAGTGTTCTGCAAAAAGCACAGAGGGCTGAGAGTTGCTTCAAGTCGAGTATATTTACTTACATGTTTAGCAACATATTCTCATTTTCATTTCTTAGAAACCAGAGGGAGCAAGTTAAAATGAATGAAATCAACTTGTTGACTTGTAAGAAGCAAAAATAAAAATGTTGCCTCTGTTAGCTACAAAAGCACATTAATACTGCATGACACCTTCCATTTTTTCCACTACACAGCCAGGGTCTTCTTTAAGAAGACAACTTTCAGCTTAGAAACTCAAGACATAGAAACATTAATTTAACTATGCTGCAAGGCAAAGATGTGTTCAGATTGTTTGAATTCCTAGGCAAGGTGTGAAATCAAACTGGAGGGAGTCTCCAGATAAACTAAGAGCAATCGTCTGACTGCATTTTGGTCCAAAGCTGCACCAACCATAGTCGTATAAACTCATTTTATGCAGTCTCTTTTGTTAACTTATTTAGTGTCTTCTGTCCCTGAACATCAAATGTGAATTCCAAACCCCACAATATTGTGCCCCAAATCTGAGGCATCTGCATTTACTGCCATGTTATATCGTGAAAGTAGGTCACCACATGACTTCATATCTGAATATCCATCAAATTCATAGGGGCTAACAGCAGATATTCACCCTTCTGTCTATAAAGCTTCTTAAATGAGATTCTGCTTCAATATGCAAGTTTTATGGTATCTTTATGTATTGTGAAAATGTGCTTTTTCACAATAACAACTAATATTTTACTATCTTTGGCAGCAGGAAAAGCGTTTATTAAATACTACAGAACATTATGAGGCAGGCTGAGATATGCAGGAAATGCCCCTACAGGAAAGCCAGTTTACCTAAGGAGACTGACACCCATTTCCAGTGTGGTTTATATTTTAAAAGTTGCTATAATGTCAGACCAACTATGTATTTGAGAAATCCTGAAAGGCAGATGAGGTTCCAGAAGACTAGTAAAGATAAACACCATCTTCAGAAAGAGGAAAGGGAATAGCCAGGGAATGATAAACATTTTGGCATGTTTAATTATTTATTCCATAAATTTTCTGTTAATTTAAATTAAACAAGTACCTAGAAAAGAACAAGAAAAAAAATAGCCAGGACCAATGATTAATCAAGGTAACATTGTACCAAATGAAACAAAATTCTTTCTATAACAAAGTAACAGGCCTCGGGACAAGGAACGAAGCAATTAGAGCCATATATCTTATGTATCTTATATATCTTATGTATCATATATCTTATATCAAATGTAAGAGCCATACTCTTACATTTTGACACTGTTTCACATGACACTTTCAAATGTGGGTTAAGGAAGCATGGTTTGGTTGACATTTTTACATGACTACTAATATCGTGTTGAGAAAATGCAGCTGGTTTTGCTATTCATGATTCACTGTCAAAGTGGAAGGATTTTGCACATGGGATTGTGTAGGATCCTACCTCAGGTCTAGCACTAGTCAAAACTTCCATTAATATTTTGGATAACACAGTAGAGAGGATTATTACATACCATTCAGCCGTCAGCTGCAGAGGATCTCTTAACTGCCTGTGAAAGGGTAGGCTGCAAATTGAGAATCATCACAACAAGTTAAGGAATCAATGCGAAAAGTATATGCAACTCATCAAACAAAAATGAGCAGTACCACATTTAGGTAAGAATAATTAAATACACACTATTAAGAGTGGGAACAATTAGACAGCAATCCTTAGAAAAACAGATGCATGTTTTATCACAAACCGAACGCGAGTCAATAGTATCAATCTGGCATGAAAACAGAAAACATTGTGCTGGGATATATAAGCAAAAATGTAGCACTGCAGATATGAAGTAATGACATTTTGGGACATTATACTTGTGAAAACTATGTGCATCAGTTGGAGACAATTTAGGAGATATTATAGATGTAAAACACGTGGCCTCTCAGATAAGGCAGAAAGAATTGAGCTCATTTCACCTAAAGAAAACTCTGAAGACCTGCATGAAAACAGTCTTCAAATATGTAAAGGGGTAGTGAGTGTGGAAACAGAATATAATATTCTTTGCCCACTAGAGATAGAATAAACTGTAATGGTGTTAAATTAAAAAAAAAAAAAGTTATTTAAATTAGAAAGACTTTTCTGTTGGTAAAGACAGCAAAGTAATGAAACAGATTTGCCCACAGAGACCAGTTCCATGAACTGGAATATTTTACGAGCAGTTTACACAAACCTATGTCAAGAAATATTTGATCTGGCTTTTTGTCAGGTAGTTAACTCAATGGCATTTTGGTGTGACTTCCAACCCTATTATCTATGATTTTAAAATATTTTAAATCAGAAAGAGAATGCTCTGTTTTGTTTTCATTAAGTTGAATGAGTAAGAGGAAAACCTATTGGCTTATCCTAGAGAGGTGGTCAATGCCCCATTGTCATGGTTTAACCCCAGCTGGCAACTAATCCCCACAGGCGCTTGCTCACTCCCCCCCGGTGGGATGGGGGACAGACTCAAAAGAGTAAAAGTGATAAAACTTGTGGGTTGAGATAAAGACACTTTAATAGGGAAGGCAAAAGCTGCACGCGCAAGCAAAGCAAAGCAAGGAATTCCTTCACTCCTTCCCATGGGCAGGCAGGTGTTCAACCATCTCCAGGAAAGCAGGGCTCCATCGTACCTAAGGTTACTTGGGAAGACAAACGCCATCACTCCGAACTGCTTGTCAGTAAGAGGCATCTGGACAATGCCCTTAATAACATGCTTTAACTTTTGGTCAGCCCTGAAGTGGTCAGCCAGTTGGACTAGATGATATTGTAGGTTCTTTCCAAGTGAACTCTCCTCTTCTTTTTTCTTCCCTTCTTTTCCCTTCCCTTCCCTCCTCTTCCCTTCCCTCCTCTTCTGTCATCTATTTCACACAAACTCCACTGTAACAATCTCCAACAAAAGAAGCCACAGCACCATTAACCAATGAAACATGCAGTGACCACATTACAGTGGGAATCATTCTCAGGTTGAACAGCAGGCCAGGAGACTTCTATGAAGCAATTTTTGAAAAGCTGTTTTCAAAATGGCTTTATGAATGGTTACAAATATTTTTCAGTTCTCAGTGAATATAGATTTCTCATACTCAATAGGAGAACAAATATTCTTTCCCAAATGAAAGAAGTAACTGTTAAAAGAGGTGAACATATGAACATAATATTATAATAGATTCAGATTATTGTGTAGGTTTCAAACCAGAATGTGCTTAGAAAAAGCAAAACTCTCTGTCTGCATCTGCGAAATAAAAGCAGGAATAGGAGGAGAACACATTATATCACTTCTGTTTAAGAATTCTGCAACCCCCAAAATTACATTCAGTATTATGTCTTTAATGCCCAATTGTGACAGCAAGTGTAACACAGAAAGATATTCAAGGTCTATATGTGACGTAGTCTATTTAACCCAGAAAACTCCAAGTAATGTAATTACTTTGTCCTATTCCCTCCCTTTACTTTTGATTTGAAAAATAACTGTTTACACAGAAGATACATTCCCACAGACTTTGATGCACACTGCATCTAAGGTCTAAGACTGGATGGTTAACTAGACATTGGTTATAAATTACGAATCAGAGACTCATTACCCTACCTAACACATATTCTAAATCATTGAATCACAGAATGGTTTGGATTGGAAGGGACCTTTAAAGATCATCTAGTCCAACCCCCCTGCTATGGGCAGGGACACCTTTCACTAGGTCATGTTGCTCAAAGTCCCGTCCAACCTGGCCTTGAACACTTCCAATGATGGGGCATCCACAACTTCTCTGGGCAACCTGGTCCAGTGTCTCACCACCCTCATCATAAAAAATCTTCTTCCTTATGTCCAATCTAAACCTACCTTCTTTCAGTTTAAAACCATTGCCCCTTGTCCTGTCACTACAGGCCTTGGTAAAAAGTCTTCATCTTTCTTATAAGCCCCCTTTACATATTGAAAGGCCGCAACAAGGTCTCCCTGGAGCCTCCTCTTCTCCAGGCTGAACAACCCCAGCTCTCTCAGCCTTTCCTCATAGGAGAGGTATTTCAGCGCCCTGATCATCTGATCATTTTCATGTCCAAATCATGATCTCTTACCTTTTATTCAAGCCTCTTCAAAAGGTTTCTTGAGATTTAGGGAAGCACAATATCTGAAATCCATTCTAAAAATGTCTACCTACTCCCTCAAAAAAGAGAAAACCTGGGTATTTTTAAGCCCCGCTATTCAGACTGCTTCTTCTGGTATTATATCTGATGGATGAGGTAGCTAAATTTGAGAGAGAATGTTAAACCCCACTACCAGCCACAACCTTTCAGGTGAGTTTGTGTGGAGGATCATACTTTATTGGCACAAGCAGAAGGAGAAATGCTAATTTCTCTGCAATTGGTAAGTGCTGTGCAGGAGCAGGGAAAGGCAGTGGAGTAAACGAACAGCAGGGGAAAGCACAGCCTTAAAATTTAACATTATAGCAGGCAGCTGAACTGCACAAGCACATTTAGAAATAATTGAGCTGCTCTGTTTGGTACTTCAGAGCTCACAAACTATGTTGGTTTTTTGCTTACTGAGAATATCAGCTCAATTGAGTGACTTCTCTTATTTATCTTTAGGTTTCATTCCAGGTATAGGAGACTTTCACAGCAAAGAATAATTGAGAATGGATAGAACTGTAAATCTTCGAGGACTTACTCAATGTACGTGAAGTCTGAATCAAAAGCGTGGATATGGCCACCCTGTTCAGAGCAGTCTGGCTCCAACTTTGCTCCGTTTACAGTCATTTTTTATTCTGCTATTTTATGACTGCTAGGTATTATATTATGAATAGACTTGAGAGGGAGAAGTGGGAGAGGTGTGGGAAAGATGGAAGAAAATGAAATATGACTAGGATAGGAGACAATTAGGACAGGGATTGACTTTTCAGCACTATAAGCAGTGCAAGGTACTGAGCTGTCTGGTGAAGAAGTGCCTAAGGAAATCCTCAGATTTCTTGTCCACGTCTGCTTGAAGTTTTGACACAACTACACCCACCAACCACTAGTTTTTATACCAGGGAAAAAAGCCAGCAAAGAACAACCTGGTTGTGAAAATTAGGTTTGTTATGGCCGTGTAGGACAAGTGACTTAGCCCCCAGAAGGCAGGCCGCAATGGAAATGTGGGGAAGAAAGAAATGTCTCGGATTATTAAAAAAGGAAAGGTTCAGTTATCCTATGAGTTGCATTTTGTGTCCAGTTCTGGGCTCCTCAGTACAAGAGCAACATGGGAATAATGGAGAGAGTCCAGGAAAGGGCCACAAAGATGATTAAGGGACTGGAGCACCTCTCGGATGAGGAAAGGCTGAGAGAGCTGGGACTATTGAACCTAGAGAAGAACAGGCTCAGGGGGATCATATCAATGTATATAAATACTTGAAGGGAGGGTGCAAAGAAGATGGAGCCAGGCTCTTTTCAGAGGTGTCTGAACACAGGACAAGAGGCAATGGGCACAAACTGAAACAGGAGAGGTTCCCCCTGAACATCACAAAACACTTTTTACTGTGAGGGTGACTGGCAGAGGTTGCCCAGGCAGGTTGTGGAGTCTCCATCCCTGCACGTATTCAAGAACATGGTCCTGGGCAACCCCCTTGAGCAGAGGGTTGGATCAGACGACCTCCAGATATCCCTTCTAACCTCAACCATTCTGCCACTCTGTGATTCTGTGATCCACTCCTACTGAGCATGGGGAGCAGTCGGTTTGTTTTGCAGGTTTCCTAACTTTATTTAGGAGTCATGCCACAGAAATCAATGAAGGAGATCACAGGTGAGAAAGGCCTCAGTTTCTTGAACTTCAAGCAGACAGGGTTGAAGCTCCCAGGCTAAGAGCTATGGAGACAGAAGAAACACAGCAACCCTCCAGCTGATTAAGGAACAACCCAGATCTGTTATCAAGAGTCACACGTTTCTTGTCAGGTGACTGTAAAATATGGGTTTTAAATCATTATTTTAGCCTGCTATTGTCAGTAGGACAAATGAAGCTAAAAGTTCCAGGCTGTAAACTTTCTCTAAAGAAATCAATGGGAACGTAGAGTCTATTTACTAGATATTTATGCAATCACCATTACAGCAGTGTCAGTACTCTTGCCAATATTTATGTACTTCTCCTCACCATAATGCTGTAAGGTCAATGAATCTGTGAAACCGCACAGTCAAAAATACAAGATTCATGAACCCCGAGAGAAAATGCTGTGATAAGACTCAGCAAACCAATCTTGAAGAGTAATCAAGTGATGAGATCTCTCCTTGGAGAAAAGCATACATGATTTATAGGTCCTGCTTTTAACATTTCAGATCTGCTAATATCACTGAATCCAAATATATTGGACTGACTGTACATGCACAGATCAGCTGAGCATGTGCCATCAGTTCAACACGGAGCATGACAGGCGTTGCTGGACGGTTACTGAGCTGTTAATATGCACATGTGCAGCTGCTATCGTCTGAGTTTTGGTCACCTGACAACAAGACATTATTTTTCTGCTGTCTGAAACAATAGCAATTACCTGTAAGAACATGCTTTTCTGGAAGGCTGAGCAGGTATGTTGTTTGCCTATTTTATCCAATGAGTGATTACATTTAAAGTAGATAAATAAGCCTGGAAGCAATACTTAGTTAGGTGTGCACCTAACCAGCTGAACTTACCATTCAAGTAACTAAATGATTTCATGAACCTGACCCTTAGCTAACTTACCAAAAGCCACAGAATGAGCAGTCATGTCTCAGTCCTCGGCTCTCATCTTAGTCGCATGCTATCTTTTTTGCCTCATTATCTCTCTCTATGGCCTGATTTTTCAAAGAAAGTGACTGTAAATTTAGAAGAATATAAGTACAAGACTGGGCATGCAGGGCAGGAAAAAATCACGTGGTGAACATCTCAGCAAGGTTTTTTCATCTTCCCGGTCCTTGGCTGTAATAGAAATACACTAGTAGTTGTTCCCAATTAATAGATTTCTCAGTGTCTGCAAAACTGCAATGTTACTTGTCTTTGTATATTATCAAATGAGGATCCAATCCTGAAGCACTTCCAAAATACAAAAAATACATATGTATCATATATACAAATAATAGGTTTTACTTTTCTGAGTGTACCCACAGATCTTCCATGGGTGTGAACTACTCATATGAAGAAGGCTTTCGAATCAGATCCATACCTCACAGATTACATTTAAACCAATACTCAAAGAACCATGAGAGAATATATTTTGTGTTTCATTTTTATTTTGCAGAGGATTTTTTATTAAAAAGTAAGTTGTAAGAAAGCTGAGGTCCAGCTTCTGCGAAAGAACAGGGGCAGAGTTAAGCTACATCACTTATTCTAGGCTTGAAAACATTTTGCACAGCCATTGAGAGGTTAAGTTCTCTAGAAAGTCCAACACTGATTTCAGCATGAAATCTTCTCACAACGCTGATACCAGCACACTATGGGACTGAAAGGCAAAGCCTTCAGTTAATCCAATTCTGCCAAGACAAACGCCTTCCCCAATTTAGTGTTAGAGAGAGCATCTTCCTGGGCATGAGCTCTGGAGCCTACAGCACCAAGCAGGGAAGGGAGTGGGATGGCAACTGGCAGGAGAAAGGTCTGCTACTGGCTCAGACTTCAACATTTGTGGAAATCCGACCTTCACTTTCACCACTGTAGCTCCTGAGAAGCAAAGGGGTATCTTAGAAAACATCAGTGCTGGAAAGAAATTCTAGGTGGTAAACTGAGAGGATGCGTAATAACTTCGATTTTATGAGCATGGTCCGGAAGCTGTCATTTTAACAGAATTATGCAGATTTGGTGCCCCCTGCTGTCTTGTCTTTTACTGCCAGAGTGACCGATGAAAAATCCGTGGGAAAAAAGTGCTAAAAGCACCCAGCTGCACAAAACACCCCCGAAGGGCAAATTAAGGACTCTGCTCAAAAAGGTACATTTCAACTAGAGTGAGAGTCCAGAGACTGCTTTGGCGAAGCATCCAGGAGCCGAGAACAGCAGAGCCGTATGTTGGTAGAATAATGATCACAAACGGGAAAAGCAGCAAGTGCATCATCACCGAAGGGAACTGACGGAGACCTGAGCACACCTTGGCACACCTCCATTGCTTGAGAGCAGGACCACAGAAACGATTCATCTTTTGTGGGGATAAAACCACATGAAATCTTTGTGGTCCCTCTTTCCTCGCTCAGGTCTGGGTCTGCTACATTCCTGCCTCTCACCCCCAAACAGAGTTTAAATGGACTCTAAATACTTTTGTATTATGGTAGCACCTAGAGGTCTCAAGAAATATTAGTACCAGTGGTACCTCCACGTACATACTGGGAGCATCTACATAAGCTTTTGTATCAACTAAACTGGAAGATGTGCTCCAGGAGCCTACCCAATACACCAAGCTCCTGCAAGGGACAAGCCTAGAGGCAACCCAAAGTAAAACCCCTCCAATGCACGCAGCACAGCTGTTGGGATGGCAGCACAACCTGTTTCTCTCTACACAGCAAATCTTCTTGGGCTGTGCTGCATGCTAAAGTAGATGTACCCACTTAAAATGAGACTCACCCGCTGAATCTCACTGCCGCTGCGGGCAGTTGTCTAACCTCTCCCTCCCTCTAGCTGTTTCTTCCCAGTCCATCCATTTCGTTAGCACCAGCAACCATCTGGTGGCACACAGGGCTTGCTTAACTTCCAGACTCAATTAAAAACTAATCTCTCTTTTTTTTTTTTCCCCAGGGCTGGTTTTTGGTTGGATCAGTTTATTGTATGGTCATGTGGGTGCCTGGTCTGATGTAAGAAGGAGGAAGAATGTCCTTTTGACAGCAGTACAGTCTTAGATTGGCTTAAGCTAATCATGAAACTTCTGGCCTAAATCAAATAAGGGTGTGAGATGCCAACAGTTTTAACGGCTTGTCCAAAGTAATAGAGCACATTTCTAGCACAGCTGGGTTGAAATCCTGCTATAATCAATGGCTGAGATTTTATATCCCTAACTTTTTAAATTTCTCCATTGGTTTCTGGCCCTTTCCCTGTACTTCTCCTGGAATACTACACAATATAAGTGATGATGAAATAAAGCTACAGTGCCCCATCTGAGCCTCTGCAGAGCAGCAGACAGGACTTTTCGAGGAAGAATGTCTGTTTAAGTGATTTTCTACTGTAAATCACCAGTAGGCTAACAACTGATAATTTTGTTTATTCTCAAAGACATTTCTTTAAAGGGGCCCTTGTTCAGTAGTCACGGCAATGAATCAGTCAGTCAGTTACTTCCTCCCTTGGCTATCTGTGCTTGAAGATAAAAAACCCCATAAAACTCCACAGAGAAGGGACAGTCCTGTCTTGCCGCAACAGGGGTGTTTAGTGACTGAGACCAGTGCCTGTCTTCCTGAAACTCTGGTGCTAAGACGGTGTTGTGCTGTACTTCAAAGAGACGTGCAGCAGACAATGCTTCATCATTTCATATTCTCCTCGTGTTGGAAGGCTGTTAGGACTGGCATTGAAACTACGAGTCACTGACGTATGGAAAGGCTTTCTCGTGAACAAGGTGAAATTTCTGTCATTTGTAGGGTCTGAGAAGGTTTTTTAACTTCAAGATAAAAGAATGTGTCCAGCTTCTCTGACACTTATATATACACACAAGTCCTAAACGGCCATTTTCAACTCTTGAACTCCTGTGACTTAGTGAGATGGTATGATCTGTATTACATCTGCTGTAAGAGTATTTAAACAAACATCACTTATAAAATCTTGCCCACTCCCACCATCCAGAAATCCTGTTTTGTATTTCACACATTTTATTTTTATACCTCAGCATTGAAAACACCAGAAGGCCGGAGTTTGGCCTGGTAATTATTAAATGTTGCACCCGGATACAAAATCAACTTGCTTACTACATCCTTTATACTTGTTATTTTACTCAGTGTACTGGCTGCAGGGGCTGAGTCTAAAAATTCACTTCTATCTCCTCTGACTGTTGTGTAAGTAAGTCAGCAGTCTGTCCTCTTTTCACCTCTTTTCAGGGTGAAACACATCCACGCACAGACACCTCAGGGGTTGTGCAAGAAGAAGATTATGAGGGTGGATCCACTTGTTTTGATCTCCTGACACAGCACTGTGGCTCACCCTGCTTCCAGGCTCTGGAGCTGCTCCTGCAGCTGCCTTCTTGCTCCTTTTCCAGTCCTAAGCTCTCTTCTTTCTCCCTTTTTTTTTTAATGTCCCTGAAATTAATAAATTAATGTGCGTATCTAGCCGCCACCACTTGCAAATAGCCAGGCCTCAATGCTCTTGAGAGCGAGGAGCTAATTTTTAACTCTTGAAATGAACCTGAGTGCTGGAAGAGCTGGTTTGTCACAGAAGGGTGGTGTGAAGAGGGATAAGCGTGGAGGTTTAAGTCAGAAGGTTTTATTATCGCTAGACCTCAGGGTACTTTAGGGCACCGGCTAATCAGTAGCGTTGTAGCTTTATTGGGAAAAGCGTGTTTTATGGTATTTATTTCTGTATCTGAAACATTTGGTTTCAGTGAGGCATCAGAATCACTTCATGAGCCACTGGCGTGCTACATCACAGCAATTAATTAATAACAATTACCAGGAGATTCCCTTCCAGTGCATGCCAGGCCTCGGTCTGCAGGAAGGGATAAAATACATCACTACTCATGCTCTTCCAAGCATGCTCTTCCCAACACATAAACTAAGGTAAATATCAACATACATGTCCCACTTCTTTCTTCTCTCAGCATACTCTTTTTCTATAATTCAAGTATTGGAACACATTTCTTCCAGCTAGCACGTCTGGATCTTCTTTTATCTAAAAATGCAGATTCGCACATTGCGAGTTGTAGCTTTCTCCTCATAGGATAAGAAAACACTTTTAGAATAAAGAATACAGAACTGGGCAGTAAAAAACCCAAACTCAGTTCACAATGTAAACAAAAGACCTTGCACTTACTACACTTGTTAGACATCCTGTCTAGAATGGGATGGCAAATTGCCCAGGGCTTTGTTTATGCTGGCTAGCAAAAAATGCTATAAACAAAGTAGAAGACGAACTGTTTTCTAACATGATTTGTCCAGTCTGTGAGGACTAAAATCAAACTTTTTAAGGCTAAAAAGCAACAACAACAACAAAAACTAGTGGGAGGACTGAAATGAGCTACATATAATATATAAAAAAACCAAGAGCAGGCATCTATGACCCAGAGCCAGAATTCAAGTCATTTGAATATAGAATAAACAGTGGAGGGACACTAGGCAAAACCAAATTTCTGTAGCAAATATCCATATTTCAGGGTTAGTTTAAAGAGCAAAACATCTGTTCACAGTCTCCTTCTGGAGACTAAACTAGAATTGTACCAAGTGCATACATTTGTTAGTATATCAGTAAGTACCAGTATATATTCTTATGTTAGAACAAGATTATATCACATACTTTTGTTCTTATCAGAAGCTGGAAGACAAAAACACTCTTTGTCCTGCAGTTAAGAACACCAGGTAAGAATCTATTAGTCTACATAGTCAATGATGCATTTTGTGAAGCATTATTTCATTTTCTTTGAGTGCACCCTTCTATCTGTTTCCATCTATTGTCACCTGTGGTATCTTTAGATTGTAAGCTCTTGAGAGCAGGGACTAACTTTTTCTTTGTGTCCTTGTAAAGATCACACAGCAGGGTCTGAAACCAGGGCTACTAAATGTTACAGGAATCCAAGTAATGACATATAAAAATTCTGTATTTTTCATGATAAACCAATTTAGCTCCAACACATGCAGTTGTTGTAAGGTATTTTTATCTTGAGTTCAGTATTTAAGCATTTTGGTTATGACAATTAAATATTTCCTTTCATGTGATTCTATTAGACGTGAAACATTGATGGTCATAGCGTGAGAAATGTAATATTGATGTTCTTGGAAAGAAATGCTGTAACACAGTCTTTCAGAGTGTGTGTGTGTGTGCACGCGCGTGTGCGTGTATGTGTCTTGAAAGTCTCATTGCTCCCTTTCTGGCCACAGTTTCCCTGCATGGAAACTGGGTAGGGTAGAGATGAGTAAATGGTGGGAATTCAGATGTCATCCCAATTCTGCATGTAGACAGGGCGCACGCACTCAGGGAGCTGAAGAGGACTCCTGAGGCACACAGTATAGACAAGCTAGTGCAGCCAGGAAGATGGCCTTAGGCAATAACTGACTTTGCAGCTCTGTCTAATCTCCAGTTTTGTAAGTGGATGCCTTCTGACGTTGCTCCTTTTGCTGTGTAACTCTTCCTACCTGTAAGAAAAAGCTTCGGTAGTTCCATGAGACATTCCCAAACAATAGATATCAGAATATATATAATGGGCATGTGCTGCTTGGTCCACTGCAGTTAGGTATTATGAATTTTGATGGTATTCCTTTATTTAAAACATGCACCAAGAGTAAAGATTTTATGGTCAGTGATCCATAAACAATTAAAGTGAATTTCTCATTTACTGGGTATATGGGACTAAATCTGTATCCAGTGCTCTGTAATAAAACACAGCTCATAAAATAATATTATGCTTTGGAATATAAGTATGATGCATTACACACAACATAATTTAATCATTCTTGACTATGGCATAAATGGTTGGAGGTGAATGCCACCTAGACTAATACTAATTACACCTTGCACCTTTATGAGCGTACTGATTGAAGTACTTATCAGCCCTGCACACAAGCAATTTGCTCTAAGCCACACAATGAGTCAGTGGCAAACAAAGGAGGGGAAACAAGGTCCCTTTATCTCCCAGACTTCTGAGCCAGCTTCTCGCCAATAAGAATTAAAAGCCATTTCATACTTCATAGCGATAAGGTAACTTCATGTCAGTCATCCAGTGTGTTTTATCGGAGTTGTAACCTCAGCCTCACAAGTTATTAAAAAGCTTTGTACACGAAAATACAAATATATATATGTTTGTTAAGTATGGTAAAACAGAAACCAAATGGATGAAAGTCTTACAACTCCTAAACCAGCTTATTTTTACTACCTGTACACATTACCGAGGAAAAGAGTACTACTCTTAAAAGCACGTATTTGTTGTGTAAACCTCAGTATTTTGTGTAGCCTTTAGGTTCACTGCAGTCATTCTGTACTACATTTTCATGGTTCTTTAAGTGACCACTGGGTGTCACAGTTATCAACAGTAAACTCTACGCATGGAGGACTTTTCCAGGTTCGTTTCAAAACAGATTCGTATTATCAGAGATAATACCAGTTCCTACACCCTGTTAATAGCTACCCCCGTTCCAAGATGAGGAAATGGTTTCCTCAATAAAAATAAAAATCAGCCAGAGTTAATACAAACTCTGTTCTTCTAGAAACTATAGCAAAATGGAGATTTGCCTTTCAGATTTAGTCTACAGGTAGGGTTCTGTCATACTGCACATTTGTGAAGTATTTTCACTGCTAGAGGGGAATGAGGGAATTCTAGACTTCATGGACTTGAGGAATAATTTCCATGGGCTTTCTCTTTCAAAAATTATGTGGCAAGAGCATCAATTCTTTCCTCTCCATTTTTTAAGAAACTCATTCACTCGAAGAAACTCTAAACGTTTTGTTAGTACACATAACACTAGCCTTATGCTTCAGG
This sequence comes from Ciconia boyciana, assembly GCF_034638445.1. Classification (NCBI taxonomy): domain Eukaryota; kingdom Metazoa; phylum Chordata; class Aves; order Ciconiiformes; family Ciconiidae; genus Ciconia; species Ciconia boyciana. Next base: position 108,486,560 of record NC_132936.1, on the reverse strand, counting down.
TCCCAGCTCTCAGAATCACGCAGCTAGCGAAGAATGTGAGTTTTCATGTTTTTTAATTTAAAAGTAAGTTTGTGGTCTTCATCACAGAAAAGAAAATGTGACCCCAGTATAATCAGTGCCTATTCAAGTTTGCAGACAACAGCTTTAAATCATGTGAACTGCTTCGTATCTTTGCTCAGTTGTCAGCTCCAAAGGGACAAGCCAGTGCTAATGCCACAGAGGACCCCATGAGATGAGGAGTGTATCTGGTCAGCTGGTTTCACCCACCCACGTGTATACCTTACACCTGGAGTACTGGAGAGTGGCTTCATGCATCCAAAGCGTAGGCAGCACCAAGTAAATTATTTGGAAATATACAAGCTACCATACTACATAATTTCAACTATGTAACCATAAAGCTTCAGTTTAGACTCCATAAACTCTGAACCAATACCATCAGGAAGGGCTGGCATGGCTGTGGACACCTGGGAGAGGACACAGTGGACAGCCAAAGTGTGTCAGGACAAGCAGGCTGGTGCTCCCAAGTGCTTAGGGCCACCATGATGTCTGCAGGATGCTCGGGAAGCTTCTGCAGTGCACGTGCTAAGGGACTGGTCTGGACCAGGTGCTGAGATCATCAGGGCCTCATGTTTGTGATCATCCTGGACAACAGAGTTTTCGGGACCTTTGCCAGGACCTGTAAAATGTGAAGAAGGAAGGAGGAAGGTATTTCCCGGCATATACTGGAGTTCGACATTTGAGAGCTGAATGGAGCGTGGGCCTAATTCTAACTCTGTCCCCACTAGCTGGGCAACTTGTAGCTGCTGCCACATTTTGAGTTTTTTCATTCCCTACTTTTTCTTTCCCATCTCTGACTTCAGAAATGGAGAGAACTAAAAGTGGAAGCAGAGAACTAACTTAATCCCTGAAAATCGGGCTCGACAGAAGCACCTACAGTTCCTGGCCACAGTTCAGGTGATGGGTGAGAGATACAGGCTGAGACATGGGCAGGTAAGACAGAAATGCCAAACAGGCACTGTCATAAGAGATGTGTAACACATGGCAGGCATCAGCCTCTCTCTTATGCGCTATGTTTAGGGCCACAGATTGCCTTAAGCAAATTGCCCTGCCCTGCCCAGCGTTTTCCAACTCCTCCATCTCAGACACTTGCTGCCTGATTGGCTAAAATGACTGTCTCAGCCAGAACTGTATTTTTTTCTTATTTTTTCCTTTAACCTATTTTCATCCAAGTCCAGATGTACACAAAATGCACACTCAGAAGAATGTAAGCATTATCTAATACGTAAAAGATGGATGCAGGGAGGAAGAGAATTAAGCTGTTCTTCATGCCCAGCATGGCACAATAAGAAGTAATGGGTGTAAACTGCAGGTGGGAGGTTTAGATTAGACATTAGAAATGGCTTTTTAACAGCAGGCATAGTTAAGGACTTGAATAGATTGCTTGAGGAGGCTGTGAAGGATTTCAAAAACAGGTTAGACAAACATTTATCAGGAATGATGTTGGCATACATGTTCGCAGACTGGAGCAAGGAACGGATTGTTCAAAGTCCCTTCTAGTCCTGTTTTCCTGTGATTTTATGATTCAAGGATTTCTAATGGCCCACCTTCTGCTAAGGATCGGACTTAAACAAATCCCCCAAACTCAAAATACTGCCAGCAAAAAAACAGGAAGGATTTTTTTTATTAACATTATTCCAATTCCCTCTCTCCTTACTCAGAAAGCCCTCCCACTCTTCAACACATTCAACTGCAAGGCTGAATACAGGCAGTAAAACACTGAAAGCTTTATACTAGCAGCACTGATAACACTGTGGCAATAATACAGCAAGCAATCTGAAATCTATATTTCTTTTGACCAAGTTCTCACCCCTTATACCCTTCTCTCCTCCTCCCCACCCCAACACAATACCTAATTTTCTAAATTACTGGAGCTATTATGCACACTTTCATTAACATAGCAGGTGCAGTTATTTAGACCATTAATGTCCTAGCAGTAGTGTAAGTTGGGAGTGACCCCACTGCAAATTAAGAGTTCAGACACAAGAAGGGAATGGCGCTTTAAAATACAGCTGGAAATCTTCCACTGTACCCAAACAGGACTTGATCCAGGGTCCTTGTCTGAAAGCTGCTCCTTTAACACAAGTCACTTGAGTTGGAGGAGAAAAGTGTTACAGATTAATTCTGGTTTGCGGAGAAAAGAGGCTCTTTTCTTCCAACTGATGTTAAAAGCTGCCAGCAAGCATCAGCAACCTATTTGGCAATTTTGGACTGACTCCTCAAGTGATTTGACCACGGACTTTTTCTCCCCTTGCTATTGTATTATTTCTATGAAGTCAGTTACCAAAAGCTTCTCTGATTCAAATTTATTCTTTCTGCCCTTTCCCTTCACGCTACTGTGCCACTACTTGTCTTCTTTTTTCCATTTCTCAGTAATAACTTCCTTTCCAATAGCTTGAAAGACTGATGCCAATGTTAAGAAAAAACCTACAGTGGAATCCCCCCTATTCAAACTCTTCTGTTTAGGTTACCTTCTCATTTTGTCTCCTCTTTCTGTAGTGTAAACTTACTGGGGCATGGACAGACATTCATTTTATGCTTGTACTAAATATCTACAAAAATAGGGTTCACCTTGCCTGGGCCTATAGGGATTCCTGGTACATGGATGTTAAAAATATTGTGGTTATGTACTGTAAGTAATGCAATGTAATATAATGGCGGATTGTGGCTACTACCACATACCTTCCTCAGGAAACAGAAAAAATAACCTCCAGGAATTCTTCCTGAAATATTACAAAAAATTATGAAAAACAGGAGATGCAAAAAGGACAGTATGATACATCATACTGAGAATGCTCCTGAGTTACTTACCACCCCACATGCTGAACCACACTGCCAATTACTGAATACAGCACTGGCCACAGAGCGGGGTCCCACAGTGTTTGTTTGGTATTTGCATCACCTGTGCTACATATTCTGAATGACTCTGGTTTAGCTACCTGACTTACTATTCATATAAACCTATAGTTAAATGTAGGATATGACGGCACAGCTCAGCGCAGCACTCCGACCAAACTAACTCCAAAACAAGATGCTGTGTAGGTGTGTCACCAGGGCACTCCACCCGGCTAATTACCGCGGCGAGCAGCTGGGAAGGCAGGCTAAGGCGGGAGACCTGCGACCTCCGCAGCCCCAGCCCATAGTCCAGTGTCCCTGCGGGAACTGGAATGAGGACTAGGCCAAGTGTTAGACCCATCTCACTTCAAAGACTTTAAGAAATAGCCTTTTGATGTCTATGTAGAACATACGGATGTAAAGATAAGATCTGCTTCTCTTTTAACTGAGGGACCTCTTTAAGTGAGATTCCGGTCCAGCTAGACACAGCCGTCCTTCTTGTTCACAGCCTCCTAAATCGCTCTTCTTCTGCAGAGCTACAAGGATGGCAGCGTGATCGGAAGTTACAACAATTTGGGTCTTATGTTGTTGTTGATTAATTACGTCATTCAATAAATGCTAATTTGTTTCAATGGACCCTACTGTGACCTCACACCAATAAGAATTACAAAAAAACTGCACTGAAGCCAGTAGAATAACCCAGGTGTGAGCCAGTCTTAAACCGATGTAAATCTAATTTAACTAAACAAATAACTGGCCCAATATATCATCTATCTGAACTTACTAAAATAGGAATCTATACCAAATATTACTGGGGGTAATCATCACAGGTCATACCCAATGAACCTCATCCTGATTTTACTTATTCTTCCTCACATAAAACTTCTGCCATGTAAAGAAAGAAGGATTAAGCCAAACAATTCCATTAAATCATTAGCTTCCCACCACAAACACAAATCAGACACGTGTAAGAATAAAAAGCCAGTTTGGCAAGATACCATAATGCCAAGTCAGGTCAGTCAGCTTATAATAATTTCTAATTAACACTCTTCCAAGTTTCAGTGTTATTTATTTGCATGTCAGTGTCACTCAGAACAATACGATATTCTTTCCTGCCTATGAAAACCTCTAAAAAAAAAGAAACAAAAACTTGCAGCTTGATCTGTCCAAAGAGAAATCCAATGTAATGACAAATAAAAATGATGGTTGAACTTGACAACCCTTGATGAAAACATCTTTAGAAATGAGAGGACTGATATATGTCCACTGATCAAGAGAAGCATAAATCAGCAGAGGCTGAATACTACTGAAGACATGATTTCTACATCTTATTTTGATTACATTTATCCAAGCAGCAAAACTTCCCCCATCCCAGAGGCTTTATGCTGCCTTGCCCCTGAAAATGCTCCCTTTTGAAACATGGAGTAACGCTGTTCCCTACAAAGGCACAGCGTAAAATTCAGCAGGTTGAGCCTGCTAGAAGGCTTCATTAAAAAGTTAAGTATTTTAATTATGTTTGGAAATTGCCTGATAGTGCAATAACTATGCAATATTATTCAAGAAGACTTGTTTCAAAAGCAGTCATGGAAGCAGTTCTGTTAACAATCTGAATCTGCCTCAACTTACTGTATTCAGAATATCTGTAGCTGAAAAAATTCAGACCAAATATCCATAGGGTTTGTTACATACATTAAAGTACTTACAATTTAAATTAATGTTTATAGGTATACATGTTATGTAGGTGAAATAATAAAACCCATTAAAGATGTTGAAAGGCATAGGTAAAATTGTCATTCCTATGACAAACTTTAGAACATATGTAAAGTAGCGTAGTCTTATTTTTCCCATAATAGTGGGCATTTATTTTGTTAACATTATTAATATTTTTAAACAATATTGATCAAAAATGTTAATGTTTAATCAATAATAAAAGTAAGTAGTACAATAATATATTAGTTCTGTGTAGAAGACAGATTAAGGATGTTTTCGCATCAAATATCTCGTAAGACTTCAGTGAAGTCATGATGTGTTAATGCCGGCCATTTTAAGGCACTTGTATGGTCAAGCTTTATTAACAATGAAGTAGATGATCCTAAGTCTCTTCTCAATGTTGAAATAATGTTACCAAAACATTGCCGAAGAAGGCATTGCAAGTATCCGTTATGGGGTAAGTTAACTTATAAAATTTAAAACTTTATATGAAAAATGAATGGGTTTAGGGAACAAAAGGGCATATTTTAGAATTTTGTTGAGAAGGCTTTATTTCAAAGATGGGATAGCTTATACCTGTAATTTTTCTTGTTTCTACCAAGGAAAAGAGATTGTGGAAATAAAGAGAAACTGCTGGCAGTTTTGTATATTCAGAATGCTTACTGCATTTATTCAGTAAAGGTTATTAAGCTTTCATCTTGTTTTTTGCTCCTGTGCAAGTATCATAATATTTCTATAAGAAGTTTAATAATTTACATATTTTTAAAGCAACAAAACTAATTGGGCAGCAGTGACCACCCTTTACGAACTAATGAACTGCGTATGTTAGACTAGCTAGGCCAAAGAGCCACAAGACGCATATCCTGAAGAACCAAGAGGATGGCGAGCTCTGGGAGCAGCTTCCAGGTAAGAGGTAGTAGGTCTAGATCCTCAGAGATCCCTAAAGGTCATCCTAGGATCTTACCTGAGGATCTCCTTAGAGACCTGCTGCTGCTTCAGGTGATCTGTCAATAGTGGCCTCAGCATCCCTTCCTGGCTAGTAATCTCCCACAGATGAGTATTAGAAACCATTATGAACTTGAAGACAGACGATAACAGATCACCAAGAAGTGATGTGACAGTATGGCTCCATCTTGGCTTGTGAGCTGCATGCAATTCATGAGCCACAGGCTGGCCTCTCAGTAACATGGGAGTTGGCGTTCAACTGTCATAACTTAGTGTGACTGTCAGCAGCATATTGGCATCTTTCACCCATGATGACACTGCTTGCATTTTCAAATCCACCATTAAAGTGGTAGAATTTAGGCCAGAATTTACCTCTTTTAACTGCACTCACCTAGAAGTTAGTGACATAGTCTAATGTGGTTGGGCTAGGCTCCCCCTAATGTCCATGGAGAAAGACACCAGAAAGTGATTCATCCCATCCTAAGGTGAATATCTGGAATGAATCACCTTTGTAGGTGCCTTCCTCTCTCCAGAGGAAGCCTAGAAAAATAGCTTGGGCTAGGTGCTTAACTTACAGAGGTATAAAGTCAGGCTAGATGAATATCATGAACGATGTTTTTTGAAAACAAAGTTCTATCAAGGTTTTCCTGCTAATACCATTGTTACAACAGTAACAGCAAAGCAGATTAATCAAGGTACCTACTTTGCATTTGTGTCGATGCTCCTGGCAAAATGGAATTCATCCTATTCAACTGTGTCTTTGGCACTACATGTCTTTGGCACTGGACTTCTAACAACACAGGGGGATTCTTTTAGCTTCAGGGACAGGAGCCTTTGTTTTTAGGAGAGAAAGCCTGAGCTCATTTCAGAATGCACTGTGAGGTTTTGAGCGGCCACGGTGTGAGATATAGTTAGCTACTTCAAGGTTCCAACTGTGAAAATGCGGCAAATAGTATTACCCACAGAAGTATATCTACACGTGCACTGAAATATTTAAAAGATGAAGCCTTTGATCCTAATTTAAAAAAACTTCCCTTTCCTCCTTCCAGCTGGAACTACTTCCCACCATGCCTCCCAGCTCTGAGTGTATCCAGCAGGACATGCTCCTCTCTCAGATGTGGCGTTCTGAAGAAATGCTATTAAACATGAGATACTTACAAAGAAGGTGCTAGTATTTATAGAAAACTAGGAACTAATTTGAAAATTCTACAGAGGTAATTGACTATATTGTATCATCTTGTGCTGATGGACAAAAATAGAAATGACAATATATAGGATGTCCTTCCCACTAGTCAAACTGGTAATGAGTAATGCATCCAAACGAATGTCAGTAAAGCCTACCTACCACGCCATGCTTCAGAAACCCCCTCGGCACTCTTCTTTAAGAGAGAAGCCACAAAAGCATAAAGGTTTAATCTGCATATATTTGAAATGACTATATTATTTGTGAGGCAAAGATTCAAATAAGGGGTATTACTCACCCCAAACAGGTGTCAGTATAAACTATCTCCGCCTATATTCCACAGATTGTACCCTCTTCAGAAAAACAAGTACTTTAGAAAATTTGGGGAACGTTAAGTTTTCTATTTGAGAAATCAGGCTGGCTTAGTAGCAAAGACCCAAAAATATTAGGCAAAGACAAGAAAATTAAACTCTAAGATACTAGGAGCCTTTGGAAAAGGATCTGAATAAACTCTTCCGGAAATCAGAATGTAACATTTAAAGGTCATCAGATCACATGGGTTTAACATGTTACTGCTTGCTGTTAGCTACAGAATGAACTTCTGTCTTGCATGAGTGTCCTGAGAGCTTGAGTGATCAGCCTTCAATACTGTGCAATACTGTTGTGCCATGACTCTTTCCCCCTCCCACATCTCAGGCCAGTACAGTTCTGGAACAACACTCTTTTTCAAGGATGAAGAAGAGTATTTTTGTGCTGGGTTATTAGTGGTGTCTTGTGTTCTTTATTACAGTAGCTATTTGAAACTTTATCAGGTCTTAAGTATGAGAAGTAGTGCCAGAGCTGGATGTACTGGAAAACAGTGACAAATCAGATGAAGTGGTGAAGATTTCTTACTATGTAAATAAATGTATGGAGTCACATGAATGAATCTTTTCTCTAACTTTGTTGCTCTTTATTTCTGATGTAAATACTATGCACCAACAAGGATGGAGAAGCTTGTGCAGGAAGTTGGATTTTAAGCTGCAACAAAAACTAGTGATTTCCCTTAAAATAAGGGGCACTTATATAGTAGTGCAATGAAATTCTTGTGACACTAACCTTTAATCACTTGTCCAAAGCAAGTAAGGAGGGTCTGGTGGCTCACTTGCTTTTTTCAATACGGACTTGGGAAAACCATATATTCCTGATTAAGAAGGGAAAAAATATTACTAAGTAATCCCAGGCCTCCAAGGAGTTATTCACAGGCTCAATGTTAAGATATAATCTGCTGGTGATTACGTAACAATTTCCCCTCTCTGCCCATTCCAGAGTGAATATGAGATACTACAGTCTACATGCCTGGTCTTGAATTTTTAGTTCCAGGTGTAAGAGCTCATTGCAATATAGCCCTCTAGAGAAAACAGAAAAAGCAGAGAGAAAGGACTAGTGTACATGACATTCTGGGAGAAGCAGGGCCTAATTCAATGGCTAGGCAATAGAAAGTGGTGTGTTACCCCACTCAGGGTTAGGCTCTAGGAGCTATGTGGGAGCTGGCAGACACAATTAACAAGCCTGAAATAACAATTGCCTTGAGAGCCAGCAAGAAGTAAAAGGCAGGGGAGCGGCCCTCCAGTAGGAAAAGTAAAATAACTGCAACAATAGAAGGATAAATCTAATCTTGCACGAAACCACCGATAACCCATCTGAGCCCTGGACAAGAAATCGACACACTAATATTAGGGAACACAGACTACAGGAGACACTCTAAACAACGGGCTTGGAAAGCCCCATGGGACAAAATCAGTGCTAGGTTTTCCGTGGAATAACTGCCAGCTCCTGCTGCACACAATGGTCAGAAGGGGATTTAGTAAGTGTTAGAGCGAACATTTACGCCTATCAAGATGTGGAGGAAAAAAAATAAAGTTCAAGCACGACGTCATTCTGTCAGTGGCAACTGTGGAAACATCTCTTTGAAGCACAGACATGGTGGCTTACCAACTTTCCAAATCCTGGCTATATATAACTTTCCAATATATCCCAAAATGACTGAAATACCATGGTATACGCAGCCAGATTTTGCAGGCTGATATCTAGGATAGTCCCAGACAGATAAATCATGCATGCAACGCAAGTCTGACATCTCAGATTCACAGCATATGCAATATTGTCTTGCTGCACACACTCAGAGAAGTTGCACAGTAAGTACAAATCTGGCATTGGACCTCTTGCACATGCATGCTTTATCTGCCCATATGGATAAATCTGACTTCTCCCAATACATGGCGTCCTGCATGTCCAGAAAGACACCTATGGCAACAGAAATACAGGGAAAGCCATGCCATGGATGCTTTTCCTACAAGAAATTGTATTGACCATACAATAATATGACACACCTGTATTTAAACAGGATATTCCATACTACATGGGATCCTCAGCACCTTCTGACATTTATTTTTGTTACCATGCCATGCTGTGATTGCCCAGGAGAGTGCAGAGGTCAACACCAGTGTATGTACATGACTTTGGTGGACAGAAGACACAGCATGATTACCTAATATTTAATTAGGTTACAACAATAGCACTAATGCCTTTATCCTTTCCACATGAGCTCATCTACAAGGCAACATGATGTCCCTACTGAAGCCTTGGGGCACAGTATCAGTAACCCCTGAGACATGACAATTACTGAGTCACCAGTATTGTTCCCCCCATACCACAGGGATTCTTCTTGGAAGTGTATTTATAATCACAGCAAAATTAAAGACAGGCGAGACCCTTTGCAGATCACTGGTTCAACCGCCTGCTCCAAACAGGGCTATCTTCAAAGCTAAACTAGGTTGCTTAAAGCCTTGTCCAGTCTAGTTGTATCTCCATGGATGGAAAGGCCACAGCCACTCTGGGGACGTGTTCCAGCATTTGACCACTCTCACTTTGAACTTTTGTTTTCTTATACACAGTTGGAATTTCTCTGGGTGCAACTTCTCATTTTTGTCTCTTGTCCCGTTGGTGCACATCTGAGAGAAAAGCCTTGTGCCATCTTCTCTATAATTCCCCCTGAGAAGGTGAACACTGTAATTAGATCCTGCTGTAGCCAAACCCACTTCCTCAGCTTCTCCTCGTACATCACGTGCTCCAGCCCCTACCACCTTAGCAGCCTCCACTCAACTTGCCCTAGACTGTTGCTGGAGGACCCAGAACTGGACAGTGGATATCCAATGTGACCTCACCAGTGCTGCACAGAGAGCACACACCTGCTGGGTATATTGACAATGCAACTCTGTAGGTGTTGAACTCCCATGATGAACTCCTTTTGTCCACCAGGATGGCCGGGCCCTTTTGTGCTGGGCTACTCCCAAGCCAGTTGGCTCTCAGCCTGTAGCGTTATATGAGGATAGTCTATGCCACGTGCAGGACTTTGCACTTGCCTCTGTTGACCATCACATGGTTCTTGCAGGCCCATTCCTGCAGCTTGCCAAGGCCACTCTGAATGGCAGCTGCAGCCTCCAGTACGTCGACTGATCTCCCCAGTCTGGCGTGGAGATCAGCTGAAAACTTGCTGAGGGTGCATTCTGTCCTACCCCCTGAGTCACTGATGAACATATCAAACAGGACTTGCTCCAGTATCGATCCCTGATCCCTCCTAACTGGGTGTCAGACTTCAAACCAATGAGGTGTTACTCTTCAAGCCTGGTGGAACAGCCAGTTCTTCACACACATAGGCTGCCCACCCCATCCACATCTCCCCAGTTATAAGGTTACTGAGGGAAACCCTATCAAAAGCCTTAATAAAGTCAAGCTTAAATGGCATCCTCCGCTTTCCCCTTGCTTTGCTCGTGAAGCCAGAAGTCAGTGAGGTTGGGTCAGACATAACTGAACTTAAAGGCATAACATTTGCCTTTTTGCAGTCATTGGCAGTCTTCTAAACACCACAGCCTTTCAAATGTCATAGGGAGTGAGCACACAATAAGACTGGCCAGCTCCCTCAATGCTCAGACGCACGCCAGCTGGTCCAGTGGACTTGTATATGCCCAGTTTGATTCAGTGGACTTTATCTACTGTGGGTAGTCTCCCTCTCCCCCCAAACTCTGATACTAGCCATGGAAGCTTGGGAGATGTGGGTTTTTTCCCAGTAAAGGTCAAGGTGAAGGAGGCCTTGAGTATCTCAGCCTGTTCCTTGACCTTTATCACTAGGTCAATCACCCAGTTCTGCAGCAGGCCCACATTCTCCCTTGTCTTCCTTTTGCTGCTGATGTGCCTGTAGAAGCCCTTTTTGTTGCCCTTCACATTCTCTTTCAGTTGCAACTCCAGCCAAGCTTTGGCTTTCCAGATTCCACTCCTTTACTAAAATACTGACCGTTCTCTGCATGAAGTGATGGAACTGCAGCCCAGCATAGTTTGCTTACAAATCCTCTATCTGTTGAATGCTTTCTAGAAATGCTGTTTAAGGAAGGTGGTTGTTTTTCATCCAAATCTAATCTTTTGAAAGTTGCAAGCATATGCAGGTGCCTGTTCAAGCATTTATTTAGCTGGTACTGCGGAAAATGCCATTGTTCTAAATTATTCTTTCTTTCTTTGTTCTTTGTTGTTAGTTGGTTTGTTGCCAGTAACCTCAAATTTGGTGCAGAAGAAAAGGAAAAGGAAAAGTACACACGCATACACCTGATAGGAGGGAATGAAACAATTTGTTACCTTCATCATGCAGATGAAGACTGCTAATCCATCTCTACAGGATTTTCTCTAATATTTTGTAATATTTCAGTTCTGCCTAAGCAACTTCACATAATTATCATTAAAAAACCCAACCCCTTAATGAAAGAGTTCCTTCCTATTATTCAGATCTGGTCTTCCTGCCCCATCCTCCTCTAAAGCAAAATGGAAAAAAAAAAAAAAAAAAAAAGAGAGAGAAATTATTTAGCCAAAGTTTTCTTAGTTGTAGTCAGCTCGTAAATGATAAATTCAAGGGTGTTTTTTTCTTTCTTAACTTTCCAAATCTAGAAAAGGGAGCTGTTTCTTGCTTTTCAAGCACTTGTATTTAGTCTAGAGTATCCCGAGACAGTTTTCTTACACATAAAGATAGCACTCATTCAACATATTCTACACTTGGTCATTTCATTGGTTGTTTTTCATATGGAGTGATTGGCCTCTTCAGTCTCCCAAACTTTCACAATAACTAAGTGTTCCTGAAACATTTTCTATTAAAGATATGGCTCTACACAATAGGAAGTTGTTTGAATTACAATATAGTCAGAATTGTACATATTCTGCATAGTTATGTATTACCTCTGTACTTCAGTAACATGATTGATATTATGACAGCTGTATTTAAAGTTGCCAAAAATTGTTCTTAAAATTCCTCTTCTAGGCGTTTATAAGTTTGTCAATTTTTATTGCTGAATTGTTGCATTTATTCTCTACTTTTGGGAAACGTTGAAGATGTCTAAATATGACGAATGCATACTTCTGTTATTATAATAAAGTCCTCTGTTACAAGTGAGATGTGTTTTGTATTTAACAGTTGATTCGTCCAATTGCTCAAAAAGCTGCATGCTTATTTGGATCATCATTAAATCTGCTCTCTCTCATAAGGGTGTGGAATAGAATTAGGATCCAAATCAGGGCTCAGCTGATGAAAGACTGCCAAAGCACAGTGCCACTGCCCCTTTCCTGGTTCTCTTTTTCCTTGCTCCAGCATAGGGAGGAAGGTCTGCTAGCCACAGATGTGTCTCTCAGGACCCTCTCCTGGTGACTAGGAAAAGCCTAGGTGAAGGAAAAGCCTTTCCTATAACTAGGAAAAACATAGGTGACAAAGGAGGAAAGGAGCAGGAACTGCTCCAGGAACTTTCCATGTGTGGGCTAGGATCTGGCTGAGGCATACTCTTCACACCTGTGACTCTGAATCATCCCCTTCTACACCTTCACGTCAGCTTGGGATCCTGAGAAACCTTCAGATGTCGTGTCCCAGCTGCCCCTGGCACAGCAGCCAGGGCCTCTGCCATCCCAGCAATACTGAGCTTCTTCCTCCAGCAATCTGTGTTTCTGCCGGGATACCTCCTCCCCCAAGGAGGGAAATGAGGTAGGGGTGGGAAGGACTTTCACTGTGATTAATGCAGCAAGATGTACTTCTTAAAGGTGATCTTTTAGGTTCTTTTCAGCTCCAAACACTCCTCTTACTCCAAGAATACTTCATTGAAATGAATGGGGCATACCGTGACTCTGCGAGACCCTTTTCTATCACAGATGGGTACATAGAGCCACTTACCCATGTGATACCATCCAGCTACAGGAAAGGGACTCTGCATTTCTTTCATCACAGATAACGCTCTTCACAGAGCCATCAAGAGAGGAGCTGGTGTGTGAGAGCAGCAGGCTACATGCAGGTACTCAAAGCAGTGAGTGACTAGGGAACGCCAGGCTCTCCAGGCAGTGCGAGGGCAGCGTGGCAGGGCAAGCAGCTGAAGGGACAGTGGCACAAACAGGTATGGCGGGAAGGGGTTTTTACCCCCACCCTTGGACACTGAGGCACAGGGCAGGAAAGAATGATGGGCAACTTTACCTTCTTGAAAACCCAGTCTTGCTCTTTAAAGATCGCTTTTGTAAGGTGCCTCCACAGGCTCTATGCTGCTCTCTGTACTGTTCCTGTCATCTTTACCCAAATCTTTGAATTACAGATTCAGTGATGGCACCTGGGAAGGGGGAGGACTGAGGAAGAAGAACTCAAGAATGATGAAAAGACAGAGTGATGGAGATGAGAAGAGATACGGCAGTGGTGAAGTGGCTAAAACACAAGCAACACGTTCTCCAGCAATGGCTGGCAAACTAAGGAACACAAAATCAACACGCTCCTCTCTCCAGAAGACCAATGTTGAATTTAACCCCACTGCCACACCTCAGTGACAACGCTCTTTCCAACTTCTCCCTTTGCTGTAAGAGTGCTTCAGCTGGTATCAGTCAAATACCTTCTGAGGCCTCTAAACAGCGCCAAGGTATGGGATGTACTTCAATTGGCCAGGCCTCCATGCGGTCTCATCTCCTTCTCTGGTTTCATGCTTTTCATGGATTTTGTCTCTTCAAAGACTTCCCCACTGGTCTTGGGCCCATGATTTCCCTCAGTCAGACGTCTTCAAAGCTGCACTTGAAAGAAAGCACTGTTGTCCAAACTTCTCATTTTAACCTAAGTCGGTAACATTCAGTGCTCCTAAAACCTCAGTGTCTGAAGGCGAAGATGATGAGACGTTCATCTCAGCTTTCATTAAGAAAAAAAAAGTTTTGTTATTTCCCTTTGGGTTTTGGAAAAAAGCTTGAGAATACAAAAAATGAAAATTCCAGGCTCTAAACCAAGTAAGACACAACGTATTATTTCAAGACACTATTTTTAAAGACCGAGATTTCACTCGTCTCATGACTTTTGACCAGAGGCTCGCCTGAGGATTTGAGTTTCCCCTCCATTGCACAGGTGGGGATGGGAGGAAGACACCTCAGAGCAGAGACTAGGACCCCCAAAATGCCCCGTGTCTTCCGACAGCCTGTCCTGACAAACGTGCCCCAACTCTCAACACTCCTGGAAGATCTCGGCAAAAACGCCATTTTCCCCCCACTTCCATGCCAACGTGCGCAGCGACCACAAAAGACAAGACCAGCAGCAGGTCTGAGCCCTTCCAGTGACCAACCTGGGCAACGACAGGATGCGACTTCATTGAGCATTTCTCCTTCTTTTTTAAAAAAGCCAGGTTGCTTCAGGAAATTACCATAACCCTCCTCTGCCCAGTCACCTCTGCCGCCTTACGGGGACGGCGAGTCCCACCGAGACACGTCCAGGCAGCGGGCGCTCGCCACATGTTGTGCGCCCACCCTGCGCGCCTTCGCGCGTCTCCGCCATCGCGCTCTCACCCCAGGACTGACAGCCGCCGGCACACGCCGGGCACACGCACGGGACCCCCGGGATCCCCCCGGGCAGGACGCCTACAGCCCCCATAGGCGTCGGTGGACCCCTGCCCCGGAGGCCGGGCGGGCGCGGCACGGGGCGACCGGCGGCGGCCCGGCGGGGCGTCGGCGGCGACCCCGGGGCCTGCCCCGCCGCCGCCCCCCGGCACCTATAGGGCCCATACCCCACCCCCAGCCCCGGGCGGCGGAAGTGTGTGTAGGGGGCAGTATAGGAATTTCCTGTGACGTCCCGGCCCGGACTCCATTAGGCTGCAGCTGGGCTGAGAGGAGACAAACCCAGCGGGCAGCGAGCGGAGCGGGCCAGGCGCCTGGGGCTGCCGGGCGGGGGCTCAGGGCAGCGGCGGCCGCCATCGCCAGAGGGAGCCCCGAGCGGGCGGCGGCGCTGCCTCCGGGACCCCCGGGGGGCACAGGGCCCCGCTCCGCCTCCCCTCACCTCCGCCGCCCCCCGCCTCCCCCTCCTCGCCCCCCCGGCTTCCCACCACGGCCGCTCTCGGCGAGGAAACTCTGGCCTCCGCTTCCTCCTCCTCCGACTCGGACACCGGCGGAGCCTCCCCGCCCCCGCGGAAGAAAGCCCGGGCCTCCCCGGCGGCGGCGGTGGAGGGAGCAGGAGAGCCCGGGGCTTCCACGGGCAGAGCAGGCCTCACCTCGTCCCAGTCCCCCTCGCTCCCCGCCGGGCTCGCCCCCGCCGCCGCCCCGCTCAGAGGCAGCAGCAGCAGCGGCGTCGGCAGCGCCATGCAGGCCAACGGGGCAGGAGGGGGCCAGCAGCAGCAGCAGCCGCCGCAGGGGCCGGCGGGCCCGGAGCTGGGCTGCCTGGGTGCCCAGAACGGCGAGGCCTCGGCGGGCACGGCCGCCGGCGACCAGCTGGCCCACGCCAACGGGCTGCTGCCCTCGGCCAACAGCGGCGGCGGCAGCCCCGGCGGCCTCAGCGTCAACAACGGGGTGCCCGCCGCCGGGGGCCCCGGCCCGGCCGCCGCGGAGCTGGGGGGCGGCGGCGGCGGCAGCGCCCTGAAGAAGAAGAAGCGGCTCTCGCAGTCCGACGAGGACGTGATCCGGCTGATCGGGCAGCACCTCCACGGCCTGGGCCTCAAGTAAGTGCCCGCGGCCGCGGAGGCGGGAGAGGCCGCGGTGGGCGAGGGGAGCGCAGCCGGGGGGGGTTCCTTCCCTCCCCGCGCCGGCCGGGGCGCCCTGACCGAAGGGCCTCGGTGGGGCCGGGGGAGGCCCCGCACACGCCCCGCCGTCCTCCTCGCTGTCCGCGGGAGCGGGCGGCAGGGTCCGGCGCGGGGTCGCGGGAGGCCGGTGGTCCCCGCGGAGAATGGGCAGCCCGAAGCGGGGAGCTGGGGCGGGGGGAGAGGAAGGGACCTCCGGAGGGGGGGGTTGGTGGCAAAAGCTGCCCTGTCGCAGCCTGGTAGTCCCCAACGAGGAGAGACTAGTGCCTGGGTGCGCGGCAGAGCAGTGGGGCAGGCCCGCTCGCAAAAAAATGGAGCCGGAGATGTGTTTTCCAAGCCTGTGCCGGTCAGCTCGGTGTCTGCGAAGGGGCAGGCCGGGAGCTTCCTCTGCCAGGGATGGCAATATGGAAGTCGAGTTGCACACCGATAAGGGTAGATCAATACAAATGTGTTAGTGGGGGAGAAGTTATCTGGTAAACATAATGGAGCCCGCAGCTGGGCGTGGGGGGGCGGCTTTTTGCAGATGAGCTCCAAGATTTGGCTTGTCAGCTCGGAGGAAGCGAGCACAAACTAAACTGCCACTTAAAGAGGCTGTTTGGTTTCACTCTGAAAACCTTCGTCCCTGTAAGTGGTGAAGGCCTCTGCAGATTTGTGCTGGACACATGTTTTTGGTAATAATCTTATCTGTAGACTAGAAACGAGTATGTTGGCTCTTTCTTAAAATCAGAATAGGGCAAATAATTTACCAGTGGAGTAGGGGAAGTCTAAGAATTTAATCACAACACTCACTTTGTGAGTAAAGCTAAAGCCAACACGTCATAGTTTTAGAAGGAGGCTCGAGAAGTCCTGTAAAGTCTTCACGTAGTTACCACTACAAAACACTGTGGAATGGGTCAATTATAAAGAACTTAGCACATAAAATAAATTGCCTCTGACACAAGAGGCAAGTTTACAGCAGCAGACAACTCGTGACTGTTCATAGACGACACCACAGTAAATAAGCTATTTTTAGTATAAAAGGGGGAGGGCTACAGGTTCATGAGTTCGTTTATTTTATTTTAAGGAGCCAGTCTTTTAATATGGGATGAAGAAGAAAAAGTTAGGCCAGTTGCAGATGTCGTAGCTCTCTGTTCTTTTAGGGGAGGGAGGGGGCAGGGGATAGTAGCCAGTAGCTAACAGCTTTCTAGTCTGTATCTTCCTTCATGAAGTTTGTCTTCTGTGCAGGGGTGGCTGTTTGTGGTGGCTGGTAAGTCACATACTTTATGGTACTTCAGCAAAGCTTTCAAGCTCATTGACAACTTGCTTTAGAGATAGGTAGCTGTTCACATGTCTCAGGCAACTGAGACAGTCTTTCTGGACAAGCACCTGAATCCAGTCATAGTGTTCTTACTTTAATAAAGTTACTTTTAAATATGGTTAACTGTTATCATAGCAGGCGGTGTATTTGTGAGGGTAAAACTGGTCGGGTTTTTTTACACTGTATCTCTCCTGCAGCCAGACTGTTGATCTTCTCATGCAAGAGTCAGGATGTCGTTTAGAACATCCTTCTGCTACCAAATTCCGCAATCATGTCATGGAAGGAGAATGGGATAAGGTAACGTAGGGCTTATAGGACTGTATTAACCACTGTTTAAATTTATAGTATCTGTGAGAGAATTCAAAATCCACCCTCCTTATATACTTTTTTGTTTGTTTGTTTTTTTTCTTATGCCGATTTCTGCAGGCTGAGAACGACCTGAATGAACTTAAGGCCTTAGTGCATTCTCCGCATGCAATTGTGGTAAGAGGCACACTTGAACTCTTTCAGAGCTGTATAGTTGGACTAATTGTAGTGGTGTAATCTTTCACTATGGACTTGATTGTCCATAGTTCTTGTTTTCTTTTTTGTTTAAGCAGCTTGCATGCTATCTCAAATATCATACTAATCTGAACTTCTTTATTCTTTTTTAGAATGTGAGATAGGAAGCCCAAAAGTATTGAGGCTAACATTTGGTGTACTGTATGTTTAAACTTTGTTAAACATCCTTAAGTGATAAAATATAAATCTTGTAATAGTCCTAAAATAGGTCAGTTTCTGTAGAAACTGCTTATGTTGAACACTAATTTCCAACCTGAAATACTTCTCACAATCTCTGTTTATGGGAGTTAGGTTTTCTTGAGGGAAGAGAAGTTTAGAAATAAAATGGAGTAATACTAATGTGGAGTTGGCATTGTAATAGCACATTACAAGAATATAGAGGCTGCTATAGACCGTGAACAATACTGTTGCTTTTCCAGATGGCTTCTAAAGAGCAAATGCATTTGTATTGCTGTTTGGGATTTTATTTAGAGCTTTTTCTCTTTGGCTGGCTCTTTTTTAACGATGAACCTAGAAATAAAAGGTTGGTAGATCCTGTGACTTGACAGTTACAATATGTGTTGTTATGATTTCAGTTACTTTGAGGAAAGTGTTTCTTGGTTTGATTTTTCTGTCTCGAGATTAAAATCATTACTTAGCTCTTCAAACGGATTGTTTGGTTGTGTTTAAACGTTTATTTCAATGAAATGAAGTTGGAACAACTATGGTCACTTAGGAAGAAAACAGTAGCAAGGCTTTTTGGAGTGTCTGTGACTGTAAACAATGAAGAATCAGCTGATGGCTGCTTAGCTCCACTTCTAGCTGATTCATTTGTTGTCAAGACAATTTCCTGTCTGGTGGGGGAGGGAGAGAAAGAGAGAACAGGAAGTGAAGTAGGAAAAACAGATGTTTAACAAAACATCAGAGGGTACTTGAGAGAAGTTTACATTCTGATTTATTAATTTGGTCAAAACTTAGCACCTCTTAATTAGGCTAGTAGTTCACTTTCTCTTTTCTCAAAGACTTGATAAGCATAAGATTTGCTGTTCAAATAGTTTAGTTGCATGGAGCTTTCAGTACTTTGCGGAGACAAAGTATGAAACCACTGCATGTGAATATGAATGGTCATTTGAAGCAGATTTTCTTATGTTTCTAACTTCTGAAGTTATCAAGTTTCTCTGTAGTATTAAAGTGTTCTACATGTCTGGGAGTCAAGAGGTTTAACTGAGTATCAGCATTGTACTTCTTGGAGAACTTAACTTGAGGAATAAAGGGATGTTTTCCTTCTGTTGTTTTGGAGAGCTCTGAAAGTGTGCTGCTCTTTAATGTTGAAGTCTAACTGCTTGAATAAAAGTTGGTGCAATAAAAATACTTGGTTTAGACTGAACTTTACCTGAACCAAGTATTAACTATTTTCTTTTTAAAGTTGTTCTCCTTTATGTGAACTTCATATAATTTAAAATAGATAACAGTATTAAGTGCCTTACATATGTGTGCTAGTAAGACAATACTGATTTGAAAGGATAAGTTGAGCTTGTGCATGCTCCATTGCATGTGCACTGTCTCCACCTCCCTCCCTGCCTGGCTTTTTTGTACATGGTTGAGATTATGGGTGGATATTAGTATAGTCAGCACCCGGAAAACTAGTGAAAGATGATTACAGGTAAGGAGGGATGCTTTATGCTCTGTAGGTAATCCTGACTGCAACAAAGTCAGCGCTAATGAAGATGATAAATGTCTTGATTAGGGAAGGTCCAAACAAGATGCTACTGCAAGTAACTCTTTAAAAACAGAAAATTAGATTTTGGGTTTCCTGACTTGTGACTCATACTGTATGACTAGATGTTTCAAAAATGTGTGCATACAAGAAGAATGGGTACCTAAAAGTTTAGATGACACAAAGTATTTAACAAAGTAGGGTGTGTGTGTTTGGTGGTTTGTTTGTGGTTTGTTTTAGGCTTTTTTTTTTCTTATAGTTAATATGACCTGGACAAAATAACCATGTAGCTGCTTTTGAAATGTCTGGTCAGTGAAGGGGATAATATGTATTTTGAAAATTCTACTCGTGTTTTAATTTCCTTATTTCTGCAAAGTGCTGTAAGTTCTACAGGTGAAAATACTAAACATGAAATGCCTGATCTCAATTTGTAAACCTTTGATGCTGTGTGTTGATATGTTGGGGGTGGGGATGACAGTCTGCTATTTCTATTTGTGTCAACACAACTGAGTATTATATAGTGTATGATTAGTCATGTTTACTTTTCCAGTGTATAAGATACAGCTGTCTTGAGACAAACTGCAGGAAAACTTTATAGTTCATTCAAGCATGTTGTTTTTCCTTGAGTAGCACTTTAGAAAATATCAGCCTCAAGCCAGCCTGAGGTTTTGCTTACTTTAGGGCTACTCGAGCGTATTATGGCATCTATCTTGGGTAACTAATTGAACCTAGGAAGAAATCTGGAGATTATTCCTCTATAGTCATCTAGAATGTACTTTCAAATCGTCCTCTTTACTTTTTATTTTCATTTACTTAAATGCAGCTTTCCCCCAGTTCTGGAGGCGTACAGCAGGCAATACAACAAAAAAAGTGATTTATATCTTGTCATTTGAGAAAAGTGCTCCACCTACCTATATGGTGTCCCTCTTGCTACCAGCATTAAGAGCATTTCCCTATTGGAATGAATTACTCTGAGTGACAGGATTTGGTATTGTTGAAGCCTTGTTAAATTCTATCGGCCATAATATTTTATGCGCTTTACATATCAAATCTTACATTTAAGTTTTGGATGGCTTTTCAGTGTTTTACAAGACTATCAAAGTAATAAAGACTACAAAGTAATGAAAATTGGGGTCTTAGTTGTCTGCTTATAGCCTGCAGAACTATGTGTTGAGTTTGTCTTGAAACATCAGCTGATAATTTCAGCATATCTTTTAGTTACCTTCTTCATTTCAAAGAAGAGTGGTTTCAGCAGTGTTTACATACTTATTTTGAACTCTTTGCACAGTAATAAAACTGTTGTGGAGCTTGTTAAGATATGCGGGTCAAAAATAATACCAAAATCTAATCCTAAAATTAGGTTGTTATGCATTTTATTCTTTAAACTTTTGAAGCTTGCTACTGTAACCAGTGACCAAAATGGCCCAATTTCTTGACTGTGGTAGGATGCTTGTCCTATTATTTTCACCTTTGGTTACTTAGAGCTGGTGAAGCATGATGCATGCAAAACTTCCTAGAATTTAAGATTCTGCAAGGGGCTTTCCTGCTAATAATTAGGACAGTGAAGGAGTAAGGCACTAAACATTCATGTTAGTAATCAAAGGCTGTAGTTTGAAGAAAGCAAAATGCTAATAGTACATACACTAAAACAAACAAAAAACCCCTGTAAATCTGTTAACTCTGTCTTAGTTTTGCCCCAGGGTAATCAGAGGTTCAACTTACACTTAAATAATAGCTTCTAGAAACAACAAACTAATGCACTTTATCCTCATACTCTCTATAGAATTGAAAGACAGGATGAGGTAGCGATAACTGAACAAAACCGGCCAGACTGCAGTGCTGAAACTGTTGTATTAGGCTCTTCCATGGGTCCTACGGGGTGAAGAATCTTTGCTATAAGCTAAGCGTTGGTGGTGTCTGGATTTAAATTGTTCAACAGTAAAGAGTGTAATGATGTTGAATTTCCATTGCAAAAACTGAGATGATAACAACAAATCCCAGGCACTTCTATTACATTGTACGTGGTATAATTTGGATTATGACAATTTTTATTTCCCTTCTTTGGAAGGCAGCTAAAGAATATGGAGAATGAGTAAGCTGTTCTTCTGGGTGCATTGCATCAGATTAGTTTTATACTTGCTCTATTCTAGTTAAATAGTGCGGTTTGTGCTTTTACTTTACAGTTGCCAATATTATAAACAGTTCTCTTTCCTTCTAGAAGAGGTTGTTTGGGCTCTAGAAGAGATGATGTGCTCAAAATGGCCTTGTCTACCATGAGAAGGTGGTATTGGAAGTAATTAGCAGCCCTATTAGTAGGGCATATAAGTAGTTAAGAGAAAATTAAGACAAAATTCAGCTATTCAGTGAAATCTATTTGTCAGCAAAGTCAGTAGTTGCACAAAAATAAGTAGTAGGAGGCCGTGAGTGTCCTGATATAAAAAATTACTTGAAATATGATGTCACTGGAGTGTGACTTTTGCCTTAAGGAGGCTGTATTCATGCCATTGTTTGAGTATGCTATAGGGCAAGTCTTGAAGCAGTTATCAAAATAGCTTAGAAAAATCTATGTAATTTCCCTATTGACACTTTAGTCCCTGCCTTTTGCCATAGATAAGTTACAATTTAAAACTCCTTATCTTTTATTCTAATTCTCCATTATGTTAACAGTAGACTCCTGCATGAAGTGTACAGTACTGTGTTGTTCTGGAGGCTTTTATGTTCCTAATATGTCAAAGTCACAAGATGGCACTTTTTTTGGAAACTATACTTTCTAACCCAAAACTGAAGTTATACCTCTTTGGATAACTTGGCATCAGCATTCTGCATGGTAGTGTTCCTGTAGTGCTTCCGTGGAATTGTTGGGACTGGCGTTACAAAAACTGTTTTTTAGGATTTTCTGCTCTTTTTACTTTTTCCCCTAAAGAAATGAAATTAACATGCCGAGTCCTAAAAGTAAGGAGGGAGAAAGAGTAATTAGATACAGATATGGTTATCGCATTTAGGGGAAAGATGATATGACTTTAATATGCGGTGAATGGAGAAGGAAGAGTTGGAGCAATTATAGTTTTTATTACAAACTGGAAATACCAGACTATTTTTTATCTGGTGGTGATCATCATTGTGAGGTGACCAAGAGGAGTGAAATATGGCATGTGACTACTACCTGAGCATCTCCACGCATCCTTGTGAGCACGCGTATAGCTGGGAGAGGAAGCTCTTATCCCTCCTGCTGCTAGTATATAAGCAAACAGCGTGACGTCTGCTAGCCTACTGCGTGAAACCAACCACTGACATTGTAAATAGTTGGGATGTCTTTCTTTTGGTTTTCTACATGTCAGAATGCCAAAAAAAAATGTTGTCTCGCCTGGAAAAACTGTACAGTGATGCTCTAACAATTCCAAATTCAAATAAACTAAAGAGCTGGATAGGGAATATAATATGGGTTTGCCTGTCGCATACAGGACAATAGAGTACTACAGACATGTTTGAACATAAATTATCTTTACTATGTAAGATTTTATGCTTCACAAAGCTGTGTGGTAAGTTAATAGCACTGTATGTGGAAACTTTATTCTTTTGAAGAACTGAACATCTCTGGAAGCTAAAACTGCTTTACGTTTTAGCTTTGGATTTTATGTATAGTAAGGCTTAAACTTTCATGTAAGCTTTAATAGGACAGGAGCATCTTAAACTTCCTGATTATCCCTCTACTTAAGGAGGCTAGCAGTGTGTTTGAAAACGAGTAAACATTGACCAAATATGTGCATGAAAATAGTGATGTGCTGAGGCCTGACAAAGCAAAGGAAACCAGTGATTGAACTGGTGGTGTATTCATTATAAAAGCAAATGTAATTTGCTACACTTAATCTTCATTCTGTTTCTCACTGATATATCTAAGAATGTACATTTTCCTCTTTAACCTGGTGAGTCTTGTGGACCAGAAATGTCTTTTCTCTATAACTGCTAGCAGTAAAGAAAGATGTGCAAACACAGAATAGTTGGTTTCATCCAGAAACAACAAAACTGTGTTTCTAATAAATTGGTATTAGAAATTTATAGAACTTCAGGTTTTTGAATAGTAAATGAATGCCTGATTTTATTTTTTTTTATCCACAGACACTTGTTGCTGGAATAGCAGGGTTTATTATTTTTTAAAAGAAAACAACCAAAAACTGTACAAGATGAGAGGAACACTATGAAATAGCAGTGATTACTTCTGAGAAGTGAAGTGATTCCTAAATATAGGAAACTATGTTGGTTGTTTTTTCTGTAACCCTGAAAAATGATACAACACCCAAGGAAAACAACTTAACATGGAACTACAAAACAAAACCTCAGGCAGTGTCAATTTGTTATTGCTATATGTTATGCAGCTATGCAAACAATCCATGTCAGCTCCTATGTAAGCAGTATGAGAACTTGTTTAGTTGGCTTGTTGTGTTCTGTGCTGTCATGCAGTCTTAAATATGTGATTAGGTGCTTTTCTTGATAGAATGAAAGATTGGGGAGCCTATCTAATTCAGGGTTTGAAGAATGGTGACTGAAAAGGGAGTGAGTATGAAAATAAGACAAGTTGAAGGGGGGAGCTGAGAAATGAGGTAGGAAGATACTTGGAGTCCCGTAAGGCAGGAAGGAAATTCATGGATAACTTATTTGCTGCAATGTTTTTGAAAACCCAGCAAAAAGAAATTAAGTAATGAAACATTACATATAGCTGTATTTCTGAAGGGCATAGTAGAATGGTTTCTACTGTTCTGTTTAGGCTCAAACGTTTTCTGAAACTTCAGTCAACCTTTTTCCCCTGACTGCTGCTTTCTGTCATGTCAGAGGATGAAGTTTTTGCTGCTGCAGCAGAAGTACCTGGAATACCTGGAGGATGGCAAGGTCCTGGAGGCCCTTCAAGTTCTACGCTGTGAACTGACGCCTCTGAAATATAATACAGAACGCATTCATGTCCTCAGTGGGTAAGTGTTTGGACTTTGAGAGCTCTTTTGGTGGAATTTTCTAAAGAATTTATAGCTTTTCATAGCTGATATTGTAAAAACTCAAACTGTATTAAAGCTACTATCCTGTTGATTAATTAAGCTGTAGTGAGATATGCTAAAATGGTGAGTAAAGAAGACTATCCAGTAGACAATGTTCTGCTTCAGATGCTTGAAAATAACCTGATTATGATTTACTTCTGTAGTACTAGAACCCAAATTAATACATACACATGTATGGTCATCTGATCTTGAAAATTGTTAGCCTGTTATCTTATAACTGAATAAGTAGGTGAATATAGGTTGGTTTGTTCTTAGATGAAAATAACATTTCTACGTTCCCTAAAATCTGTTTGTGGTTTTTTCTTTTTCTATTGCCAATTTGTAGACATTTCTTCTGAAGAAGATGCATGTTTGTGTGGAATAGTTCCCTGCCTTTTTTCCTATTGGTCTCAAGCTTCAGTAACCTATTTCCAGTTCATTAAAAATGTTATGATATAGATCATGCTTAAAAGTGAAAAGAATTATTCCAGAAATACTTGGTCTGTTGGTGTGTGTGCACTTTTTTAAACAGGTATCTGATGTGTAGCCATGCAGAAGACTTGCGTGCAAAAGCAGAGTGGGAAGGGAAAGGAACAGCTTCCAGATCTAAACTTTTGGACAAACTCCAGAGTAAGATGTTCTAGTGTTTAGAATTTATTCCCACCTCTGTAAATCCAGTACATCGTACGTAATGATGTATCCCAGGGAATTGACTTTAACTGCATTTGCTGGTGGTTGGTTTTGTATTTCTTGGTTAATGGGGATGCCTTTAGGTGCCTTTACCCTTTGGTCTTCCGTATCTAACCTTTTGCTGTCTCTGATAAACTATTTGTAATAGGAGCTCTTATTTCTTAGCTCTGCTGCATGCAGTAATAGTATAACTTGGTGATTAAATGTGTGGTTTGGAGCAGGGGGGAGGAGGAGTGTTTTGTAAATGCCAGCTATACTAAGAGGTTGAACCTAAGTGTGGTGTATAACTAGTGCTGGTTTATAGTGGTCTCAGACCTTGCTATGAATTATGGTTTCTCCTTTCTCTTTCTTGTGGCTGGTGTAATACTATGTATCAGAGTTGTAAAACCTACGGTATTCTTTATTTTGATAGTGTTAATAGAGAATTCCTTAAATGAACACAGCTGATAGTGTTGTTTTATAATTTTACAGATTTTGTTAAATACTAGGTTTTGAGTTAGCTTGTGTAAATGGTGCTTGTTGGCCAGGACAACTTATAGTATAAGTACAAATACCTTGCATACAGCTCTGCTTTCCAGAAGTCCATGCTTCTAATTCCAGATGTATAGCTGTAAATTTGACAAGCTGCGTGCACTCTTTTCCTGTAGCTTTTAAGCTTTATTTACTAAGATCTCTTCCAAAAACACTCAAATCAAAATATGCTCTTATTTGTAACTTGGTTTTTATATATCTTTTTTTTGTTTTTCTTAATACCTCTTTTAAAGCATACCTACCCCCATCAGTGATGCTTCCTCCAAGGCGTTTACAGAACCTGCTACGTCAGGCTGTGGAACTACAACGGGACCGGTGCCTATATCATAATACCAAACTAGATAGTAATCTAGATTCTGTCTCGCTGCTAATAGATCATGTTTGTAGTAGGTAAGAAACCCTTGCTACTTTTAAGATGGGCAATAATATCTTTTCTTTGTCTTTTAAAATAAACTAATTGTACCTACTGTTAAAAGGAACATGAAAACTATTCTGAGTTGGTTTAACAGGAGTTGACTGGGAAAAGACAGTTCTCATTTAATGAGTAGTGGGGGGGGGGTTGTAGAGAAGGTGTGTATAGGAGACTTTGGTAGCTGGATATGGGGTAATGGGGTCTGACTTTAAAATTTTAATCAGATGGGTATGAATAGAATATATTACTATGCTAATCCTTAGCCACTTGTTTCTTGTAATTTTGGACAGCCAGTCTGTTTATTCATCAACACGTGATTGCTGTGTTTTTTCACTGAAGAATCACTAGTATGTTACTTATCCAGACTCTGTCTTCAAGCTTGCTGGAATGCAGAAAGCCTACTAAAGCATACTTCATGGAGTCAACTTTCAGCTTCAACTTTTAATAGTGGACAGTGAGGTGGTTTTAGAGACAAAGGTTAAAACAGAGTAGAAACATGCAATAGACATTTCTGTTTTACATAACATATAATATGAATGATATGAAGAACTATTTTCTCAGATTTGTAAGGTAGTAAGAATTGAATGTCTTTTATACCTACATATTAGCTCTTAAGACTAGCTAGATAACTTTTTTTAACAAAACTGATGCTGCTTCTGAATCTTCAAAATGCCATACTCTAGTAACTAGACATGAAGCAGGAAGATGTATGTTTGTAACAAATGGCTGACTTGTGTGGTTTTTCCTCGTCCCACAGAACTTGGCCAAGGACCTAAAAACTCAGTGTAGCTTTTATGGAAAACTGCTGTGCATGGTGTAATAAGGGAATAAGGGCTAGGACACCTAGAAAATAAGGGCTGTATTTGATACCCTTATATGTTTGTTCACCTAACAGGCCAATGCTTGGGCTTACAGGGGAATTTTTTTCATGTTAAGGTTAGCTCATCTGAGGAAGTTAAGTACTGATAAACTTGCTTACAGAAACTTTCTGAACTCAGCTGCTTTGACTTATGTTCTTGAGTTACTTGGAATCTGTTTTTAAACATGCAGACTTCCATAGTACTTCACTGTAGCCATCTTAAGGTTTTAAAATTAATATCCTTGGCACTTCATGTATTCAAGTAACTTTTTTAGACTATTGTCTAGCTTGCAATTTTGCTACATCACATCATTGCAGCAGTTGTGTGTGTGGACATTTGACTGTTCCCTATTTTAAGAGCTATTGGAAATTATCAGATACTGGAGTTGTGGCTTCTCTGCTTCAGAAGTGAATCTTAAAATCACGCTAACAGAAGGAGATTTAATTTTAGTCTTTCTACAAGTCCATAAATAACATTGGATGTTCTGTAGGGGTTTGATGTGATTAATCAAACTCCAAAGAGCATTCAAGCCAACTGTAAAAAGCATGGTTTACTGAAGTTGGACTAGCTAGAGCTGGATATAAAAGATACTATATGCAACAAATCTGGACTTGAATTTCACCCGTCTGAATCTATTTGCTGACATAAGTTTGGCCGTAGGTTGTTTTGGGTTTTTTTACGTAATGTGGTACTTCCTAAGCTTGCATATTTGGTATGTATACATCCATACATACTCACGACTACTTTAATTCCATAAAAGACCACTTCAAAATAAAGGCTTCCATTCTGTCCTCAACTCAACCTATTGTACCTACCTGTTGCAGGGGTCTGAGATCAGTATGTGGTGCGCTGTACATGCTGCCATGCTTGGGCATAATGAGGTGAGTTAAAGACAGTGGAAGCCAAATTTTGATTAAACTGACAGAAGTAACAGTAGTCTAATAGCTTAGACAATTTAAGTTCTGTACTACTTAAATGATAGAACACTGACAACTTTCCCTTTTTTAGTTGGAACTAATCTGTTTTGGACTTCTGGCAATATTTTGGTCAAGCATGCTTGAATTGCACTAATAGGTAAAATGTTTAACTAAAACTTAATCACTTTATAAGAGTGGGAGATAAGAGGGAGAAACTGCTGTGAGTGGAGGTGAGGGATTTCATCTTACTGTGCCTGAGGTTTTGATAATAGAGAATTAATGCTCTTGGGGGTGGTCGTTTTTGGTTTTGAGAGCCTTCAGCCTAGTTGAGTGTTTTGTTTGTCCCCTGTCCCCCCTGGAATTGTTTTATGTTGCTTTCATGTAAATAAACCTTAGTCTGAGTTTACAAACAAACAGTGAAGCCCAGATGAGAGGTGAATGCTGTTGCTTTCTAGATACTAGTTTAATGTAGCTTTTTTTTAAAAAGAACCATTGTGGAAGCTGAGGAATAAATCTTCTGTTGTATGTACAGGGAATAAAAAAGTAGGTGTTTGGTGGTTTATTTAGAATTTTGAACTTCTGTAAATACAACAACAGATAACTTTATTAGATACTTTATTTCAGTATGTCAACAATGTGATTCAAGTGTGTTGTTCTGTTCAGCACAATCTGTAATGAAACACTTCAAAAAAGAAAAAAAACCAAAACCTTTGAGCTACAATAATATCTGATTACCAAAACCAGAAACTGTTAGACAACTGTTTTTGGTTTCTTGTTTCAAGACTGCTGCTATTTCTGTCTGCAGGAGGGTTATTTAATGTATGCTTTGCTATCTGTGAAGTCAAACTTGCTGGATTGTAGGTTTCATTAGTTAAGAGAACTTCTTGTGAGAGCACTCTGATCTGACTGGATTGTGAATAGCATAGTTCAGCATTGGGATGTATCTACAGCAGCTGCGTCAACTGTGCCTGTTACCCTTTTTAGGAACCTAAAGGCTACCTTACTATGAAAATTGTGTACTCCAGCATTATATGCTTGCTTTTCATGTCTACAAAGCATTGGCTGCTTTTCTTAAGCTTTAAAATACAAGCGCTGTTGTTCTATAGAGTATTTTTTTAAGGAAATATGCTGAAAAGGTTTTATTGGGACACAGTGTGCCCCTTGTACTTTGTATGAGTTATGGATAAAGACTCTTTCACCTTCTAGAGCAAATTGCTGCTCTGAGGAAAAACATTAATTTATTACAATATGGCTAAATAATAATGAAATACTCTTCCTGTAGGTGCACATATCTGTGTAAGGGCTTGCCTACCTCCCTCTAGACTTCAAGGAAAACAAAGTCTTCTTTCATGGGTGGGGCTTTTTACCTTGGGCTCAGTGTTGTTCCAGTGGCAACTAGACAGCTCCTGGTCAGCATAAAGCAGGAGCAGGACAGACTTGTGTTTCTCTATAAATGAGTAAGTAGACATACCCAAGGAAGCCAGCTACAGATTTGTGTGTATACATTTTGTTTATCCTCCTCTACTGTAAGACAGGAAACGAGAGATGTATGGTTGTTTAGTGCTGCTCGATAGCCTTTAAGCATGGGCTAGGAAGCATCTTCTAGTAAAAGAAAATGGATTGAGAGGATATAGACACTGTATTAAGCAGAACTTTTTCTGGCTTCTGGTAAGAAGTAGTTTTTCAGGTGTCTGTCAGCCTGGCTACCACCAAACTGTATTTTTAAACACAAATTTAAAGGAAATAGCATTTGTAGGTTTTTTTAGGGCAGTTTATCTCTAGTGATAAGTACAACTGTACATTCACAGAGACTGTCATTGTTATATTAGTACCATTGTGTCCTGTTAGAGTTGTGTTGCCCTGTTGTACCAAGCACCGTAAAAACTCAGCATAAGACTAAACCACTTCAGGATCCCTGCAGTTCAAGAAAAAATGTCTGTGGTTAGAGACTACTTTTTAGTGCATCTGGACAATGAAACTTGTCTTCAGTTCTTACCTAACTTAATAGTTCGACTGTTAGCTTTTCCTCAGTGTGTAACTAGAAGATTAAATATTAGCTTGAGAAATGTTTGACTCTTCTCCTTCAGTAGTTTATAATATAAAATTTTGTTTGATAAACACTTAATGTTCTACAAAATGACATAGATTTTGTGAGGGAAAAGGGTTTAAGTTGAAAGCTCGTAATAGTATCATGTTAGTTACACTTAGCTGTTGTATGTAGTACTCTGCAAAGAAAGTGAAAAATGGCACAAAATGAAGGCAAAGAAGCACCTAACATTGCAAGTCACATTCAAGAAAAAGAAACAGGACTATGCTTTTACTCACTTTTATGTAAAAATCACTTCTAAAGATTTGGCCAGATATACCTACAAAAACCTCACATGTAAATAAAACATTGCACGTAGGCTTCGAAGAGGTTTGGACTCCAGTATTTTTCTATACATCATAGAACTGTATAGTAATAAGCTGTTACACTCCTAATGAGATCAGTTTTATTCCCAGTTATATGAAAGCATAACAAATTATGTGAGTGGAATAAGAATAGTTCTAAGTTCTTAGAATTAGTTATGATCACTTGGTGGTGTGAACTTTTTACCAAATAAGACACTTCATTCTGTGCTTATTTGAAGCAGCTGTTAATAGACGAATTTTCTAAGTTGTCTGGTCTTGCATATAAATAAGTTTTTGTTTTAGTTTTTACTAGCTCAATTTAAAAAAAATCTCTTACTGCTTTCTTATTACTCTGCAAATACCTCCCTTTCTTTTTCCAGGAAACAGTTCCCATGCTATACACAGCAGATACTAACGGAGCACTGTAATGAAGTGTGGTTCTGTAAATTCTCCAATGACGGCACTAAACTAGCAACAGGATCTAAGGACACAACTGTTATTATATGGCAGGTTGATCCAGTAAGTGTGCAACGTGTTAAAATGTGTATGACTTGTCTTTCCCTTCCCTCTCTGCTTTCTCTTGCTAGGATGGTTTGGTTTTTGTAGGACAGGCTAAGGTGTACTGTAGCCCACTGACTAGGGTATTTCTCTGGGTTGTAAAAGACTGAAGATCACGGTCAGTGTAAGTCAGTGAAGGAGGACACTTGAAAACCTGATGTCTGAGTGTAAGGCTTGAACTGTTGGCCGCTTTGGGGCAGGAACTTTGTGCCTCTAACCAGTACCATGGGGTGTAGAGCCTGCTTGTGCCCTCCAGGGGAGCTTCTCAGCTTGAAGGCCTTGAAGCATTGGGTGAGAGTGGAGGGAGCGTAACAGTGAGGAACCTTTCTTCTAAATCACTCTTAGTAAGAGTGCTTCTGATCTACAGATGTGACTAACCCCTTCTGTTATCTTGTTACTACTAGTATGCTTGGATTTAAATACTCTCTCCATTTCACCATTTATTACTTTATTTCTGAGTAATAAAACGGTATGTGCTAAACTGAAGTTATGTCAGTATACCACTTTGTGCTAGTTGCTGTTGTAAGATTTGCCTTGAGTTGAGATGAAGATTTAACTGCTTGTCAGAATCCACTGACACGTGGAAGTGTACCCATCAATTTTCTTACAGACTGCGGTTTTAGGTTTTGATACTAATATGTGACACTGTTTCTTTTATATGAAATATCCTACAGCTACAAGATTTATCTTTCCTACCCATATCTATTCTTATGTAAATAAAAAGATTGAGCAGTTAATCCAAGACTGTTTTAATTTACTTGTAGAAGTGATAGGAAAGTATGTCTGTATATATAGCAATTGAAAACTGAATAAACTTGAACATATGCACACAATATTTGAAGTTTTTAATGCTTATAAAACACTACCAGACATAAGATTCTTACAGCTTAACCACACAACTGCAAACTGGTGTGTTAAGTGGAAGATGAAAGATTTTTGCAGTTCCATACTGGCTTTCAGTAGGATTTGAGCGCTGAACTTAGTCCTTTTCTGCACTACAGGTTAGGAAGCCATATAATTTGAATCCTTTTTGCTATTAAGAAGATGAGAGAACTTAGAACCCTGTTCCATGTGCATAGTTATTATATAGCTGCTGAACTACCAGCAAGTGCTACGGATTTTTCAGGCATAGAACCGTTGTGGTTTATTTGTTACTGGAGCCAGTGTGCTCTGGGCCAAGAGATGCATAGCAGCATAAGCTGACTTCTGTTATTTGTTTAGGAAATTACTTGTATTGTTTTGTTTTCGTTTTTTTAACAAACAGTAATTCTAAGTAAATTAAGGATCAAATATTTTTGCTGTTGACTTGTCACTTGATTGTAGAGGCACATCTTCCTTTTATATTGATGGCTTTTAATACCCAACATCTTGATTAGCACATTTTATAGTGAATTGTTAGCTAATATCTGGTTAATCAAACCAAATAAATGTTTTGTGAGTGTTGTAGACTAACCCTTTTGGCCAAGGGTTGCTAAAGGAACAAAATGTCTAACTAGTAGGAAAGCAGCTTAGTAGAGTTTTATCTTCTGTATTTGAGTACTTAAAAAAATTTTTTTGGAACCCTTTCAAGGAGGTGGATGCCTAAATAACACTAGGCCACAACTCAAATGGTTCACTTTCATATTTACCAGAGCATGCTTCTCACATTTCCTGTATCAGTTGACAATGTCTTTTGAACCATACATTTAATCAGGTTTTCAAGGCTTTACGTATTTAGAATTATTCTAATCTGTATATACAAACTACATCTGTCCAACTCTGTCTGGGCAAGTAATGGGAGAACGCTGTTTTAAATCAACAGTATTCTTTTTCCACGCACACCTTGTGTGTGAGAATCCTTCATTTCTCCTTTCTTTTCTTCATCACTCCTTTTGAAGTGTAATGACACTGCTTCCATGTGTTTTCTTCATTTCATACTGTGAATTTCTTATTTCTTTTCTGAGACCCAGCTACATGTCTAAGCTGTCTTAACCCATGCTTCTGTTTTCATTTTCACTTACTCATTTCAAAGATCTTATGCAGACTCAGCAGCATTAAATAATTTCTTGAGTGAACTAGGTTTGTGTGTGGAATGCATTATTTGACCATTACTAAGTGTGGCAGAATCTCTAGAGCACAAAGGATAAGCACAGTAGGCGCATCACCTTGTCTGGCGTGCATCTTTGATAGAGCTCTCCTTTAACTTGCTCCTTACAGAAGCCTTCTTTTTTTTCTGCACTTTCTAAAGAAACTGTTGACAGGTTTTTGGCTCTTCAGCCAAGGAGCTCAACTACTGCAGGCTTAAGTTGATACCTGAATAGTTGTTTCTTCTACGTAACAAAAATCTGGGAAACTATATGTAAGGGATGGAAGTGCTGAGATTTCTTTTGGTGGGGGCTGGGAAGCAGACTGACTAAATTTGGGATGTTTTCCTGAAATACCATTGACTGCTGTTTTAGAACAAAACATGGTATAGAAATGTTGCTGTACTTGGAGAGAAGTATGAGAGCAGCATGAGAGATAATAACAGCCACGAAGTCCTATCATTAGAGGAATATGCTATGTATCTTGCTCCTCATGAGTCTCAAATGTGATGCAGAAGTGACAGGCTACTTTAATCCTGATGTAAAAAGAAATACATCAGTTGCAGGCAAGCTCCAGGATGTGAGATGATGTCAGACATGACTCAGTTTCCTTGCAGATCGTTTCAGCTACAGACACAGCAGTGTCTAATGCAGACCAGGAATGGTAATTAGAATGGAAAAGGGGCCTTGAGAAGGTCCATTCGTTTGCTCCTCTTTCTCTGTGCTTTGATTATTCTTAGCCCACTTTCTTTTAAGGAATTTAGTTTTTCTAGCTAGCAGAACCATCAAAGCTACAGGCTGGCTGAAAGTTACCAAATCCCTTGCAGCTGATCCCAGGAAACAGTCCTTTGTGTCACTCTGTTCCTCTGTTGACCATGTTCTTTCTCTTTAGAATCAAGGTGCTCTGCTGATTAATACTAAAATAAAAGAAAGAGAAGGGACGATTTGAGAAATCAAGCTAGATTTTTGAACGAGTGACTCTTTTTGAAGGGAAGTAGGAGGTATAAACATCCCCCATGCAGAAAAAAAGGGGGAGGGGAGGAAGGAAAATCCACTAGTCTTTTTCCAAGAGGTTTCACAAAAATTATTGTCAACAGTTTAACAAGCTCAGTTCTATTTTCTGTATATGCATGTTGTTGTCAAGAGTCAGTGCTAATACTGTATTGAAGCATGTTTCTGTATTTAGGAAGCCAGTGCATGGTTGTTTCACAGTATCTAGCTGTACTGTTTATTTTGATAAGCTGCTTGAAAGTCAAGTTCTTCTGACAAGGCAGCAGTAGAACAGTTGTAGCATAAAGGTGATACAAGGTACTCTGAGCAAAGTATGCTTCATTTACTAATCTGGCAGAAAAGATGCAACAGCTTGCTGTAGGCAACACTTCTGAAATAAGAACACCTCTCAAGGAAGCTTTTAAAAATATCTTTCTGTAAAACTTCTTTCTTGAGCAGCACATGCAAGATACACTCAAGTTCATAAAAACATTGACACTTGGAGGTTTTCCCTTTTCAGCATACGTGAAGGGTTTGGTTCTCTGTTTAACTGTAACAGGCTTCCAGCATGTCTTTACTTTTAAGAAAGTAACTTAATTCTGTAAAAAATGGATAATGGTACTTTTGTATTCCAGTAGATGCAGAGAGACTTGACACTTCAGAAATCTTCTATACTAAAGCAAGTGTAACGTAATGTACAACTCTGTACGCAACAGTACTTTGAGTTCCACATTCAGAATCATGGAAGATTAGAACAAAAATACCTACAAGTGTTCTTGTTTTGCACGTTGAAACTTCGAAGCTTTCATTTTATGGTCCTACTCTGTAAACTAGCAACTGCTTTTCCAGTAAGAACCTATTCATGTCTTGTAAAATGCAGGTGCCAAGTTGCATAAAGCAAACTTGCCATGCTTTACTTGGACACACTGTATATGTGAAATCTAGTAGGAGTTCATTTGCATTGTCTCAACAGAATCTCTCTTGTTTCAGGACACTCACCAGCTAAAACTACTTAAGACGTTAGAAGGTCATGCGTATGGTGTCTCCTATATTGCTTGGAGTCCAGATGACAACTATCTTGTTGCCTGTGGCCCAGATGATTGTTCTGAGCTTTGGCTCTGGAATGTACAAGTAAGTGGTGACTAAGAGTAAAAAATAAAACTTTGCGGTCAGCCTGCTGCTTTTGTTTCAGTATCTAAATATGTTAAGCATGAAGGAAGTCGTTTCTACAAACTTGTGCAAAAGTGTGAGTGTAAAGAAGAGACACTGATCTCCCTGTCCTGCCCCTTCCCCCCCGCCTTTGAAAAAATGACTATGGCAGCCTACAAATTCTGTACTCAGTTTGTATAGAACTGAACTTAGAGCTGAACTTAGAGCTCAAGTCTAAGTGCCTGGGACTGTGCAGCAATTCTAGTGTATCTGGTTACTGGTCCTTTCTGAGAAGGGATGGCATAAATCCGTAGGACCTTAGAGAGCTACTGAAGAGAAGAACAGTAAATTAATCAAGAGAAACAGAGGGCAGAATTGCCATCTAAGGGGAGCAATTGCTTGTTGAAGATTTCAACAAGTAGCAAAAGTAAAAGATACAAGCTATTTTTACTTTGTGTAACCCTCCCAGTGATGTTCGTGGAAGATCCACAGAGGCTTAAATTTATTATTTCAGAACTGCATCTTTCAGTCAGACACTAGGGCATTTTGCCATTTCCTCCATGAGTTTGAAAATCCTTTTCTGCTGTTGATTTTTTTTTTATGGGCACTTGAGTTGATATAAAAGCTTCCGCCGACTCAGTTGCAGGCTGTATAGTCTTCCTTGTGCTGCCTTAGACTCTGAACTAATTTAGCTTCCTAAAACAAAAATGTTCCCTTTTTTCACCCTTGGAATACTTTTCTTCTGTTTAATTGACTAAATTGGCTCAGTGAAGAGCACTAGAGCTGGCACAAGGGAATAGAGAGAAGCCCTTGCTGTTTTGACAATGGTAAGCCACTCATTGGCACTCTGTCTTGTGAAACAGTAGCATTATAAGCTAGGGATGAAAGCTAAATTTTGGCATGGAGAGCTCCAGCTCAGGGAGGAAAATGTTCTAAATACTCTGATACTCCCAACATTTTACTGAAATGTATTTTGTTATCTCTGTTTTCTTTTAGTCTCCTCCTGCCTCCTTGCTTTCCATGTTTGGGTGTTTTTTCATTTCATATTGCTTCTCTCTCTCTTAGGTGTTCTTCCAACTTCTTTTAATTCCTCTCTTTACTCATAATCTTCCAGTTGTCTGACACACCAACTAGTCCATCTCTCTTGATTTGAGGGACAAAAGAAATTGTCCCAAATCGAGGCCAGGGTCACTGGAGGTGCTGAAGTAGTTCTGCCTTTTCATTGCATTATTCATAGGTTTGTGTTGCTTTTTAATAAATGTGTTGAAATATATGCACTTCCAAACACTATGCCTGAAAATTATTTGTGTCTTTTCGGGAAAGGGTTCTGGTGTAAGGCCTTGCTGCCTTTGTTTATTTTCCAGACTGGGGAGCTGAGGACAAAAATGAGCCAATCTCATGAAGACAGTTTAACAAGCGTGGCCTGGAATCCTGATGGGAAGCGTTTTGTAACGGGAGGTCAGCGTGGACAGTTCTATCAGTGTGTAAGTTCTCTGCATCTGTCCCATTGAAAACAAAGCAAGAAATGAAAGTTTTGTCATGGTCAAATCTGAGGTTCATGTTTTTTTGTGTGTGTGTACACTAAAACTTCTGATCCTTTGTAATTCAAAGAAGCAATACTTAAATGCTAATATTTCAGCAGCACTTTTGTATGTAGCAGTTAGGAGGGTTCGAGCATCTTTTGTCTGCCTAGAGAAGGATTTGTGGGCTGGGAATTTTTTTCTTAGCTGCTCTGGAAAATACACTAATAAAAAGTAGTGCCTTTGTCCACAAATGTTGTTTATTCCACAGAATTTTGACTATGTCTGTCTTAGTTTTTTGCATGCTGTCTTTGCTTAGTGTAAACAGAAATTTGAAACCCTCATTACTTGACTAGTATTGATTTTGGGTGGTGGTCCACAGTCTCACCCTACCCTTGATTATTTGTCATCTGAATTGGTGCCCAGAATAATAGTGCAGTATGCAAACCTCACTCACTGCAAAGGTGAGCTCAGTGATGTGATGTAGATTGCACGTCACGCATGAGAAAATAAGTGACAAAAGGGATTCTCAGCTCTCCAGGACAGATACCTACAGAAGAAGCCCTTGGTTAAGACAACTAAGTCCTAATTCATTAAGTCCTCTCTTTTAGAGGGTAAGATTGCTTTCTGTAGCAATTGTCTGAACAGAAGGTGAAAAAGATACTTGTGTCACAACTCTTCAGAAATCTGAGACTAACAGTTCAATTCTTTTTTTAATTTTTTTTTTCTTCTGATCAGGATTTAGATGGTAATCTCCTTGACTCCTGGGAAGGGGTGAGAGTACAATGCCTTTGGTGCTTGAGTGATGGGAAAACTGTTCTAGCATCGGACACACACCAGCGAATTCGGGGTTATAACTTTGAGGATCTTACAGACAGGAACATGTAACTACCTCTTTCTTTGGTTTTGAATTCCTGGTTCTTAGTGTCAGAAAAAGATTGAGAAAGAGCTTTTGGGACAGGATGGGGGAAATAAGTTATTAAAATGCTCTCAGTATTAAAAGAAGAGGAGAATAACATGAGACAAGAATTAGTGAGTTCCAGTTGCAGCAAGAAGCATTAGATCAAGTGTTAGAAATAACTTCTTAAGTACTGGAGTAGGTTTCTTGTGGATGTTTTGACACTTCTGTCATCAAGAGTTGTCGTCTTCTCAATTCCTGGCATATTTTCGTAGATCCTGCCTTGAAGTTAGGAGCTGGATTTGAGGTCTTAAGTCCCTTTTGGTCTTGGGATTTGTCATAAGTATAAGCAAACTATTGCAGACCTGGCTTGTACTGACATGGAGACATACCTAATTTCAAATTCAGAACTGTCTCTCCCTGATAATATTATAGAGACAGGACATGCCTTTTGTCTTGGTATTGCATGATTGTTTGGTTAAGTGCACTCTTAACACTGATGTGTCTTATAATTTCAGAGTACAAGAAGATCACCCTATTATGTCGTTTACTATTTCAAAAAATGGCCGTTTAGCTTTGTTAAATGTAGCAACTCAGGTGAGTTGGTGATGATAAATAGAAATGCAAGTAAATTTGCTTGCAGCTGCTACCTCTTTAAAGTATTTTGATGCAAATTGGAGTGTTTCATATTAACCAGTTGTATTTCATGTAATATGAAGGCCTTAATAGTCATAAATATAGCATGGCATTCTCTGACAAGAAGGCAGTCTTACTCTTGAGACTTTTTTTTGACTGATTTATAGTCAAGAGTTTTTCATACTATGAAATATGTACTATTAAATGTTAATATCTGGCTATTGCATTGAGAAGCCAGGTATGTCAAGAATTGTGGCAGGCTGACATGTTTGGGGGCATAAGAATTAGATTTTATTTATTTATTTCTACTTTTGGAACCTTGGATAAGAATAGGAGCTTTCAGAATGGAAGGGACCACAGACTGGAAGTTTAATCTAGTAATTTGGTATATCTTTACTCTCTTGATCTAGTAACAGTATTGAAGTTGGCTGAAGTAATGTACTTTCATCATGTTTGATTCTTTTTTAGTCTTTCAAAAGAATGCAATGAAAGTTTAATGATAAAATAACATTATTTATACTTGTTATTCCCAGGGAGTTCACTTATGGGACTTACAGGACAGAGTTTTAGTGAGAAAGTATCAAGGTGTTACACAAGGATTTTACACAATTCACTCGTGTTTTGGAGGTCATAATGAAGATTTCATCGCGAGTGGCAGCGAAGGTAACATCATTCCCTTTTGTGCAGAGAACTGGAACACTGTATCCTTCCTATACTTTACTGTTGTTAGCAGCTGTCATCTATAAAAGCAAACAACTGGTTCATTAAATAAGTCTGAGGAGCACTGAGATGGTGACATGCTTCAAGAAATAACTGTGT
The DNA here is from genome assembly GCF_034638445.1 of Ciconia boyciana. Taxonomy (NCBI): domain Eukaryota; kingdom Metazoa; phylum Chordata; class Aves; order Ciconiiformes; family Ciconiidae; genus Ciconia; species Ciconia boyciana. The sequence continues at coordinate 108,447,732 of NC_132936.1, read as the reverse complement.
GCTAGCAGAAAGAATCTTTTGAGAGGATGGTAGTAGTAGAAAGAATTAATAAATCTTTTGTGTTGCTTCTCTAAAGCAAAAGCATCTGCACAGTTTTAATTAGAAGTGGGTGGGGTGTTCTTGAGGCTTTTTCTTTTTGTGGTATGATACTTTGGTGTATAGAATCAAAAATACTTCTGGGGAGTAACAGCTTCATTTGCCTGTTGAAAATATAGGTGTGGTGAGGTTATTTTAATTTCAATAGAATCATCAACTTAATTATGGAAAGAGTAGTCTCAAATTAAGCATAGTCTCAAATTAAGCAGTTGTTGACATAGTCTGGTAGGGTTCCTTGGTGATCAAAGGCTTTGTGGTATGTTTTTATTTAACTGTCTGTGGCAATAGTAGAAATTAGTTAATGGTTTATATGTTGAATTGGTTCAGTTCTGTCACTGATGTAGTGCCATCACCTCCCATGGAGGTCACTTAAGATTCAAGCCTATGCAGGGCTGAGAATTGTACTTGGAATGTGTAAGCAATCACTGTTAGTACTATGTAACTCACAGCTGTTAGGAAGTAAGGTTGGCCAGGACATTACTACTATTCTTTTCTGGAAAATACCAAATATGTCTAAAATAAAACCAAATTTCACCCTGTGACCAGACCTAGTGGAATATAATGACTGAAGGACAGCAGCTCCAATCTAGTGTGAACCTCTTCATGGTGGAACAAGGTTTTTGGTTTGGGGACCTGAGTACCCCAAAGTTCAGGATTTGTTGAGCCATACTGATCTGCATGTGTAGGTGTAGATACTGCAGTGCACCAGTCCCACACACCCCCCCCCCCTTAATTTATTCTTTATTATCTTCATTGTCTAAAAACTACCAAGCAGTACTTGAAAGTGATGGCACCCTATTGAGATTTGGACTGTCTGAAGCTGTTGCCTCTTTGCACTGAGTTGCTGCAAATGTGGCTACTGAGAAAATCTATGTATCTTAAACAAGCAAACAAAACAAAAACAACAGATCACATTGTCATAGCCTTTAAAAAAAAAATAGATTTATTACATTGTCATAACCTCTTAAGGTATGTTGTCAGCTAGGTAGGCTTTTTTCTAACACTTGCATTAATAGGAAGAAAGTGGAGGTCTCTTTCTGAGAGGGAGATTGACTGCTGTCTTAACCTAGCTAACTTGTTTTTTCCAAAACAAAATACAGGCATTCTGACAAGCACCAAAATACCGGTTTGTGTTTAGGCTTTGATTCTCCCAGGCAGCAGAGGCTTGCGTGTCCAGTGTTTAAGCAGAGAGTGAATTGTGGTGTTTGAATAGCGTGGATATGTAGTCTCTTGAAATCGTAAGTGGAATGTAAACCCAGAACATTTGCATCAATACAAGTATATATAAAGGTGTTGTACTCAAATGAGCTGATTCAGCAGAAGACAGTTGAGTTATCACATGGTTCCATGATGCTATTCTAGCAGGTAGGTCAGAGAGCAAGTTTGTTTTGTAAGGGGTTGGGAGGAGGAATAGAGGAAGATTGGTTTGCTTGCTAAGCCTTCAGAATGACACTTACTTAAAACCTTTCAGATAGATTAAAATACTTTCATTTGATATGCTAGACCTAAATACTAGGCTTTTGTGTAATACTAGTAATACATACTTGTTCGGTTTGTATAGCTCTCTTTGGAATATTCCAAAGACATTCCTAGAAAGGTCAACCCACAGACTTGTTAAAGGCTTCTAGTCTACAGTTGGGGGGGGGAGAATCACCCCAAAAAACCCCAACAAAACCAAACCACCATTACTCATTCTTAAATATGGTTGGTTATAAAGCAGTAACACTTTAAAAATTGCAGTGGAGTGTCTGACCAGTCACTACTCTATTTCTAGCATGTTGCTAGAAGTAATTAAAAGCTTCCTATGACAAAATAAGATCTGTAGGGTTGTTTATTGCATCTGCTTTAATATGTACACATTCATATCTTTAAATACCACACAAGGATTAATTGTTGTCAAAGACAGTAACAGCTCACAGTTTGAGACATTAAGCTTTGTTGCCCTCCCTAATTTGCTCTGTTTGCACTTTCACTGGCATGTTTTAGGTCTTTAGTATCAAGGTGTATTTCATAAACTATACAGCTGTGATCTTACCTAGTACTCATCAACAGGTGGTGGTTGTAAATATTCTGCCTTAGTACTCATGACTTTATAATGCATGTAGTAACCTGTAAATATGATTGAGGGGAGGAAAAAAATCTGCAAGACTTCCTTTTGAATAAGATTACAACTCTGTATCTTTAAGAGTAGCTTGGTTTCTCTCTTTAGCCATGTATTGGCTTATTTGCATTGTAGTCACATGTTTTTCTTCAAATACCAAGCATAGTAGACTTGTAAGTGTTAAAAGGGAACATGCCTCTTGGTGAAAGAGCTTTACCCATATTCTTTTGATCACTTTTAGAAGAAAAAATTTGTTAGTGCTATTGCATGTTCAACAGATGTGGGTTTTAGACATGGGTTTTTACAACATTAATGGGTTTTTTAGTTGCCGAGTGCTTGTGTGGAAGTGCTGTTTGGTATGACAAATCAGTCTGTGCAGAACAATGTTTCTCATTATGTTTTTTAAATGCATATTTTATTTAGATCACAAAGTATATATTTGGCACAAGCGTAGCGAGCTGCCAATTGCAGAGCTGACAGGGCACACACGTACTGTTAATTGTGTGAGCTGGAACCCGCAGATTCCATCCATGATGGCCAGCGCCTCTGATGATGGCACTGTTAGAATATGGGGACCAGCGCCTTTCGTAGACAACCAGGATATTGAAGGTAAAAAAAACAGTGTGTGTGTGTGTTCTCTAATCACTAAAAGCTTATATCAAAGGCAGCTGGTCTGGTGGATTTTCTATACCATAAATAGGATAGAAAAACACTTCTAATTCAAGTTATTAATGTTTGTGGAATAAAAATGAAACAACTGGTATTTCCAAAATGATACTCAAATTTCTGACATGGTCGTATAGAAAACTGTGGTGTCACTAAGACCTCAGGATTATTATATTAACTTATTTATGTAGACTTCTTAAAAATCTTGCCTCCAATGCTTGAGGTTTAATAACATACAATGTTATTAAAATTTTAATAATGCCTTCTGACCACACTGCAAACTGAATAATGGTATTACAATGCTTACAAAAGGAATCTCCAAAGTCTGGAGAGAGTGAAGTTTCCCACAGTAAAATCTGTATGCAGTTGATTCTTTCCTAACCATGAGCAATTGTCTGTGTCCAGGAGAGACACACAATGCAACTTTTTTTGCTGCCAAAATGCACGCTTATTCCCAACCCTTCTTACCTCCTTCCCCAGAATTGTTAACAAGATGATCACCAGGGGGTTGTTCTGCAGTTTAGAGGCTTCTGTCATTACACATTCAACACTGTGGTAAAAATTTACAGTAGACATTAAAATGAAATATGGTATATCCCATTGCCACAGGACCTCATGGATACTAGGTGTGGACACAAGTTCAAGGGGAACCCGGACAAAGTAATCAGAGAAAGCCGTTGAGTGCTGCTAGATAAGTAAACATCTAGTTCAGAATGCCCCTTAGGTGAAAATGACTGAAAGTTGGAAGGATAGGAGGAGGAAGAATTACCTCCTCTCCCTGCTCCTGTGCTTTCTGACGCATCTGCTTCTGGTCTTGGACTAGGTGGACCAGGCTGGCCAATTTCCTGTTTGTGGCATCTTGAATGCACCCATAAGGACTCGGAGCCTATTCTCCAGTTGGTTTTACTCATGGTTTTCTTTGTTTTCTCCAATTAGCTGTTTGCTCACTCTTTCTTGGTTCCTCCAGAAAATGAGTTAGTAAACGCCATAAAAATAAAAACACTAGAAAATGGATTTCTCACAGCAGTGCTTCCACAAGAGGTGTAGGTGCATGGAATAATGCCTCACAACTTAGGCATCTTAAGTGGATGACAGACAGCTTTGTAATTAGCACACTCCCCTGGAACTTGAATGCAAAAGTGTGTTACTTCTTTTTGGAAGAGGTGCTTTTTGCGTACCAACACCTAACATGCTAAATTAATCTCTAAATTAATATGAATAATGATATCTAAAATAAGTAACTTTTAGCATGGGATTTAGTTACAGTATAAGATCCATTAACTACTGCATGTTCAGTAAAGCTTATGTAAATACACTGTATTCATGACCTTATAATAGAAATATTAACTGTTCATAAGATCTTCAAGGTGTGATTTCTTTCTCTTATGTTTTTGTTTTTGCTCAGAGGAATGCAGTAGCATGGATAGTTGATGGCGAATTTGGAGCAGACGACTTCAGTTTAACTTAATTAGTCGTATTTTAAATGGCTTGGGATTTGGTGCAAACAAACATGATTGATAGCTGGACAGACATGCTCGTCATGAAAAAGAACCATTTCTGAAGCCCGGTTGGGGCCAAACATTTACCACCTTGCTTCATAGTAACCAGTCGAGATGAAGCACGTCGTTAGAACGTTGTCGGACACCGTGTTGAAATTACCCCCCCCCATCGGTTGTGAAGAACTGTGCTACATTCAGGCTAACCATTGAACTCAGTATATATATTTTTCCCTCCTGCCTTTTTGTCTGGCAGGCTACTGTTCTTGTTGCTCTTCTGTGTAATGAAGTTTAAATGCTTGTTTGGAACACTTTATTTAACAGTTTAGAAGGCTTGATAGAAAGAGTGCTTTAGTCTGAAGAGTATACATTGGATAGGAAAGTATTTCCTTCTCTTGTTTCTCAAGTCTCTCTCCGCCTTACTTAGCTTGAGATCTTTGCAGCTTGGTTCATGGATTCTAGCCTTGCCCGTTGCGCAGTATATATATCAATTGAGATGATAAACCAATGAACTATGTCAAAAGCACTCTCAGTATCACATTTGACAAAAAGTTTTGTACTTTTCACATAGCTCGTTGCCCTGCAAAGGGGTTAACAGCACAATTTTTTAAAAATAAATTATTTATAGGATTAAAATGACTTCATTTGTATACATTTGGAATTAAAACAATGCAAGAAGTGTTGTGAAATATGGTTATCACTGATGCTTTTCCGGAGTGTCTTGAGACCCAATCAAAAGCAGTGGCTGGAAGGAGCTTTATGTAGGCAGTGAAGCTTGTTTTAGAAGGAGAAACTCACTGTCCATCTTTACAGATATTTAGAAAAAAAGCATTCAGGGTGCACCACCAGACTGAGTTTAAACAAGACAAGGTCTTTTTGTTTTTGTGTTTTTTTAATTACACAAATATGCAACAATGCTGGTAAAAGGTAGACTATACCTCGAGGGAAGAATGTGTTGAATCCTTTCTTCACAAAGTCAACATTTTGTAAAAGTAATTAACATACAAATCATAATTAAACACTTGTATTATGATGGAAATTTTTCTTTGTTTGATACATAAAGGTGTATAGATTTTCTTTTCGAGAATATACTTTTAACTTTGCAGATTTAAATGCTTCTCCGAGACCTTGTTGCAAGCTGGTGCTGTGAACATCTTGACACATCTAGGAATAGTTCCACTAATATCCCATGTTAAGAAAAGAGAGACATTTATAATTCAAGTATTTATTCTTTTTGACATGAACAGATGGCCTGGCATATCTGTGCTTCTGCACTACCCACAAATTCATTATGGGATGGCACTGGATTCCCTTTTGCCACCTTGGGTGGAAAGGTAGTGTTGGTACTGCTGTGAAGTAAAGAGGGAACAGGGAAAGGCATGCCACCAAGACTTGATGTGAACAGAAGTGTGGACTTCATCCTTTAATGAGATAATAATCTAGTGTCCTTATTAGTCATGTGTGGAAGAAGGGTGGGGGAAGGTTTGCCGGAGTTCCTGGGAAGAGAAGCGTAGCCACTTTGATGAATGGGAATGTAGTGTTTAACATAAACAGTCCTTTTTTTTTTCTTTCCCAGAAAAACAAAGTGAAGCTTAGCAGGTTAGATTTTTTTTTTTCCAGCCATCAGGTGGTGGGGTTTTTTCTTGCCTCATGTGTAAACTTAAACATGATTTAAGATTCTGATACTTTGGTTGAGCCCAGCCCTGAACCTGACACATTCCTCTCTTAGTACCTCCAAAATGAAGTAGGAACTTAATGTTCTTATCTTCAATCTAGTACATTTGTCTCAAAATTAAGGTGAATTTTTTTTATAGCAGTTACTGTTCCACAGTACTGGGAATAAATGTGTAAACTTAAGACTACAAATCGGTTCCTTCTTCCATTAGCTAGTTCTAGAGGAAGCTGTTTGTTTCTCTTCCTAGTTCAGACAGCACAAGATTAGGCAGTCTTGTTCCCGTGGCATCAGTGTTGCAGGGAAACAGAAGACTTCCTAAGGTCGAATTTGAGTAAGCTAAACCTTTGGGTTTTAAATAAATGGAGTACCTAAATTGTAAACAGTGTTTTATATGTTCAAAACATGGTACAATTCATAACCAATGCCAGTATGTGAATCTTTGGAAGTTACCCTAGTATTGTCTTACTCTGGAACTTATGTTTTCAAACAAAACATTTAGGGAGAGTAAGGAGAATAATCCTGGTTTTGATGTCTCTTAATGTCTCATATAATGGTCTGGCACTACTTGTTTACCTCATACTCATGGGACTTCAGTGGGAACTTTAGGTAGGTGAAGGCTGGATCAAATCTCAAGTTTAGATTTAAAGTCTCATATGCACTTCAACAGGCATTTTGAATGTGGTGGCCATACCTAAAAAGTGAGACTCCTTACCTGGTACAAGCTGTGTGGGGGTGTGTACGGGCTGATGCCTACTTTCCACTGCAATGCATTGTAATTAGAAATTTAAATTTAGTAGTTTTGCCAAAATACTGCCCCTCCATTCTGGGGTTTCTCTTCTGGACTTGCTTTGTACCTCTGAAATACACGTCAGGTATTTAGAAGCAGAGTTAGGGAGAAGGATGTGTTCTGATAGCTCCACTTTAGTTTTGTGGTGCAACTATGCAATGTAAAGGAAAGCTCTGTATAGATGGCACTGTTTCCAGAGTGTCTCAGTGAAAGTATATTGCATAGCTGTCTGCTTCTCACAGCTGATGAGCAGAGATGAGAGAAAGGTGAGAGTAATCTTCATTTCGCTGCACTACTTGGTCCCACAGTAAACTGACATTCTAGATCTAGTGGTAATGACTACTATTCCAACCTGTAGATCAAAGAGGAACCTAAACTATTTCTAATGTGTCACATATTCACAATATGTGAACTGAAAAGTACCAATACTTTTTGTGCACAGACTATAAAATGAGACTGTGGGGGGGAGGGGGAAACAAATAAGTTTGCTTGTTTGCAACATGTTGATTTCCATGTGCTTAAAAATGTTCATAGGCTGGAGTCTAAGGCTGGAACAAGTACACACCCACAAAAAATTACTGTATTTCTAGTCAACAGACCTATGGTTTTAGAGGAAAATACTGTAAACACATGTACTCCTTTTGTAACTTTCTCTCACTGGCTGTTGGCTTAAAATATTGACAGTAGCCCCAGGTTATTGTCAAGGCGGATCTTTAAAAAAAAAAAATATGCTGAAGCATTTTATTATCTGAACGTTCTTTAGCTATTCAGGTAAGTAATTTTCAAGGCATAATGGAGCACAAAAGGGAAAATGCTAGATCTGTCCTTGTTTTGGAGGGGAGGGTAGTGGGGGGAAATAACACCTCTGTTTTTAAATTCCCTCTGTCTTTTCTAAAGTTCTCCAACTTCAAAGTTAACTTCTTTTTATGATTAGAGCAAAGATGCAAGCTAGAAATCTATCCAGATCTTGCCAGTTACTTCTCAACTTGGCTTCAAACAGGTAATGTTTAATAAAACTCAATATGTCCTTGGGAGTTTGTGTCTAGTTGTATACTTTTACACTGCTAAGTGATACTCCCACCCAAAATCAGTTTTGAAGGCTTCCTTAGCAGGAAACCAGGACTTGTACAATTAGCTGTAGTTTGAGGGGAAATGATGTAGACCCAAATGGGGAGGGAGGTAGAGAAAGAGGAATGGACATAAAAAGCAGGATTTACTGACCAACAAACTACTGTAACTGAAGGGGGAGGAGGAAAAATGCACTTTCAATAGTTTGTCCATGTTTTTAGCTACAAAATACACTTGTATCTAACTTTTTTTTTGAGACAACTATTAAGAGGAACACCCATCCCATAAATGGCTAATCCTCCTTTTGACCTCCTCCTGTCTTTTCCGCATTGGCTTGAGTCCATTTTCAGCTGCCATACTTAATTTTGAAAACTGCTACTTTTAATGATGTTTAGAAAGAAAACAAATTCATTAACTCTGACACTTTTTTAAACAGGGTGGACTTAATTGAAGTGTGCAGTGTTGAACTACTGCTGCAGTAGCTGCCTCTAGTCGTTGAAATAAACTGTAGACAAGTTTTCTGTCTATTAATCCAGATAATCTGGATTCAATAAAACGTCTGTGAGAGTGTTCCTCCCATCTGGTATGAATGTGCGCGTGCATGTGTTCCATAAACAGAGAGAACCAAATGTTCTAGGTACTTGTCATGTTTTATTGCATTCTTTAAGTCGTGTGTATGTGAAGTGTCCTTTGACCGGAAGGTTTTGGTTAATATCAGTATATTTTTATAAATTTGAAATTCATTGTGCCCCATCTTTTTTCTTAAACATTTTTCATTGTTAGGGTATATGTGCTAGATTTGAATCTTAACATTTTTAGGCACAGATGGAAAAAGTTATTGGCTCCTTGAAAACATATGGGACAAAATGGATCCTCAAAGCATGTATGTACTTACAAACCAAGCTGTAGAGATCAAGAAAAGAACTTTATTGTTGATCTCAAGATTTCTAAATTGTCAAGATTTATATGGAGTTGTGGTGGAACTAGTTAACACTTAGAGCTTTTGGTATGTAATGACTATTTGCTATGGACTGATATTAAATGTTTCAAAGGATTGCGTTCTTAAACTTTCTGGATTTTTGTTACTCTCCTCGGATTATATTAAGTAGTTAAAAATTTCTTTGCTATATTACATTAAAAACATAAGAACTTTGGGTCTCGTATTTATTTTCACTTGTTTTACTAATTATTTACAGAACACCGTTTTAACTTTTTTATTTTATAAATGTGTAGTATTTTAAACATATCTTTAAAAATTGTTCAATTGGAACTACATTAACTTCTGATTTGTTTTTATTAGGATTTTTAAAAAAAAATACACTTTTTCCATGTTGGTGCACAGCACTTAACAGAAATGTTTGTATTCCCTTTCTTTCAATTCAATAAACAGAATAAATAACTGGAATGAATAGTTCCTAGTTTCCCTAACTTCACTTACATGACTATGATGTGGATGTTCATTTCTTGATCATTAATTATAGATTTCTTCCATATTTGTAGTATTTCACTTCCTTGCTAGGAACATTAATTTGTGGCAGTTCAGCTGACGATGAATTCACTCGGTGTTGTGTGCAGGCTTTCCAGTTCCTGATGTTTGGCTCTAACCTACCTCATGCTTGTGTTTGTCACTACATTTGGCAGTCGACTTGCCTGTGTCCTGATCTGTGCTTATCTAACTTGTTGAACGTCTGCTTCTTTGAGGCTCAGTAAAAGCCTTGATTCCTTAATGCTGGAGCTTGCTTAAATGCTAGACACAGGTTGCTTTAGGTGATCGGTGGATTTTGTGGGGGGTTTTGATAATTCATATTAAGAAGGTGCTCCTAAAGTACTTACATCTCTTGCTTAGACTTTTCTTAAATGGGAGATCAGGGACCTCCAGACTTCTAGCTGAAGTTGACCTAAGCGGCTTCTGTGGCTGAGAGCTCTTGAAGAGACCTCTCAACTACTGCCTTTGTTCCCTCCAACTAACCCTGCGTTCTTCTCCCTCTTCCCTGTGCCTTAAAACAGAACCTCATCTTTGGCCTGCATTTTAGGCATTTTTATTCAGCTCTAGCTAATGTTCTGTTAAATAAAAAGCTGTGCCTAAGTTTGCCCTCCCCTTCCTGTAGCTTTTCCAAAAAACCTTTTGCTGAAATGCATTCGATTTTTAAATTCTTTTAGCTACTCTATTGCTTAGAGAAGGTCTTTCCTCCCTCTAGCAGCACTTCTGTATTAACCTTATTATTACCCTTTGAGCAGTGTTTAGATAATTATGGCTTAAATGCAGGTGCAAACAGAAGGGGCATGCCTTACCCCTTTCCTTGTGCTGCTTCCCTTGGGTACTAGTACTTGCAGGAGGGTTGTTGGATTGCAGGCCTGCTTCAGCCATAAACGATCCGTGCAACAGATGAAGAAAGTCAGTTTTTTGGCTGGGTTTGTTACTGTGTTTCATCTGCTGTCCTATGTCTGCCTTTAACTGGTGAGAAGATTGCAAGAGAAACAGGTGTATGATTTCTATAGAACTGAGAAATTTCAGCATATGTAAGATATAAAAGTAATTGTAATTTTTATTTTTTAAACCCTTCAGATTATTTAAACAAAATTACATAAGGAACCTGATAGTAGATAAGCATTTCATGATTAGCTTAAATCCAAACTCTGCCTGAGGTAGGGTACTTCTCCAGAGGGACAGTTTCTGTTCTACTCTGTCACCTTACACCTTGGCTTATGCTTTCTGTGCTGCCTGATGCTTCCCTCTGCTACTTTGCATGTGTTGCACATGCTTAGGCTATCTACTCATTGCAGAAAGAGGGCAGTCCCAGTTGTCTCGTCACTTTAAAAGACCTATAATGCTCGGAGGAGTAACCACTGAAGTTTGTATGCCTCTAAGGTTTCTGCCAAAGATAAGGTGGTTAATATACTGATAACTGCACGGTGGTCAGTATAGCCTAAATTTTTCTATCGCCACCTCCAATCTCATCATTACCATAATATCCTTAAAGGCAAAAATGGTCTCTTCTTACCATTTGTACAAAATCCTAGAGAGCATCTTGGGAGAAAAAGAATTAGATTAAAGCTATGCTGATACTGAACAGATTAAGATTTGTTTTTATGGGTTTATCAGGGTTACAGGTTGATTGTTAACCTGCATGTAGAACTGTTCTTAGGACTACTGGTCATACTATTAATCCCACTGATTTACTATGTTCCCTAATACAGAACTATTTTAGAATAAAACAGTAGCTTACTAGAATGAGGAGATAAGTATATTCTTTAATAAAACAAGATAAATAACAAACAGTCTGTAACAGTAATGATAAATTAGGGGGAAATATGCTATTTTACATATTTAACTAATCCCCCCCTCACAAGTGCAGTACTATAAAAGCTATCTAATCTCTCTGAAAACTGTTGAATGACTGATATCTTAGCAAGCTGACTAGGCTCTAGACTCTGGGTGAGGAAGAGTTTAATAACCTTGGTTAAAAGTTAGAATCCCTGTAGGCCAACAGGGGTGTTTATTTTCATGGATTAAGAGCTTTCTATAAATCATAACTAATAATTTTGAGGATAAGATAATGGTCCCCTCATGAAGTTATACTTGGATACCTCAGTTCCAAAGGGAAATACATTCTAGTGAGTGAATAGGAGGGAATCTCTCTTTTGTCCTCACGCTGATTCATAGTGATAAAATTCGGTGATTTTTTTTTTTAATTTAAAATCAGTCTGAAGTTTGTAATTATCTTGAATTCTGTATAGTAAGCTTGGATTGAAATTACCCTGTTCTCCCTGATGGAGACCTAGAAAGTAAGGAGTTTGTTTTGATTTTTACTACTGTAAAACTTCTGTGCTCTGCGGATCTCCTGTGAGATAGATGACTGTAGGATCCCTATTTCCAGCTAATGAACTACATTTTTAGCAATTACAAATACATTTTTCCTATTGCTGACACTGAGCTCTGTGAAGATCTCTGGTAAGGCAGGAAATGACCCTGTACAGTAAGGAAAGCTTCAAAATTACCAGTGTGATTACTCAGCAGAATTGTAGTCTCTGGAGCCTGCTACTGAGGTTTTTACAACTATTGTAACATGTTGTTATAGATGAATGAACAGCGAATTTATTTCTATAAAAGAGTGGGGTGGGAAGTTTGCATTCATATAAAAGCATAGCTTGTTTAATATTTGACAATCACCACTTAAAACATCTGCTTTTTTGTTGATCTATCATGGTTAATAACTGATTCTTGAGGAAGGAAGTGGAGAGGAATCCACAATACCATCCCTCTAGGTTAGGGATATAAATTGAGACATATGCTACCCCCATTTTTTTTTTCCCAGATATATTGTTCTTTTCCCTTATCCTTCCCTGGCCTGCTCCCATCTCTGAAGAAACACTTCCCTCAGTAGAGGAGAATAGAAGCTTTTCATAGTGAGTGATAAATTTTACCAATTCCATTAGGGAATGAGTCTAGCCTATCAAATGTCACCACTGTAAGTAGTTAGTAGTAGTTGGAAATCATTGAAGACAGTGTATCTTACAAACATGTTCATTAATAATAAAGCTCTTATCTTAAAATCATATCTTTAGAATAAGATATAAAACTGCTAGTCTAAGTGGTGGACTTAGAGAAATGATCATGTTTCTCAGTGAAATGTCATTAATGAAATTTATCTGTTAGCACCACAGCAAGGACTTAACTCAAGCAGCTTACTAACACTGCCCTTTCTTCTAATAGATAAAACAACATATGTGTAGCATTTTTTTTCACATACAAGTAAGAACTTAATTGCCTACCATGTAAGCTGCTACAAAAGTTACTGACCTTCCTCTTTTAAAGTTTTATTTGCTCTCCTTTCACCAGACCTACATCCTGTCTGGGTTTCAGCTTTATAAGGCAGTACTTTCTGTTGTTTGATTTTTGTGGTATCAAGTAGTCAGTGGCATGCAGCTGTGGTAGCTATTTCCCTAGCTATTTTCTAACGAGCATAATTTCAGCAGTTTTTCATCTTTGCAACAGCTGAACTTGGACTCCATCCATCATAAATTTAAAGCCAAACTATTCCTAGAACAAACATTGAACACAAGGGAGCTAGAGAACTCAAGCTTCAGTGTTGTCTTTTCACTGCTGGCTGTGAAACCAATCTAACTACAGCTATACACTAAAGAACAAGTACTTAAGAAGGAAAAGCTTATAAATTTTAGGACTTAATTACAGAACTGTATTTTTGAAGTGTTTCACTTGATGTGTGTTTCAAAAAACCTGTTTCTATGCACATATAAAAAATTTTAAGACAGTGAGTGTACAAACAGGTTTATATACTTATCACTGCAGAAGCCACATGAAAAAAAACTTTTCTGGTGTCTTTGAAACAGAGTCACATCAGAATTGGGATAGCTGGGTTATGGTTTACCAGACCACCTCCCTGAGCTAGATGTACTCTTGATTCACCTGACCGGATATAGAAACAGCAGGTTCATGGAATAGTGACTGCAGATAGTCTTTTGCTCTGTAACCAACTCCAACCCTGGTGCAATGTGGTATTTACTTTGTATGGAGGTCTATCATGTACTTCAGTGACAAAATAGGAGTTGAAGGGAAAAATCAAGTATCAATCATGTTTCTTATTTATCTGTTTTTCACTCTTGCACACAAGTATCGCCTTCACCAAAGGGACCTTAATCCACCCAAACACAAGACTTCATATAGGTTGTTGGAGGGAGGGCTGGCAAGGGAGAAGAGCGTAATTTTTATTCCGTTGCTTTTTAGCTGGAAAAAACACTGACACAAAGATGCAAGCTGTGCTACTGTTCCACTCTGAAAGCTATGTTCCAAGCGCTGCTTCAAACTAGGCTCTAATAGGACAGCTTGACAGCCAGAAGCACATCCTGACACCTTTCAGTAAGAGGCAGACATCAGAGCTGCACTTAAATTTGTTCTGGAACTACCACTATTATCAGCCCATGCTGCCAAAATGAGTTTCCCTTCTCACCATTTAATTCCTATGAGATCAGTTTGGTAAGCAAGGATTTCACCCTACAGAAGCAGCAGCTCCAGCAGTTTGAGTTGTAAAGGAACAAAAACAACTGCTACACAAGTCCAACATCTTTTGAAAATATTTTATGTTAAAAATACAGAAAAATATTTCTTGTTCAAAGAGGAAAAATATACTGCATGATGACACTGATCTAGGTATGTTCGGAAGGTGTCTGTGGCTCCACAACCAGTCACTGGAGTGATGACCCAATTTGGCAGCTAACGGTTCTTTTTCAACTTCTCAATCATTTATCAAAGCCAGAATCATACTGTGACAAAACAGAAAACATGATACCAGTGGATTACTGAAGCATGTGCAAGTAGGAACAGCTATCGCTTTAATGAGAGAACTGTACTCAATTCTGAAATAGAAAGTCAAGGCAACTATGCTATGTGCTTTGCTTACGAAGACAAGGACTGCAGAACTAATACTGCAGTAGAAGAAGAGTAGTTCTTCGATCTTGTAGAAAGTGGCCCCATCACAGAACTCATCTGTTTCTAACTTAGACAGATCAACCTTATTTTCTAAAACAGAACTTGTAAAATAAACTTGGTCCTCAAGATAATTTCCATTCTAAATAGGCTAATTATTCTAGGTGCTGAAATCATATAACTCTCTATATTGTACGTATAGTGGGTTTGAGATTAAGGAGTAGTCCAAGTTTCCAAACAATGTTTATACAGAAAGAATAAAGGCATATAATGAGCCCGCAGATAGCTGTCAAAATATATTATTGAGGCTTAGCAGGATGCAAAAAGATAAGACACTTAAGAATACCAGCAATCACACTAGCAGAATAGAGGAGGTAAAAATAGCTGCCAGACAATTGCTTTGTTCCTTGGGAGCAATTTTTGAAACTAACCTGTAAAGGTACATGAAGAAACAGAGCAGATGAAAGCCTAGTTTAATCATGGCTTCCTTCATGTGTGATTTCAGTTGTCCTCGGTTATGGATCTCTGTGGGATCAAATACCCCCATGTTTCCACTTGGCACCATAATGTACCTGAAAGTTTAAGAGAAAAAAAAAAAACAACAGAAGTATAGTCATCAAAACGTTAGGGAGTGTCAGGGGAGGGGGAGAGCTTGCACAGAAGGGACTTTCATCTAAAGAGTTGTTTCACAATTCAACATAAGGGAGCTTTTTTTAAATTCTATTTCAGTTTCAGGATATTGCGTGTACCTCTGCCACTACAATCCACAAACAAAGAATAAGAGAACAAGAAGTACTAAAAGCATCAGCCCAGCTTCCCATGTATCAATGGGAGAGTTTCCAGGTAACAGCCAATTCCTGTTCATTTTAATTTCTGTTCATGGTCACTTGGTGTTATGAAGGAAACATCCAACCACAGTGGAAAGATGCATTAGATGAAAGGGACTGGAAAAGAATTAATTTAGCTATGAATTAGTGATTTATTTACAAAAAAAACCCACATAGATAATCACAAACTGCAGTGGTCAAAATGAGATAGCATAAGACAAGACAAAAGGATCTGCGTATGATTCCTATCTTTGTCACAACCATCCTGCATTATCTCAGCAGAGACACTGAGGCTGACAGGATGAGAGATTGGGCAGAACTGACGAAGTTAAGTACTGCTGTCCAAACCCACATAAGAACAAAAATTGAGTGAAACAAAGTGAAATGTAAGCAAAAGGAAGAATAAAACCAGCAAAACAAATGTTTTATGTCCTGTGAAAATTCAACAAGCAGCATGTTCTTTTGTCATATGCATTTCTCAAGAGAGCAAATGCAAGCACATGAAGCTCTTGCTCCAGCTGAGCTCAGCCTAGAACAATATTATTATTTCACTTAAATGTCATACAGGCTCTACCGTCCTGGAATAATACTCTTTCTACACAGGAATTTAACTCCTGGTCTTATATCTGGAGCAAAAGCAAGGTCTCAGAACAGAATACTTTTTGATTTTCTTTACATACTCGAAGTATCAGAATCGTTTAGGTTGGAAGAGACCTTTAAGATCATCAAGTCCAACCATTAACCCAGCACTGCCAAGTCCACCACTACACCATGTCCCTAAGCACCACATCTACACGTCTTTTAAATACCTCCAGGGATGGTGACTCAACCACTTCCCTGGGCAGCCTGTTCCAATGCTGGACAACCCTTTTGGTGAAGAACTTTTTCCTAATATCCAGTCTAAACCTCCCCTGGTGCAACTTGAGGCCACTTCCTCTTCTCCTATGGCTTGTTACTTGGGAGAAGAGACCAACACCCACCTCGCTACAACCTCCTTTCAGCACCACTTGTACTCCCAAAGGGACTCCCCCACCTCTTACAACGTTCGTTTCAATAATAGGAGGGGAAGAAAGGGAACAAGAAACAAGAATGTTTTCTAGCAGCAGCAGGAGGCCAAAAAAAAAAAAGTTAAGACCACAGTATTTGTTTGTCTTTCACAGAGGCATTCAAAAGCACTGCAGCATATTTGGTTAATAACAAAGATGATTACGTCCCATTAAAAATAGTTCATGTGAAATAATTAAAGCTTTAAAGTCTCTTGTAAATCTGAAGTTTTAAGCAATTGTTCTATTTTTGGTATTATAACACAAATTATTGTCCATTTACTGGAAGTGTAATGCATTTTATTGGAATAAAAGGAAGAACACAAGTTTCCTGTACCAATTTATCCTAGAAAGAGAGGCATAGTTTTCTTATATCTCTAGGATATGAGTGCCATAAAGGTAGTATGTATTAATTTTGCTTTTTAAGAAGAATGATAACACTTAAATGATGCAGCTTAATTAAAGCTTGCGGAAGTTGGGAAGTAGTTTTTCCAAGAGACCCACAAGCTAGTACAGCTTATATTATACATCTAAGGAACTGTAGTAATGGACACAACTATGCTAGATGCTAAGAAACACAACTCAAGCCCCTTGTCGTACTCTAAATAGCAAAAAACTTCTGCAGCAAAACCACACAGAACAAGAAAACCCTCAGCTTTAATGAAGATACTCATTAGTGCCTCCAGTATCTCCATTCAGTGGAAGCGGCTGCCGCAGCAACAGAACATTTCCCTCTAGATTACACAATTTTGTAAGGGATGTGGAAGTCCTGGTCAGAGTTTTCACCATATTTTAAAGATTTTTTTTTTTTTTTTACTCATTCAGTTTTAAGAGGGGTATGATCTACTTAAAGACATTACAAGAATCACATTATTTTGACCTCTTGTCTCAAGCATGCCTATATAACAAAGAAGAAAGGGAAGTGTTCAACTTTTTTTTTTTTTTTAAAGATTTGCTTTCTTTTTGTCTAGTCACAGTCAACATTTCCTTTGTAATTCTTGCTTCTTTTACATAGTGGCAGGTCTAACAAATATTTAAGAACTAAAAAAATATCTATTTTGAAATATGATTAGATTTCAAATAAGTTGCTTCAATATCTAGTTTTAAAACAAGGAGAATATAAGACAAAACTATGTCTCACTGGAGATTGTATAAGACACTACAAAAGTCAGCAAAAAATAAACCAAATTAAATGAGCATCTGAGTATGCTGAACAAGAAGGGCCAGTAGGATGTTACAATAAACATGCAGCAACTTTGAAAGTCTTCCCTGATGCTGTTTTTGACCAATTTATCTTCCCCGGGATTTGTTTCTGATGCCCCTTTCACATAAAACCTCTCTACTGTCGCTGAAATCACTGAGACAATTAGTAAATCAAGCCAGTACTGCCTGTAACTGTACCATTTACTCATCAAGATTAAGCAGGTTTTGAAGGAAAGAGAATAAGGGGAGGGATTATTATTCTACCTCTCTCTCTATTATCATTTAGATATACTACAAAGCACAGAATTCTTCAATCTCAACACAATTATTTTGATTTCTGTACTCATCTTGGAGTAGAATTATAATCGTAAACCTTTCTGAATTCATGTGCAGCAACATTTACTCCAGAAATTGGTTCTTGAAATATTATAACATACGAAGAAGATACAAACACGTTCAGCTGATGCTGGAAGTTTGCAGCTCATGATAACGGGTTCACATTTCATCTGTTCCCACTTAATCCTAGTTTAGTAATTGACACCTTCTCCTCTCTTCAGTGTAATCAAACTACTCTACAGTCCACCAGTTTTCTGACTACCATACCTGTTGTCCATTGAACACTGGGTCAAATGTAAGTTCTATCCCAAATCATCAGATTTCCTTTATAATGCTAAACACCACACTTGCTTTTGCAGACCTTTAACTCCTTCACTATAGATTGGATATTCCAGGCTATTAATGTGGGTGAAACTCCTCCATCCTCAGAAAGAAGGCAGGATTAACAATACAGGCTTAACATTTTGACTTCTTGTAGCAGGACAGGCAAAGTATCATATTGTCATATTCATTTATTGCCTACATTGCACATCTAAAATTGAGGAAACAATCCTGGATTTTAGGATATTCAGAATGTCTAACCCCATGTGTGACAAATATAAAATTAGAGCTGTCAATTTAAAACAGCAGTCAAATCTTACTGCCTGACGTGTGGAAATAGAAATAATTGTATCTTAAAATTCTCTCTGACCTGGTTTAGAATGGAAAGCAAGTGCTATTTTAAATATTAACACAAGTAAGTAAAAGGAAGCAGCAAAGGGGTAATCAGTACAAGAAATCTTCAAACCTTCAAAGAAAATGCATTCTCTCTCTAGTGTCTCTCTAGAAACAGTCTAGCCTAAATGAAACATCAAATGCAAACTCCATGCTTGCCAGCAGATACCAAAGGGAATAGCAGTCATTTTGTGCAACAGTGTATAATACAGTTGTACATACAGGTGGCCAAACAAAACTATCCCAATGTGTGTGCATTTAGGCAACATTTGTTTATTAAGCATACAAGTTACAATGTCTCATGTTATTCCAGCTTAGAAACATTTGAAGACTTTGTTAGCAGTTTTGTAGAAAGCAAGGGTGATAAATGCATGGTTATTTTGCTCAAGAACAACAAGGTTATCAGTAAAGGGATCCTCAACTTCTTTTTAATGAGAGCTATGAAACCTCTTGTTTAATTTTACCAGCAACTCGACCCATCCCTGTCAATAGTTAGCCCTAGCAGCTTCAGGCAAGCAAGAATTACAGCCAGCTTTTCATACCTATATCTTAAACATTTGGTCTTTTGGACTTCCTGTAGTACAGTGATTAGAGACAATTTGTGAGAAATCCACACGCAGTTTTCATTAGCATAACACCTGTAAAGGTTCACTTCTCTGCACATCAAATGATATAAAATAAAAAGAACATTTTTCAACCAACAGCCCCAATGTTGCCACATGGAAATCCCTACTTACAAGTAAACCATTTCAAAGTGGTGGATGGCCCAGTATACAAAGACCAGTAACACTGATAGTTGTCATATGATGAAAAGTCTACAAATCTTTCCAAATACAAAGAGGCAAGATCGGGGACCAAAAACAATGCAAATGAGGGGGACAGACAAGACAGTAAATGAAGGAAGGTGCAGGGGATAACACCACAGCCCAATGGTTTTACAACCATCAGCCTAAGTACTTTTATGCTGATATCACTATCGGGCCTGTAGGCACAGTATGAAAAACATTAACAACTATGTTTGCAGCACTACTTCATAATCCCAATTAACATATTTCCTATGAACTTCGGAATGACTCACAAATCAAGATTCCTGACCGCTAGAGAGAATACAAGGAATGGCCAAAAGCTTCATATCCTTTACACTGTTGGGTTTCTTGTAATTTTAATTGCAAGGAGAGGAGAGTTTTATGTTAGTTAGATCCATGAAGACTGTTAGCAGCTCAAGAACACAACTGAAACATCTCATCATGATATATTATTTATCTTCATATTACACTTAAAGCTAAACCAGTAATAGTGAAAAAAAAGTACACAAACCCCTTTGCACTTACCTATATATATTCCATGTTGCTACTGGCAAATTAAGGAGAAAGATGAACCAGTGCAGTGAAATAAGCATTAATACAGTTACAACAGCATGGCCAATCACTTCAGGGACCACCCACTGTAAAAAGGGAAGAAAAGAAAAAAGTTATATGCACAAATGTAAATTCCTTTCTGAAAAAGATCTATATGGAGTTATCATCTGATTCTAGTACCAAACTCAGACAGAAAATTCATGGAAGAAGAAAATTCATGTGATTTCATCACAATATGGGGAAATTAATACCTTCAGACAGATTCCACTTGAATAAGGCAGAACTCAGGCCCTAAGATATTATAACAGAGGTACTTTATCTAAGTATTACAAAGATTTCTAGATAGAAGCACAGCAGCTGTTTGAACACAACTACATTACACAAGCATTTAAGAAAGTGAGTTAAGAAAGTATACAGAGCCCATTTGAAATCACTGGAGAGAACATTGGATTTAGGAATGAGAGAGGCAGATAATTAAAATCTGTACAGACACAGGACATACAAACACCCCCAGGCTTGGAACAGATAAGGAAGTTAATATGAAAACTGGCATAGTTAAATTGGGTCAGTCCCTGGCAATAACACATTTTTGGCTTGATAGTATCCTGTAACATTCTCTCTTACACTAAGAAAGAAAATACCTTTAAATCAAAGTGAACACCCATGCGGGAAGGCCACATCGATTCAATTAAATCAGTTTTAAGCAGATTAAGTTAAAACAGTACTTTTCCTTATCACAGTAAAACTCTCTGCTGTTCAAGAGAGGTTAGAAATTATACAGAAGCATCAGAGAAAGTTGCTATAAAGATCCCAGAGTTCAGTCACGAGTAGACATCCTTGGTGTGGCACACCTACAAGAGCAAAAGCACAGAACTCAAGAGCTCTGCAAAGAGTTCAAGTCTCAGTCCCACGAATTCAGAGTAGCAGCCCATCTCAGAGCACCAAGGGTCAGAAGAACAGCCTTTTGTGACTGAATTTGCTGAAAGATGGGCATCCGAAAAAGACAAGCAGACTGAAATAAAGGATACATGGAAAATATTGCCTATCAAGGCTCTTCAGATATACATTACACCCCGGTTATTTGTGATGCTAAGATGAAGGACTATTTTCTTAAACCACATTAAATATAAAGAAGAATAATTTACTTTATTGAGTTTTGAGCAGCATGATCTAGCGTTAATGTAGTCACATTCCAAATCTGATAGTGTAATTATCTGAAGTCCAAGATAAGGAAAAATTGTATGGTAACTCAGAATACACAAAGCTTTATTTTTATCCAGTAAGTTGGGGAGAACACTCTGCTCTCAGCGTAGACTGTCTTGTTCTACAGTTGATCTGCCAAAGGCATATTTCAATTAGTTACAACTCAATCCTACTTTAGGTAGAAAGTTAGGCCACATTTTATCATCAGTCCAAGTGATTTTATGATGTTTTTCCAACGGCAACAGTTGCACAAGTGCTAAAGTTCAGTCCAACACTTAAAACAGATCAGGGAGGCAAACTCAATATTTTTTAGTATCAGAATTATTGTTACGATACTTGAAACCAGAACTTAAAAGGAAGAAAAAGTTAATGCACTTTTTAAACTCTCCCCACAATAAAGCTAAATAGTGCAGTTTTAAAAAGTGGATCTCCTTTTTTCACATTTACAGCAACATTGGATTAATTCATACTTTGCTAGGAAATAAGAGGGTAACATCATTATCAAATGAACTTTCAGCAACTGAAATATGAAGATTTCAGACAGAAAAGTCCTCTCAAAAAAGGCTTAGCACGCACATATGCACATCATCATGCTATGTCCTGTAAAGCTCATACTCCTTTTCTCCAAGAAAATGAAAAAGCATGAGATTTTTTCTATCCCTAAAAAAATACGTAAAGTCTTTTCATTTTTCAACAAATAACCTATCCTTCTCGGACAAATTTCTTTCAAGTGTTTCTGTACTTTTTTCTGTTAGGAGAACTGGGTAGATTCTGAAATAGCACCAGGATTTGAAAAAGTATGAGAGTCAATTCTCTTTTATTCAGAAAAAAAAAAGAAAGCCAAATCAGTGCTTTGACATTCTAAGAACACCAGACAGCAAAAACTGCAGGCAAGCTTGTAACAAAGAATATGGCAATTCTGTTTGTAGAGGAACTCGCAGTCTCCCAGCTACGAGCTCACATCTAAGAGAGAGTAAGGTATCCTTACAATTAAGAGACTATCATCTGGCTGTATTTGTTTAGGCCTGTGTAGTTTCTGAGGGTGTCAAGCATGCTTTCAGCACCCTTTCCTCTACACCAACGCCAAGCACACGCTACACCTGCCGAGGCTCGATGTGTTTTCCACAGCACCGCCCGCACACGCCCGTGGCAGCCTGCAGCCACCCGAGCTCCAGCCCTTGAAGGAGCGAACATATTTCGGGCCCTGAATCACTCGCCGTTTCCCCGCAGACCTGCGCTCCCCGCCTCTACAACACCCCCCGCCCCGGGCACCCCCGCCAGCGGCCATTACCCAGCACAGGCCCTCACGCCCCGCCACCCTCAACCCGCCGCCAGCCCAGCGGCTGCGGCTCCGACTCCGGCCCCACTCGCCCGCCCACCCTCAGCGGCGCCTCAACAGGCCCGGCCCACCTCAGTGCCGCCGGGCGCGGGCGCAGCCCCAACCCTACCCGCCCCGGGCGCCCCCCAGTCCCGGAGGAGAAGGATACGAAGTAGACGGAGAGGAAGATGAGGGCGCAGCAGTCAATCAGCGAGAAGATGAAGACCACCGACTCCATCCCGCCACGGCCGCCGCCCTCCCGGCCGCCGCACGCCACGCCCCCCCGCCCGGGCAGGGCCGCGCCGCGCCGGGCCCCGCCCCTCCCCGCCGCGCAGCATGCTGGGAAGTGGAGTCCCCGCGGCAGCCTGAGGAGAACCTCTCAGGGGCCGCGGCCGGGCGGTGCCGGCCGGGGCACGTCTCTGCTCTTCGTGAGGGCGCTGCCGGGGATCTCACGCGGCCCTGACCGAGGGAGCGGGGGCGCCTATTTTGAAACTTAATAAGCGGCCCGGCGGGTCAGAGGCGGGAGAAGGGAGCGCGGCCAGAGCGGGGCCCCTCCGCCGCCGGTACAGGCGGGCAGGTCGCAGGGGGCCTGCGGCGGCGCGGCTGAGGCGCCCGGGCGCGGCCTGCGCACAATTCTCGTCCGGCCGCGCCGCGCAGGCGAAGCGCTAGGACAGCCCCTGGGCCGCGGGGAGGCCCTCGGCCGGGGAGGGCGGCGAGCGGCGATGCGGAGCCGGCCGGGGCACTTCGTGGACCTGCGGCTGAAGCAGCGCGTTAAGCAGGTACCCGCCGCGGGCAGGCAGCGGTGGCTGGCCAGCGGCCCTCGTCCCCGCGGGGCAGCGGCCGGCGGGGGGGGCTCCCTGCGGCCGGCACGGCGGGGCTCGCCTTTCCCCCTTCTCGCTGAAAGGGGCCTTGAGCATCCGGCCTGCCCAGGTGCGGGAGGGAACGGCAGCGAGAGGCAAAACCCGGCCTTGTCTCTCAGAACTTGAAAAAGACCTTTAGAAAGGTCTCTCTTTTCATTTTTCTTTTGTTTTCTTTTGGTTTGCTCTGTTACTTTCTTCCATTCTCTTCAGTACTTATGATCCTGAATCTGGCTGCTATTTCAAGTGTGAAATGAGTAGTTAAAAAAACCCTAAACACTCGGGTAGATATAGGCAAATTGGAAGTGTTTACATTTGGAAACGCGTACATCGATTATATTGAGTGAGGGGAGAAAGGGAAAAAATGTGATTACTTGCATAATACACATGTGAGGAGTGGGGAGAACAGTGATTCCTTCAGGTGGCATCATGCTGTGTTCTATTTTATGAATATTTATGGTGACTTCCCAAATTAAACACCTTTTTTCTGTGTCTGTATATAAGTGTACTCTGCTTCTAATTCCTTCAAATGTGAGCGGCTGCTTGAGGAAACTTGCTTATTTTCCTTGACAAGATCACAGTGACTATGCCTTGGCTATTCTGAAATGAAAGAGCCAGATAGATTTATGGTAGGCTTGCTATTTTCTGCAGGTCAGTAGCTGCCCATGGGTGATGTAAAGTGTAACATAATTTAAAAAAATAATTCTGTATTCAATTGTAAGGAATTTGATTGTTTTAAATAGGGGTATTAATTTAAATGAGATTTTGAAATTCTCCTTGCTGTGACATTTGTGATACCATATATTTTAGGGAGATCCTCTGTCTCCTTTATCTTTTTTAAAGAAGGAATCCACCATTACACTATTGAAACTCCTTCTCACTCTTAATTTGGAGAGTGGGGGAAGAAAGCAAATGGAATACAGTTGTACCTGAAATTTAGTATGTTTTCTCACACTTTCATAATTGTGGTTTGAAAATGGATGGGATCAGCTGCTGTCAGAAAAAAAAAAAGGGCTTGATAGAATTCACTTTCATTTATATACTTTTCTATAATAGTCTTTGAAACATCTTGCAAAGATTAAAGTTCTTATTATGACAGTATCCATACTAATTGATGTAGATCGTTTCATTTTTAAGGTAGGAGGTCTAAAACAAAAGGAAGTTAACTGAGAGAAACCAAGAACTTTAGAAGGATCGACAATAGGATGGTGTTTGGGTTACAGAGTGATCTTTTTTAATAAAGAAAAACAATGGAGTTGCACCAGCAGAAGTCACTGAAGCACCAAAATACAGTATGCTGCTTTTTCCTGGAAAACGTAGCTAGCTAGTTATCTGTGTCTTAATAAGCATTTCCCCTTTCATTGGGAAATACTGTCTAGTGTGTTCCAAGGCAGTTCAAAGCTGTTTCTGATTTTCATTTAGACTTCTAAGAAGAGTAGAGTTTGAAATAGGCATATTTGATCTAGCTGTTCTGGTGAACTGATTGACAAAGATTTTATTCGCTGCTTAAAATTCTTCATTTCAGTATCTTGCAAGTAGTAAATGTGGCCAGTATGTTGACATTGGAATTCTAGCATCTGATTTGCAGAAAACCTACAGGTGAGCAAAGTTTTGTATTCTTATATTCTACATTCAAACTATGGAATGTATTATCTTGTTATTTTGCATTTGTGTGTATTTAATGAAAATTTTAATTTTCTTTATGTTAACTTCATTACCAGTTGTTGAGGTTGATTGAAACAATAAGATCATTTCCACTCCAGTGTTTTCCTCTGGTGATATATCTAGTAACTCATATTTTATTAATGCATTGGCATTGCAAGATCTAGTTGCGGTTTGGTTTTTGTGGGTTGCTTTTTTTTTTTTTTTTTTAAATTAAACAGCTACAGATGCATTACAGCATGTTGCTCCTTACCCCAGTGAGCTTAAAATATGAGGGAAAATATTTTACTGAGAATACTGCCCTGAGAATACTTCAGTGCAGGCAGATGGGAGAGACACAGGATTTGGTAAGACACTAAATCTTGCTCAGTTGCTCAGCAGGACAGTCTTGCCTAATTATTTTTAGGCTGTTACGCTTTTCTGTGTGGGGAGCAAGGTTGTGTTTCAGCAGATCATTGGTAGGTGTGGGGGTTAATGAAGGTGAAGAAGTATATTAATTTGTGTTTGCATGTTCTGTTTATTTGTGCCTTGTTAGAGAAAGGGAGCCAAAACCCTTAGGATGCTTACAGATCTTGGGTTTTTGTTTTGTTTTTCCTCTGTCAGCTATTGTATAAAAGCAAATAAATAAAATATACCCTCAGTAAGTGAACGTAAAAGGTTGATGATTTTTGTTTGCATTTAAGGTTGCTCATTGAATCAGGTTTTCTCATAGTGGACATTATTAATTAGCACAATTATTCCTCGCTGGACTGTCCTTTCTAGACTGTAGTCCTGTGTCCATATGTTCTTGTTTGAATTAAAATTTAAAAAATGGGTAGTGTTGTGATATAGAATCCAGTGTGCTCATTTGTACATTGCTGCTTCTCTATATCTACAGTTAAAGAGGACCTTGATAATTTTTACTAAACACCCCTTTAGAGACCAGAGTAGTTTAGTGGTTTTGTTTCATCCCAGTGATTGAGCTATTCCAGGCTTGAGAAAAAACAATCATGTTTTCACATAGTTGGTTTTTAATAAGAACTTGTGTAGAAGCATGGGTATCAACTTACAATGTATTTTTCCACTGAGAATGACAATATGTTGAGGGGAAAAAGCAGTTGGTGTAACCTGTTTATTTTGTTTTTTTTCAGTGCAGAATATGGACGAAGAAAAAGAAATGCTTTTAGAATACAAGTTGAAAAAGGTAATTCTGTTAATATTAAGTCCAAGACACCAAATTCCTTGATTACACTTTGTCCGTTTTCGTAACATGTTTGAACTTTTTCTTTCAGTGTTTGGAATAATCAGTAATGAAAAAGAACGTGAAGATTTAGCAGTTTTAGAAGCTGAACATGTGGCAAAAAGAGCAAGACAACAAGAGGAAAATGAGTAAGAAGAATTTTTACCATTAGATTACTTTAATAATGCCATTAGTATTATAATTTCTTTAAAGCTTTCTGTCTTCATATTGTTAAATTTTGCTAGTTTCAAGGTTACAGATAGATCCTTGATTTCCCATAGGCTTGTCTTCGTCAGAAGTTACCTGTAGTTAATGGAACCACTTTTTTCGCTGAAGACAAGCAGATACTAGAGCCAATCATGATTTCTCTGTTATGGGGAACATATAGCCCTGAATTAGTGGATATCCTTGGGGCTTCCTTCATAATTTTCCACATAAGGCCCCAGTTCTCATGTGATTCAGTTCCTTTGTTTTGTTCTTAATCTTTCTTGGGTGCGAGAGATACTAGCTAAATCTGAGAGACAAAACTACAAGACAGGCTATTCAGAATAAATCACTATTGGGTATGAGATTGGAATTAAGATTTCCTTACTCCTAACCCTGTGCATAGTCTCACGGACCATTCTGGTTTCTCTAGCCCGTGATAGATATTAAGGGTCTCATGGGAAATTAGGACATTGTTATCAGAAGGACTAGTCTAGTTCAGCAGTGATTTGCTATTACTTCCCTTGTGCCAGCATTGGTGATTGTGTGATCTCTTGGTGAACTCAATCAGATTGATCCTACATCACTTTTTTTTTAGGACTGTCTTTCAGCCAGGTTGCCAAATTGATCCAACTCATCACAGATTTGGAAAGGATGCATTTTTTTAACTCTTTATAGTAGTAAATTTAGAGCAAGCAAGTCAGGAATTTTTCTCCAGTCTTAGGCTACATATCATGGCTGTGGGGAATCATGTTGTGGAAATTGCATTTGTTTTGTTTTGTGGGTGTCTCACTTGCAGTTCTACTCTGATACATTAATAGTTTTTGTCTTCCTTCCATGTAAAGGACTGCAGGAAGTGCCACAGATGCCTCTGATTGTGATGATTATCCAGAAGATCTAGTAAGTTGTATTTTATTATGATTGTTTATATTTGCATAACACATGATTCTGTGTTGTGAAATTGCAGTGCACTTGGAGAGTTTAAAAGTAGAGGTGAAGATGAGGTATAGCCAGAGTTGGCAATTCCAACTGAGAATCTATATAGCTAAAAGGAGGCTATTTTCTGAAGAAAAAGGAAGAACCTGTGGTGGGGAATAACTTTTGAGGAAAGCACACAGGGGGCCTGAAAGACTTGGCTATCAAATTAATGAAATGAGTGGAGGAACTGACATATCTGACTATTACTAAAAGACGTGACTGTCAATTAACATGGGTCATTTCAGGGTAAATTGCAAAGGCTGCTGCCTCTTCAACCAGCAGATACAGTTTTATATGCAGTTGTTTGATTTGCAGGGGAGTGGGTTGGAAGATGCATAACTACTTTCTCGGGCAGGGATAATGCTAAATGATGTTTATGAAATAGTTTTCATTGGCCTCTTAATATAAATAATCCAAGTTATAACCTGTATATTTTCTTTTAAAATACATTAATCTGCAGTCTACAAATCACATGAACAGTTCCCTGCTGAGCTTATACAAGAAAGGAAATCCTGATTCTGTTCCAACCACTCCAAAAAATGAACCAATGGAAACCTCCTGTCCTGTTCAAACAGCACCTCGAACAAGCACCATCTCACCAGGAACAAGAGTTGAAACACGCATCTCGGAAGGGGGCTGGTTCATTGATAAAACGCCATGTGGAAAAGACTTTTTCATTGACCTTTCTGAGGATGGAGAAGGAGATGAGAAGAAACTGATTTTCGAGGTATTGTGTTTTACAAACTCAATGTGATTTAAGTATCAAGTATGAATATAATTTCCTGTGTGATTTGACAGGCTTTTGAAGGGTGATACTAAAACCAAAGGGACTGTCTGTCTTTCTGGATTTTTAAAATATATTCTTTTTATTACAAAAACACATGCTGTGTTTAAAGATAGTGAACATGTTAAATAGAAGGGAAAGAT
Source organism: Ciconia boyciana (assembly GCF_034638445.1). Classification (NCBI taxonomy): domain Eukaryota; kingdom Metazoa; phylum Chordata; class Aves; order Ciconiiformes; family Ciconiidae; genus Ciconia; species Ciconia boyciana. The sequence continues at coordinate 108,419,549 of NC_132936.1, read as the reverse complement.
TGGCTTAAGCCCAGTGGAGTACTTGATTTTGGCTTGATTTCTGAAGAAGAAAGGGCTTAGCCCATTTTTCTGCTGTGTCAGAAGTGATTTTTGAACCTTCTGGCCCATTTCAAGCATTTTTGTATGGGAGGTAAAAAGTCACAAAATTATCAATTTCCTCCACATTTTTTGAGGAAAATGTAGTGCTCAGTATTAGGGAGACGCAGATTAGTGCCCATACTAAGAGAAAGAGAAGTGGAACTTAGCTGGTATTTATTCCATTTGCCAGTGACCAGCCTAACTAGTCAGGAAGCGTGTGGCTTGCTGTGGTCTCCATAGCCCGAGAGCCATAGCATGTGGTTTCCCTTAGCCCGTGGTTAAGTCTTAGTGAGCCTGGGGAAAGCTGAGGTTTTTTGGATGGACAAGAGTTGGGGAAGTTGAAAGGAAATTGCATTGATTTATAAAGCAGTTAAAAACAGATCCTATTCTGCATCCAGAGGTATTGCCCATTTTGTGATCCCCTCCTCCCCCCAATTTTTTTTTTCTTATTTAGAAAAAAACAACTTTGTTTAGCTATTTAAAGCTTTCCATTTATGTATGGGAGATAACATTTATGGTGTTGACCAGACATTGGCTGACCAGACATTTTGGCAGGATGCTCTTTTTATGTGAAGGAAGAACTACATTTACATCTACCTTCCTAATGACACAAAATGCTTACTGAATAGGCAGATTTGACAAATTATCCCTTTATCCTGGTAGTACTGCACCCTCTTATATAGAGAAATTGAATAAAAGGGAGATCTTCAAATTGTAAAATGTTTGCAATACCGTATTCTAAAAAAAAAAAAAAAAACCCCAAACCCAAAAACCAGCAAAAAAACCCACAAAAAATCCCCTCCAAAAAAAGGTAAAAAAAACAACTTACATCATTGAACCTCGTTTTATTTCTTTTCTCCTGTATTAGTCCTTTTCTTACATGCAGTTAACTTGTGTCAGCACTGAATAATATTTTCTTACAGCCACTCATGACTTACTAGTAATAAAAATTGTTTCCATTGGAGTAAATACATTGATACAGTTTTATTCATCCCCCAAGTGGATTGCTCTATGATATGCAAATAACTGATGTCTGATTTTGGTTAGTGGTTTTGGGGTTTTTATGGGGGTTTGTTTGGGGTTTTTTTGCTTATAAGTATGTACTTTTAGGAAAAAAGTGACTGGCATAATTAACCCTTTAAAAAAAAAAAAAAAAGGCAAATCCTAAGTAAAAAAAAGTTTTTCTACAAAAAGAAGGGGTTAAATTCCTGCCTTGCTTGTCTTTATTCATATAATGTGTGTAAGTGAAGTGGGGCACTAGTGAGGCCGCACCTTGAATACTGTGTTCAGTTTGGGGCCCCTCACTACAAGAGAGACATTGAGGTGCTGGAGCATGTCCAGAGAAGAGCAACGAAGCTGGTGAAGGGTCTAGAGCAGAAGTCTGATGAGGAGCGGCTGAGGGAACTGGGGTTGTTTAGCCTGGAGAAAAGGAGGCTGAGGGGAGACCTTATCGCTCTCTACAACTACCTGAAAGGAGGTTGTAGAGAGGTGGGGGTCGGTCTCTTCTCCCAGGTAACAAGCCATAGGACAAGAGGAAATGGCCTCAAGTTGTGCCAGGGGAGGTTTAGACTGGATATTAGGAAATTTTACTTCACTGAAAGGGTTGTCAAGCATTGGAACAGGCTGCCCAGGGAAGTGGTGGAGTCACTATCCCTGGAGGTATTTAAAAGGCGTTTGGATGAGGTGCTTAGGGACATGGTATAGTGGTGGTCTTGGTAGTGTTAGGTTTACGGTTGGACTCGATGATCTTAAAGGTCTTTTCCAACCTATACGATTCTGTGATTCTGTGATCATAGACACTTACACATTTTGTTCTTTTAAGTATTTGCAGAAATTCACTGACTTGGAAGGTTTTGTATATATAATTCTGTTTTTATGCTCTAGAAATCAACAGAATTTTCTGTCTTGGAGAGTGAAAGAAAGAAGACAAAGGAGAAGAGGGCAAAAAGAAAAAAAGAAGAGTTTCCAGATGTAGATGGAGAAATTGATTCCATCTTACTTAAAGGGAAAGGTGAGAAGTTATTTTTGGTGTGCTGCTCCAAACAAAGAGATGGTATTTGACTGTGGAATCCGTTACCAGAGAAGTGTTTTCTGAGGTGCAGAGAAGTGACCTTGAGTGTTTTGTTAAGAAATTTAGCCTTAATGTTGTACTAAAAAAAATATTCCAGTCCTGTGTCTACTACCAAAAAATAATACAACTCCATGCACTTAGCTAATTGTTTAGACTGAGTACTTTCTTGTTTGGTGTTAGCAACTACTATTATGCCATGTCTAAATTTGCGTGACTTTTCCTCCTTAACAGTTAGAAGTAAGGGACCAGAGCTTTACCACCCTTCGGTGAAGTTTGAGGATGTAGGAGGCAATGATGAGACTTTAAAGGTTAGTTAAAATTTTATTTGTGGGATACAGAATGCACTGAATAAAATGTTGCATGAAAAATGACAAAGAAGAAATCTGGCAGAATTTGTCTGCATGGCACTGGGAATAGCTGCTTATACCAACAGCAACAAAGTTTTGTGTTGTTTTTTTTTTTTCCTTTCTTTAATCTTTCTGAAAGCAGTCACTGAAATTACATTAATAAACAGAACTTGCTTTATTTTGGCCTGTCTATAATGTCAGCGATCTATAATACTAATTTCTGCAATTTAAATGGAGGTCTCTCTTGTTCTTAACAGGAAATATGCAAGATGCTCATTCATGTCCGTCATCCCGAAGTCTATAACCACTTAGGTGTGGTTCCACCTCGTGGTTTTCTTTTACATGGACCACCAGGATGTGGAAAGACACTACTTGCACAAGCAATTGCTGGGGTGAGATAGCTTTAAATTTACAGTTTCTTCTTTTTCTGAATTATATTTAGAGAGGAAAAAAAAATAATCCTCCTCCATGATAGACTAGATCTTTTCCTCTTTTTTATCTCTTTTCTCTCCTTCCTATCTTAGTCTAAAATATACTCATCTTCACTTCCTTTGTTTAAATTCCATCTGAATCTGTGCTTGATAGAACCGCATATATGAAGAGCGGACATAGTGACAGGGTTTTATGTTTGACTTAATTGTTTTGAGGCATTCCCAGGACAGCAATATAGGCATCGGTATTGAGAAGGCTATAAATGGAAGATACTTCTAGTTAAATTTGCCATAGTGTTTTGTTTTAACTCTGGACTCAGCCTTACCATCTTTTATGAGGCATTACATTCATTCTATTGGGTGGCATCTGTTAAACAGTGATTTCTGAATTCCAGAACTGGATGTTGCCTTGCCTGTGTCAAACTAATGATGTCGGAGCATGTGACATTATTGGTGTTAATAGTTTGGTGTGTGGTGAGGCTGCTGTGCTGCTATGTGCCTGTTTTGGATATAAATCTAGGGGCTCTTTAGGGGTATTCAGTGATAACCATGGACATTTCTTTTCCTTTAATACAGTTGTTCCTTAAATGTCACAGATTATAACCTTAAATTTAGATACATGTAAATGATGAACTTTTGTAGTGCAGATTTTATCTTTGAAAGAAAATACTGATGTTTATTCCTTAAATGTTGGTTAGACCCTTCTGACATTATGTTTCAAATGTTTTAATTAAAAGGATTTGTTTTTTTTCTTTTTAATGCCTTACTGTAAAAAGGTACCCATTGAATGAATCTGTGATATTTAATATTTCAGTGGGTATTTGTATCCTGGAAGGGTACTAAATCTGGGGAAAGAAACATGACACAAGTGAAAAAATTTCAGAGATGAGATGAATTTAATGATGACTACTTAAATAATTTTTCTTAAATAAGAGATTTTCTATAGTGCTATTTAAGGCAAATTATCTGCTCCAAACCCCAGGCAGTGTCTCTGGTGGTCTTGATTTGTATGAATTAGGATTTTTTTTTAATATGTTGTTCAAAGAGCTTGAAATAGGCTGCAACTACCTGTAACACTACTGTGTTACAGTCTATGAAAGTTACCATTTTATTTATTTATTTTTAATAGTAGAAAACATTGAGTGTGAGCTTTACAAGTATCTTTTTGTATGGTCCTGCTCAAATATTTCTGGAGCAAGACTAAGGGAACCAAACCTGGTGGGGATCTCTGCCACACTGCTAAGCAATGCTTTGTTACAGATGGAAATGGACAATTTTCCCAAGAAGGGAGCCCAAGCATGAACCGAAATGTATGCCTTGTGAAGGATTGGGGACCAATGTGCAAAGCTATTTGACAGTGCAGTCATTCTCTAACTGAATTAGGGAAAACTGGTTTTGCATCCATTTCTGTTCACTTGGCCAAATGGCTCAGATCTGTTTTAAATTGGAGGATGCTACTCGTCTTTTAAAAAAGGTCTTTAAGATTTAGTCTTGATTACATAATCTTTGGGTGTAAAAGATGCTGTATTGGAAAATATTTGTCCTCTAGGATAGCCAGCATTTCCATCCTCTGAGTATATCATCCAATGTTCTTTGTCTCTTTCAGGAACTTGAGCTCCCGATGCTGAAAGTGGCAGCAACAGAGATGGTGTCTGGAGTGTCAGGGGAATCTGAGCAGAAACTGAGGGAATTGTTTGAGCAGGCTGTGGTGAGACACCCATTGGAAATAACACTGTGAATTGTTTGTCCTTTTCTTTGTAAAGCTTCATACTTTGTTGCTGTGGTTTGAATTTGAGTGAATATTAGTGAGTGAATCTTTATACTGCTGCACACAATTCATAGTGTCTCCCCTTCTGTGACCAGAATTCCATTGTACTGTCATGCTGTTACAGAGCACGAAGATTACTATTCTGAAATCTTGACAAAAGTTAGTTCATCATATCAATGTAGAGAGCAACATAAATTATTTACCTATTTGGAGCTGCTTGGCTTGATATATAAAAATAAAAAATATGTAAGAGCAGTTCACTGTGCTTTTTAGTTACAAGGTTTTTTTGCTGTTTTTGTATGGCATGGAATTTGAGCAAATGTGAGAGACTTAAGACTTTAAGACTTAAGATAAAGTAAGAAATTTGGGACAAATATCATAAGAGCAGGAGTCAAGTTACAGTTGAAGTCCTGCTTTGGTGTGACTTCCAGACTTAGTAAGAAGCAAAGAGAACCGGGCAGGTTGAGATAATTTTAATTTAAACAAATGCTTATTTTTCTTTTTTTAGTATGTGGCTAATGTTTTATTTCATGAGGACAGTTTTCTGTTCCTGACCTCTGAGAATATTCTGGTTTTCCAACTTTACTCCATTTTTCCACTCTCCCCCACAACTGTATATAGGTGTTTAGAATATGTTCCTGTAAAAAAGAGTACTAAACAGGGCAAAAAGATTGATTGTGAAGCTGCTAGATTATGTTTCCAGTTCATACTACATTTTAATTTTTAGAAAGTCTTGTTAAGATGTTGTTTAGAATAAAATTAAGTGATCACACAGAGTTTTTAGAAATTACATATCTATTGTACATATAGTGATTGAGGGCGGGTTGCTATAAAAGTTATTTTTGAAGAAATTAAATTTATTGCATAAAATATGTTTAAAAATAAAATCTGTTGCCTTTCTTGTAGTCCCTCACATTCACTTAAGTAGCTTTTCCACTCAGTTTTTGTACCAATTTTTGTTCAGGGGAAAAAGACATAGTTCCACTATACATTATGCATGTACTGTGGAATCTTTATAGCTTAGTTACATTTTTTTCCCTTCTGTCAGCGGAAAAGTGAATGGCAACTAGATGGCGCAGTTGCTACCTGATAACACAGAATGCATGGGGTTTAAAATACTTTTTTTATATGATTCTAGTATTTTTTTGAAGATAATTCTAGTGTTTTCCTTGAGTATTCCTTTGCACTACTAGTGCTTTTTGAGAATATTAATAATCTTATGTCAGTTAAACACTATTATTTTCTATTAGTTAAAATAGTTATTACTCTATATTAGTGTTGGCTTTTTATGAACATGAAGTACGTGGAATTTTAGAACACTTGTAGGATTTGCTTATTGCTCATTTTTACTCTTTGAGCATGGTCAGGCTCTGTACTAATCTTAAAGTTGGCAGTTCATTTTTCATGACTGCCTCCTGCTCCCTTTGTTTCATTATATGTGTCAGTAATACTAGCTCTTGAAATTCCACAGCTCTAATGTCACTAACAAGACAAACAAAAACCAAAATCAGACTTTTCTTGTCTGATTTTCTTTTTTGGACTTAAGCAAGTAAGCAGTCGCAATGGAATATTTATGGAAAACATGAAGCAACATAGAGGTACATTTAAATTTTAAACAATATATAGAGACATTTTGAATCTCATGCGTTAACTATTTCATAGGCTCAGCTCAGAACGGGTTCATAATTTGGTGGCTCTCCAGATAGTCAATAAGAACAACAGAATTGTTCTGGGACAGGTCGATTGTGCAGCAGACTTAGAGTAATAATTATAGACCAGAAAATCTGAAAAAATTATTTCTATCTTGTAATACAGTATGTCAGTGTAATTTTGTAACTATTAGTATTTCTTGTTCCTAGTCCAGTGCACCATGTGTCCTTTTCATTGACGAGATTGATGCAATCACCCCAAAAAGAGAAGTTGCGTCAAAGGACATGGAGCGGAGAATTGTTGCTCAGTTCCTAACTTGTATGGATGGTCAGTTTCAGGAACATCTGTACTAAGCTAAACTTTCTAATTATCAGGCTCACTGTCTGCTTCCATTCAGTAGTGAGTTGTGGTTACTTTAGTGGAGATAGTGGTGGTAATTTTTTGGGTTTTGGCGCAGTTTACCTGGGGGGGTGGGAAGATTCTAATAAATTTGAAAGGATGTTACTACACTATTTTCACAGTGGTCTGTACAGCATTATATAGGCCTGTCTGTTGTATAAACAGACATAATGTGGGGACAATGTGTCAAATATAATTTGAAATGCTTAATTTTGGTTGATTGTGCAAAATGCAAATTCTAGGTAGTAGAAATAAGGATGAACAGTGGTTTAGTATGACTGCTGGTTAGTTTCTGTCTGCTGTTTTGAGTATTATTGTGTGCTGCGGAAACAGTCACATAGATATCAGTACAAAGTTGAGATGGTGAGTATGAGTACTAACTTCCTTCCTTCCTTCCTTTAGACTTGAATAACGTGGCTGTCACTACCCAGGTCCTTGTTATCGGAGCAACTAACAGACCTGACTCACTGGACCCTGCACTGAGGCGAGCTGGGCGATTTGATCGAGAAATTTGTTTAGGGATCCCAGATGAAGCGGCAAGAGAAAAGTATGTGTTACAAAGTTTAAGCTTCTTTTTGATTAATTAATAAATAAGGAAATAATGTGTAAGTAAACATACAAATTAAGGAAATGGTACTTTATTGTGTTTAGTCCTATTTGTGCCTGTACACACCTATGGATCAGCGCACACTGAAAAGTGCAGAAGACATTAAGTGTGCATCTACTCTTTGTGTTGGTAGCTGTGTCTACATTTGGGGTGGTTTCCTTTCTTGTGTGCAAATCTGCTTTTAGCATTATGTTAATGGGTTTTCAAGTGCCTTAACAGTATAGATGATGGAATTAAATATATCTTTTCTGTTGTTCAGGAAGTTAACATTCTGTCTTTGGTGCTCCCTATGTAACTATTAAATTAGGAACATAAATTAAGTATAGCCTGTTTGTTAGTCCTCTCAAGCACATACCTTAAGCAACAGGCCTACATTCTTCTGTTCCATTCCTTGTGGAAATACACTAGTCCAGACATTAAGCTGAGCTGCAGTCATCCTGTTTTGTGTAACTGGCTGTTTTTACTCCAAAGATCCGTGACCATTAGACTAGATTAAAAAAAAAACCAAAACCCAAAAACCACCAAACTTTTTTTATTAAAAAGGAACTGCTACTCATTTCCACAACAGTAGAAAACACAGGCAGGGAAGTGTGAAAACAGCTGTGGCTTATCTTTTTACGGGAAGGAAAGAAAGGTTAAAGGATAAGTTCCTTCTAGCTCAACTAATCTTACTTCTAGGTTGAAAAAGCAAACTGTTCTGCTTGCCGCCTTGCTCACTTTGTGTTGTCAGCGCTCCTGGCCACTATTCCACCCTTCCCCCCACCCCCTCTCTGACCGTGCCTCCAATTTTTATTTTATTTTTTTTCTTCTTCTTTCTCCAGACCTACAGCCCTGTAGCAATTATGTTCCTCTTGGTTGTAGGAACACATGCAAGTGGTTAGAGGTAGAACTAAGTGTGGAACTAAGAGGTAGAACACAAGAGTGGTGGTGAATGGAGTTTACTCCAGTTGGTGGCCAGTCACAAGCAGTGTTCCCCAGGGCTCTGTGTTGGGGCCAGTTCTGTTTAATATCTTTATCAATGATCTGGATGAAGGGATCGAGTGCACCCTCAGTAAGTTTGCAGATGACACCAAGTTGTGTGGGAGCGTTGATCTGCTTGAGGGGAGGAAGGCTCTGCAGAGGGACCTGGACAGGCTGGATCGATGGGCTGAGGTCAATTGTATGAGGTTCAGCAAGGCTAAGTGCCAGGTCCTGCACTTGGGCCACAGCAGCCCCATGCAATGCTACAGGCCTGGGGGAAGAGTGGCTGGAAAGCTGCCCAGCAGAGAAGGACCTGGGGGTGTTGGTCGATAGCTGCCTGAATATGAGCCGGCAGTGTGCCCAGGTGGCCAAGAAGGCCAATAGCATCCTGGCTTGTATCAGAAATGGTGTGGCCAGCAGGAGTAGGGAAGTGATTGTCCCCCTGTACTCAGCACTGGTGAGGCCGCACCTCGAATCCTGTGTTCAGTTTGGGGCCCCTCACTACAAGAGAGACATTGAGGTGCTGGAGCGTGTCCAGAGAAGGGCAACGAAGCTGGTGAAGGGTCTAGAGCACAGGGCTTGTGAGAAGCGGCTGAGGGAACTGGGGTTGTTTAGCCTGGAGAAAAGGAGGCTGAGGGGAGACCTTATCGCTCTCTACAACTACCTGGAAGGAGGTTGTAGCAAGGTGGGTGTTGGTCTCTTCTCCCAGGTAACAAGTGATAGGAAAGAGGAAATGGCCTCAAGTTGTGCCAGGGGAGGTTTAGACTGGATATTAGGAAATTTTACTTCACTGAAAGGGTTGTCAAGCATTGGAACAGGCTGCCCAGGGAAGTGGTGGAGTCACCATCCCTGGAGGTATTTAAAAGACGTTTGGATGAGGTGCTTAGGGACATGGTGTAGTGGTGGTCTTGGTAGTGTTAGGCTTACGGTTGGACTCGATGATCTTAAAGGTCTTTTCCAACCTATACGATTCTGTGATTCAGTAAAGAGTTGACTGATGAGAGTTCCAGTTCTGATATTTCTTAGCTTCGTGTTAAAAATATGCTATTCCCAGAAATAGCACTGTTTCAAAGGATAAGAGTTGTGAAAGGGAAAGCCATCATAGTGTGTAGAGATTGTTCACAAGTTAGAGTGTAGTCACATTGGTTCATATTATTGTTTCGTACAGTTGTTTGTATTTGTATTTGTGTTCCTGGAGGTGTAGGCTTACAGGAACTGCTGATTTTATTTTCTTTTTTAAATTATCCCCTTCCTCCCCTCCCCCACCCGCCCGCTTTTTTGGGTTGGGTTGGGTTTGGGGTGGTTTTTGTTGGGGGCTTCTGTTCCCTTTTTTTTTTTAATAAAAGCGTCATATAGAAACAGAATTCCTTATAGTGTGCTGATTTACCACATTTATCAGTCTTGCTGAAGGCATGATTTGAAGTGCTTAGGTGTGGTTGTACAGCCTTACGGGGGTGGAGTAGGATGAGAAGGTGTACCTGGAGATCTTGCTTTACTTGCAGTGTTTTCTTGTGCATGTGTGAAGCACATGAAGGAAAATAATATATGTAGGACACAAATTCGGAATGAGCCATTTACAGTTCCGAACTTTTTACACTTTGAGTCACTTGATTAGCTACAGCTGTTGTCAGGTTGAAAAATTCTTGAGAACATAGCTCATATCATTGTTAAAGATTTAAATGAGAGATTATGGAACTTGTTAGTGGGGGAGGCAAACAGATGAAACTTTATAATTTCAGAGTTTTGAATAGTTTAATAACTCATTCTTTTCATAACTTTTCTGTAGTTATGTTACTTGATCTGGAAATAATTTAAACTAGTTTTAACTGGAACTAGAAAGTATGTTAATGATCTTCACTTCTTTGGTTTGTGCTGCCTTTTTAAAGTGTTTTCACATTGAAGTGATATTTTGCTGTTTTAAACAAGTTGATTTGATCCCTCTGCTCAGAGTTCTTCAGCACTAGTACTTGTGTGGTGACATTGGCTTTTGTCTTTTTCTTTTGACTATTCATGTAGCTTTCATTTGTCCTTGGCCTAGAAGAACAGCAGGAAGTCTTGGTGGACCTTGAAGGAGGTTTTTAAAGCTTCAGCCTTGATACAGATTAAAAAAGCCTTGATACAGATACAGCCTTGATCCCATTAAAGAAAAAGTGTGAAGCGTAGCACTTCACTGTCAGTTACATAGAGCTGTTTTGTATTAGTGATGGAACTGCATAGGTAGGTGTAACTTTAGCTTTTGAATGAGGATGAGGTAAACACACGAGGTGTACACAAGCTTTGTGTTGCCTATTGGAAATTGTACTGGGGACGCAGGAAATATCTGCAGTTATATTCCACCAAAAATGGTAGGGGAAAGATACTGAAGATTAAAGGACAGAGCTCCTCACACAGTCTGATTTCCTTTGCTTTTTGCAGAATAGTTTGTTGTGGATGTTCTTCAATAAATAAATAAAAGTGAGATGGAACAGACAATGCAGGCTAAGGTTGTTGGGAATACAAGGCTAAATATCTCAATGGATAACTTGTGTGCGTCTCTGTGGTACACTCTGAGATCTACTCTGTCAATTTTGAATCCTAAACTAAGGTTTAAGGAATCTATAATATTTAGATTCACCAAAACTAGCTTTTACCCACTTACTGACATTGCCTGGTTGATGCTGTTGGGTTTCTTTTAAGAACTGAAAAGAAATACACAGCATAGTTTTGTGGGTTTCAGTGTTGGTTAATTCCTAGTTGAGTGAAAACTGTTCCCACTGTACTACTTCAGTTTATGTGGACTGAAAGAGACCTTAAATCAATGCTGGCTGTTTTATATGAAAATAAAAAAAGCCACAGCTTCATCTTTATTTTGTTGTTCTTTTTCTCCCTACTTGATTAGAATTCTTCAGACTCTGTGTCGAAAACTTAAGCTCCCGCAGTCTTTTGAATTTCATCATTTAGCACGACTGACTCCGGGTTATGTAGGTGCTGATCTGATGGCACTTTGTCGTGAGGCAGCTATGTGCACGGTGAACAGGGTCCTGATAAAATCTGAGAAGCAGAAAAGGAAACACATGCACACTGGAGGAAACACAGCTGAAGAAAGCATGGGAATAGGAACAGACATCCTGGTGGAAGAGGATACCAAACAACTAGAACTTCCTCCTAAGGTATTTGTTCCTTGAAGCGTGTGCCTCTCGTATCTTAAGAATTGAGCCATTTTATAGTTGCGAAAGTCATTGTTCATAAATCCTTAAACATCTATGGCCAACGTAATATTAAATTTAGATTTAGAAATACCAGTTCCTAAGCCAGAAGCTTAACTCCTAATGACCCATGTAATGGGTCTGAATAAGTGGCTCCCAAAACCCACACCTTCTAAAAATCATGCTGATGTTTTATACAAGGTGTGTTTTTTTCCTTGGGTTTTTCGTTGTTGTTTGTGTTGTGTTGTTTTGTTTTCTAGCTGACCAGAGGTTAAAATAGTGGCTACATCTCTCTTCAAAAGTGTATTGACTGTAAGAGAATTGTAAGAATATCAGACTTGCACCGAGTTTTTACCAAGCTGTTTGCTGTGAAATATCTATTATGGTGCCTGGGGCTCTTCCCTGACCTGGTATAGTTACAGTTAGCCAAGGTCTAGAAGTATTTATGCAGTCTACATTTTCCCTCCAGCTATGTGATTACTTGGGGTAAATTGCACGTGGTCTCTAGTACCTATAGCAAGTTTGAGGAAGAGGTATCTATCCAGTAGAAAAGTTGGGTTAGCAATGTGACTTGAGCTGCAGAGAGAGTACCTGTTAATGTGCAGTACAGCTGGAACTCTGTTGCAGAAAATAGCATTTCTAGTGCCAGAATTATTCTGTGGCCCAAGTAACATGCTGTGGTCAGTGAGCCAGAACACCTTTATATAGAAATTCTTGGCCCAGCTTCTCAAAAATTGGAATGTGTATGTGCCTTCATTATGTGTAGGCTTCCTAAAGATTTGTCTGGAGAAGTAAAACAAAGTGGTTTCAAATCCACATTGTACTCAGATTCTGGTTTTAGAAGGGCTGTCAAAGAAAACTGTTGTTGTAATTAACAAAAACCAATGTAAAAAGCTGTAGTAAGCCTTTGTATTAGAGTAATATAATCATACTGCATACCTCCCAGTGTTTCCTGGGGCCTGATGTAGCCAAAAGAAAGCGAGGAGGGGCAGGTAGTTGCAGCTTTTATCAACATTGCCATGATCAAAGGGGTTATTGAGAATGAGGAAGTCTAATCCTAACAGAGACATATTTTGATAGCTGGCAGGAGGTTGACATAGTCTAATACAGGGTATTGTCATTAAAACCGTTATATTATGTTTATAATGGAAAAATAAACACACAAAACCTTTAAAAATCATTCACACAACTCAAGTAAACAAACCCAGTGGTCTCAGCTATTTCAGAGTTTCTCTTAATGGTTCTGTTAAGAAGAGGAGGGAGGGCTTAAAAGGAATATCAGGCACTATAAACACTTCTGTTTCTTTGTGGTCAGTTGTAGAGCTTAGTTGCAACAAATAGGAAGTGATACTTTTCCCGTTTACTGCTGTAGGAAAAATGTGGAAACTTAACAGAGTTTTTACAATATTTTTTTTCTCCCTCTATCTTATAATGAAAATCCTGGTATAGTTTTACTTGTGGTGTAGTATCAGTTTGCTTTGATACTGCCTTTCCATATTAGAACTGGGATGTATTTATGTTGTGAAGGTATAAAGTTCTTCGATCAAGTATTTTCTCAGATAGTTTCCCCAATAAGGAATTGATTGGGGAAATTGGAATGTACCTGCCTGAGGCGCTGTGGTCTGCGAGATGGGACAGTGTTAAAAAGCATTACCCTGTATCTCTATTCTGTTTGCCCAAACTTTATTAGGGCCTGGTTATAAAACCAGGTCTAATCAGCCTGAGGAAATGAGTTAATGACTTGAATTCAGATTATGTTAAATAAAAGTGTATTAGTGTGTTAAGAGTTTTAAAGGTTTATACGTAACTGAATATTCTGCAAGTTACTGAAATTGTGCTGCTAGGCAGAGTTGTTCACTTTATCTTGAGAACAAGTTCTTATTAAAACCAGAATTAATACATATAATTAATACATATTTTGGAAATTTCAGCATGGAAAGAACTTTCTCCTAATCGGTGTGGGAGAAGCAGTAGGAAGAATTTGAAGACAAAATACATGTGCTAGCTCTGTTTCTGTAGTATCTAAATCAAGATTGTAGTCTGTCACAAGCACTGAGTTAAATATACATAGTGCTTTCCTGGAACATTTTTAATGTTAATTTTTAATGTTACTTTACATATTCTATGTGTATTGTACATAACAATTTGTTGTATAGTAATTAATACTACAGTTGAAGAAAGCATTGCTTTGAGAAAGCCCTTAAAAAAATGGTTCTTAAAATCTAATCCCATGCATAACCTTTTTCTCTCCCTTTCCATGTACCCTAAGGATGAATTGCAGAGACTTCTGGATTTGCTGAAAAAGCAAGACCCCTTGCCTGAGGAGCAGCTGCAGAAACTGTGCATTGAGATGAATGATTTTATTGTTGCACTGTCATCAGTGCAACCCTCTGCCAAGAGAGAAGGCTTTGTCACAATTCCTGATGTGACATGGGCAGATATCGGAGCCCTGGAGGATGTTCGGGAGGAGCTGACTATGGCAATATTGGTATGTCTTAACCATACCTTCAAAGATTTTTTGCACTTCCCCCTATGCAGGAAATAAAACTATGCTTGTTTGTTTTTAATACTTATTTAAGGTATAATGTGCTGCCCATGAGTTCCAACATGCAATAAACTAGAAATTTTGCAACATCTTCATTTAAAATAGTCAGACTTCTATAACTTGCTTTCAAATTTGTTACAAGTCTGGTGCATGTATTTAACATTTCACTTACTGTATTCATGCTTCTGGTTTTCAGTATGTTCATTATTGTCGAATCTTAATGAACTTTGGTACAAAACTTTTAGAAATTTTAGAAATTCTAAAGTTTTGTACCAATAACCTTAGTTACACAGCTGCCACACAAAGAATTGAAGACTACTTAGCTGGAAGGTTAGCAGTCTGGCTGCCGGTCAGAGGGATACTTAACACTAACACCTTAAGATGAGAACTTAGGTAAATAAAATCTTTGCCTCTGAATAATGATACTTCTCCCACTTTGGGGTACTTATTAGTGCAAGATAATAAGATGCTGATCGACTGTTTATTCTTTTAGCCTCTAAAGAATCAAAATAAAGAACTTGCTTATGAATGATTTTTTTCATCCAACTGTAACTGAAATGAAAAGTTTCATGTTACCTTTTTGTCACAGATAACTATGATAATTTCTCTTATAGGCACCTGTGCGAAACCCAGAGCAGTTTAAAGCTCTGGGCCTGACTACTCCAGCTGGTGTCCTGCTTGCAGGGCCTCCTGGGTGTGGCAAAACACTGTTAGCTAAGGTAATACATTTTCTAAACATGTTCAAAAATACTGGAGAATCTCCTTGAAGTGCATGTTTTTGTAGGAATGACTGAGTCCTGGTGATACTGCTTGAAGTTGGGCTTTTGCACCACTTCTCATCAGAAAATTAAATTTCGGCCTCTGTGCTAAAGTTACTTGATTTTCTTGTGATAAAGTTACAATTTTGCTTGAATTGAGAGGGAATTACTGCAAAACTTGAAGGCATGAAGTTGGTTAAGAAGAAAGTAGCAAAGATGGGAAGAAACTGTTAGATAACCACTTCTGTGGAATATATCACTGTAACTAAATTATATATTTGGAAGTAGTCTACACTTTATTATATTTATGTATTTTTATTTATTATATTTACCTTACTGAAAATACTTTTGTTTTCCTTCTCCTCAAGCATTTCAGTTCTTATGGCCTCCCCGTGTAAATGCAGATAATCATGCGAGTTTCCAGATTGTCACTCATCTTTGTCTTCAAATGCTCTTATGTAGTTGAACATCTCTTTAACTCCCACTAATTATTGAGAACTCTTCAGCTAATATGGGAGAGGGGTGTGGGGTGTGAATCTGGAACACTGCCTCATTAAAGAGAGAGAACACCTTGCTAAATTCCCCGCCCCCCTCCCACTCTTAATTGCACGTAATTATACTTTGTACTGTTTTCTATATTTTACAAACAGTTGATAACTATGTTCCTTCCCTTAAGTTTTTTATCGCTCCATGGACAGAACCAAATAAAACATGAAAAATGTGTGGTTTATATATACATCTGTCTTTCCCTTTTTGATAGGCCGTGGCAAATGAGTCTGGACTGAACTTCATATCTGTGAAAGGTCCTGAACTGCTAAATATGGTATGCACTAATCATCGTGCTTTTGTTATTTATGGAATCTTGTCCAAAGTGTGGGGCAAGCAAAATTTCTGCTAATTACACAACTGATACTGGTGCAACTGGAGTTGCCTCATTTAACCTCTGCTTAAACTTTTTAGCAGTGAAGTTGTTCATGTGAAAAGGAAAAAGCTATCTGGGTATTTTAAGTATATATCTTGGTTTAAATTACCTGGCAGATGGAGCCTTCTTGACTGAAGTAGGATTTCTAGATGCCCGACTACATGCATCATTGCTTTTATGTAGATGAGGAAAAAGAACAAAAATTCAAATCTACAGTGAGAACAATTGGTGATCAGTAACTGAAAATCAGCAGCTTTCACTAAGCAAAATAAAATTTTCAACTTTCAAGTTTGGAAATGTGTTTTGCCACTCATTTTAGCTTCTTAATGGAAGTTTGAAACCTTGAAAAGCAATGTGGTTTTTTAGTTGATTTCAAAGTGTTTTTTAAAGATTTTAAATGTTAACAGATAAAAGTGCTGTAGTCTGAGTTTTTGAAGCACTGGATGTGGAAGTGTTGTAATACAACTTTGGTCCCTTTTAGAGTTAAGGGAATGTGTTGAACTGAGCAAGATGGCTGCAGCCCACATCTCGGAAGACCATGGCAGTTACCTATTTATCAGTAATGTGGAAACTAAAACCAAAATACTGGATGTGATTATTCTTTTCCCAAACATTTGTTTTATGTGTACTTCAAGTACTGATACAGGCAGGAAATACAATTCTAAGTTAATGAGGAGCCCTACTTCCTTGTGGAGTAAAGAGAAAATGTCTGGCTGTGATTCAGAGACTCTGTTAAGACATAAATTGTATCAAAACATGTTTGTCTGGAAAAAAATTAAGTGTTTGCATTTACAACTTGGCAACCCCTGCCCCTGCAGTTTGCCATTCAAAGTGAAATTCTGACTTACTTTTCAGTTCCCTACTTCCAACCCCCCTGTCTTCAGGCAACTACTATATGAACTTCAGATGTTCTTTGTGTTCAAATTGCTCACTGCATTTGTTTATGAACAGTTGAAGAACAACAGGGTCCTTAACGAAGATTGTTTTTGTTAATTCTCATCAGCAGAATGATGGCAAGTTAGATTTATTCCCCAGAAAGTCGGCATTCTATTAAACTCTGAATGTACTGCAAACTGTCAAAAGTGAGCTAGTGACAACTTGATCAGTAAGGAAATGGAGATAACAGACTGTGATCAGAAGTAAACTGGTTAGCAGGTGGCACTTCTTCCTTGCAAAGCACCTCAAATAGCGTTTAAAACGGTGATGATTTTTTTTTTTTCAAGCAAAATCTTCATGTCTTACACTGTTTCACTGTGATTTGTCATTTGTTTTAGTATGTTGGTGAAAGTGAACGTGCTGTACGTCAGGTATTCCAGCGTGCCAGGAATTCAGCCCCTTGTGTTATATTTTTTGATGAAGTTGATGCTTTGTGCCCTCGGAGGTCTGACCGTGAAGTGAGTCCATCTTAAAATATCTCCATAAATAAATTAGCTCAGTTGCAGGTTTTGTGGCATTGTGCTAGCAACAGAAGTACCTGGAAGGGTACTACGTTCAGTATCTCCCAAGAAAAACAATCCGATAGGCTTTCTCATATTTGGGGAAAAATATGTTGGTCAAATTTTATAAAGCTTAATACTTTTTTTAGTATGTCCATATTATTAGCTATTAATATTAGTATGTCCACCTATTTATTAGTATGTCCACCTATTATCCATAGGTGGATTTATATTTTTGTATGTTTAAAATAAAACAGTAACACTTAGACCAACATTCTTCAAAATCATCAAGCATTTTTACTGCATAATTGAACTCTTGTTCTCCAGCTCCTGTGCTTTCTCTCTCTCTGTCTCCCCAGCTCTAGAATGAAATTCAGATTAAGCTATTGAGTTTGGTTATAGGATGTCACTACTATGGAGTTAACATTTAACCCTGAGTAGCTCACCTGGTGAAGCTGTTGTTTCAGAGGTTTAAATATTTGGAAAACTTTTTTTTTTCTTTTCCTCTCTGCAAAACCTGAATATTGAGAAGTTCTGGGTGTTCTTGTTGAGGTAGACGTGAGAATGATTAGTATAAATATCTATATGTACTTCTTTAAGTGACTCCTTCATTTTTAATGGGAAAGAAAAGGTTTGCCACATGTTAAAATGTGTGGCAGGTGTATAGGTAGCATGAATTTGGGGTGGAAACATGCTAAGAATATGATAGTAGACATCCAGAATGCAGCTACATGGAAAGTGTGAAAAAGAAACTTTGAGTAGTATTTCAGGGCAGGGAGCTAGTAGATCTTTTGTTTCTTTTACTTTGAAATATTCACATTCCCACTGTTTCCTCAATTTTGTTGACAAATTTCTCCTTTTAAAGTCAGGAGCCAGTGTCCGAGTAGTTAACCAGTTACTCACAGAGATGGATGGTCTGGAGAATCGTCAGCAAGTTTTCATTATGGCTGCCACAAACAGGCCAGGTAAGGGCCCCAAAATCATAAACAAGAGAAATCAGATGTCCTTGGTTCTCTTCTAATGAAATTATGTGTTCTTACATATTTGAATTTAATAACTAACCTTGTTCTGTACTTAAAATTATAGTGTCTCCTCAAATCCAACCCTTTTCTGATCAATTAATCTGTTCCACATTCTTGTGATAGTGTGAGATGAAACAACCTCTTTAAAATGTGTCTTTAATTAGCACCTGATACCATTGCTGTAAAATGCTTTGAAAGACCTTTGACTTAATTGGACTTTGGATTATCTCCTTGCAACATAAAAGAACAAAAGAGAGCTAAAACATAATTTTTTTTTTTTTTTTTTTGCTGCTTGTATTGATTTTTCTATCTAAAGCAACCTTATCGTTTTCTGCTATTTTTAATTTTTTCTTGGCTTGAAGAATCTGTCTCATGTTAAATCATTTTTCCGTTTGCTTATCTTTTGCTTCCTGGGCTTCATGTTCCAAACTTGGTTCTCTCAGCCTGAAGTTATTCTGCTGTTCCCTCATGTTCTGTCAAGCTTTGATATTGACAGCTGTCTGTGCTCCCTTGCTGGCTTTTCAATTTTTGGTAGCTTTTGCAATTCCTGCAGCATCTTCTTAGTTAATAAACTAAACACCGACATCTACTTTACAAACATCATGTGTTTTACAACCAACTTTCTGCCTCTTTTTTTTTTTTTTTTTTCTATTATGGAGAAGGCCTGTGTTTTTATATATAGCAAGAAACTTGTCTCTTCCTGAATTTGAACTCTATCTAGATGCTGAGAGTTAGAAGTGAAGGAATTTGTTGTCAGTATAGAAAGAAACATATGCATGAAGATGTTGCAATTCCTTGGTTATGAGCATTTTTCTGAATATTGCAACTGAAATTAAATACAGGGTTACTAGTCTATCTTGGTAAAACCATACTGGTGTAGGTACCAGCTTTGGAAAGAACCTTTGCACCTAGAACACATATTTGGCAAATTACTTGTAACAACAAGACACAGTTAGTTGTTTCATACCTGCATGTATTAAGTAAGGACAAGATGTAGAATTCTGATGAGAAATGGCTTAACAGGGAAAAATAGTAGCATAGCTACTTTGGATATAAATTGGAAGATGAGAAAGTTAAAATACTTGACAGATTGCTTGGATCCTATAGATTAAGAAAAATTTGTCCTGAAATCACCTAAAATAGGCAACTGTGAGGAGTTTTTGGTTTTTTCCAATAGTCAAAAAATTTAAAGATTTTGAGGAAAATTTTCCTCTCTGGAATTTTTTGCACCATGTAGAAGACTGTCAAGCCTTCTACATGGTGAAGTATGAGCAGTAGATGCTTTAATCTATATCTGCTTGCAGAAATTCTTTGATTTAAAGTGGTAAGTTTTCATGGCATGAGCTTGATGATTCTGATCTATCTAATCCAATGTAGAAAAAAGAATAAGGTTACACAGTGTAGTGCATCTATATATAGATACAGTTGGATGTACCAAGGGTGTTAATACTAGTGTCATCAAGTTGCCTTAGGAAAGAGATCTCTTGCTAAATTAGTTATGCTAGCGCAAGTATTTATATCGAGCAGCCTTATTTGTTAGTGTTTCTCAAGGGCTTCATATCAAATTGCTGATGACAATAAACTCATCATTGTCTCTGACTGGTAGCTTGGGGTGTGAATTCCAACACTTTTGAAGTTGAGGAAACATCCAGCTTGACTTCCTGCAGTGCCACTTCAGGTGTACCACAGGTATACGTGGGGCGAATACTTCTAGAGCCAGTGTGTGTATGTGGCACTGTTCTGAGCTAATGACTCCTCTTGTAGAGGCAACTGAGTGCAAGTAGTTTAGTAGCTTTACAAGGGCCAATTTAAAGTAAATGTTGCTCAGGCGTTAATTTCAAGATACAAATACTTGTGTGTGGCAGGTTTGTCCTAATTCCCAGCTTTGCTGGGTTTAGATTTACACTGATTCAGTATTTGCTTATGGGTCTCATTTTCATGCATATATGAAATAGACATCTGTGTAATTGTTAATCCATCCCTTTATAAGCCTTACACTGGATGCAGTTTTACCATTATGTTGGTATAAAGTACCTCTGTAATGGTTTGGGGATTTTTTTTTTTTTTTCCAGTTTTAAAAAGCCACTGTTGCCTTGTTCAGCTGTAGTGGTAGATGTACTGTTTTACTATACCAGAATAGTTAAAGTTACAAAACTTTCCCGAGTAATCAGGGTTGAACTAATATTTGAGGGAAGCTGGGAAATTTGTAAGACATGAACTCAGTGAGGTATTACTAGCCAGTGACATGGATGAGAAAAGTGAATTTGAGGTAAAAATGCCAAATGTAAAGAAAATGCAAGGCAAGGATAACAAATATAATAATCAAATTGAAGGGTATAAATGTATCTGCAAATTCAGTAAATGGAAATGAGTTCTATCTTGATAAAGGAGTTGTTTTGCCAACACAATAAAATAATTTTTTCTGAACAGCAGAGCTTGGCACATCCAACTTTTGGTAGAGGAGGCAATTATCTATGCAGTTCGGCTAGGATGGATCTCTTGCTTCAGAAGGGTATCAGGTGTGCGTATGAGTAACACTTTGGATAGGTTTAGACTACAGACTTTTGCTGCAATATCTGCATTTGTCAGGGTGAAGAAATACAGTTTCCAATTCATGCGGCTTTTATCAGAACAACTTTTACTGAACTTGTGGTTAAATTGGGGAAACTGATTTTTCTCTTGTGTAGTTTATTCACCATTTATAGGGCTTAGGAAGATCCAGTGTTCACCAAATTAAATTTTGCTAGTATGGTCTGGATACTTAATAGGAGCACACTGCAGTGAAGTCTATGCTAGTAGAGCACTCTTACCCCCCTAAGAACAAAATGTCCAAGCAGAGACCTGTAGGAGAACTGTAGCTTATACTGGCTAGTATATTTAAGTGATTCCTGCAGACAGTAAAAATTGTGGTGCCTGAAAAGCTCATTTGCTTATAAGTCTGACATTTGTATGAAAGACTTTTCTGTCATAGTTACGTTGAACAGAGATGCTGGGGGGTTGTCTAATACAAATCTAAATAATATATGTGTCCCAGCAGAACTTCCTGAAATCTTCCACTGGGCCAGTATTCTGAAGTGTGAGATCTCATCTTTTTTAATCCATGTTATTATACTTTAATGGGAGAGAAAATGGCTTTTCAAGATGCTTCTTTTTTAGAGTGGTTCCATGCATGGTAGCTTTTATAGTTGGTTGCTGTTAGTGTTCGTGACTGTTAGTGTATGTTGTCAGCATTGTAGTCTCAGAGACCATCATGCCAAAAGAAGAGTCTTCTCTCATAAAAATATTATTATTATAAAGAATAATAGTACTAGCAGTAGAGTAGCAGTGGCTCAACCAGTTTTGGCATCAAGGTATGTTCCTGGCACAGTTGTTCCATGAGGTGTTAGCACCTGTGACAAGGTATTATTGTGAAATGGTGGTGTTTTGTATACTCCATGGCTGAAGACTGCCAAATTCTTTTTTTTATAATAACCTTTAAGGACTTGGAACACTCTAATTCCCATTTTGCCAAAAGGGCAGGCACAATAGATTGGTTCGTTTGTTTATCATGTACAGTCTGCAAGTGGTAATTCTTATTCTGGCAGTGCTGGAATAAGCCTTTGATCTGTCCTTAAAAGCAGGATATTTGAATGTTTTTTGCACTTACTCAGTGACTTTGAAAGTCCTCTGTAGGTCTTTCTTGACTACTGCTAAATTAGCAGGGATGCAGTATTCCCAACTCAATCTCTTTCCACCTAAATGCAAGAACTAATATAAAACTTTCTGAAGAGGATTAAACTTTTAAAGCACTCAATGTCATTAAAAAGAGAGAGGAAAAAAAAAAAGAGGCAGAAATGTCATGTCCTGTTAGAAACTTTATGGGTCAGAATAATTATATTCTTTTTCAGTCTACTTCCTTCCCCAAATCCAAGACTAAATACTTAAAAAACCATTAAGCACTACTGTTAACTGAAGTCTGTAATTTCCCGCAATTCTCTAGTTACCAGTGTGAGTTTCAGTATTGGATACTGCTGCTTTCTACTCTTTTCTTACTTCCCCAGACTTTGAACATTTATAAACTTTCTAGAGAAATGCTGACCAAGGCATCAGCAGCCCTTTCCATGGGATCTAAGGAACTGTATGTAACCTGAGGAAACAGACAAGAAATCAGTGAAACACTACAGACTGATAGTGATTTAAGCTTGACATAAATTGTGATGATGTCTTTGCTTTTATTCATGGTCTTTTTCTCTAGCTTTTTAAAAATAATATGTGCAAAATTCCCCTTCTACTGTTATCTTAGAGCATGGTCTTAGTTTCAGTGAGTTCTGTTTTTCTTTAGCAAGTTTATGTTAGCTTTCTAGAGCTATTCACCTGAACCGCATGTTTTGAAACACAGTAAAAAAAATAATCTTCAGTCTCTGACAATAGTTACAGTTTTGGTTTGAGTTTTTTGTTTGTAATGTTTATACATGTTGCTGAATTAAAGGCAAGATAAGATCTAAGAAAAGCACCTAATATGTGAGGCATGGAACAATTTCTTTCATCATAGTTCTAATTCACACAAATTATATTTCTGCGTTTCACCAGCCCTTGAATGTTACGTATCTTTCACAGTAACTTTAGTGGAGTTCGTTTGTTGTGTAGGAGCAAAGTTGTTAACTGCAGTGTTCATCTGGAGTCTCAGAAAACCTTTCAGGGTTTCACGGATGTACTCTAAATGTCGTCTTATGCAATTTTGCCAGATTATTTGGAAAATGATACTACTGTTTTCTAACAACATAGCCAACACCATTGACTACATCAGAAAACCAAGACAGAAAATTATTAACTAGACATTTCTCTTAAAAGAAGTATATTCTCTCCATGAGACAACTGCTTGGAAAACAAGTGTTGTGTGTTACCACGTTTCCATGTTTCACTTTCAAACTTGAGAGATAGGCTTTGAAAGAGGTATCTATGATAACTACCTTAATTTCATTAAAATGTTACATGTATCTAAAATTAGTTGACTCTTCTGTTTAGATAAGTTTTGAGATAATAGATATGGAGAGAACACTATGATTTATCAGGATGGAATGCTTTTGAAATTCCTAGAAGGGGAGCATTATTCAATTCTTTAAACAGATATGAAGTGCATCTAATGAGTGAGTTTGACCAATGAGTAAATACTAATTTCTGTGTTATGTGTCTTCAGTTTTCAAGAACTTCAGGCCCAGGCCTGAACCAGCAGAGCGAAGTGAATTGACTCATAAGGAGGTGGGGAGTGTAGCTCTGTGTGTTAAACTTTGGTGTGATCTTCTCATTGTAAACCACCATTACTGTGGCTTATTGAGTTAGTATGAGTTGTGGTGACTGTTTGAACATGGGCAATGTAATCATTTACATACAAATGGATGAATGCATCTTTAGACCAGATCACTACTTTGTATCGTTGGACAAATAGCATGGCAAGCGCCATGTTCTCAGCATGCAAAATGGAAACAATATTTTCCGTATCAAGCTTAGTATTTTCGAAGAGCTTTTGAAACTTTAGAATGGGGAAGTTATCAAGTACATGGCGTTGTAATGCAATCCCTATTGAGAGTATTTGTTTTGATGCTTGTAATTGGTCTGTTGAGCAAACTTTGTCATCTCATCTTAATAATGTGGCAAGGCTTCCGTCCACAGACACACGAAAACAGGAAAGTGCACTTATGCCAAAAGCAAGATAAAGTATCATATAACACTATGGACAGATGTATAAGAAAGATGTTTTTGTCTAGGCCTGCCATGGCAGGGATCTTGTTTAACCCTTGTTTCATCTGATCTGGATTAAATGAATATATCAAGTTCTTCCTTTTTTCTCACCATTCCTGTCACATCCACAGTAGCTGATTTTTGCCTACATAGATGCCTCTGGCCATCACTGCTGTATCTTGGGAAAAAAAATTGCTTTTGTCCAAGAAAAAGATAGCAGAGCAATTTTTAATGTATGCATCTCATTCTACTTTTTGTCCTTTAAGCATAGGTGAGAGAGTAACGTGAACAAAACTATGCACATCTTTAAAAAGTGAATCAAGAGTACGCTGTGCTAGGATCAGGTAGCTGGAGTCTTGACAGAGTTAAGCAAACTTTTTTCATTTGTGAAAAAGGGATAGCTGTGCTTTCATGCTACTGTTTTGGGACTTGGGTGGGGGGTTTTTTTGTTTGTTTTTTCTTCTGGACATCTGTACAGTAAGGATTAACGGCTTAACTTTTCCCAGTTCTTCACCTTTAATACACATGAATGCATGTAGTTTGTCCGTTAGCTACATGTTGTCAAGAGGATGTAAGGATTGTAAGGGTGTTGACAGCTTTATTTGGAGTCCTTGATAGTTTCCAGCTTAAGACTTAGGTGTAATTTTCAACTGTTACTTTTGTATCTTCTGTGGGTGCTTTTGTGACTTTGTTGTTCATATTACTGTAGTATGTGGGATATATATTATTAGAATCCCTTAGTGAAATAGAGCAAGTAATACCATAATTGTTTTTGGTAGATGGGGAAATGGGACATCAAGAAGCATTTAGAAATATCATGCAGGCAGTTCATGCTGAAATATGGACGGGAATTGAGGTCTTCCCCAGGTTATATGCCCTGTTTGTATCTGCTGTTATACCAATAGTCCTTAGTATTTATATCCTGACTTACTGTTTGTGGAAGTTCAGTATTGAAGCCTGTGGTGCTAAAAGGCTGCTAGACACTTCTATTACATTTAAGCTTTGAATGGTTTTCTAGAAATATTTGTGATGATTTTTGTTTTCTTACTTTTCCACACATAATAAAATTTGGAGTCTGTAATTCTTCCTGGGAAACAAATTCTGTACTTTGCAGCTGTATTTTGTGTTTTCATGGGTTTCCCATTTTACCATTCAGAAAATTAATATGTAGTAGAAATGCAAATGACCAGTAAAATTAAGTTTACATATGGGTGCTTATGATTGGCCCTATGTACTTGATATTCTTAATTTATCACTGTGCCTTTCAAGCAGATTCACAACGGTTAATACGGGTAGAGTTCCTTCCAGTAGAACAAACTGGAAGCATTTTTTTTCCCATGTTATGAATTAATGTGGAATTTCTCACTTTGACCATGCTAGGTATGACAGTAAAAATGTTCTAGTACTGTATTTCCAAAGACAGAGTTGTCTTCATTTGTGAAGAGATTAAACTGGTATTTATGAGCCATCTTTGAGCAGATGCGGCTTAACTGTACTAGGTAATAGAGGCTCTTACTTGACAGAGATGAAACTATTTCAATCATCTATTTCAATGGTCAGAGCTTCACATCATGGCACAAATAATTCTTTGAATCTAGGTACAAGTATGCATATATTCCTTCTCATGTGTATACTTTCCTAAGGGTGTATCTGATTTCTGGATAATTTTGTCTGTCTTTTTTTTTCTTTTTTTCCCCTCCCCAAGATATAATTGACCCAGCTATCCTGCGTCCTGGTAGACTGGATAAAACACTTTATGTGGGTTTGCCACCACCTGAAGATCGACTTGCTATTTTAAAGACCATCACCAAAGTGAGTATTTGGAAATAAATCCTTATCTTGAAGCTTGGTGGAATGATTTAATACAAATTAAATTGTACAGAGAATTGCAGGATCCTGTCTCATGAAACACATGAGATCATAAAAATAAACCATCAGTCACATCTGCTGTTAAATTTGCTCTGAGACTGCAAGGGGTTGATAAATCTTGTAAGGCAAACCTGTTAAACATAGAAACTGCTGCCTTTATAGCCACAATTTGAACAGATTTAATTAAAAGATTGCTATCTGTGTGAGTAATAGGCCTAGAAGTGTTTTGTAAGCCTTTTTGGGGGGGGGGTGGTGGGTTTCCACACATTCACCAAAATGATTCACTAGCTCCAGCTGTATTTGCTCAACAATAATTGTGACACTTAATTGCCTTTAGGATTAAAGGAAGCTTGTGATGATAGAGGTTGTAGGTCAAAGTAAATGGGAAAATGTAAAATACCTGCCTTCATGGGTCCTGCCTGTGGTTAATGGCACATTCTGCCACTTCAGAGATTTGGATTATAGAATTCTATTTGAGTATTTCTCTAAGTACGGTACAGCAGTAATCAAGGTGTTAAAGAAAGAACATACAGAGCATTATGAATTATTCAGATATTTCCTACTTTTTCCAGTAGATCAGCATGGATTGTTAAGAGCAGGTGTACTATCAGATTTATTTTTTTTTGAGCTGCAAAGGAGGCCAAGTCTTCGCTATAGAGAAAAGATAGTGTTATGAAAAGTGTGGCAAAAATTATTTAGCAAATTTGTAAAAAAGATAATTCAGACTTGTGTAAGCCTAAAGTTGTGGTGTAGGCAATAGTTAATCCCATAAGAGAATTCAGAAAGTGAGGACTCATTCAAAGCGTGTCCTTTCATGCCGAAACAGTTGTTGAAAAGTCAGGCTCTCATTACGAATTCAGGATGTTAGACTTGCCTTCATTTGTTCTATGCGTGACTTCATGGAGAAAAAAAATGTAAGTATGCCCCCATTTGCTGTTAGCAGTAGATCAATTTATTGTTTAAGTTTTATAAAAAATATTTCAGTTGAAACTTTTTACAGTCCTGTTCTTGAAGATGGTTGCCTTTTAAAAGACCTAGAGAGACTTTGAGTGTAAAATCCATTAATCATTTTTCAAACATACTGTAAGGAATTACATTTTTATTTTACCAATTTATTTTTAAAGAGAACTCAAAGTGTTCTTTAAAAATTGGGCTTACGCGATTGTTCTGACTTAATACAAAACCAACCTTCTTCTGGAAGAAGTGGGTAGTAAGGGTCAGTCACTAGACTGTCTAAAGAGAGTAGAAGGATTCTGGTACAGAGTTTACATCTGCTCTGTTTTTTAACAAAGAGGTGTTGAGCTTGCTCACCCTAATTTTTGCTGGAGAATCTTTGGAGATTTGTAACTGTCTCAAGTGCTCTCACTGTAATTAGTGGTGCAGGAAAATAGTGCAGCAAAGCTTGGTGCAAGACTTCGTGGAAGTGCCAAGGTCGTATTAAACAAAAGTGATTTCTCTCACTGTCTCATAGATTTCACTTGCTCACACTTTCACAGCCACATATAGTCACCAAGATGCATGCATCCAAGCGGTAGGGCCAGGATCACTTGTGTGCAACACCAAGGATAAGGAACTCTGTGTTGAGTCCTCACTTCATCTCTTGGCTTCCTCTTTACTAGCGATGACAAACTGTTTGTTAGAGAGAACTGTTTTCTCGATTCCCTTTAAGAATCAAACAGTTGCTTAGTTCAGCTGCCATAAATCTTGGGTGAGGTTGCTGAAAAATGTCTTTGCTCCCTCCTTCTGGGAATCTTGGTGGCTACAGTCTGTCTTCCTGTTGGGATAACACCAAGAGGAGTGGCACATGTGATGTGGTAACCTTGTCATCATCCTGTTATCAGCGCATATTTGTCTTCTGCTGACAAGCCATCTTTGCTGTGGCCTTATCTGATTATGGGCCTTCTTGTGATATAAGCAACGCATTGATTCCTGTGGATCCTGTCCTTGGTTATCAGGGCATGTTATTTTTGAAATGCCAGATACTTCCATGCATACTTAATTCATACTAGTCTTAATATTTTGGTTACAAATCTTCATAGTGAATGAGGTGTTAAGAATTTAATGGATTGTTTTTCTCAGCTCTTAAATAAGAGGCCAGCAGAAATGAGATACAAACACTCTCTGAATGAGTCTTTTCCTTGCGTGTTTGTATTTCTAGTGTTAGAAAGATTTGTATTTCTAGTGTTAAAAACAAGAAATAGGTTATTTTCTTTAAAAATGTATAGGAGTTATCTGCAAGATAACCCAGGGCTCTGTGTTGGGGCCAGTTCTGTTTAATGTCTTTATCAATGATCTGGACAAGGGGATTGAGTGCACCCTCAGTAAGTTTGCAGATGACACCAAGGTGGGCGGGAGTGTTGATCTGCTTGAGGGGAGGAAGGCTCTACAGGGGGGTCTGGACAGGCTGGATCAATGGGCCGAGGTCAACTGTATGAGGTTCAACAAGGCTCAGTGCCAGGTCCTGCACTTGGGTCACAACAACCCCATGCAACGTTACAGGCTTGGGGAAGAGTGGCTGGAAAGCTGCCCAGCAGAGAAAGACCTGGGGGTGTTAGTCGATAGCCGCCTGAATATGAACTAGTAGTGTGCCCAGGTGGCCAAGAAGGCCAATAGCATCCTGGCTTGTATCAAAAATAGCGTGGCCAGCAGGACTAGGGAAGTGATCGTGCTCCTGTACTCGGCACTGGTGAGGCCACACGTTGAATCCTGTGTTCAGTTTTGGGCCCCTCACTACAAGAGAGACATTGAGGTGCTGGAGCGTGTCCAGAGAAGGGCAGCGAAGCTGGTGAAGGGCCTGGAGCACAAGTCTTGTGAGGAGCGGCTGAGGGAACTGGGGTTGTTTACCCTTGAGAAAAGGAGGCTGAGGGGAGACCTTATCGCTCTCTACAACTACCTGAAAGGAGGTTGTAGCGAGGTGGGGGTTGGTCTCTTCTCCCAAGTAGTAAGCCATAGGACAAGAGGAGATGGCCTCAAGTTGTGCCAGGGGAGGTTTAGACTGGATATTAGGAAACTTTACTTCACCGAAAGGGTTGTCAAGCATTGGAACAGGCTGCCCAGGGAAGTGGTGGAGTCACCATCCCTGGAGATATTTAAAGGACGTGTAGATGTGGTGCTTAGGGACTTGGCAGTGCTAGGTTAACGGTTGGACTTGATGATCTTAAAGGTCTTTTACAACCTATATGATTCTGTGAAGAAGAACATAGAATACGGAGAGAGGAAGATATGCTAAATTAATTGAAATTCCTTATTTTTTGTCAGACTTCATCCATGCAGTCTAGGTAAGGAAATTAGAAAAATCTGTGTATGGGAACACTTGCTTAAATATGTGCTCAGGGCTAGATAAAACAAAATGTTTGATGCCCATGTGAGTGGCTTCTGAGTGACAGTATGCACTCCCAGAAATCCCCGAGGAACACATGCACAGGATGTGGAAACTGAGAATCGTTGCTGAGGGAAAACATGGGTGCTTACAAAGGCAGCATGAGGAGTAGAAAAGGGAGTTAGGGGGAGGAATAGGTTGTAAAGAAGACAGACAGCCTAGACATAGGTTGAAGCTTTGTTTTGAAATACTTTTATTTCAGTTAACTTCTACAAATCAGTCATTTTCAAATTGCATATTAATTATGCAAGAGAAGCATGTCTTTGCATGTTGAAGTTTCTAGTGTACTTACCTTCCTGCAAGCTGTATCAGCTTCTCTGGTGCACATGCTGCTGAGCTTGTCTCCAGAGTAGGCAGATCATCCCACTCAAAAAATGCCCAACGTTATGTTGCTACTCAAAGCAATAGGTAAAACATCTCTTGTTAGCAGAGAATGCGTCTCTGGCTTGCAGTCTTGTACAAAAATTACTGAAGTATCCCATATGAAATTGTATGAGGCTTCCTTGTTTCCAGGTTAAAGTCTCTCCTTTCAAGATGTTTCAAAATCAGGCTGTTCCTTTGTCTTTTTGGTTTTTTTTTTCCTTCCCTATCTAACTGGTATTCTACCAGATTCATTCAAGATTGCTCCCTTACTCTGCCTAGTCCTTGATTATTCTACTGTCTGTTAAGTATTCAAGGGTTTTAACTTGCCAGTTACTATACATTGTATTTTTTTTCTCCTGAAGGTATTGTAGGTATGTGGTATATTAGTTCACCTGAAGAAGTCAGAAAAGAATTACATGAATTTGTGCATTTCTGTCAAATGAGATTCTGGCAGAAATATATCAATTGTATCAAAAAGTGTCCTTTCATGTCTAAACTCAGGTGGTGTTTGATACTATAGACACCTAGAATCTCCGTACTACCATGATACTACTTTACTCTTATTGAAGGGTAATAGGGAGATCTCCATGCTTACAGTGTTTGAAAATTTTGTTGGCTAGTTTCAAATAGAATTTATAATGTTGTTCAATATTTTTTGCTGTTGGAGATGCAAAAATAATAACAAAATAAACCACTTCTGGGATCTTTGTGGAGGAAGCTGTAATAATATGGAAGAATAGTGTCAAAAAGTCTACAGGAATGTCTATGGTATACGTAAACTTTTATGAAATCCAGAATGAAAAATTCTAAGTTTGAAAATGTATGTCTAGAACATAAAAGATATACAATTAATTCAGTCCTAAAGGTGATAAGACTAAATCTACATGCTTATTGCTTAGCTATTTGATTTCAACACATAGTAAAACTAGAGGAAGTTCAGCTAAACTACATCAATGCTGTTGATGTAACCAGCTACTTAAGGCACATCCACATATGGAAGAGTGTCAGTGTTATTGCCGTGTGACAGGCTCACCATGATTTTGTTAGAGAAAATATAATCTGTTGGTGGGAAGTTAAAATTTAGTATTACTTATTATTTCATAATTGAATGTTTTTAAGGATGGTTGTCCTTCTTGTTGGTTTGAGATTAAAAACGTTAATATTTGTGGATATTTCAGGGAATTTGTCAGACCCCTATATGATTCCTGATTGATGAAACTTAATCAGTTTGGGGATGGCATGTGTAAAAAATAATGTTTTCTTATCTTCTTCTTTTTATTATCTCAACTCCTTTAGGATGGCACCCGGCCTCCACTAGATAGTGATGTAAGCCTTGAAGAAATTGCTTACAGTCAACGTTGTGATTGTTATACGTGAGTAGCTTCTAGTTTTGACTTTAATATTTAATGTGCAGTGCCAACAGTCTTCTGATGCGTGATAATGTGTGTTGTTGTTATTAACAGGATCTCTTAACTTTCAGGGTTTATAAGCCTTTTCCCATATGCTATTTTCCTTGCTTTCGCTTGTGCTTTTTTCCAAGGAGTTGGTAGGACTATATGGATGCTAAAGTCTTTTTCATCTGGAATACTCCTCTTCATGTTGTAAATACAGATCAGTAGAGGCCTCTTGGCTTTGCTTCGTTTTATGTTATAATTTGTGCATAATCTGAGGATAAAAGAGCCCTCTTTAAGTTGTGGACCCATATATACAATGATGATGAAAGCAAATTGGTTAAACAACCATAACCAACTTGTTCTGTCACACAGTTGAAAGCAATGTGTTTGACAAAGTAATGAGGGCCTATTTCAAGGTGTGTTTAGTTTGTCATTGTTTCATACTTGGGAAAGATGAGTACTTTTTCTCTTCCCCTTTTGCTCCCTGTCTTTTGGGGTGGGGGGTTGGGTTTTGTGGTGTTGTGTTTTTTGGTTTGGTTTTTTTTGGGGGGGGGGGCGGGGGGGGGAAGGTTGGGGTTCTGTTTGGGGGTTTTTTGTTTGTGGGGCAGGGGTTTGCTTGTTTGTTGGTTTTGTTTTTTAAATACAGCAGTATTCCTAGCATCCCCAAATGAAGCACGGGGACTTAATTGTGAAAATTTTCTTTGGTTCAATGACTTGCACGAGTTTGAAGGGTTGTGAAAAGTTCAACAGCTGGAAAAAAGTATTTAGAAAGATTGATCTGACTGATTTGTGGATACTGTGATTTTAAGAGCATGTTAACCGTTGATCCAGTTTTGAGAAAGCAATAATGGGTGACTCAAATTGAATCTTTCATAAGACTGATACAAAAAAAATGTATCACATTCCCACCAAGTGACACAATATTAATCAATCCTTTGGCATTTTCAAGGATGCTGGGTGGGGTTTTTGCCTCTTCCCTTGCTTCTTATGTATTTGATCTTGTGGCTAAAATCTGGAGGACGTCATTCCATAATAAAGGTTGCAGCATGGGGTAGTCCTTGGACCTCTTTCCAGTGTTCTTAAGGTGAACCTTTATGACAGCACAACCAGTCTCTTACCATCATTTGTAGTGTCTTGCCTTTCTATATGGCATCAGTGAAAGACGAGATAAATTTATCCTAAAATAACTTATTCTGTTTGTATCTGTAGAGGGGCAGACCTTTCCGCTCTAGTGCGTGAGGCTTCAATTTGTGCCTTGAGACAGGAAATGGCCCTGCAGAATACTAAAAGCAAGAAAGGTAAGAAAGCTTTACAAAAATCTTAACTGAACAGTGAGAAGATAAATGGAATGTAAAGTATTCAAGGTAGTTCAAGACAAGCATAAAGGTGTGCATGCTGTATATAAATGATTGATGACTTCTGAGCCAGACAAAATTTAAGTCAGATTTGTTTCAAGAACACATAAGCATCTTTGAAGTAGATGTAGCAGGGAGTACAGGAAAAAATGGTAATGCTGGCAGTTCAGCATAAATTCTTTTTCTAGAAGAATTGAACATTGTAACCTTAAAGAAAAGTTTATGCTAAATGGTAGTATCAACTGACAATTTATATACTAGACTGAATACATCTTTGCCAAATTTCCACATCCTTATCAAAGACTAAT
Source organism: Ciconia boyciana (assembly GCF_034638445.1). NCBI lineage: Eukaryota > Metazoa > Chordata > Aves > Ciconiiformes > Ciconiidae > Ciconia > Ciconia boyciana. Next base: position 108,386,984 of record NC_132936.1, on the reverse strand, counting down.
TATACTGACTTACTTGCAGATTTGAGTACAGTTGTAACTGCACACATACTGATCGCATACGTTTGGCACACAATTGTATTGTGTAACTGAATACATGCATCTAGTAGTAATGGCACTAGGAAAATCTGAGTGCCATTTTTTATCTTAGGCGTTTAGCTCATCAGTGTCTTTTGCCAGCACTTTAACAGTGCGCTATAAATTGTTTCAAGTACGTCTGCCCTTTCCATATCTCTCTGCACTTTTGTTTTAAGTTGTATTTTCCTGGGTTTTAAATTATTATTTTCTTCTGTGCAGATAGGAAAATGTAATTGAAAATTAAAACTCTTTTATATAAAATGTGTGTGTACCTAGATTTTTTTTTTCCCAGTAATTTCATTTCTTATTTTACCTTAAGTCAAAATGCAAAAGCTAAGATGGAATTGTGACTTTTCAGATTATGTCCTTGGAAAATATATTAGGCTTTCATTATGCCTCTGATTTCTAAGAACCATGATGGAATTTTAATGGCTTTGAATAATTCTTTTTGATCTGGTACGTATCCAGTCTCATCTGGTTTTTAACAACAGTAGGTTAACAGAGCAGAATGTTTGTATTTCTTGTTTTGAGGGAACTAGCGTGATCATTTAGAGGGGGAGGGGGAAGAAACAAACTATAAAAACCTTCACTGTTGTATGACTTCGTTACCCATTTTACTTGCTGTAGATGGAAAAAGCTCTTGAATTGAGATGGAAATTTCTGAATTTATCCTGTTTGTTTTTATAATTATCCAGAACACACCAGGCTTGATCAAAGATGTTAATCACTTGAATTCAGCCTTCACATTTAGGATTGCAGCCTAAGCACTTATTGTATGGATGTGCTGGCAGCCAGCAAGTCCATAATATATACATAGCTTGATCTGCATGTTTATAGCAGCTGCTTGTTTGGGATGTCCTTGGGTTTGGATTTCCAAGATGTCAGCCCCGGCTGGTATGAAAGTGTGTAAGGTGGTTTCTGATTTGAGACCTTGTTCATTTATAACTTCAAAAGAATAGTGTGTATACACAGACTGGAGAATTTCTTCCTTCAGTGTTACCACAGGACATGCACAACTGATTCCCCTCCCATGCTCTGTATGTGACTGTAGATGGGTGCTGTGTGTCCTTGTCAGTCAGTACCTTGGTATCACCTGGCTGAGATAAGGGCTGCTCCTTTCTATTTTGTAGAAACTGATGCAACTTCCTTGTTATACCTGATATTTTCCCTCTGGAATATGTGGCTTTTTTTAACACTCAGTAGTGGTTTGCTTGAAGGCACTTTTTTTATAGTGAAAGGTATCATCTTTGTGGTATTTCTTGTAAGAATCCATAAATTCTGCTTCCAACTTTAACAGTCCTCGGAGAGCTGATCACGTTAGTCACTGTGGTCTAGGAGTTGCCAGATATTGCAGCTTGGGGGGGAGGGAGGGAGACGGGGGGGGAGATTGGGCAGATTTTCAGTTTTATCAGGTTCCTCTGGGGTTCCTCATCACTGGCCAAGCATTTGACTGCCCAGAAGAGTTGAATATCATTTGCAAACCTGGAGTTGCCACTTCTGGCTCTCTTTTCCAACCACCAATGAAGACGCTGAATAAAACTGATTTCAGCACCTATGTCAGAGTGCTACCTGTTCCCTCTCCTGAAAAGTAACTTATGCTCTATTTCATATCCTTTAATCACCTTTCAGTCCACCAAAGGATCTTTTCTACAGTTCTTCGGAGTTTACCAGTCCTCTGGTGGCTATAACAACAGGTTACAAGATTTGGCCAGCAATTCTGCAGTTTCATAGACAAGTTCTTTCAGAACCTTTGGGTGAACACCATCTGGTCCTGGTGACTTACTGTTAACATCCTAACTGACCTATTTTAGTTTAATACTTCCTGTATAGTTACTTCAAATTGATCTAGTTACAAAGAATGCATAGGGTATGAGAATCTCTTGACATTTTCAGCTCAAAGACAAATGCAGAGAACTCATTGACCTTCTAAACTATGACTTTATCCCTGAATGTCCCTTTTTGTATAGTAATTTTTTTTTAAAAGATAGCCTGTGACCCCACATCACCTGCATAGTCTGTAAAGGTGATCCTCTTAAGCAAAGAGTCTATGAGACTTCTTGTTACAGCAGTTAAGAGCAAGTGTGGTTTAACAAGTGAGATTAATTAAAGTTTTGTATCTTTGTAGCTGAATTTGAAAAGCAAGATCTGGTCCTTGTTTTGATACTTTCAAATTAAAGAGGAAAGGGAATCAGCTATCCTTCACTCACCTGTGTAAACAGGAAAAATTTCTTATTTGGTGTTTTAAGTACTTAGTCTTATTTTTAAAAGAATATACCTGTTGATATAATTCATTATTTTATCATTATCAGGATAAATTGTTTTAATAAAACATTCACACCTACTTATTTAGACTAAATGGTTTTGTCATCAGAAATCAAGGCAAACTATGTGAATGCAAGTAGCCAAGGTACAGATTACTGATAGCTAAATTCTCCACAGTACCAAGCATTGTGCCTACTTTTACCATGCAATGAGCATGAAGTAGCCTAAGTTAGTTTCAATGAGAGGTAAACTTCTTTACCTAACAGTAGGTAAAAGCATGCTTATATCTGCCACAGCTAACTCTTAAATTAGTATCATAGACTGTTTTACCTTGACTTTTTTCTGATAATCACATCCTTAATGATGCTGATCTTCCTAGCTGATTAGTGCTGTTTTCTCCTTTCCCTTTCTTCCCTTCCTATAGTTGAGGTTATATATTGTTTCACAATTTGATTTAAAAAGTTATAGGCTTAAAAACAAAAGTGAAAGCAAAATTAAATTCTCATAGCTTCATTTTATTATTTTATGGAGTTTTGATGATTCATTCTTAAAGTAATTTGGCTTCTGTGAAAGACTTAAGTTGAACTGTTTTTTCTTTCTGTAAGTGGTCTTTCCTTGGAGAAACAAGTTAAAATACTGGTATTTTAAATTTACATCTTCATTTATACCGATATAACTTTATATGGTAATGGGAATCTTGAATAAGAGCTTCAGAGAACTGAGATGAGAGAGAGCAGTAAGGTTGTATGTTTAGTTCAGTGAACTTTAACCTTCATCTTTACTTTTAAAGTAGGTAATAATAATTGTAGACTATTTGCTTTTCTGTTTTATGCCTTAAACCAGTTCTCATCTTTAATTTACTGCCTTCCATCTGCTTTTAGTCTTTTGTGGTATCAGCAGAATGTTTTTGCTAAACTCAGACATCAAATATATTAATGAGAAATCTTAACTATTTTTTCATGTCAGCACATCCCATTTCACATTAGAGATGTATGCAAAGGTAGTGGCAGTACATATCTGTGGAAGCAAAAAGTGTCATAATGAAATACATTAAAATGCACCAAATTTACTCTAAAGACATACTTTTGTGTACCTCTATCATATCTGATACCTGCACATAATGTTAGCATTGTAATTAATCTGTATAGTAGTGGTATCTTGGGATTCTTAAGTCTCAATTAAACAAGGCACTTGCTTGTGAGAGCAGAGGAATCCATTATTTATTTGAGGTATGCTTATGTTTTAGCATACTAAAAAAAGCCTGTTCAAAAGGTTATGATTAGGAATAATTACTGTGTATAGCTGCATTAAGGTCAAAAAGGGGATTTGCATAAACTTAAGGACAGAGAGTTGAAAAAGTGAAAGCTTTCATCACTTCTGAGAAATGCCAGACAAGACAATGATATGAAGTCAATTATTTATGAATTGAGCATCCTGTAGTAGAATGGGAATGATAACAAAAATGGTTTCTAGGTACTTAACACTCTGTAGAAAAGCTTAATATATTTAATATGTATAGAAAGTAAAGCCCAGAACTGGAAGGGTTAAGGGACTTGAATTCTAACTGGATTTGAGGTAAACTGCAATTAACTTGGCATCTTTAAGAATGAGATTCTCAATATGCAGGTGGAAACATTAATACCTAAAATAACTTTATGAAACAAGTATCCTTTGGCTTAAGGTGCCAAGGGATAGAGGAATGAAGGTCTTGCCTAAGATCATAGACAGGAGGCTACATAAAATAAGAGTTCATTTGTTCATAACACTACTGAATTAGATCTCATCCAAGTGGCTAGCACATGCAGTTAGGTTTAATGAATGCTGCCTTGAAATACTTGCAAAAATCACTTGATTGTCACTTGCCTGCAATTTAATTTAGTAATTTGTTATGCTTTGTTCTTTAAGGAGAAATCAAGATTTCCTATAAACACTTTGAAGAAGCTTTTAGGAAAGTGAAATCTTCAGTATCAAAAAAGGTAAGAGTATGCAAGACTGATTACTCCCCTGGAAAGGATACTCTTTTTATGCTGGAGACTGGTGGGAATAGATAAGTTTGCACTACACTTGCATGCATTTCAAACAACTGACAGTACCTGTTTCTGCATTGAACAAACCTGATGTTTTTCCACAAGTTCAGAAACGAAAGTCTCCCTTTTCAGCTGCAGATGATGTATTGCAGGTACATGGATGACCATGCTATCAAGGTTATCTTTTAGTATGGCACCTTGGACTTCTCATTGACATTCCCAGATTAGTTATTGACCTGGCCCTAACCTCTGTCTGTAGAATTTTCAGTTAAAAGTCAGGGCCCTTAGAGTGCATTCCCACCTTTTTTCCCCCTAGATGGATGTGACACCCAAAGATGCTCAACCATTTCTGTTAATGTGCAAAGGACAACATTGAGATAGGACATAAAACACACTTTATCATCTTAGTTATTTCTTATCAGTCTTTTCATTATTTGCATTTGTCAAGGAAGTTTATTTTAAAGGTTTACTTATGACCTGTTCTTTTTAATGACTGAAGAGAAAAACTGTTCAATCATCTTAATTACTATAATTGAGAAGTTAATATATATAGGAATTTATTGCTGCAGAGCTTTTGTGTATAGGTCTCTGTGTGGCCAAGAGTATACTGCAGTCAAAATACATTGATATATTCACTTTGAACACTAGCCACAGAGGTTAACTATTTCCTTTCATTATTGTTGTACATTGATGGCCAGTGACCTTTTCTAAAATTTAAAAGTGATCTTTGGCTCCAAGACCCTTTAAGGATGGTGTTTGGTTGTTGATTTCTTCCCCTTTGCTAATCACTAAGCAAACAGTTCAGAAGCAACAACCACAAAAACTTAAAACATCTCTAACCTAGCAATCACTGGTAAGTATTAGGACATACTCCTTCTGGTTCTTAGGCATTAACCAGAAATGTCATTCTGCATCTCAAAGGCAGCTTAAATATCACATCTCAGAGCCCTATATTTCAATTATATCTATCTGAAGACTTTTCAGTTAGGCATTTTGAAATATCTTTTTGAGTACAAGATACTCATCTCCCACTTCAGATGCTACTTCATATCTGCTAGACAAATTCAAGCTGATAAAAACTCTCTACACATCTTCCTATGAATACCGGAAAATACAAAAAGCTGCATCTCACTGATTTAGTGCTTCTCATGCTTCCCTCCCATACACATCTGAGTTCAGTTAACTTGCTTTTGGTTTAATTGGTTGACTCAAGACAAACCAAAATAAGTTCTTAAAGCTATGGAGAGACATTACTTTCTGAAGCCAGTTATTTCAGTGGAAGTCAACATCTAAGTATTCTGTTCCTCAAAACTGTCATTCTGAGTGACTAGTGAAAAGGATTAAGGAACAGTTACAGTTGTTAGACTAGCAAAAGATGATCTTGTCTGTTCGTTTTGGCAGAAGTACATGGGGGAGTAAAGTGTCAATTCAGCAGCACCCCTGGCAAAGAGGACAGTACCTTCTTAGTAAAGCTGCAATCTGAACCTAGCATAGCAATATTAAGTATAAAGAAGTCTGCCAAAGGCTTCTGTTAATTACATATTATTGGTAACTATCACTGGAGAACCTCATTTATGAGTCGGGGTAGGGGGTGTTTTTGCCTTTAGTTTTTCGTTTGTAAGTGTTTTTAAATACAGCTAGTTTGTTTCACTTTCTTGTTAAATACTACATATAAAGTAACTTTTAAATGTTGCATGATTTTTTTACCATTGTCTGAAGTCTTTTTTCCTCTTATCTTGGCACTGCTAGGATCAAATAATGTATGAAGAACTGCGTCAGTCACTGTGCAGGTGATACTCTTGGACAATTCCCAAAAGAGACTTACTCTACATTGGTGGAAAGTTTTGTAATACCTGTGCCTGATTTGAAGAGGCAGGTTGGAAAAAGCCTGTACTAAATATCTCCCAGCTTTTTAAACTGTACCTGAAAAAAGGTTTATCATAACCTGCTGCTCTAAGCCATCCTTAATTTAACTATTTCCAGAATAAAAGATAAAAATACACACTTCCTGCTTATCACCATTGACATTTTAAAAATGAACGTTTTTAGTGCTAAAGAGCTAATACCATTCTGATATAATATTTGGTCCCCTTAATAAGAAATCCCTCAGAGGCAGAGGGGCTAACCCTTCCACAGTGTTTACATTGCTCAAATAGCAGTTCTCAACCATAAATGAAAATAGCCGTTTTCAAGAACAAGGACTCTGGAAGAATCACTGGAAGAACAGGGCTGTAAAAGTAGTCTGGGAAAGTGCTGTACCATACCATTAATCATGCCTTTCCCAGATACAGTGACACATGATGATTGTGCCAGCACAGGTTCTCAGAGCTTCTAACAGCTTCCCTTCACCTTATCAAAAGAAACTATCCAGAGAGGGCAAGCTGTCTTAAAGTTATCTAGGAGAGAGTAAAGTTTGGAAATCTGAGAAGTGCTATGATATTACGATTTAACAGCCACCTAAGAAATATTTGAAACAGCAAGAGTTATCTAACAAGCTGGTTCTTAATTTTTTTTAAAAACAGACAAATCTACAACAACAACAAAATTCTATTGTGGGTTTGAATTTCTTAGCTCAAGTGTTTTGATATCCTCTGGAGGAAGGAAAATGTTACTGTTTTAAGAAACAGGCCAAGAGCCTCAAGCTTTTTTTTTTTTTCTTTTAACTACAAGAAATTCTATCTTGGAAGGATGGTCATAACTTTCAGTACCAGTCAACTGGGAAGTATTGAGTTAAGACTAAACACTGAAATGTGACAGATACTGAGCAACTAATTTCTGAAACCTACAAGCCTTCGTGGATTTTTACCACTGTCATGATTCTACAAAGTTCTTTGATCAAAGATAGGAACCGAGATTAATGACTAGTCTTATTCTTCCTAAAAGCACTGCAACCATCAGTCAAGGATCAGAACAGGAAATGGATTATTTCTGCTAAAAGACTTTCCATGAAATTTGCTAAGTTTGATAACACCTAACTTTAAAAATTATTTAAAGTCATGAAATTTCCATATAAAACTGTAAAATAGCTTTTGTAAGCAACATTTATTCTGTAAGCATGCCCCCTACTTACTTTAACATTTAAGAGGAAGGATGTGACCCTGAACAACCTGATCTTACTTCAAGACTGACCTTGCCTTGAGAAGGAACAGCACCTTACAACTTAAATTCTTCTCTGAATTGCCATCTGACAAAAGATCTTGCACATTTTTCCTAAAGGTAAATGTGGAAGGCTATTACAAATAACTAATCACCACAGACTTGTGTTTTAAAAATATGGACATATGGCATCCTGTACTTACCACTGTGATTTTTGCACAAATGATATGATATTCCCTCCCTCTTCTAGGGAAGCCTGAGACTTGGTGACTCAAGTTGTGGCCTGTATGACTAACAAGTGAAGTCCCTGCATATAAAGCAGAAGCTGTGTCTGCTTGTAATTGTAAATCAGGCTTGGAGCTTTAGAAATTACTGTGGTTCCCAGAAATCCAAGATGAAGGATCATCATTTTATCTCAAGAGTAGTTTCACTTGTACATGTTCATTACTGTGAGACAGTGCAATTAGTACCTATCAGTTAAGTGACTAATTTTAATGTAAAATCATAACTAGACGTCATGCACAGAGCTATATACAAGAACCACCTATGTCACAAACTTCTTCCTGTTTTAGCTTTACATCTACAACTTTACAGTTTGGGGTTTTTTACCACCTTTCTTAAATAAAAGGCTTTTGCTTTAGAGGAAGCCACAACTGTGCCAAAGTAGCTGTAAACCCTTTCAGTACAATAACACACTCAATTCACTTGAGTGTTTGAGTTGACCAATGAAAAAAGGATCAAGCAGGAGCTCTGTGAAACACAGTACATGCTACCTTCAAATATCAATTTTGAAACTGTCAGCCATTTTACCTTTAGATATGGTAATTCTAAAGGCCATCATTGTTTTTTATCTGCCTGTGGCATGCATTGGTTTCAAAACAAATAAACTGTATATAAAAACTTCATCAGGGATAAAAAAAGTCTACCTGTGATACAACTTCAGTGATACAATTTAGAAATATTTGTCATCCTTTCTTGGGAAGAAGATGTGGCAAGCAAGCCACTCTTTACAGTTGAAAATAACCACATGAATGATTTCTCCTTTGTTGCTATATAGAGGAAAATCCTGCTACCATACTTAAGGATACCTGCAGTTGATGAGCTTATGAATGAGTAAAGTCCTTCAGCCCTGGCATATTCACTGAAGAATTTTCTCCTTTCCCATTATGATTGTATTATTCCTGTGTATATATGGAACAAGAAAGCAATGTAGGTAGGACTTGCAAGGCAAGACTAAGGAAGAAATACTATTCAAGTAGTAGTAATAACAGTACTACTATTCAAGTAGTAATAACAATATAGTCTTGTCAAGACTTCTAACACAAAACATATGTTTAATATATGAAGTGTCTGATGATCATTCTCGTTAACATGTGATAGTGGAATAGGAAGTGGGGTGCAGGAGGGTTTGAATTTACAAGAAAATCTGAAGTTAAGTTGAAAGGCAGAAAAAGCCAGACAAGTCAAGTGTCCATATCCTGTTTGCTTACCTTGTCTGGGCTACATGTGCATCAAGGAACAGACAAGGGTAGGCAACTATTTGACTGTTCACACAAGGAAGTGCTACACCCACTCTGCTACTTTTTCTTGTGGGAAATTCTGCTCAGGCTATAGTACTTATCACTGAAGAAAACTTGATAAGAGATAAATGGCAAGATCCCTTGTACATAGAAAAAGGGAATCACTTTAAGGAACAAGCCTTTTCATGCAATACAGGACCACTACTTTGTTCTGCATATGCAGCTACCACCCCTCCTAGCAGACATGCCTGGAAGAGGTTTTCCCTCTAGTCATCTTGTTTCTGTTGGGACAAGATCAAGAAATTGTTCATCATGCCATTCTTCTCTCCCTTTTCCTGAGGCTAGCCACATATCTAAATCACAATAATGGTTCTGTCCCAGAGCAGATTAAGCATGGATAGGGGCAGAGGCAGTGCAGGGAACTGTCAGGAGGAAAAAAAAATGCTGTCTTCATTCTTGGCTAAACAGGAAACTTTTTCAACATTTTTGTCCTCACTAAAGTCTAGTATAGACTGCAGGCTTGATTGTGAAATAGAGGATTTGATAAAAAAAAGAGAGAGATAATTGTATACATAGAGTTGCAGGTTGCTATACTAAAGGCACATCTTATATGATTTAGACATGCCTATTTGTCAGATTGCTTTCCTAGGACCTTGCAGAAGTAATCTTGGCAGACCCAGAAGTGGCTCCTGTGCTTTGCAATGTGCAAGATAAGGCAAAGCAAGTTCTGCTGTTTTAAGTCTTTTGAGACCCTTTCAAATTACAGAGGAGTACACTTTCCAAAAGCTGTCTTGGACCATTTATGCAAGATCACTACCTGAAAGCAACTTTTCTCCTGTTTGTCCAACAGGATTAGTATGGCAGCCTGCAATCTATAGCACTGACATTATTGGTTGTTGAACCTCATCATTAAATAAGGAATGAACAGCTTTAAGTTCTGCTGTGGCATGCCACTTCATCTGATACAGGAATAAATGCCAAGGAGGCAGAGGCTGAACCACTGAGCTCATTATCTAACAGAACCTGCTTACCTAGAACAGATCAATTTCTCAACATCTGTAGACTTTATGTGTTATGTGCTTGCTGGCTACACTTAAAGACTTAACTGGAAGAATTTAGAGACATAGAACCAAAAGTCTTTACTTTTCAACTGGCCTCTGGTTCCAGGTAGGAAGTCTTGTCCTGGATCTGAAAGTATGGAGCTCTGTAGCCAGAAAGATGCACCCATTTAACATGTTAATTGGCCACTGTTGTGGAACAGACAGGTTCAACAGCGAAACAAGAATGCCAGAAGCAAGAGTTGTTTTGAAAGAGGAATATGCCCACACCTGTCCTGTGGGAAAACTCATGCCTAGTATGATCAGACTCCAGGATGCATTACTTACTTCACTTAAGCACCTTCAAATAATTGGGGGGGGTGCCATGCCTTTGGACTAAACACCACATTATGACTGGAGAAAACTAGTTATTCATTTAGACTATATATCAAACACACCCCAAGTAGTCCAGATGGTCTTATTTCCTTTTACCAGTGGTTCAGAAATGCTTTAACTGTTTGTTTGGGTTTTTTTAGGGATTAACCTATGCTGCAATATAGGTTAACTTTCAGTTGATCTGCTTCTGGCAAAATCCTACTACTGAAGTTAGATGCCAAAGCCTCTTGTGTATTACACAGGAGTTATATGCCTAAGAATGGTGGTTACCAATGCTTGCAAGAATCAGGCCATGGCTTAGATCCAAACATAAATCTCACTGGCTCAGATCAACCTACTCTATCAAGTGTTCACCAATAGATAGCTAGTATAATATGTTTCAGAAAGATTATGGCAAGCATAGGATATCTCCCTCAGAATTCCCCTATTCTTGGTTATAAATACCCCATTTTCACTTTAAGAATCAGAGTTGGAAGGGAAGATCATAGTCAAGACACCTTAAAGCAGTATTTGCAATTTTAAACAAGAGATGGCAACTTCAGTCCTCTTTAAAAGCAGGAATTCACACTTGTATTACCCATTGGGAGGACAGCAAAGGGCATCAGAGATTCTATGAAATAGGTAACTAAGCCCAAGTATGAAAGTTAAACTGAGCTCTCAGTTATCCTAGATGAATACTTCAGATAAGCAATTTCTCAACTTTAGGCTTTTAGCTGTAAAACACTTTTTGGAGACACCTCCCATCCTTCATTCAGCTATGGCAAGCTATCAAAGAAATTTAATTCCACCATTCACTTCTTAAATTGAGAAGCGGTCACGCAGAAGTGGCTTAAAAAGAAAATGTTTTACAACTTAAGCCTATTCAAGTCTTTCAGCCAAAATCAATTTTCTTCCCAGTAGAAAGGCAAGGCAGCAATTCTTTACAGTTCATCTATACCACCACTCAATAGAACAGCTCTTGCATCTGCTTTAAAAATACCAATTTTCTCTAAAGCTTAAGTCCTTCAGCATTAGGGGACCAGTCAAAAATTCACCCAATGTTACTTTAATCTTTGCTTTTTAATTACAGGTAAAAATACCAGATGACTTATATTTTGACATTACTCTATACCCTGAGCAGTATGCTGGCTAGCTAGCACATTACTGGCATCACTTTGTAAGTGATTGGCACGCTTTCATACCATATCTTTTACTTAACCATAGATAAGGGCCCATGCTTAAAAAACCCCCCACACACATTAGAAACAGGACTACAGTCAAGTGAGGGTTAAGATGTACCAACACATTCTTCTCAGGCACTCAGCCTCTTCCAAAAAAAACCAAACCACAAAATGCAGGAGCTGGAGGCATCTAAAAATTAAGTTACTTATAGCAAACCAGTGTGGACAGTAGCTGAAACTTCCACCTTCATCATATTCCATCTTTCAGGTAAGTGAAGAACATACTGTAGGATCACCATTTAAGGGTGATTTGTAGCCATCTTTGACAGCTTAAAACCACCATCAATGCATTAGATGATAGAAGGCAAATATACTGTGCTGAGGTATGTAGAGATTCATTCTTCAGGGTTCAGCAAGTTATCTATTCTCTGTTCCCAATTTTAAAACTTCCTAAGCAGTAAGTTTGGTGTCACCACCTGTGCTCTCACCACATCTTAATATGAAAGACAGACAAGTGTTTATGTAGGATACTGTAGGTTTGGAAAAAAGAGATCACTTAGCAACACTTCTGTGTATGTTATGTGACTAATATACTTGTAGCTAGCCTTGTTTGCCAGAACAGTATCTACTTCAATTGATTCAGTTTTCTATACAAGCCAAATTTCCAAATGAGTAAATATTAGAGTTAGCATTTAAAACCATGGTAACAGCAGAACCAACTACAAGCAGCCTAACAATTTTTCTTTGCAGATCAGGAAAAAAACCAAACTGTAACAAGATTTTTCAAATATGAAAACTAATTAGTTATATTGTTACCTAGTGGCTTACACAATACAAGTCTACATGCTAGCTGCTCAAGCTAACACAAGCAGCTTAGGCAGTAGGTGGGGACCCATAAAGTTGGCAATTCCCCACCTTTTTACAAGGAAGTCACTCAAGCCATTTCCATGCCAATTTCATTCTGACAGATTGTTCCTTTAAGGTACTTTCAGTAGAAAAGGTAGAACTTTAAAGCAGTGCTTCAAATGACACATTACATATTTAAACAAAAGCAGACTTAACATTTCTGTGCAAATTTAGTTCTTCCACCCGTAAGTTAGGAAACAGGTTCAACAAGGTTTAAGTTAACAAATCATGTTAGTTTAGAATTAACAGGTAAGTACAGTATTTTAACACTACAGTCATCCAAATAGCATGTTGTGGGCAGTGTACTACATTGAGAACTTTTAAGAGTCAGACAGATATTTTATATAGATTTAACACCTGCAAAGTAAATTCTGTAACAGAGTGATTTAGTATTATGCATATAACACTGATCCTTAGGCAAACATACACACATTAAACCAATGAATCTGAGGACTGTGAGGAATGTTATAGCTGGCAGGAGTCTGCTACAAAATCCTTAAGGATGCATTGCTATGTTGCTGTAGATCTTAATTCAGGACACAGGTGAACATCTTTAGCAAGAGACCTTATACCAGCCACTTTAAAGCAAGCAGACATTTCAAAGTTTTTTGGTTGCCAGAAGTTTAATCTTGCTTCACTTCACCCTTTAATTGCCTTTTCATGCGTGAATATGGGCTGATTGTGTCATCCATCACAAAGTCATACAGTACTTTTATCCAAGAGTTATATTGTGGCAGGTTGTCATAGTATTCAGCTGCTATTTTCTTCACCTAAAGAGGAGATACAAGGTTTATTTACTATTTATATTAGCACCAATCGTGACAGCTTTACAGTCCTCAACCTGTAACTTAACATAGCACACAGTTTCATTTTAGGTGTTAGATTCTACAGGAAAGGCAACTAGTGCCACAATGTGAAAGTTTCTTGAACGAAAAAGCAACTCCCCAGTTGTTAAGTAAACGTGAAACTTTTATATTGAAGCTAACCAGAACAAATGCTGTTAACACTCTGAAGTCTGTTCACTGCGCTACCTACAGAATGATGTAGCTCACAAAAGCAAGCAGTTTGGTTGCTAGTGGAAGCAGGTGACTCCATTCAGTGCCGACTCCTAGGTATACAAGTATCACTGAAATGGATGTTGTAAATCCTAGGAAAATATGTTTAACACAGCTATTTTTATATGTAGTTTCAAACCTCAGCACTCGGGAGAAAAAACGTCTTATCTCTGAGAAACATCTTGTTTCTGAGGACAGACATGAAAGAATGAATATAAACTGCTTGCAGACTTTATTCTCAGATGTACATGCTGAGCTGGAGTTTCAGTTAGATACCCTTACTGATATTTAAGGCCAACCACCTAAAGCCTTAAAAACCTGAACAGAACAAAACTGATTTTTCACTAAATTCCATAGCTTTAGACAGAAGAAAAATATTAATCTGTATAAGCAATAAACCCAAGATATTTGCATGCCTGGTTTGGAGCTGAAGATTGTTCTGATCTGTCATCACACCCATAGAATAGTGCATCTATCCAGTATACTTTTATTCAACAGTAGTTATTCTCAGCTCACCAGTACCCCAGCTGGAATCAAGTGTTCAGTACTTCAGTGATCTTTAGCACACAGCATAGCAGAGTCCAATCAAATTAACTACACTGTTCTAAAAGAAGGCTTTGTTTTCATACCAGAGCTGTGGATTAAGAGTCCTGTAGCAGAGCTAGGTATTTATCTCTGCAATTAAATACTTGAAAAAAATTATTCCCTATTTACAGCTCAAGTACTGCTGCAAGAAGTGAAATGCTGGTTCACTAGCACAGATCTAGGTATCAAAGGTGAGTTAAAGCAGCTTTAGCTGTATTTGAAAGATGAAATCTATGAATAAGAGAAATCATCTGTCTTTTTCCAAAAAAAAAGAACCAAAACACCCCAACAAAAAGCCAAAGTCTCAACAAACCAATTACAGAATTTAATGGCCCTGCTAAAGAAGTGCTGGAGTACTTATTCCATCTACAGTTCTACCACTGACAACAGAAATAACAATCAAGTTTAGACTCCAAAGGCATGAGCTTACAAGGTCTTGCAATTACCAAGTGCAATAACAAAGCTACAACACCAACACCACTGCTGCTGTCAAATTGCAAATTTAGTGTCTGATGAAAAGCACTTCACTGAAGATGAGTTTTAGGTGTAACCCTGGAAGCCTGTGTTCCCATGCTCCAACTGGGAAACATGTATACAATGAGAATTAAGCTCCTGCTAAAAAGAAACCAGCAAAGATTGAAGCAGGGAGGAACCAGTTTGAAAATTCACATCTGTTACTCGTGCAGATGGGACAGGTCTAGGTCTTAGCTCTGAAGCCTCAATTCTGTCAGTGTACAGCTGATACTTACTTAGGGTTCAAAGGTTCTCAACTAGAGGAAACTGAGCTGCTCCAAAATAGAAAGCTGTTAAACATTTGTCAACAGTACAACAAACATTAGCAGTACCTCAAATAATCTCTTTTCCCCACCAGAGAATGTCAGTGATAGAAGAGACTGAAGCATAAGCATGCATTACAATACTGTCCTTAAGATTTCAAAGAGCCAACAAATCTCTGAAGGTATCTGCAACTTTTTAACTAGTTTTCTGCATAATTACAAACCGAAGATAGAAGGCTGGTTGTAATTACAGAAAACTACAAGTTAGCACAAAGCGGAAGACATGTTCCTTCCTCTCTCCTTTTATGGAAGGGGCTTGAGCAACTAGCACACTGGAAGCTTGTTCAGGATACCACTAAAATGGTAAGTAATTACCCCCTTCACCACTCCACTTAGAAATTGTTCTGGTTTTTGTTTGGGGGGTTTTTTGTGTTTTGGGGTGGTTGGTTTTTTTTTTTTAAATCTCCCAACTTCCATTCTTCTAACTATTAGTGTTCTACCTGATTTTCAAGTTAAAGTAGGGCTTATTTCAAGAAAAAGTAATAGCCTTGGAAGTATACTTACCAGTGGAAGGCTCTTGCCAGGAATATTGGGGAAGTCATGATGTTCATTGTGATAGCCAACATTAAAAGTGAGCAAATTAAGTGGCCCATAGTAGGAATAAGTCTCATGTCCTTTTAAAAACATGTAATGTTCAGCTATGAAGTGTCCTGAAATTGGGTGCAACCCAAGTCCAAGTACTGAACCAGCAAGCATGTAAAAAGTGGATTTGACTCCCCATAAATAATATATCACGACATCAAAGGAAAGCTGAGCCAACAAATTGATTATTTCAAGTCGAGTAATGGGTTTGGGATTGATGCAGAGAGGTCTAATGGCATAGAAAAAAGGCTGAAGAACAATCCATATGAACTTCCTAAAACGGGTGCAGAAAAACCAGCCTTCAAAATTGGTAGGAATGTCCACATCAATTCCATCGCCTCCTAAGTAACGATGATGATCCATGTGGTATCTCTTGAAGGATATGGAGTATGGGAGACCAAGAGGGAGGTTGGCAAATATTCCAAACCATCGATTCCACATTGCTTTGCTGTTGCCAAAGGCACTATTGTGAGAGATCTCGTGAATAGCCAGAGTCATGGAGTGGCTAATACAGCTTCCAAAAACATATGCCCAGAAGATTACCCATTTCCAGTCCAAGTCTTTAACTAGATAAAATGCAGTCAACTGTGCAAGGACCATCAGCACAACCACCCAGATCAAGTTATAGTCTGGCTTCATCAATGCTTTTATCTCTGGATGTTTAGCTGGATGGGAAAAAATTAAATGAAAAAGGAATTATTCAGAAGCTCTTCTCACAGCCAACTATCCCAATTAGATTACAAAAGCAGATATAGTCTTTTCTTCCCTTTCTCCCAGTTAGGATTTGTCTGCAAAGGTAATGAAACACCACCTTTCCAGTTGTGACATTTATTGCTATAATGAATCCTTTAGAATTAAATCACTTAAGCATTTTTGTGTTGCTCAGCAACTAGACCTGTATATGGCAAGCACCAGCACGACCTCCAGCCTATCCAGGAAGGAAATGGCTCCGAACTGACAACCCAACAGTAATTCAGAAGGGCTCAAGTAACCTCAGGTCCGATTTAGGCATCTTACTTGAAAATATGGTTATTTACTACCAATGTTGGGTGCCGCAATGACCTCTACAAACGACACACGATCTATTTATAACGACCAGCAGACACCTTCAGCTCGTTTCCTACCCACACGAAGGGCTCTGCGGAAGCGGGCAGCTCCAGGAGCGGGCGGGGAGCGGCCCGCAGCCCCCACAGGGAGGGGTAACCGCGCCGCCCGCATCGCTGTCCGGCAGCGAGGCGCTCCCCAGCTGCCTCCGGCGCCGCTCCACAGCTGCGAGGCGCTCGCTTCGAGCCTCAAAATGGAAGCCCGGGCCGCCCGCCCCACGTTTCGGGGCTCGGGTTCTGCCCCCGCAAGCGGCGAGCCGCCCCCCCCCCCCCCCGCTCCTTCCCCTCCCCGCCAGCGCCGCCAAGGCGGCGGCTGCCGCCTCCACGTACGCGGCCAGCGCCGCTCCCCTCACGCGGGCTCGGGCCGACTTTGGCCCCGGCCGCACGCCTCGCCGCGCGCCAGCCGCCCCCCCCCCCCCGCCGGAGCCTCTAACGGCTGGCGGCAAGGGACTGGCCTTCCCCGCGGCGCCCCCCAGCCAGGGCGGCTGGCAGCCATTTTGTGGGGTCGTCGTGTCCGTTCCATCCCCCCCCCCGCCACGCAGCCGGCGGCAAGGAGCGGCGGCACCGTCGCCACCCTGCCTCCTCACCCAGGATCTCCTTGCGGCGGTCGGCATGAGGCTGGTCCGTGTAGACCCACTCGAAATCCTCTCTGGCGACGGTGTTACCCATCCCGGCAGCGCGGCGACCCCCGACCGCCCAGTCCGCTCGCTCCCCCCCTCGGCTCCACTCCACAGCACCCGACCCACGGCGCCCCCCGGCACCGCCTTTTATAGCGTGGCGGGGGCGGCTCGGCGAGTGTCCCGCCCACCACCCTGTCTTCTTTCCCCATTGGCTACTGCCGGCTGTCAGGGCTGACAGGTCCCGCCCCCGACGCAGCGTCTCGCCCCACGCCCGCCGGCGGGGGCCCGGCCGGGAGGGGCGAGGCGCCCGGCGAAGCCGTCGCCTGAGGGGCCGGGTGGCGGCTGCCGCCCTCGGCCGCTGGCGCCTGCGCCGGGCGGAGCCGCGCTGCTGCCCAGTGGTGCGGCGGTGGCGGCCGGGAAGGCGCGGGCCGCCCATCAGCGTCGTGTGCGTGTGCCTCTTCAGGGGAGAGCTCCCGCCGCTCTGCCCCGGGGCCGCCCGGGCGGGCTGCGGCTCCCCGGCCTGCGCGCTGGAGGCGGCGGGACTGACTTATTCCGCGCCCGCCGCGGCGTGGCAGGCTTGCGGCCAGCGCCAGCCGCCCTGCGCGTCCTTGGCGGCCGCCGGGGGATTCCCGAGGGGCCGGGGTGAGGGGTGAGAGGGGCCGTGACGCGCTGCCGCCTCAGGGAGCAGAGCGCGGGGCGGGAGCGAGCCTCTCAAACCGGCACTTCGCTGCCTGCGCTGTGGGTGCCTTTAATAACGCTGCATGCATAACTAATATTTAAGGAGGGAGAGAAAATTCTCGGCTTGTAACGCCGGCCCTGCCTCCGGGAGCCCTCCCGCGCCGAGGCGCTGGGGGAACCCGTAGCGGCTCCTTCACCGTGGTAGCGAGGACGAGCTGGCCTCCAGGAAGCCGGGCGGGTGAGGCCTCACCAGCTTCATGTTCACCCACCCCGCCTCCCCTGCTGTCCTTCCCGCTGCCTTTAATGGTGTTTAGACAGCTGTGACTGCCTGGGAGATTTCTGCCCCTCTCAGTTGTGGGGACAACCTGCCCAGAAGCCACCGCAGACGGCCGGGCAGGCCGGGCAGCCTCACCCGACGCGCTTTCTTGAGACGGGAAACAGAAACAGCGTCTTACGGCGGCTCTTTAAAAAACACTTTTTCTTTTCCAAAGGTAAGAGATGTGTGGTTGTAAGGACTAGCTATCATTTGTCCAAAATCTGAATTTCTGTAAGCTGCCCAACGGTATTTAACTAACTCAAAACGCCAGTGCCAAGGTCTCCATTTTCTTCACTTTTTGTGGTAAGATGTTTTAAGAACTTCTTTGACAAACTCCTCTGTAAGAACTAAACTCCATTTAATGTCCCTGCATCTATTTCTCATATAATATTGCCTGTGGGCAGTTCAGTTACAAAGATTACTTTATGTAGAAGTTGAACGACTACTTGCTTGGAATTTTAGTTGTCCATAAATCCACTCAAATTAAAATAATCTCAATCAGTAATAGTGATAAAAACAACAGAGGAAGTTATCACAAAGTAAATTATACCTTATCTATTAATGTAATATGAATATCTCAAGGTTTATGATGCATCACTTAGATTTTATTAGTAGTAATGAATAAAAAAGGCTAATACGTACTAGCTGCTAAAAGCCCCATGTGCAACTGTGCAAAAGTAGGGGAAATACAATCCCTACTTGAAAATGTTTACAATCTAAAGTAATGGGCAAAGCACAGGATCTGTAAAACATAACAGCTTTGCAAATGTTTTTGCTTACATGCATTTTTAATCTGTGTGTATTAGGATGTGAATTAGAAGTGAAAAAGTGAGCAAGTAGAGGAGAGATGGAAAGGTTTATTCACAGCTTTTCCCTCCTTAGTCACACGATCTGAATTTTGTAGACTTTGTGAGGACTGGTGCAGCATAAGAGGTGAAACAGATGTTTAGATTTCATCAAGGCATTTTGTCCTTGCAAGGGATGTTCGGTTTTACTTTTTGCTCAGTGGCTGCTTCACAATAAACCAGGAAGTGCTTCTGAGTTATCAGTACAGAAGCTGACTGCAAAACTGCCAGGATCACAAGTGTTTCACTCAACTGCACTCTAAACACTGTACGTAATGTTTCTGAAAATGTTCCCTTCTTGTTGTAGTGCAAATATTAGCACTGCTATCCATCATTGCACTAAAGGCCTTCTCATCCATGGGAAAGATCCTGCCAAAAGAACAAATGAGTCTGCTGATATGAAAGGTTGCAGCTGTCGACAGGAGCACCGGAGGGGAGACACAGTATCAAGATTTCAGTACACAGAGGCAGGTTTACAGCACTGCAAATGTACATAGGTCTGTAAATGGTCAAAAGTTTCAGCAGGGTAATTAAACAGAAGATCCCAGATTTATAAACTAAGCATTCAACAGCAGCCAAACAAGGCTTAAACAACTAAGAAAAATATTAAATAGGAAAGTTTTGGAAAATTTAATTGCCCAGCCATCCTGGGGTGCAAAGTGTTCTTCCTATTTAATCACTGAGTCTTTCTGGTTTAAGCAGCCCATATAACAAATCCAGACATATTAGGTCTTGCAGCAAGCTAACGGGTTTTGTATATGACATTTTCCCTTCAGAAGACAAAGAGATCCAGTACCTAGCGGGTCATCAGCTGGCACAAGGCTAGAACAAAAATCCTAGAGTGTTCGGTTACACGTAAACCAAAGCTGGCAGCACATTCCTGTCCAACCAGGAAGGTGAGATCCAGTAAGCACAACTGCAAGAGCAGAGAGCACAAGGACAAGTGAGCTGGTCCAGGTATGGTACAAAGTAGTACAGGAATGGAATTGGAAAGTATCAGAATAGTTCACAAATAATAGACACATTACCATAAAATACTCCAAACTGAATTTACTGATGTATGAAATAATAATCTATCACTGTAATTTGCCAGTTACACTCTGGCAAATTACAGTGATAGATTATTATTTCATTCATAATAATGAAACCAAGCCATCAGGAACACCAAGAAAGCAGGTAGTCCTCTCCTGTCTGAAGACACATTGAACTACATCCTATGTCATCCTATTTTCAAGAGGCCCTTGATATTGAAAATTCTTTAGGCAATCTTAGGGCTTCCCACAAGATCTCAGTAGGAAACAACCAAGTTTCTGTTCAATACTGTCTTACCTTTTACATTAGAAAATTATGTGAAGGCATCCTCATAACATTAATTAACTACTGCAGTTAATTTAATGTGCCAGGCTGAGAGAGTGTCAGGGATTGAAGATGTTAACATTTGTTTCTACCTGTTCTTTAACCTGAGAAATTTATCTTGTTAAGCAGGTAGTCTTTCTTCCTTCAGGGCTTCCACCTATTATATCCATTAGCCCTTGTTTAGAAAGTGCTTGCGTACTGTATTTACACACAAGTTGTTCAACTGGGGGAGAAAGACATGGTTGAAAACAGCTTTTCCCTCAAAAAAGTACCATTGTGGTATCTTCTGATATCATTTTCACCATGTTCACTAGATACACAAATTTGTAAAAAATCTCCAGCCCTACTATGAAACTGTTCTAGTTTCAGCTGGGATAGAGTTAATTTTCTTCCTAGTAGCTGGTATAGTGCTGTGGTTTGGATTTTAGTATGAGAATAATGTTGATAACACAGGGATGTTTTGGCTGTTGCTAAGCGGTGTTTACACTAGTCAAGGACTTTTTCAGCTTCCCATGCTCTGGCAGGTGCACAAGAAATGGGAGGGGGCACAGCCAGCATAGCTGATCCAAACTGACCAAAGGGCTATTCCATACCATATGATACCGTGCCCAGTATATAAACTGGGGGCAGTTGGCCAGGGGGGGTAGCGGTCGCTGCTCGGGGACTGGCTGGGCATCAGTAGGCAGGTGGTGAGTGGTTGTATCACTGTCCCCCCCCCTCCCCCCGGGTGTTGTTCCTCTCTCGTTCTCTTGTTGTTTTCCTTCTCATTACAATTTGTTGTTGTTGTTCAAATTATTAAACTGTTCTTACCTCAACCCACAAGTTTTCTTACTTTTGCTCTTCCAATTCTCTCCCCCATCCCACCGGGGGGGGGGAGGGTAAGCGAGCAGCTGTATGGTACTTAATTGCCGACTGGGGCTAAACCACAAAAGAAACAAAAAGCAGTTTACAAAGCAAGCTGCTGTTTTTAGAAAGAAAGCTCAAAAAGAAGGAAAGCTAGCCTCAGTATCTTTAAGCTATTTTAAGAAATTAACTATAAAAGACACTTCCTATTGTTTTCTCTTTCAACTCAGATCTGTTCTTGTAGTCTAACATTCTGTTTCAGCCCTTGCTATGAGTACTAAAACTGACCACTGGCTGCAAATAAAATGATTTTTCATGTAACTTTATAAACTACATCTTAGTCTCACTAGTTTGAGGTTCTCCCTTGAATTATATTCCCAGATTATACAATCACTAATCGCTACTAACACTGTACTTTTCATGTAAGCTTGCATAGAAATTTATAGTCAAGTGATTTAGTTTCACTTCAGGCTATGTATCAACTTGTTCATATATTGCAAAATGCATCTTTTTTATTTAATAAGGGACAATATGGTGTCAGAAATTAAATGTTCCAGCTATTTTCTCTAAGCTATTATTTCATTCTGGTTTGTACATTCTATCTATACCACTGGTGTATATTCCAGCCTGATGTCTCCCTCCCTCCCTCCCCAGGAAGTGAAAAATGAAATAGTGGTGTACCTTTGTTGTGGCATTTCTCAGAGCTTGCTTGCAACCGTCCCAGCTGCCCCTTAAGTTTGGTGGGCCTTGTTCAGTTTTATTATACTTGGTAGCACACAGAAGATCAGGATGCACCTGCAAACCTGCAGCATGTGAGACTTCCTCGAGTTGAAGGTTCCAAGTTGGCACCGTTCACGGAGAATGTTTCATGTAACAATAGGCCATTGTTGTTCTTTCCAGCTCAGTTTACGCACAGCTAGATATTTACCAACACATAAATAAACTCTCGAATAACCTGAAACTATTTGTATATTGTGAAGGGGTGGAGAATTGTTTGCATCTTCTAGAAATGCATAAAGAAACTAAAGTGAAAGATATTAAGAGATGTATGAGTATAACCTTTTCAGTAAAGGCAATTCACAGCTTTAGACTTGTTTATAAGTATTTAACCGCAAGTATCTGGTAATTAGACTGTTACATGAATCTGTCATCATGAATGACCATTAACTGAATTTGTATCAAATGATTCACAGTAATTATAGCTATCATGCTGACCCTTTGATTCCAAATTACTATTTTTTAAAAGATAAAGTATATGCCATTATTTTTAAAATGAACAGCAGATATCTATCTTAAAGAGATCGTTAACAGTAAAAAAAATTGCAAGCCATGGAAGACCAGTAATAGCAAATGCTCCTTTAACAGTTTAGCCTTTCTCCCAGATAACCTTTTATCACTTCCTTGATGCTTTTCTTAAGAAACATGCCTTTTTTAAAAAGACTCAAACTACCCAACAAGTTTATTTGAAAATTAACTGTCTGCCAAAAATTAGGCATTTGCAATTTTACTTCTGATATGAGCTAATATGTTTTAGAAGTAAATTTTGTAGCTGAAGTTTCAGAAAAAATGTCAGTTTTCCCATGATTCTATAACATTTGACCAGACAATTTCTGATTTGTTTGGTGGTTTAAGTACAACCACTACCTTATGCTGATGGCTATACAAAATGTAGGAGTAATTTGTACTTTAACCCATGATAATAATATCAAGATTTTGAACAGCTACAAATGCAGCATTTACAGTGCCATACCAAGTTGAACTCAGTACCACCTAAACCCAAAGCAGCAGCTGATTAAAAAAAGAAAACGTAAGTCAAATGATGAAGCTACATAGTTTAGTACATTAAAACAAAACCAAGGACAATGGTTATTTGTATAAGGTTCCAAAAATATACAGATGGGGGGAAAAAAAAATCACTGCACACAACTCTGAGGTTGTTAAAGTGACCAGAGACTGAACAGTGCAAGACATGCTTTTCCAGTTACAAGCTCAAAACAGAAGTGCAGAAGAAATTAAAGCTTTGTCTGAAGTGATTTACCTTTCAGGATAAGGAAAGCTTAGAATATTGTCATCAGTGTTACAGAGAAATCTCCATCTCACCCACCCCGCCCCCAACACATACACACAAAATAGTTTAAGTTTTTCCATAATACAGCATTTCATTCAAATGGTGTCCCCTTGAGCTTGGTTATTGTAGGGACAATTTGTCTGATGCTTATTAGATGTTGGCCTATGAATCAAGTGATGCATAGGCAGCTTCTCAATTCTCCAGCTTTGGCTAACGATACCTGCAATTTACAGGCAGTGAAAGTGGCAGATAGCCTGGGTACCAACTCTCCTGCAACTAGCTTCATAAGACCACC
Organism: Ciconia boyciana; assembly: GCF_034638445.1. Classification (NCBI taxonomy): domain Eukaryota; kingdom Metazoa; phylum Chordata; class Aves; order Ciconiiformes; family Ciconiidae; genus Ciconia; species Ciconia boyciana. Next base: position 108,363,323 of record NC_132936.1, on the reverse strand, counting down.
TCACTGTAAGGAAGCAGTTGTGCTGAAAGCAGATGCTAAGTTATGGCTGAGGAGCAAAGAAATTGCTTTATAGGTCTCTCTACTCTCTCCCAGATTTAAGAACAATTTCAGGCAAGTGCTTTTGGCAGGCTAAGCTGTACATGCATCTATCCATGCAAATTTAGAATATGGCTCCCAAGACCTAGAACCAGGGTGTGTGCATGTGAAGACTGGATAGAAGGCCCTTCCTTGTAAGTTTACAAAAATATATAGCCAATACTGTAGCTTAAGAAGTCAGTTTTACTCATTACAGAGATCGCCAAAAAGTATTAACTACTTTTCAGACATTCCAGACAAGGTCACTTGTAACAAAAAAGGTCAAGTTCTCTGAAACAAGATTTTAAAAGTGGATCTTTCCTTCAAGTGAACAGGACATCTGTTTTTACGCTTAACTTTTTAGTCAGTTAAGACTGAATTTATTTAAGATTTTATGTGAACATATGCATAAACACAAATAAGTTTACTTTAAACACATCTGCACAGAAAAAAGATTAACCCTTCAAAACATAACAGAGCAGGTCTGGTTAGTATGTATCTATTGCAAATCTTAAAGATTCTGTGCATTAGGCCCACCCATACAGAAAGCAGGGGAAAAGTCTCAATGAAAGAAAATTACTGTTCAAGTCTAAGTGGTGTTTTGAAGAGCCAGCAGCCTAAGTGACACCATGAAGCTAGTCACAGTATCCAAACAAGCAGACCTGCTTGGGCTACTAAAGCAGTGTATCCTCCTGAAGGTGTTGTTTACTCCCAAGTTATTTTCTGTTTCGAAGGCGTTTAGATTTCCTAGGACAGTCTGTGGATTCAACCGCCTTCCTCCGTTTTCTAGGAGATTGTTCATTTGAGCCAGAACCTGAAGAATTTCCTACTGTACTCTCCATCACCTCTCGCAGCTTGCGTTCAAGCTCAGCCAATCGGGCATTCTGTTCACCTATGATTTGGGTTTGCTCTAGCAGTTTCTGATCTTGATCTTGGAGTTGTTTCTGTTGCTCTTGCACTTTGATGCGAAGCTCTGAGATTTCCCGCTTTAGCGCTGTCAAGCCCGTGCCATTCGCTTTTACTTGCTGCTGGAGTTTGGTGACTTCCTGTCTTGAAGGGTTCTGCTTGGAGAACAGCTGCATTGTTGTCAGTGCTGCAGAAGGCCCTGGAACTTCAGAGAAAACTGCGATTAATCTTCTACAACCTTAAGACAAAGATAGAAATTGTGTCCCAGTTTTCATATTTTGCTTATCCCTACTCCCCAAACGTGAATCTGAATCCTGGTTGCAAGTTATGTGAACATGTAAACAGATTTACAGTCATTTAAGTGTCTAACGAGCATATGGTATCTCAGAGCACAACTAGTTTAATTTAAAATACTTAAAGTAGTCTGGAAAACAGCTCACCATTAATTTTCTGTATAAGCCCCCCTCCTTTTGCGGCATCAAAAATTACGTAGAGATACTATGTTGTCATCTAGACTTAGTGTCACAGATGTTAAGTCAAAAACCCACAACATGTCTATAAGTTACTTATTACAGAATAGTTATATTAAATATATTTCAATAGAACAGTACAATTCTGCTGTCTTAGTTGCAGACAGCTAAAGTTCTAAAATTTTGTGGTTTGGGGCTTAACAAGATATTTCAGTTTAACTTACTTTTTAGAAGAAAGGAATTTATTTTCCATGCTTCTTTAGAATCACTCTTCCTAAGTACTAAAGCCATACTGGAATGTGAGCTTGAGAATGTTGATTTTAATAAAGTTCCTGCAAATCAAGGAGACTAACAGCTACTGTATAATTTCTTTCACTTTTTCCTGTCATAAAAGATATCTATCACTTTTCCTGTCATTTTACTCTTCTAGCAATGCCGTGCAAGGAAGATGCAACTTTTAAGCGCTACAAAGACAGAACAGTCTGGAACAGCCCAGAACTGTCATCTTCCTCCTCCTCTTTTTTCCTTTAAGATGCCAGCATAGCTACAGTTATGTGGCACTAAAGGGTTACCATTAGATAGGTTATGCTCCTCCCTCAACACAAGGTAGGCATTTTTATGCCACATAAAGCCTTGGCCTTGAAAAGCTGATTGACATCAGCTATGGTTTTGGCCAATACTTCCTCAACTGAGAGACTCAATGGAATTGAGGTATAATTAACAGGATATAATTCAGAGGTGATATACACACTTAGGGCTAAAAGGACAGACAGGACATACCAGAAACAAGCAGCAGCTCCTACAGTTAGGGCTATCATTTTTGCTTAAGATTAATTTTTTTTATTTTTGTTTTTATTAAGTTATCCTTTCAGAGAGCTAATTTCACAGTTCCTAAGAAGCATAAAGTTGTTCAGCACAAGGCAAACACTACAGTTCTACGAACCTTTTGCTTTTGGCCATTATATGAGGCAACTACCTTAGACTTTGGTTCACAAAAGTTCTGGAAAGTCTGACAGATTATACAAAGGACCAGTTTAATTGTTTATTTATAGACTGTTATTTTAATTGCCTTTTCATTATTACCCATAAGTATTTTGCTTGTTAGTATATACATTAGTGCCCCAGGAAAGTAAAAAAAGGCACATACAAGTATGTTCTAGCTCTCCATGCACTACAACAGCTTGGGCTAATTCATTTGCTGATCGTCCTAAAATAAAAGGCATCGAGTTGTCATCCCGTGCCAAATTTCAACCAAGTGCAATGATAAAGTCTCATTCATTGGTGGCACAAAAGCGTTTGTTTAATGAATACACACTATGCATAATTCTCACATACATTCAAGTGACTGTTCTTTTGGTAGTACAAAGGCTCCTTAAATTTCAAAGCAAATGAATTTCAGTTAGCATTCTTAAGAAACAAGTATCATCAATATTTAGGTAATAAAGCTCGCATTTAAGGGAGGGAGCTTTAAAAAGATACAGTGCTGTAGATTTTTACAGAAAAACTAAATATAACTTAACTATACATTGGAATTAATACCTGGGGCAGTTCCTATCAGACGTCCCGATACATCTGACCCAGGCATCTTTCTTTTCAGTATTGGAACAATCTTCTCATCAAAATATTCCATAGCCATGGAGGAAATGTCCCTTAGTTCTTGAAGAACTTCATGAGCTCTCTGAGGAGCTCTTGTAGAGTTTACATACCTTAGCACACGATAAATTTCATCTATTACCTAAAACATTTAAGAAGAATTAGGATTTTCTGACAAAGGCAAGATTATTTCAGATCATTCTAGAAGTGCTGGCACATTCAGGGGCTTTTACTATGTAACTATTGCATACCACTGCGTGCTTTAGTTCTAGATCAGCTTTTTGAAATGAAGTGCTTTTGTGATATATCAGAGAAGCTATTCACTTGATCTATCACAACTCCTCTCTTCAAACTCATGAAATAATGCTCATTGTGTGATTTATTTATTTTTTTTACTACATGAATACTTGACTTCTAGGTTACATAATCTATACGCAGCAGAGCATAATAATTTCTTTTTGGAGAACCTGAAGCAAGATACTCTAAGCCACACTGCAGAGCAGTCACTCTCCCAGCCAGTTATGAGGCATACGAAACATGAATGGAACAGCAAGAATTACCATTATGTCAGTCCGAAAAGCTGTAAATATTTACTTGAGTCCACTTACATACACCCAAAATATTACAAATTCAGATTAAGTCCAAAATATATTAATTTATAAAACATCAACCCACTACTGACAGAGAACATAAGCACCCTCTTAACAGGCTTGACAAACAAGTCCTTTGGTTAGGAGAGAGAGAGAGAGATTAAAGGTGTCTCGCTAATCTATGAATTATAGTCTGAGGCAGGTCAAGATAGGAGTGCTGGTCTCTTATTACCAAAACTACTGACACAGGTATTTTCCACAGGATTAAGAATAGTTGAAGAGTCTCCTGAAGAACACACATCTTAAGAACTTAGAATCATAGCTAAGACAATACAGTTCCACCTTGTGTTTTAATCAAGGAAGCTTAGCTAAAAAGTTGCAAAAGCTAGACAAGACTAAAGTGTCTCATCACACAACAAACTTACAAAAGACTTCTCTAATTTTACCCACATTATATCCTGTTAGCAACAACATCCTCAAAGCATTCTCCTGCCATCATCAATAAAAATCTTGCAGCAGCACTCTGCTATCACCAGGAACCCTCACACAGTATGCTGAACCTCAAATTAGGATTCAAATATTCTAACACAAATTCACTTCTTGACAATTCTGTGGCAGCTTCATTAAAACGAAATTTCCTGAGGTGAGCAGGGCAGGTGGGGGGAAACCACAGACTGTAAGTGAACACTAAGCCTTGAATCTGCTTGACTGCAATAGGATTTTCTGGTGAGTTGGCAACTGTGCTGTGAGCAGCGGCGCTAGCAAGCTCATACGCTAAGTAAATAATTTAAAAAAAACTTCCTAGCTGTTGTATCAGAATACAAACAAGGTCCTTATGACTCAGTGCCCACAAAGAAAATGGCTGGCAAGCTCACTTGCCCAACTTCTGCACACCCCAGGTCTAGACTGAGTATTGCCTTTCCATCTACTCTTCAAAAAAGTAAGGCAATATTTCTTTTAATTATTCCACTTACTATGTGAGTATCAAGGACTTAAGTTTATTTGACTTTGTGTTATATTACATTTTTTAAAATACATGGTATATATAAAAATATAAAGTCAAATAAGCATAAATATATTAAACTATAGTGATTTAATATAAAATTAAACATCAAGTCCACAAGAGTGTACAGAAATCAAGTTACCTCTTCAAAATAAAAATACATTTCATTCCGACAGCCTATCCTACTGTACTGAACGTAAAAATGCCTGCCATGCTTCACCTGAATCCAACAGCTAACTTTTCCATTCATCCCAGTGCAATTCAGTTATCTGCCCATGAAAAATTAATACCAACATATCCAGACCTCACATGGAAAGATCAATGAATAGAACATTAGGGCTAATGTTCACAGATCTTGTTTCAACCCTGAGCTGTACCACTCCTTCTCAGATCATGATTTTTTCAATTCCCATGTGCACTTCTGTTTTCACAGCTTATAAAACAGTGATATCTCCAATGTGCATCTCGCTTGCATCATTTATATTTTATGTTGGGGTAGTGTTCTGAAACACCAGAATTATTCAGTAACATGAATACATTTAACACACTTTATCTACATTTAAAACTAATTCCACCTACTGTACAAAAATACCCCATCCCCTGTAATACTGAACAGTGTTTCCACATACTAAAGATCTTAATTCAATTAATCTGAAGTACTCAAACCCTTGAGAGGTGCCTAGAATCTCCCTGATTGACTGAGTGCTTAGTGTTATACATAGTCTAAATTACAACAGCTCCTGATGACCTGGCCTCCAGCTGTTTTGTGCAATTAAAATTCAGAATTAAACCCTATATTTCACGTTTTTTGTAAAAGGTTGTATAGGATGTATATGCCACAAGTCAAACATCAGAATTAAGAGAGAATCTAAGGGAAAATGGAAATCAAGTTTAAAATAATATTTAGATATAGTCTGGTTCATTCATTTCAGACTGCCTGTTACAGCAGAGTATTGGCTTGTGTGTTTGCAAGTATCTGAAACACATTTCAGTATATATATACTCATTATATAAATTAGTCCCAGCTGTCCCAGGTTAAGTTACACAACCATTTTTTAAACACAGATATACATTCACATAATACAGTCGACATTTTTACCTTTCCAGGTATGAAGCAACAGAGATTGGAATCCACATACTTCATGAAAGTCATATTTAAGAGAGAGAGTCTCGTTTCTACAGCAGCAAGGATGTCTGCATGACGAGCTAATGAATGGTTTCTTCTTTCTGACTCCCGTCTAGAAGACAGACCATTCAGTGACACTGATTTAACAATGAGTCAACAAAATGAAACTGTGACAATCGGTCAAGTTAATTTCATCCTTAAAACCCTCTGAGGTTTGAAAATGTAACCACTAACATTAGCTTTGTCTTTATGGAAAAAAACTAACACAGATTAAGAACCAGCTAGTAATAGCATACTACACTTTCTTAGACAAAATTTGTTCTCTAAATCATTACTACATCTTATGTGATCCATAAACTCTACATGTAACTTAGGACTATTTAAAACAAGCTTTCAGTACTAACTAGTAGTAGACACTGAGTCAGTGTGAATATTTTTATCCCCCCATATTCCTACAGTTAGTACTTCAATGCAATTGACATAAATTTAATATATTAGTAGTGCTTGCTACAAAGTTTAGGTTGAGATATAAGCTCTTTTCACAAAGCATCTCTACAGTAAGTAGCATTTAGTTTCTTCACTCTGACTGGGAAATCTGATAGAACACAGCAGCAGCTGCACTTACTCACTGGAAAGAGGAGAAAAGACATTGCTTTAGTGAGAAACTAGCTCCCAGTAATGCTCACATGTCAAACCCTCCTCCCTTTCCCCTGTTTAATGCTCAGCACTGAAAAACATTGCTTTTTTTTTTTAGGTGAAGGCAGTCAGTCTTGAAAAGGAATGGCATTTATTCATTCATTCCTAGGAGTCCTTGCTTGATTTGCCAGAACAGTTGAGTAATATGGGGCCTGCTCTTCTTTTCTCTGTTTAAAATACCAGAGACACTTTCCAATATTCCAGTTCCTACATCATCAACAACAACTTGTTCCTACAACAACTTACATCCATCCACACCATTACTTTGTAATTAGATCTTAGGTTCAAGGTGCATTTGGAAAGCAAAAGAAGTTAAAACAAACGTGATTCAAATTTTCAAGATATATAAGTTGAATTAGCTAGCAAGAAATTCCTTTTTAATATTCTGCTTAAAAGAATCTGGCACATTTAAGTTTAACTACAGTTTTAACTGGTACGTACCTTGGGAGCTGAGCTTTAACTTGCTTTTGACACAAGTTGTGGTATCTTTCCACTTTCAGAAATCCCTGATTTAACATTCGCTGGCAAACCAAGTCCATTCGCTTACAAACCTGTATTTAAATAAAAAGAAAAACTTAAGGCTCAATTAAGGCCACAAATCACTTTTCCTATTATCTTACCCATACTTGCTGGGTAGTAAAAGATTCTCTTATCAGTTTTTGCTCCATTTCAAGAAGCAGAAACTGCAGCTGAGCTTAAGGCATCACCATCTCTAACAAAGATCATGATACTCCAAAAAGGAGCAGCTATGTTCCACACAGTTCACAAATTAATCTCCTGATATTGCCTAACAAGAGACAGTAGGCTGCATTCCACCCATATATAAGCAGATCAACTTCCATGAAAATCGGAGGAAATTGTCAAATGCCTGTGCCTGGCTTTTAACTTGGCATCCAGAGTGATTCTGGTAGATCAAGTTAGTATTTTGTAGTCTCAAAAAGAAACCTTTAAAAACAAGAAATCATTATGGCTTTCCTTCAGCATTTAAGGCTTATGTTTTTGAAGATGGCCAAAATTAAATTTAAAAACTTATGCAGTACAATGCACGTGAAGCAAGAGCTCCTTTTCATATAAAAAAAAGTCTTTTCTTCTCCTTTTAACAGATTATTTTATTTGCAATGTTGGATACCAATAGACTACATTTTTTTCAGATTTAGGGAGTAAGGACATTAATAGCTGCAGAAGACATAATAAACTGCTAAATTTAAACCTTCACAAAATAACCAGTTACAAGACAAAGCCAACTCGTACAAAAGTTTAAAGCAGTTGCAATTCAGTTCTGAAGATGCAAGAGCTTAGTGAATCAACTGTCCCTGAAATTGTTATTTTTTTGTACTAAAGAGCACAACTCCCACTGTGACCCCACTTTCCAATGGATTATCTTTGTTTTTTTTTAAAAAAAAAAACACCCCTTCCCTCCATACACTATTTATTTCATAATTTTGAAGTCTTTGTAAATTTATACCTTGAGGAAGAAGATTCTCACTTCTTCTAGAAAAGCCTGCAATTATTTTCTGTTTATATGGAAGGCACCACTTAAAGAAGTTCTACTTTCTGTGAGTCTTCCTCTAGTCACAGCTAGTTTAAGTTCTGTGAGTAAGAACTGACCATTTTCAAACAAATCCACATTAACAGACCATTAAGTAATTGCTGTCGATCTCTGTCTGCTCCTTTGTATTAGATTTTCCACGTTTAACAGTCAAAGGAGAATGATCAGACAGGCTAACTACAGAGGTACACACTCAGTACACTTCTCTCCCACATTCACTAGAATCAGCTAAATCATTTCTAGTGTATAAAAAAAAATGCTGGCCCTTCAACTACAGGAAGGAGGAAATTGTCACATCTCTCCTAAGATATTAGCTGCATTAGGGATGCCTAGATCTGATACCATTTTTGAGTACAAGACTTAACAGCTTACTTGTAGTTCTAATGCTGCCAACCCCCTGAACTAGGAACTCTGTACCTGCACAAAGGCTTTGTTAGCTATGCAATTCCTCAGCACAAGAGAAGCAATCCTAGATACATTATTAGCCAGAAATTCAGAGGAAGCACAGAAAGAGTGATTTTAACCATGTGCATACTGACACCTGGTGGCAGCAAGGACCTTTCCGTCTGCTGAAGCCCTCCCACATCCAAGGGCAGACCGCAATGGGTAACGATAGATTTCTTAAAACACTGGATTTTAAATCTTCCTCATTTGCTTATGCTACGCAGCATGAAGAATTACTTGCTCCAATTTCTGGACGTTACCCATATTTGTGCCAATAATCAGTGTAGAACCCAAACACTGAACAGATAATAGGGACCACCAGAAACCAAAAGTGTTTGTCTGCAACTTATTTTACCAATCGCCTCTTAATTCTCAGCTGGCTCCTGATGTCACCATTTAAACCATACAGCACCTGAAGTTATAGGAACAATATACCTCTTTTAGATTGCATAGTCAGCAGTCATATGCAAAGTAGCATTGTTACACTTTTAAGTGTTCATATTAGTCCAAGAAAATTTGATACTAGCTATTCAATGGACCATAAGTAAAAAGTTAAATTTGCTCATATTTGCAAATTTTTGTGAATATTTTCTTATTCTAGCCATAAAGCTGAAAGAGCCCAAGCTTCCTCAAATGTCAAGTCCAACCAGACACTGTGTTCAAACTTCAGTGTTAGAAAGTTATTCCAAGTCCATGTGAAAAGCAGAATGAAAAGGTGGTTGCTTCTTAGCATGCTGACTTATATTCGATAATGGCTTCTATGAAAGAACTAATTTTCTGCTTCATTTGTAAACAAACTAAACTGACACAATCTGCTAGAGGACTACTACCAGCTTCCCTTTCCTCAAGCATGTCTTATTTCTTCCAAGCTTCACTAACCAATACCAAAACATAGATAAAAATATCCTAAAGTATTTAGATTCAATATATGTTCTTTTTCTTAGAGGCTACACAGACATCATGTTTCATAACGCCTTTCTAGGGTGAAGTATAAGTAAGTGACAAAATGTTGATGGCTTCAGCAAGAAGCTTTAAAATAGAAATTACTATAAATACAGATTTATTGAAACTGTGGGAAGATTAAAGCCATGCTGTCCAAAGGCTATCAGTACTCACTTGTGCTGTGCTGAAAATAAGCACAAGTTTGCTGCAGAATCTAAGACACTTCTGACGTGTGTCAGAATCCAAGATAACCTTCTCCTCAGAGTGTTCATGGAAGGAGGTTATGGATTGTTTGTTTTTAATCACGCTTGCTGTAGTAATAGCCTGAATGGAAGTGCATTTCCAAGCTCAGACATGCGAGTGAAAAGAATTTCATTATTATCCCACTCAGGTAAAAATTCCAGAGCTGCTGTAAGTCATCAAAAAATCACAGTAAAAGCCACCTTCAAAAGCAAGAAGATATGCCAACTTGGATATCAGCATGCATACCAGGCTGCAGCTTGTCCAGAACATTACAGCTTCAGACATAATAATCTTTTGTGTTTTCTGTGTTTCTCTTATGATGACATATCAGAGGAAGTAGATGAAGTAAGTACTCAAAAGGACTGAAAGCAAAACGCTGCTGCTTTTCCTCTCATTCACTTTATCTGAACAAAAGTTTGAGAACTCAAGATTTGCACTGAGGCATAATTTCAGACACGATTGCATTCTGAATACCTATTGTTTAGTCTCCAGTAGTTTAGATCTACTTCACTGCTTAACCAGTAGGTGCTTCATTTATGCTTTTAAATGCAGCAACACCAGGAATAGCAGAAAGCATTATGCTCAGGAAAACAAGTGCTTCTTTGCACAGTAAGGGGCCCATGGTCTTGCCTTGCCTGATGGCAATCATCATAAGCAGGAAATGTTCTTTACCTCATCCTCTGGTGACAGAAAAAGACTTATGGATCTTAAGCCTTAGATTATACTCCTCATTATGCTCTATATAAACAATACAGGATCCTATCTCTATTTTAATTTTAACACTTGCTAATGTTCTATGTCCTCCCACCCAGCCAACTCCTTGGTCTGTCTTCTTGTACACACTCTAGATCCAACACCAGTTCAACTCAAAGGATGATTTTTTTTAAATTTTTTTTTTTTTTTTTTTGATCGGTGAGCTAAGGTGATCCAGAAAAAGAGATTAGGACACCCATTTCCTTCAATGCTGGGATCCAGAGAATGCAAAGTGATCAGTTTAGGGAATCCACATTTTATGTCTACACATGTATGATCAAACTTCGTCTAGGTTGACTGATATCCTGGATCATCTCTTCCTACCTTCAAGATGCTTTATCCCATGGAATGACACATTCTAAGGCGTTAATGAGGCTGCTTTTGGGCATGTTTTTAATATGCATGAGACCTAAGCAATTTAATCCCTGTCATTCAATTAATGTGGTCCTGCAATGTACCTTTAACAGAATACTACTCATTATAAGATACACCCATTCATGTTTGATAAGCAGCTCAAGTCAGTTCTCATAGAGAAGAAAAATTTACTGTTTGTGCAAGACAGATCTTAGAGCAGGAATATACAAGTGTCTCCCAAGGCTACTTGTAGCCTTTAAAAATCTGAAAGTGATGAAATTTCATTATGAATTTATGCCCAGGCACTGTTATTTTTAAAGGCTACCTTAATTCTCTGTCAACAGCATCTGGAGTTATGTAAAACATCCAGTCTCTTCCTCTCAGTGAATTGCCAAAAGAACACCTTTAGTTCTGAATGGCCACCCAAAAGACGTAGCTGATCAAGCTTATGTGCTTAAAACAGAAGGGCTTTGATTCTTTACATTACTGCTGGTTAACAAAGACAAGTATACTGTCTTCTCAGAAGAATGCTCATAAGGGCTTCTGATGTGCTTAAGGGAACAGTAAGGAATTTAATGGAGATTAAGTTTCTTGGCTGTCACCAACTCAAAAATTAAAGACAGGGAAAGACCCGCTGAATAGCTTCCTTCATTTTACATCTAGGATTGTTCCATGTGTCTGTCAATGTTGATATTTATCCAGTCTGGCTTTGTGTATTTCTGAAACTTTTGAAAGGGGAAGTCGTCTTCTGGAAAAATGAACTTGCAGGTGCTACATAAGAGAGCATAAGAGTGTTACATTTTACTTCTTAAGTAGCACTGACAGTTAAAGGGCTGGTTTAGTCCTTACACCACCATCTTTCCTATTCTCAACCTCACTGCTGACAAAACATTGCTTACAAACATTAACTTAGCCCTATGGAAAGAAAAAAAACTTCTATTGACTAGTGATAGCTCCCACAGGTACTACCATTTATAAAATGCAATGGGAAAGTTGCAGCAAAGGGCTGTGTCTAGCGTTGCAATACAGACCATGCAACACTAAGCGTACCCAAACAGCACATGCAGTCCTCTTCCCTTCATTCAAGCTGTAAGTACTCAAAAGCAGAGGCTGCAATCCAAAAAAGGCAGTACTACATCTTTTTCACAGACCCGCTACCTACTCTCACCGAAGAAGCAAAAGTCTCTAGCAGACTGACAGCATGCTAGAAATATTTAGGTACTGGTGTACTTGGTGAAGTATGAATAAGAACAGATTTTCTGCTTGAAGAGCTTTCAGTTTAAAATTAGTCAGGATGCAACACTTCAGGTTGCTGATCCAGGACACATGCAGTCTTATTTTCTGCAGAAATATGCTTGTAATATTATCGAGCTTAGACTAATCAAGTTCTTAAAATAGAAACAGTACAGTACCTGCAAGTTTACTGAGGGTTATATAAACTATGCATTAATTCCCTCACTATTATTCCATTTACAACCTCATAAGAAATTCAGTAAGATAGCAGCTTATCATATTATGTCATAGTTTACACCAGGCTCCTTATGCAGGCAGTCAAAGATTGATATACACTGATCTCCTCTCTGACAGCTGTGCTTTTTTTGGCATTATAAAGCTCGGAGGTAGAGGTAATATCTTTTATTAGATCTACTACTATGATTGGAAGAAGCAGGCAGCCTTTCAGGCACACAAGGGCTTTTATATGTCTTCTTTTTTGCCCCACATTTATTTCTAGATAGGGTAGGGTCCTTGGAGCAGCAGGCTCACCATCTCCTACACTTGTAGACTTACGCTCTATAAGTAAAAATAAACACACACATGAAACACAATAGACTAGTCCCCAAGAAGAGCAGTCACTAGGAGAAATAAGCCTCCAGCAGCCCAGTGATTTCTCACAGAGGACGAACAGAATGAAAGAAGTAAGAGACGGTAAAAGACCTTTAGGAATGCGCGTATGGAGGCACACACCTACATGCCCGCACCCGAGGCTCGGCGGCGGTTGGGGAGAAGGGAGAAAGCCTCATCCCACCCCACCCCATCCCATCCCATCCCGCCCCTTCCCCGGCGAGGGCAGCAGCCCGGCGGGGGGCGGCCGGGGCCGCCGCCACCTCCCCACCTCCTCCCAGCGCTGCTCCGGCCAGCGGGGCGGGCTTCCCCCGGCGGGCCCGGGTCCCGGCCGCAGCAGGGCTCCTCGCTGGCCCGCCCTGCCGCCTCCCCTCCCCTCCCCGGCCCCTACCAGGCGGAGCTGGCTCGTCTCATCGTAGGACAGGAAGCTGAGGATGCTCTCGATGGCCACGATGGGCAGCCCCATGAGCGTGTTGCTCTGAGGCGGCGGCTCCAAGGGCGCCAGAGCTTCGGGAGACTCCGAGACCGGGGGCGGGGAGAGCCGCGCCGAGCCCAGGGCGCCGCCTTCCCCGTCCGACGGGAGCCGCTCCTCCGGCGCCGCCATCTTGGAGCCCGTCCTTCCTCCACTGAGGGAGGGGAACGAGCCTTCCTATGACGACACTTCCGCCCCCGTTTGTACCGGACGGGGCGCCCCGCCCCGCCGTGCCCCGCCCGGCCGCTGGGGGGCGGCAGAGGGCGGGGGAGGGGGCGGCCCCGGCAGTGCCGCCCGCGGGGCCGCCCGCCGCCGCGGGAGCGCGTCTTCAGGCGGGAGCGCGGCGGGACTGCGCCCCGGGAGCCCCTTCTGCCGGCTGAGGGAGGGCCCCGAGGCGCGGTGGAGGCTGCTCGGGAGCCCCCCCCAGTGCTGGGCACCCCACCAGGGGCAGACTTAAAACAAGCGACTGGAAATAATAAATCTTTCCTACCGTGTGTAGCGAAAGCGTGAGACTGACTGTCGCCGAACGCAGTGGAGGCTAAAAGCACAAGCGGGGTTTGATAAGGGTGTCAGGACGCACGGGGAAGCGCCACCGCATGTCTGGCGCGTTCCTTACGTGAGGTACATAAGCAACCGCCACTGGCTGTGGTTGGAAATGGCACCCTGATTACAGGTGCCGACCCCGCACAACTGGGTTTTTGCACCTTAGTCTGACGTGGGTCGTTGCGAAGCCACAGGGCTTTTTTCTTCCCACTCTGTGGAAGAAGAGACGCAAGAGTAAGGCGGTCGAGGAGGCTGCGGAAGCTCGCGGGGACATAGGCCATCTTGAGCTGGAAGGGACCCACGAGGATCATCCGGGCCTGCTCCTCACTCCACACAGGGCACCCTAGAAGTTAAGCCATATATATGTATATATCCAAACGCTTCTTGAGTGCTGACTGGCTTGGGGCCATGACCCCTTCCCTGGGGAGCCCGTTCCCGTGCCGGACCACCCTCTGTGAGGAGCTTTTCCCTAACACCCAACCTGAACTTCCCCTGAGGCAGCTTCATGCCATCCCTTCATATCCTGTGGCTGGACACCGGAGAGATCAGCACCTCCATCTCCATGCCCTCTCTTGAGGTAATTGTGTGAGAAGGACCTCCAAAAACTTCATCGCTGTTGCTCAGTTTGGCAGTGCTCCCTCCGCGCTGCAGGAACAGCACCGGCTGGGCAGGCACAGTGGCCCCCCAGGAAAATACAGGTGAATTACAGTGAGGCAGCTATGGGACGGAAAAATACCTCTGTAGCTCGTAAGGGAAGTGCAACTACATACTTCTTACAAATGTAATCCAGGCCTTTCTATTCTACGTATAGACAGGTGAGCACTCCCCTTTTGTGTCCAGCCCTTGGCCAGGGCGTGCAGGGGCAGCCCCAGCAGCTGGGGTGAGCAGCGGGTGTGCAGGTCTGCTGTCGGACTTTGGGGGTCAGACCCAGCTGGCAAAACTGTGTCTGCCCGCAAACCACTGTCTGGAATCAGACATTATTGAGGAGGCGAAACACCCAGAATAAAACAAACTCTGCTCCTTTATTTGCCTTTAATCCTGTATATTAGGGAGGTTTCTTGGATGTAATAGCTGGGGCAGCAAAGGGATGGCACCAAGGGCTGTTTCTAGAACATTCCCTGGTGCTTCTGAGCATGGTCACAGACACTTACACTGTACTTTCACAACGATTTTTGCCCAACAGAAGTTGGCCCAGCCGTTGAAAAGTATGGTGCCAGTCTCCTCTCTGCCTTCAGCTGCTGCTGCTGCTTTTCTCACGTCAGTAGCGTTGAGCATGTGCTTGATTGGAGAACTGGTGCTGCTGAAGACTGGCTTGCCAAAGAAAATCACTAGGCAAATGCCAGAAGTGACAGTAGCAAAACGTGTGGAAAAAAAACATAAAATGTTTGGGGAGAATGGGACGACTCTTTGCAGTACCTGCACCAAGGTAGTACAGCTTAAAATACTGCAGAACTAAAGCATTAGCTGCCTGCAGCATTCCTGTACATTTTTTTCAGCCATGCTTCTTCTCTTTGAAGGTTTACCTAAACCCATTTCTTTCATGTGCAACTCCCCCCTTTCCTCAGAAACACACCAGCAACCTCTTTCTTAAAAAAATTGCAACTGGAAAAGAATTAACTTGGGAGCAGGGCAAATGCAAGTGTAAGCCTTTATGTGTGTCATTCTAATGGCACGCCAAAAATGTGCACTGAAATTAATATTTCCTTTTTGGGAGCAGAACACTGTGTGCCTTGTACAGATTTGGAAGTGTTTTGCTCCCCCCGCCCCTCAACTCATCAATGCCGCTGTAAAATGATCTGGCTATCTTGGAACAAGGGTTTTATTCTTGCGCATGATTTTAGGACCTGATCTCCTTTCTCATGCACACTCAGCAGTTTAAAACACACTCAGGAGAATTCCTTATAAACTTGTGACTTGGCACACAAAGTTTGGGCTGGCAGTGCATTAATGCTTTAGAAGCAAGTGGTTTTTTTCATCCTACCTAAGCATATATAATTTAAGATAGTTTCAAGAATGCTTTTTTGTTGTGTCATATAATTTGAACAATTAGAGTTTTTAAGATACAGCTTTAAGTTTAATAAATATAAGCTGTATGTTCTGTATGTTTATTATATTACTAAGTAGAATATATTAATAATATGCACAATATATTATATTATTAACTACAACTATATAAATAGCTTTATAGTTAATAAGTCTGCTTCAGTAAGTAGGCTAATTCTGCCGCCTTCCAGGTTCTGATTCACATCCTTCCCCAAAGTATCTTGTGTCATTTTTCTAAGCATGCATCACTTTGCATTAATTTGCAAAAACACAGACTGCACACACTTTCACAAAATCCCCATCACAGACTCTCTAGTGGCTTAACTTTTCAGTTACTATGGGATAGTGTGAAGCCAGATAACTTGATAATACTTCCTGAAAGGGATGAAGTAGTTATGTAGAGTCTATTGCATGTCAAGTAACATGCAAACTCTATTGTCAGTATTTTACAGCTCATGCAGGATACGTACATACCTCATTTGCCTTATTTGGGTTACTACTGATTCAGATTTCTGCAATGCTTGTAAGATTTAAAACAAATCTTGAAATAGCCTTAGTTTTGTGTATACCATGTTAGAATGATAAGTATAGTTGGACTGAATTTTTTGGGGAACACCTAAATGACTCACAAGGAAGATGTTAGGGGAAATGTATTGTTTTGCCCCTTTTAAGCAAAAATTCTCATAATCTTTTCATTTTTGGGGGGTATGTGTGAGTGAAATTCTGATGCCTCCGTACTTTGGACTAGGAATTTGAGGTTTAAAAGGAAGGCCACTTGGGCCAAGGATATCTGTTTTGCTTTCTTTGTGGTAATCTGCAAAAATTTTTGATGTCATAAGTCTTTATAAAATCTCATTACTTGTCTTAAAATTTGTCAGTGAAATTGTTAGATACAGCCATACTGGGCAGATTCAGCCTCTCACAGCTTACTATGTGCTTATAAGACTGTATACATATCGTGTTCCCAACTGATTCGAGTGTGGTCTGTTGAGGACAGCAGGGACTGTGAAATTTTACTGAAAGTACGTAGAATATTTCGCTTGGGCTTTGTATGGTGACAAGCAATGCCAAGAGGCGTGATGAAGAGGAAGGAGCCTGGCTCAAATACAAGGAAAGTTGTAAATACCAAATGTGAGAAAGGAAAAGAAATTCAGGGAAGGGGAGAAAGAGCGTGAGAAGCAGGAGCTAACAAGCAGACGTCTGGGAAGATAGGGATGGGGGAAGAAATCTTGCAGCAGGAGTTGGAGGTGAAGGAAGGTGTGTAACTAGGTCAAGAACTGCCATGTTAATGAGGAATATAGGAGCAAAGAGGAGTAATGTGCTCAAAAAATTCAGATAAGAGCAGAAGTTGGGTGGGAGGAGAACAGATTTGTTTTATTAAGTTAGTGTAATCAATAGAAAAGTAGAAAATGCATTTCCACATGGCACATTTTCTTCTCTGGAGCGGTGGCAGTTTGCTCACTTTATGGATGTTAAGGCTTTTTTTAAGAGCTGCTAAATTTGAGAGAAGTCTGGTATATTCACACAGCCATATTTTCATTCAGGCTGCTGGACATGGAGGAGGAGTAAAGTCCAAGGCTAAATCTAATGCAGAAGTTTGGTGCAAGGCCAGATCCAGACAAAACACATGGCCTGGTTTTGCTTATACAGGAGAGCAGTTACATCTGGGCATATCCAGGGACCATGACTTTTGAGCCAGAAAAGGAGAGATCTGTAAGCAAGCTGGGGGAGACCCACAGAGAGTCTGCACTCTTGTCCCTGTGAATTGCCTCCAGCTTGCTTGAAGGTCTTGTTTAGAGAGGCATTAAAAAAGAAATGGGGGGGGAAAAAAGCCGTATTAAAATTTCATTTTAAAATGTTCTTAACAAATGTAGACAGGAGTGCGAATTCTCAGAGATTAATGTTTTGTAACTGAGGCTTTTGATCCAATAGTATGTAACTTAATATTTATTGTCACGTGGAGTTATAGCTTCAGATATGAATGTAATCCCAGTTTAATTAAATCAATATAAATATTTAAATGGATCCTTTGTAGTTTAACCAGTTTGGGGCCCAGTAGTGCTACATGTTACATAAAAAGCTGGTTGAGAAACAGCCTCTAAAATCTACATCTACCTCATAATTTATTTGTAATACTGTACATTAGGTATCTGATAGTAATCATAAGCTGAAGTTGAGAGGCAGAAGAATGTGATGCTCCCTGGGAAATGACAAGTAGAAGCAAAAGGAAAACACATAGAAGACAGGATGGAAGAAAACACAACCTCTGGAGAGTTTTCTCAGCTAGAAGTATGGAGACCAGACTAATCTTGAGCAGTATTTGTAGGCTAGGCATGTTGCACAGTCAAGCTTTCATTAAATATGCTTTTCTGTTTTAAATTTCAAGAAAAGATTTAACTAAAAGTATTTTCAAATCCACAAGAAAGTCAGGGTTTATAGACATGTAATATACTAATTAGGTAAAGTGATATACTTGGGGGATAAAAAGGACAAGGGTTCAGACAAATAACCTTTCTATTTTATTGGAGTCAAAATACTTTCCCTGAAAGAGGACTGCAAAATCAGGTACTGGATAGCATGTTATCTTGGTCAGGTTACATATCCTCACACAGCTGTACTCAGAAGTAAGCTTGGTGAAATAGCTTATATAAACAAAAAGGAGAATTTAATTAGATTACATGACTTTTGCTAGTTCTCTATTATTTTCTTGTAGGGTGTTCACAAGCCCTTGGATGGAGAATCACTTTCCACCATTAGAAGGAGCTTAGTTTTGATGTAAATTCCAAGGAATTCCTTTGATTTTAGTATATTACCACATATTTACACTATGATAAAGATAATTCAGTGAAGACATCAGTAATGTCTCTCTGTGTCTCATCAGTTCAGCTCAGTGAAACATCACTGACACAACAAATTGCACCCAATAATGTTGATGTATAAGAAAAAGACAGCTCCCAAAGTGTCTGCTGTTGCTTATAGACCACGTACCTGTGTCTGCCAGGGTTATCTAAAGCAGAGTTTAATTTGCTGAGGCACGGGACTATAGCTCTGTGTGAGAATGTGCAAAGAAAATACATTAACTGACCAGGAGAATACGTTAACAAAGACGTGGTCTGCTCAGTCCTGTCACTTTACAAAAAAGAAATTGTGGGAGGCCTGATCTTGAAATAATTTTGTATTTTCTTAAATCCTTCTGGTTTCATTCTCTCTTGACTCCAGAGGGACTGCTAGCATGAGCTAAGGCTGGCTTCTTGGCAGCTGAGAAATAGGGACGAGGCAACAGTAAAATGGCAGTGATAATTTAACTCTCCACATTCTTTAAACATCCAGCTGGGATGAAGGTTCAGCATCACTGTGTGGCCAATCAGTGTCTTACAGTTTCTGGTAAGGAATGGCATTTTGATCACAGAATTCCTGTTTGCAACAGCTGAATATATATGTGCTTAATGAGCACATTTTTTAGTTCCTTCCCTGTTCTTCCTCACTGATCAACTCCCTTAAGGGGCTGGATGAGTGGCTGCAGGCAAATACGGCTTTCTTGCATTGCTGTAATTGCCTTAAACAGACATTTTGTTACAGAGGGTCTTCTGTCAGGATCTGTGCTGAGATAAATTGACAGGGATCCAGAGTGAGTCTAGTGAATATCATCTAGTTATTGAGAAGAATGGCAGCCGTGTATGATGCATACAAAACACTAATTTGTGCCAGCCTACATTTTGTTCAAATATGCTGGGGACTAATGGAAGAGGAAGTTTATTTCTCCTCTCTTTAAGACACAGTGCAGACTTGCTGGCTGGTTGTTAAATTAGCTGTGGAAAAAAAATCTGAATTTAAATTACGTGGAAAAGAATGTTGAGTGAGGAAATTCAAATTTTCTTCTAGCAAGTAACTTGAGAAGTTGGAGAAGCTTTAGTTTACTGAAGTGAAATAATTCCTGGTTGATCTGGAATAAATGGAAAATTTTTGTTTACTGTGAGTGATGCTTGCGTACAGTGGTATTAATGTCCCTTTCTACTTTTATAGAACCACCCTTTGAAACTGTTGTTAGATTATCAGCTTAAATGCTGAATAGGTTGCAGCAAAATTGATGCAAATTTCTAAAGTAGTTTCTGAGTGCTGCTGGTTTCTGGGTGCTGCTGGCTCCGTATAATTATTAGCTTACTGAGTAATGTGATTGAGTATGTACTTTGCCCAGTCGGTCCATGTGTGACTCTCACAACTTAGATAATGGGATTAGTTTACAGAGAGGATGCAAGTTAAGAAAGGAATATTTTTTAATTAACTTTAAGGTTACAGAGTCTGGACCCAAACCTCTGTCGTCTCATGTAGTTGCTTACATGCGTTACCAGTTCATATATACAGCTACCGACAAAGTTTGAACTACAAAGTTTATTCACTTTGTACAGAAGTAAATGCTTTCACAAGGCAAGAGACTGCCTCTCATGCCTCTGAGTGAGGTAAATGTAACTCAGCTGTTCCTCATGTTAGGCAAATTTAGTTTTTGTTTGAGCTGTGACACAGGAATGTCACAGAATACGTTTTTGTGTTTAGATTTTAAATTAGTATCACCTGTGTGTAAATAAGGACGTATACGTCACAACCAAAATGGACTTCATCTGATAACAAAACATACCTTTCAACAAAACACACGCCATTCAAGTAGGGGCCTGGTGATGTTGTTCAGTAAGCGTGCACTGATGTGATAAACTCCCTGGAGGGGATTACAGCTAAAGAGAGACATTTCAGTTGCCAGACTCAGACGTTTTAGAAAGAAGTAGCTTATCACCAGGAGGAAGGTATGTCTATTATATCACTCCTCAATGCCTAAGAAAACCTTTACACTTAAAGAATTGGACTTGACAGAAGTTGTAGCAAGCCACCATGTCTTAATTTAAAATGTACACCTGCTAAATGCTTCTTCATGTAGTGTTTTGAATGTGGAATAGAGCAAAGGCTTTTGCTTCAGAAGGAGCCACTGGGATAATATGGGATGTCCTAGCTGGTGTGGTTAGCAGATTCCTTTAAGGATTTTGTGAATCTCATCTGCGGACTTTGGAACTAGTGAACTTCTTTCTTCCATCTGGGAGGTAGTCAGTTGTTGCTGCATGTTTTCCCCAAAATTGTTTCCATTCCAAGGTCTGTGATCTGACAGTTTAAAACAAATTAAATACTAAAAATGCAATATTAAATAGTGACAATTAATTTAACAACCACTGGAGGACAGCTGGTGCATTAGCTGAACTGTATGAAGGTGCTGAAGGTATAAAACCATCAGTTTTCTATAGCTACTTTTTTTTTTCTTTGTGAGGAAATTTGACAACACTGACTAGTTGAGGCCTTTGCTTTGAATCACTGTCTGGAAAAGCCTTATCTTGAGTTGGAGACTAGCTGTATAAATTAGGTGCCAGAAGTTCAACATTGCTGGAAAGAATCCAGACTTGTGAAGCTGCTGTGCTGTGCCTCAGCCCGCTGAGTTTAGGTGAGCAATTCTCTTGGCATGTTGTCTTCTTTTTTTTTTTTCTCCCCAGCAATCTCAATTCTAAAGCTTTCCCTTCTTTCTGCCCTCTTAAGCTGTATCCCTCAGAAACTAGAGCTTCTAAGTTTGACTTGGTGGGTTTTTAACAGTAGGTGGCAGTGGACAGCAAATCTAAACCAGCTGGCCTCCTGCTCCTCTTACATTGATGGTGGTGTGCTGATTTCCGACAAACTCCCTCTGAAATTACTGTCTTGGAAACCGTCTAAGAATCAGGTTCGCCACCTTTTCGCTGAAGAATTAAAGGGGTTATTAAAATATAAACGACTGGCAGGTACAGCTTTTTTGTAATTATTACAAGGTATTGCAAAAGAGATGTTGCCTGATAATCCTCCTAATTGTGTCAGGACTGTAAAAGAAGACTTGACTGGTCTGGAGGCTAATAGAGAGGAGGATGAGAAGTTACTGTTAAAATTGCTTAGCCACAGACTGAAGGAATTAACTGAAGTTTTCGAGTTTCAAGTAGTGTGCCGAGGGCATGAAATCCAGCGGTGTCTTCCCAGCTCCCCTCCCCCGATCCCATTGTATGACAAGACTAATGGCAAGAAAAGATGATGCTATTGATTTCCACTGACTATCATTACCACTTTTGTCTGTAATGTCTTTCTGCTATGGCAAGTTTCTGTGGTTCAGATCAAGTAGATCTCTTGTGGAGAGAAAAAGAATTATTCTGCTAGAGTTTTGTTTGGTGGTTTTTGTTTTTTCCTTTTCTTGGATGCTTTTCAAGCAATTCCATGAGTATTAACTTCCCCTGGATCCTTGCTGTGACTGCTTCTAGGGAACTGCATGTGGTCTTAGTCAACGGCAGCATGCTCCGGACAGGCCGCCAAGAGTAGTGGTAACCAGAGAAGAGGTGCAGAGCTTCAGCTGCACATGCCGTTGGCTCCAGATCCTGCAGATCTCATCTTCTCTTCCTTTTTGTGATAGCCCTGCAGATGCAGGACTGAGAACTGTTGCCCCTTGCCAGTTCTCCTGTGCGTGACTCGGTTACCTCCAACTGTTGACACTCTGGAGATTGAACCTGTGGTCAGAAACCCTCACGTGTTTCTTCCTTCTGTGGGGGGAAACCATCTACTCCCTGCTCATAAAATCAAAAATCTTTCCTATAATTAATAACCTCTTGCGGGAAATTCATCTCATGCTTATCTAGTGAAATCATGTCTGAATTGCTGGAAGAGGCAGAAACGTGCAATGCCGTAGGGCACGTAAGAAGTGCGTAGGGAAGGTAAGAAATGCTGCTGAGATATGCACAGGTGCAAGCGGTTTTGACCCTGCTTTACCTGCAAACCTGGCGAGCGTTGTCTCCTCTGTTGGAGTGAAGCTGTGATCTAAAGCGCGTGGCCAGATGGCACCGAGAGCCTCCACCACAGTGTATGAGTCACAGAGCCTGGACAAAAACTGGAAAAAAATAGAGGCACCCCTTAAAGCTTAATTTCCTTAGCAGGGATGGGGTTGTAGTTTTGTGTGGAAGATGTAAAAATTAGAAGTTGTGCCAACATGGACTTCCGTGGATTGACCTGCAAGAGGCATGCACTAGCAAAATATAGGTACCATGCACATACACACATCTGAAGCCTCTTTTCTAGTTGATTTTTTATCTAAACATTTCCAGGTTTATTTTACAGGCTTAGAAATTATTATTCTAATATTCTAATTATTATTAGAAATGATTTGTTATCTGTATTTGGGGTATATCTTAAAAGATCATACGCCTTTATCCCTTACCAGCTAGATGCTCCTAAAAATTAAGCAGAGATTTGCAGAAGAATTTTGGTTCTCCCTTGCCATGTGTTTTGGCCTGTAACATGTTTATCTTGTAAAATAAATTCAAAGTCTGAGTAAAAAAAAAAACAAACCAAAAAACCCCACTACCAAATGAAAAGTGGAATTATACACCTTCTGTGGGTAGGTTGACCAATATGTCCGGGCAGCGGAGAAGCGAGCCGCACCAGGCCATTCCTCATGAGCTGGTATTTACAGTGTATATTCTACTGGTAATATATAGGTAGCATTTTAGCGGGAGCTGCGACGCAGGGCTTTGCTCGTGGTTGAGAGTGGGTGTTTCCAGTCCTTCCGTCAAACCAACCGCGTAGAGACAAACCGGCGACGGCTGCTGCTGCTCGGAGGCGCGGGTTTGTGCCGGGAGAGCCGCTGCCCGCGGGGCTGCAGGGCCGGGAGGCGGTCGGGGACAGCCGCCCCTCAGCCGGCGGGGGGCCGCGGGGCGCGACGGCTCACGGGGCGGTGCCATGACGCCACGGCGTTGCCGGGAGACGGCCCGCTGTTTTCGCCAGGTGCCCAATAGGCGTCGGGGGAGGTGATGTCATGCCGCCGGCGGCGCCCCCTCATTGGCCGGCCCTGGCGGCGGGGCGGGGACCGACCGGGGCGGGGACCGAGGTCCGTGGGGAGGGAGGCGAGGGCGGCCCCGGCCCCGCGCCGCGGGAGGGCGGTTCGGGCGGCGCCGGGGGGCGGTGCCGGGGCTGCGCCGCCGCAGCGGCCGCCACGCTTGGAAGAAAAAATACCGGGGGCGGGAAGGTGAAGCTAGTCACGGCCGTGGGGAGGTGGCCGGGCGCGACCCCCCGCCCGCTCCCCGGCAGGCTGTTCTTCCGAAACCGAAGCGCTCCCGCAGGCGTGAGCCGGGGGCGGGGAGACTTTGTACAGCAGGTTTAAAACAGGTGCGAGACACTTCTGGGGCAGGTCTTAAATATTGCTGGATTTCAAAGCGCTGTGGCAAAAAAAAAAAGTGTCTTTCGTTTTTCTTTGCTGTAATGAGACAACTACAAAAATAGCTTTTTGGCCTTTTTTTAGCTTCCCCCCCAGCTGCAACAGTGTTGTA
Source organism: Ciconia boyciana (assembly GCF_034638445.1). NCBI lineage: Eukaryota > Metazoa > Chordata > Aves > Ciconiiformes > Ciconiidae > Ciconia > Ciconia boyciana. Next base: position 108,339,313 of record NC_132936.1, on the reverse strand, counting down.
TTAAACCATACGTGATTACTGCATAGGAGTTCCCTGGGTTTTTATCAGCGCTGTTGAAGTTTCCTTACCGCGTTAGGAAAAAGAGGTGTTTATATACAAATTCGGTCTGAGTTTTGTTCTCCCTTCATCTGGGAACTTCTCTTCCCTTTTATCCTTTTTAATTACCGGGAAGATTTTAATACGAGTAGGAAAAACAGATGGAGCTGGTTTTCCTGCAGAGAAAGCCCTGTAACGGGGCTGCTTTTAGCATACTTTCCTTCCAAGCCTTCCTTGAGCCTTTGAAGTGCTGCTCGCAAAGCACCCGGGTTTGAAATGGGTATCCTGCGCTCCGGTTCAGGGGAGGGGAAACTTCCCCCCCCCTTAAGGGGGTGTAAAAGATTTGTGGGGTTGATTTTTTGGACAGGGCAACCTTAATATTGGTCTCTACGACTCTGTTTTGGCACCTCAACGTTGTTCTGCCAGGTTTGACTTGGCCAGTGTAGCTCGACTGCCGGGTCCAGCTAAAAATCGCAAAAAAAGTAAAACGCACCTTGAGCAGGGATGCTCGATCGGCTGCCTACACGAAGAGCTAAAAGCAGGTTATGGGCAGGACCCTCCGCCTGAGGCGGCAGGGAAGGCAGGGACTCGCAGATCAGGCTGGGGGAGGCTCCAGGGTTGAAGCCTGACCTTGGCCAGCCGCTGCCCGCCCGCGCTTCCCCGCTGCCGATCCAGGCCGGCTCCCGAGGGGAGGGACTGGTGCTGCGTGTGCCCCCGCCCTCGGCGGGGCCCGGGGGCCGGTGTGTTTCGGAGGGACGTGCCCCCGCACACCCGGGGTCACCCGTGGGGACTCGGGCGTATCTGATATTGCCACAGCCCCCCCGAGCCCCGGGAGGGCTGACCCCCGCCGCACCAGCGGTGGAAGTTGAGCCCCCGGTCGGCCGGGGCCAGGCGCGGCGACTCCCCCGGGCCGGGCACCTCTACCGGGGCGGCGGGGGGTAGGAGGCGGGCCGTCCCCCGCGGGAGCTGCGCCGGCCCCTCCCGGGGGTGGGCGGCGGGCGGGGCGCGGCGGCTCCTCCTCGCCGGGCCGGCGTTAGTTTCGGAGCGGAGCCGCGGGCGACGGCAGCGGCGGGAGCGCGGCGCCCGGTGGGAACAAAGCGGAGAGGCCGAGCCGGACGCCTCCCGCAACAGGTCTGCCCGCGCGTCCCGGCGGCAGCGCAGGCCCTCCGCCTCCCGGGTCGCCGGTCTCCCGCTCCGGGCGGCGGGGCCGGCACCGGCCGCCCCCATGCGGTTCGGCTCCAAGATGATGCCGGTGAGTCCCGGGCGGGCAGGGCCGCGGGGGCTCGGAGCGGAGCAGCGCGGCGGGTGGCGCCCGGGGGCCGCCCGCGGGGCGCGGAAAGTTGGAGCGGGGCAGCGGGAGGGAAAATGGATCCTGTGGACGTGGAGGGGGGCGGGAGGGCGACCCTCCTTCCCTCCGGCCTTTCCTCCCTCCCTCCCTCCGCGGGCTCCGCAGCCGCGGTGCGGCCGCGCAGGGGCTTCCCCTCCCCCTCCCGGCTTTCTTTTTCCCCCGCAGCTTTTCCTTTTCTTCCTCTTTCACGCCGGGATCAACTTGTTAGACGGGCCCGCTGGAGCAGAGCCAGCACGGGGGGAAGGGGGGGGGCCGCGGGGCCCCGGCAGCACGGCGGCGGGGCCGGGGGCGGCGGCGGAGGGAGGCCCACAGCGCCCGGGAACTTCCCCCCACTTCGCCCCGCTCCTGGGGGGGACATCAGGCAGCCCCGCTGGGGCCGCTCGCTCCGCTCCCCGCGGGGTAAACAAGCACCTCCTCTGAATCCTGCTTTTTTTTTTTAATGGTACGAAGTTCTTAAAGTTGGCTTGAAACGAGCCGCATCTGCTGCCTCTGGGGGGTGGTGGTTTTGTTTTCGCGTCCCCGGACTCCAAGAGAAAGATGGTGTCCATGTTGTTTACGGTTCAAAGTGATTAGGAGCTCTCGGGGGTAGGTGTTCCCATCCCCGGCTGGGAGAGTTTCAGGAGTTGTTCTCGGCTGTGTCTGTTAAACCTGCCCTGCTCTGGGGGGTGTTTCTGTTTTAACGCTTTCAAAAGGGACAGGGAGTACTGCATCCTATCGGAGTTTTAACGTGAATTTTAAAACTACACCGTTTTTGTCAGCTGAAGTTGGATGAAAGCATAGCACAGCAGCTTTGCTTAGTTTTCAGCACAAAATACGTGAAGGTGATGACATGAAATGCTTAGTTTCCTTAACAAGTACACGTGACTGAATACCTGGTTTTGCCAGCAGAGATGCCCCATGAAATCCATAATCTGTTGTTCTGAGAGACTGGAATATGTCCAGAAAATCCCAGCACGCTCAATACCTGCTTAGTCCGAGTTGAGGGTGCTTTAAAACGTTCTCTCTGCCACCCTCCCCCGGGCGATATGGCCTGCCTTACCGTGCTCGGTACCCTGTAGCTTTGGGCGCATAGGTAGCCCTTTCAACAGCACTCTTCTGTTCACGATTATTTCCAGTTTAACTCTTTCAGGAGCTGACTGAAGCAAGTGAGGAAGGAACTGTACTGGGAGGTGAAACTGGGAGTCCATGCTGGAAGGATACGGGTGTTTCAGGGATGCTTGTTTTGCTGTTGGTGTGAGGTTCTTCCTCTGCAATTAGGAGGAAATAATGAGTGATGATTTGATCTCGCAGAACACTAGAGAAGGCTGGGTGACTATTGCTGTAACTAATGAGGGAGGAAGAGATGGAATATGAGCCCAAGTACAGCTGAAATAGCCAATGTGTTGTGCAACTGTGGTGTTGTCTACCTATGAAAAGCTAAGAAAAACAAGCAGTAAATATAATAAGGTGTTAATTTAACCCATGTCAAAACTGAGCTAGGTAAGCACCCTCATATAACAGTGAAATCTCCAAGAGATGCTGTTGTCACCGAGTTCAAATAAAGGAGAAAACAAGCAGGAACAGTCTTATCCCATCAGTGTTTGCAGGTGACAAGTTCTGGAGTATGCATCGCCCTGGTGGCTCAGACTTTTCTGTGGCTGGTGACTCAACTCATTAGTGATTCTGGTTTTTAGCCCATAAATAAAAGGGATGGATACAGCCTTTTCACATTATGTTTACTGTGAATAACGACAGCTTTGTGAGGGTTGAATGTGGCTAAAGGAATTAGAAATGTAAGTATTATGGGTATTAGAACTTTAATTCGCTTTAAAAAAACAAAACTGAGTTTCAGTATAATCTTCAGAGGGATAAGATGTCCAACAGTCTTATTAAACACTGCAAAAGGGTGTTAAAGTGCTGTGGTCCATTGGCTGTAGGGGAAATAAACAGCTACTTGCCACTTTGAAAATGTTTTATAGTAAACATACTCATGTGAATGTGAATCCAGAAGTGTGGAAAATGCAGTGCCAAAAGGAATTCTTACTATTTCTCTTTTTTTGGAAGTATTTCTACAGATTTCCTCATCTCTTTCTTCTTTTTTTTTTTCCCCCCTTAGATCCCACCCTGAACTAATTCTTGTTCCTCCTTATAGAGAGATTGAAAAAGTTTGAGGTGGGAAGAGGAGGGAGCAGGACACCTGAGTGCCCTTTTATTTACGTACTTATGAGGTGTTCATGGACTTGAGTATCTTTATCTGGGTTGTTGGAATGAGTAGGATGGCCCTAAAACATCTGCAAAATGTTTTGTTTCTTGCTTAATGTTTCTTAAGGTGTCTCTTTCCCACCCTCCAAATAAAATTGTCTGTATAAGATTTTAAATCTCTACTCCAGGTCCATCTTTCCCCTGCTCCAGAAGGTAGTGTGGACAAGGGATTAAACAACACAGGAGGAAGGCTCGTGACCCCAAGTGGGGAATACAACAAGCATGAGCCCAGCCAGGAATTCACCTCTGAGTAGCTGCCAGTGAAAAGCCTGGAAACTGCTGTAGCAGCATAACTACTCATGCTCTTGGGAGACTACCCTGAAATGGGAATGTTTTCCTTGCGGTGATGACAGATAGGAGCTAAACTGCTGCTGTAACCATATGTCAGGACAATGTCTGCATAAGGGTGTAATATGAAGTAATTTGTGTGTAGCTGTACTGATGAAGGTAATAACAGGGTTAACGCTGGCAAGCTGTGTGAAGTTGTCTCACCTTTCATCTGCGAAGGCTTGTGGGAGTGTGACTGGTACTGTTAAGTAGTGAAAAGGAGCTGGAAACACTTTCAAAAATAGCATATTTTTCTGCAGCATAATTGGTCTCTCTCCCTTATTTTACATTATTACCCTAAAGATGAACATGTATTGAGAAATAATTTGAGTCATTATGCACACTGGATAAATGGCTTTTCGAAGATAGCAGGAGGTAACACAGATTGAGCTACCCTTTAATGCCCAGTGAAGTTTTTGGATCAAAACCCCTTGATGATCTCGATAAGGGTCCATTTTGCAGTTTGTCTTGCATACTGTAGTTATTTGGAGCATCCTTGAAATCAGGATGCATCCAGACATGCAGATACATTGTTAGGGTTAGGGACTAACTTGGCAAAGTGGAGAGTGCTTAAATTCCTAAATTAGTTTTGGCTTCATTAGAAATGATTTAAATTTCTGAAACTGAAGTTTTCTGAAAACCATGTGTTCTTTTCTAATCAAGTTAAACTACATTTAAGTGTAATAGTGCAACTTTGGTACCGTAAGGAGTTGTGCTTTCCTTCTACAGTCTGTTGAATGCCTTGTTCCAAGTGGTCTTCTCTAAGCTGTTACATCCCAGTGAGCACTGGACTTGAAGTACATACTCTCCTTGCAGAATACTTGCTACTTTGTGGATGTGTGTATTTTTTTAAAATGTATTTTTAACCTTTAAAAGAGCCCTACAATTAAAGTTGTCTTGCTTGCTCCATTAGGCAGTTAATTGGAATTGCCATATGGATTCTGAATTACTGAAATAGTGTAGTAGTAGCCCATCTTGGTCAATTTTCTTGGGAAACACTTTTCTTGCTGCTTAACTAAAGAAATTTTAATAGAAATTAATGTCTTGTGCTTTGTAAGAGCAGCTCTAAGTTTATAAACAAACTGACCCCTGGCAGAGTTTAACAACTTGTTATGATACCAGTAAGTGATCTGTAGTATCTCAACCCCATTCCCTATAGTCTTTTAATTATTTAAGCTCCGACCTGGTTTATCAGTCATTAACACTGTTTTTCTTGTCTGCCTCCATGGCATGAATGGGACTTCAGACTGTGAGCTCTTCTGAGCATATGCCTCATACCTTCATCTGATTGAAGTATTTAGTATCTTTTGTGTGTTCTTTTAACTGAATTTCCATTTCATGTCAGTCACTTAAAAGTTTCAATATTGTGATTGTATTAAAACATTTCAATGTGGTATTCAGTGTTAAAAGTATTTTGTCTAGAATGCTGAATAAAGCTTAGGTGATTACTTTGCTGAGCTTATTTCTTACCTCTAAACTTCTACCTCTTGCACTTCTCTTATAGACCTGTCATGCACAATAGGAAATATTGCCTTGAGGTTCCCAGAGTACTCTTTTTTCTTTTTTTTCTTTTATCTTTCATGTTGTTACAATGATTTTTTTTTTCTTTTTTTCTGTCCTGTGGATAATTGTTCCAGGAGTAGTTTTAAATGCATTTGATTTCTCAGATGACTTTTTAATACCTTAGCCCTCCATGTGCAATTTCTGTTATATTACGCTGCAAGATGTTAAATATCTTTGTTTCTTTGTGTGGCTTTTATCAGAAATGGGGGAAGGGCAATATTACAAATTCATACCAGATCAAGCTATAGAGGCCATGGGAATAGCTAATTATGCTGCTTCTGATCTATTCAACAGTTCAGCGTGCGAGTGCCTCGTGGGGCTCTTGCATTTACTGTTTCAAGGGCTAGTATGCAGTGATGAAGTTTGGGATGGGTGGATAGTTCACAGGATTTTTTTTTTTTCTCTTCCTAGTGTTGGCCAGATGGGATCTCTGCTTTATTAGTGAGCAGGTCTGCTTTGTGAGATTAATTTACATGCAAGTCAGTTGGACTTCAAAGGAGGCAGGTATAAAGGTTATTTCAGCAGAATAAACTAGCAGAATGGCAATGTGCTTAGCATTCCTTTCAAATTATTGATTAAGAAACCATCTTGAAAATGCTCCATTTGTCTAGCCGCTGTCCTTGTTAGTAGTCTGCCTCGGGGACTCTCCTTTCTCTCCCACTGTGCGTGTTACTGAGCTTGTTTAATTATGGGCAGAGTTCTGCCTCGCTGCTGTACAGCCTCTCTGAAGAGGGAGCCGGATAACCCCGAGGAGACTGACTCAAGCTACCTCCCATGGCTTGGTGGCACAGCTGGAGGAGGACTTCTTGCTTCCTTTTGCGTGTGCCCGCTGATAACAAAGGAACCCCCATACGCTTTTAATCCGTGGGCTTTCGACTTCCTGTGAAGTGTAAAAACTTATTTAATGCTCTGGAAACTGGAAGGTGCTCCTATTCATGAGGTAATGAGCAGATAAAACTTTTCTCTTTGCTCTCAGTTTTATTATCTTTAGGCTTGGTTTTTCTCAGCTTAGTCACTTGTGAGTCAGGCAAAGTCTTTTTGATCTCTAGTTCTCAAACAGTTGGATGGTATTGTGTATAAAGGTCACTAGAAATCCTGGACATCATGTGAAGTATACTTAATTATCTTAGTCACTGTTGCTTAACTGTTTTAGAGGTTTCAGGCTTTTCTGTGAAACGTGAAAGACCTGAAACGTTGTTTAAAATAGTTGTTTAAAACAGCTATTGCTGTAGTTTGGGATAAATGTTCATGGAGAGGGAATTGCAAGTGAATCGAGGAAAGAGCAGCAGCCGTGACGCTGTCATGATGCTGGACATGTTAAAAGGCAGAAACCAGTCTTCTGCTTGCTTGTGCAATTTGCTTTGTTAATCATTAATATTCTGGATCTTGCTGCTGGTGTTTAGAGTTAGTCGTCTGTGTCCTCACCAGTTGTTTCACCATAGCGATGGTATTACATGGATATTGAACCCAGTTGCGTATAAAGGATGAGCCCTTTGGTTTTCATTGCTGTGGTGTTAATAATGAGAATTTTATTACTGAGATGGTAACATTGTTTCTGTAGCAATTTCTTCTATGCTACAGTGATGCTTCCAGGCCTTAATACCATGTGATCCTTTGATAGATGGCTGTGTGCAGTGCCCTAGCTTTTATTGGCCTCTGTTTTAAAAAGGAGGATTAGGGGAACACTTCTTGCCTTATTCTTGATTTTTTTTTTTTAAATTCTACTCTTACATCTTTATTTCATCCTTTTGCAAAGTAAAGCATCCACATTTTAAAATCAAACACGTACTGCAGTTATGCTGAACAAGGGATGGTTCTCTTGATTATGAAGTTGATTCAGGAAAACCTTTACCTGCAGTGTACCTGGGTTATAGGTATAGTACTCAAACTCAAGTAGAAACATGGACACTTTCACATTCCGACTTGAAAGATTCTGATGTTATTTTAGGTTGTTCAATATCAAACATCTGGTCTGTAAAATAGTAACTTCTGTGGATCAGAGCATTTCATAACGGGAGTGGAAGCTGCAGGGAGGTTAAGCCACTTGTTAAAGGTCATGCAGTGAGTTCAGCCTAGGATCTGGGAGACCAGGATTCCTGTAGAGTCAAACCATCCAGTACACTGTGGTGCAGCGGGATACAAGTCTGTCATATCCAACGTAAGTATTAAATGATCTTTCTTAAAGTAATTACATTGCCTGCACCCCTACTTCTGTAGGGTTAATCGTGAATGGGGAGAGAACTTCGATGGTAGTTTGTTCTGTTCCATGCTTGAGAACAGTCCCCAAAAGAGGTGCTTGTTCATAAATCCTTTATGTGTGTCTAAATTGAATATTCCCTTTTCACTGTTTAAGGCGTATCTTGGATATAAGAAGCAGCATGTGGGTTTTGTTTTTTGTTGAATAAGTTAAGAGATTTTCCTTGTCTTTTGATACTTTTATTTTGTGAGGCTTAACTGCTTAAGGAGCAATTTAGATCTAAGCTTAGATTACTAGTTTTCCTCTATTGCAATAGAGCATTAAATCCCATTGTTTCTTTAAATTGAAAGCTAAGAGAGAGTCACTGGAACTGTGTATTTCTCTTACCTTCAGTTTCCTTCTGGCCTTTCAAAGAGGAAAATCCATGTTTTCTTAGATCTTCTTCAGTGGGTTCTTTTTTAATGCTGCCATTGTTATCCCATTTGAGCTCTATGCTGCACCAAGCCACCCCTGTGCTCTGGTACTCCAGTGGAGCAGCAGCCTGCGGCTCTGTGAACATGTTGCAGCTTTGCAGTGTGTGAATAAGGAGCTGGAAGACTAGATGTAAGCACTGGTGTAGAGTATCCCTCTTGCATTCTTAAGGTATGGAGGCTTGGCCTTCTGCAAGCTGACTGTCCCACTCTTGGATTTCAGTAGCCACGAGCCTCTTCAGCAAGACACATAGGGATCTCACCTCCCTATTCCTTAGTTTTGCTGGACAAAGTTGAAGTTGTGCAACTTTGCTGGGCTAGCAAATCACACAGAAATGTACAGGAAGGGTCTTACTCCCTGTAGGTGGGGCTCTTTCTTATTCAGCTTTTTCTGTCATACAACTTTGCACAGGTAACTTGGTGGTAATTTCCTTGCTGCTTGAGAGTGGTGGCTTGTCTGTTGCGCTTTTTTTTTAAAGTGTGTTCAAACACCTTTTTTCACCCTGCTCTCCATCCTACATAAGTGTATGCTGCCCAGAATGCAGAACCTCACCCAGATCCGTATCTAGGCCATGCAGAGCAGTGATTGATGGCTCCTGCCCTGACTTCTCCAGGAAAGTGAAACCCATTCTTGCCATCTTTGGGAATCCCAGGGCTGGGAAGACTCTCTAAAGGATGGGATTCCCAGAATTTGTTAGAGGTTCTATGATCTCAGCTGGAGTAAGACTGTGTGTGTCTCAACATAATGAAGTGTTCAGGAAAAGCTGACATAGCAGGGAATGTGACAGATTTCTGGCTGCAAGAGAGGGAGCGAAGGAGGGAGGTGTCACTGAGTCGTGAAAGGCAGGGTATGTAGGGGCCAGGCAAAATACTCCAGACCTCCTTGGAGAATGCCATGAAACTGTCTTTTGAAATACCAAAACCAACAAAGCGACTCTGCCATGAAGAGCATTGCCTACTTGTCATGCAGCCCCATAGCCACTCTATCAATGATAGTCGCACTGTGTCTTCCAGCCTTTTGAGAACATGTTTTACTACAAGTAAAGGTCTGTGTGGGGAAGCTACGGAAGTGGCACTGCATGCTTCTTGCCTCTGCATCGTTATTCCTATGCTGTTGTACATAGGCCTTGCCCACGAGGCCTTTCTGCGGTGTGGTTTCCCAGTGTTACATGAAAACATTGTTATTTAGAGTGCTTCTCTTGCAAATAGCATTTAGTGAGGTTGGGTTAGAGAAAAAGTTTTGTACCTCCAGGGAAGCTGAATGAATGGCCAAATAGTAACAGGCTGAGAGGGACAATTTCTGGAGTTCTTGAGGCAAAAGAAGCCTGTTGAGGAGCCCAGCATAACATAAATGTTGATTTGATTAAACTCTACTCTGTTTAATTAATTAAAAGTAGCTGTGACATTGCCTCTGACCACCATTTCATACAAGGCCATCTGCAAAGATCACTGTCATGACTTTGCTGGTGACAACATGCAGAGCCACCCAGCAAGCCTGCTGCCTCGCTCTGAACTGCTCTGCCTTCCTTCACTTCTCAGCTGGCGTGTCTGCGTAGAGCCTGGTATTGCCTAGAAAGAGCTCTGGGGAGTGAGCGGCAGTTAAATAAAACCTGTCAGACAGTGATCAACTGTACAATCTGCCACCCTTCTGCAGCTTCTGTTATAGTAGCTGAATGTTTGTTGATGAAAGTTAAGGCATGTAGAGCTCCACATTACAGGAGCAAAGGTTAGATCAAGCGGGGTGCTTGGTGGGCTAACGGGCTGACCGGCAGGGCAAGATTTCTCCTTCTCAGTTCTGCTGTGGTGGGTAAGTTGTGTGTATCCCATTACAAGGCGGTTGACTAGACCATCTGACCATCCATCGTTTCCAGTGTTGGAATAGCCCCACTGGTCCCTTTTAACTTGCAAAATAACAAGAAGATCCATCTGTTTTGGTGAAAAGTTCTCAATGTGTCTTCTGTGCCAGCTGAATGTGTGCCGCTGTAGTGCAATATTCTTCAGCATCTGCACAGTTACTAATGACTTCCTGCATGTTTGCAGCCCAGAAGTGGTAGGACAAAACCTCTTCTTTATGTCTTTGAATAACAACTTTAGCTGTTGTTGTCAGATAGATATGATCGCCAAGCATAGGCATTTCATGCTGATTGTCTTTGGCATTGCTCGTGGCTATGTTGGTTGCCTGCATTGCCATGCATGGGCTGCTCAGTTTCAGTGCACTGGCAGTCATCAGGGTTTAACAAGCGAAGATCATTCTTCAGGGTGCGCTTCCATTGCAAACAGGAGTGCGTTCCCACCCAGAACTGGTGGTGAACTGGAAAGGGCTACCCTTCTGCAAAGGTATGGCATGACATCACACCTAATTAATTTAATAGTAGGATGCTGTTCAAATGGATGGTCTTGTTCCTTTGGTTTCCATCCCCACCCAAAACCACGTGTCTTTTGTACCTTCCCCTTGAATTTAGTAAGGAGTTGGGTGACGGTTGGAAGGAAATGCTACCTACACTAAAGGCAAAAAGCAACAAAAAGGCTTGTATGGTGGAAGTGATTTGCCGTGTGCCTGCATAATCAGACATACTGGGGGGGGGGGATTTGAGAAGAGCATGGCTTGCCTCTGTCAGCTCACCATCTAGGTCAGCTGAGCTGTAGCAGTCAGATGATACCTTATGCTTTCCTTAACCTCCATGTTGTCTTGAGAGATGGTAATAGGGGGGAACTTCTCCACCATCTTTGGGTATTCTCACTCACTGTAAGGATTAAGTTGGACTAACACAAACATATGTTTATCCTGGTGAGATTGAGAAACTCATATAACAGGAAGCCTCTGCTTCCTGGAGGCAAGCATATAGGAAGCCAGAGCTGACCTTGAAAGCAATAAAGCATGCAGACTTGTGCTGTGTGGTTGGAAATTCCTGTTCTGGGTTTGTTTCTTTTTTGCTTGTCCTCAAGGTAGATGGCTGAACAGCATGTTCTGGGGTCACAGCAAGAATGAGACGTCAACCTGCAGTGCGCTAAAATGCCCCTGAATTTCATACTGTAGTAATGCACTTTAGGATACCAGACTGGTCAGCTTGTATCACAGAATAGCCCAAACAGTCAGTCCTGTGACTTTCCTCACACTGGAATTACCCATGTGGTTAAACATGTGTCATTGTTTTGGGTGCCAGAAATGGTGTGTCCTCTGACCTACCTGTGCGTGTCATGAGCGTTTTGGTTTGTCATAGATCTGTTTCATGGACAGAGGTAGGACACAGATTTTGGCAGATATTTTTCTGGAGGAGTAACTAACATGATGTAAGGAGTAGTATTTTCAAAAGCGTTTGGCACTGAGCTCTATGAAGTTGCCTGGGATTGGAGTAAACCAGTGTTCTATGCTTCTCTTTTTCTGACTTGCTACATGATTTGTTTTGTGTGGCTATTAAATCACAAAGCTTCTGCTCTCTTTTTTTTTCTTTTTTTTTTAACTCTTTGAGATAAGCATTGACTCACACACAAAAAAATCCTCCTTTCTCCTTCTATACTCTGCCTCACCCATGGGTGCTCCCAGGAGCACAGTCCCCTGTTGCCAGTAAATAAAGGTAATAAATTTGTTTGATGCGTGGGTCAGGCACTTGTTGCATGATTTGACTTGCATGTTCTGGTGGGCTGAGGTCAAGTGAATGTTGATCGTCTTTTTATTGGTGAGATTATTATAGTTTCGCTGGAAAAGCAGAAAATGAGTATTTTTAAACCCAGTAAGGAGTTGGTGTCTTAGCCAGCAGGCGGTGTGGTGTGGGTGGTATAGGTGCCAGTTTACTGTGATAGCCTGTTTCGTTTAGGTGTAGGTTGTGTTAAATATGCTTTCATCCCTGATGTGGGTATAACTTTGCTTTTCTCCGTGAAAGATCCTGGCTTCTACAAAATCTTTTTTGATTACCAGGAAAAATACTAGGCTTTTTTTTCATTGTAAGAATATACATGCATCTTAAAGGACTATTTTGAGAGGTATAATTCTTAAGTGTCCCAACAGGCAGTACTTAGTATGGCTTTTTATTGGCCTCTAGCCATCTAGGAGGCCAAGAGAACAGTAACACTTATTCCCAATGGGGGGGATGCAAAGCTCTAGAGCAGCAAGAGCAGCTTAGTTCCTTTTTTTATTTTCCTTTATTTAGTTGGGTGTGGGTTTTTTTTTTTAGTACAAAGACTGCCTCTGGGTTTGACACAAGTACAGAAAATTGAGATGATTCAGGCTTAAGCTTGAGTTCATAACCCTGCTCATTATGCTTGGATGTTGCCTTGGCTTTAGGCTCTTGTTAGGCGCAATGTGTGTTGCGATACTGAAGAATGGGAGGAGGAACAACTGTAAACCCCTGTGGTTATGTTGTATGAGTTAGACTGTTAACCTGTTCCAGAGCAGAGTACCTATTGTGAGAATTACATGGTATCATTTTTTTATCTGCCTGAAAATAATACTAATTGCTTTCTTCTTGTGTACCAAGTGTTTATAACTCGGTGCTGAACACAGGAGATGAGGCAGAGTCTGCCTGAAGGGGGAAGCCTCCAAAGACCCAATTCTCCTTCGCTGACTCCAGGAGGAGGAGGAGGAAGCTCCAAGTAGGACACCAACAGTACAAGTCCAAACACCATGTGTAGGCTTGCTTTTCTGCCAGTCAGCTTGCAGCGGGTTTTGGTGAAGTGTCCAACAGTGCAGAAGCGGTGGCTCTAAGGAGCCACAAGGAAGGCTTTGGGGAGAAAGAGGAGGAGTGCTTGGCGGGGGGGGGGAAATGTGTGGAGGAGAGGAACTTCACAGATGGCAATGGGAAGAGATCTGTGAACATGCTGCCGTGTGGTACAATATGAGGAATGTATTCAGGGTTTGTTTACTCTGAATTCCTGCAGTTGTTTAACTAAATTGGTGCAAATCCAAGTGTGGATTCAGGTCTAAGCAGAATGAGCTGTACGTGATGTGTTGGCAAATGTGGGTACTCGGTAAAAGGCTGTGGTTTCCTACATATGTTACTGAAACCAATTTAGTTTATATATCTTAAAAAACAAACAAACTGGCCCATATCTTTTAGAACATTTTCTTCTGCTTAATGCTGCTGTTGCAATAGATAGCTGCAGTGCAAAAGTATAAGTGACTTTAAAAGCCACACTTGATTGAGACATTCTTGCCTTCCGTGATAGCTGGTAGCTCAACCAAGGAGCGTGTAGTGTGTTACTCCTGTGCTTAGCGTTCATCCAAAATAGTGAGCTTCATTTGTATAGAGCTTTCTGATGTCTGGCTTATGGGAGGACTTTTGCTCCCATAAGTCCTTATGGGAGGACTTTTGCTCTTGTGTACGAGAATGAAGAAAAATGTCAAGTCGGAAAATGTAACTTGGGCTCAAATTAAAAGTCTCTGTTTGGAAAGATCTCTTCTTAATGACCTTGTGCGTAATGCCCTACTGAAAGAGGGGGAATGTAGGTTAGGAATCCTGTATTTACCAGAGCTGAGCTATGCCTGACAGATTTCACAAAACCAAAATGGCTAAACTAAGATGATTATGATTTTCTATAAGGTTTGGCAGGAAGATTGTAATTGCATCTTCCTCATTTGTAAGTCTGAACTGAAGCACTGAGTTCTGTCTTTGAGGTTGCAGCCCTTGAAGTAGGAGGGTTGCGAACCTACATCCATTAATTTCAGATGGTAACAATGCTTGGCCAGAACTCAGACTGTTTTCCTTGCAGCTCTTCAGATTCCCCTAATGATGATTCAGATGCATGCCTGATAGTGAGACGTAATGTGGCGTTTGCGCTACAGCGTTTGCCCAGTTTAACTAGTGTATTCCAAAAGCAGATGGCTTTCATTCTGTTCTCTCTACATTAAGGATAAGAGGAAGGACAAAAAGGAAGAGGAGGGGAAAGCTTCCTCTCTGCTGTTTCCAGCTATTTTTCCCCATCCCCCCAAAAGTGCACGTAGAAGTACATTGTATTTTAAGTCTTGGAAAAAATTGACATTTTCACAAAAGATAAAATACAAATACATAATAAACTTATCTTTAAAATAATCTATACAAGCAGAAACTACCATGCCTCTGAGAGTAAAGGCTGAGTCTTGTTTTCGCCTGCGATACAATTGAAAGGGAAAAGGGCTGTGCTTTATATAGACTGGGAATAATCTGAACAATCCCACGGTGCTTCCTACTGTACTCCACCTACCTTGCATCATAACTTCCTTTCTTATATTTATGGCCAAAAGCCAGTACAATATAAATGTAGTAGTGTGCACGGTGGGTGAAACATTAAGAACCTAACTCCATGCCTTTGGGTGTGGCTATAGGCAAATATTAAACTTTACTCTGCATTTCTGTTGAACCTAGCTTTATTGAACAGTTGAATATGAAAAGGATCAGGGACAGCAATCATCCCGTGTGCCTGTCTTCTAGTAAGTCTATCATAATCTTTGCTTACCTTAATCTTTTCTTATCTTAATCTTCAGGTACAATAAGTGAGCATGTTGCCTACTGAAGGACTGTTTTAGCATTCTGTGGAACTCGATGCGAAAGAGTCGCTGAATTACTTTATTATTGAGATATAATTTGCGTTAAATGGAGAGCTGTAACTATGCACCAGCTCAGAATGCTGCGTATCAGAACAGGAAAATGTGCCATTGTGCAGGCTGTCTTCTGTTGTTTAGAAAGTTGCATCAAGTCAGCAAAAATACCTATTTTAGCAGCTGATTTCTTTGCAGCTATCTGGGAAGGTGCAGCATCAGTGTTCCCACTAGGTAAGATGCAAGACTTCCGTTTAAAACTCTGTTTGGAGTGATTTTATATTTACCAGGAAAGGCTCATTTGTGATTAAAACTGTGGGTATCAGATCTGTGGGTGGAAGCAGTTATTTCTCATTTCTGTCATCTGTACTTGAAATCTGATAGTTAATCTATTCATTCTAAAAATTTTATGTTGCTAGTTTTTCAGCTAACTAAAATTAACTTCTAAAAATATATTTCAGTTCAGGATGTAAATTACATTGTTGCAATTATTTTCCATCCCACGCAGTGTTTAAAAAAAGCTATTTCACATACTTGTGAAATACATTTTCTGTATTGATGTATATTGCTGCTGTGTAACCACACTGTAGAAAAGTCATTGAAGGGCGTGCTATGAGCTCCTTTTTGGAGGCTCGTTTATACAGCACATCAGGTGTACATGCTCTCCGTGTTGTAGGAAGATATATTGCCTATGTTGAAACATTTGCAGTGTAATATGATAGGTATAACTCGGATAACAATAGAGAGAATATTACTGCAAAGCATTGCATTGTCAGCCTTAAGAGTGACTTTTAATGCCTCCTTAAAAATGAGAGCTAAGAAAATTTGTTATGCAAGCTAAGACCATTACTTAGCTGTGTTGTGGAAATATAAAAACCCCCAACACTAGTATTGTGTGGTTCAAGGGTATTAGGTTTCGGTCTAAAATGCAGGGAATAGGGAATGTGGTACAGAATTATATGATTAGCTCTAATGCAAGGTGATGAAATGAATCACAATTTCCAGAGGCAGTATGCTTGTTTGCCTACCGAATAATGTTCTTGTCTCTGTCATTGCCTTGTTGTATGCCTCAGTTTCCCTGCCTGTAAAGTAGGAAACTGCTTGCTTGTGTCATGACTTCCTGGTCGTAAGGTGCTTTGAAGATGAAAAATAGTATGTGAATAGATGCCACAGTTTGTATTGTATATTACACGCTGTGCAGGAAGATTGCATAAAGTTAGGAATTCAGCAAATAGTGAAAACCAGGGTTAAGTTATTTTGCTTTTTTTCAAAATAAATTCTCTACTTGATTATCATATTTTATAAGGGACTGAGTTTTGCCCTGGAAGATTTTTGTCCATTGTTGACATTTTATGATCTGAATTAGATATTTCACTAGAAACTCTTGGAGGAAAAAAGTATGTTCATCCTTTAAACTCAGGTAGTTTCAGGAATTAATGAAGTCCTTGTATTTTAATTTGCATCATGCACAATAATGGAGTCTTCCCCTGAATACTTGCATCCTGAATAATTGAATATTATTAATATATTAATTATAAAATGTCCAATTTAACAGTCTTTTAATACCTAAGATGTGTGATATCAGTTTTATAATAAGTAAGGAGTAAGAGAAGTCTGATCCTTACAGAAACGCCATCAAAGCTGAAAAGTAAATTGCATTTCTATTACTCCCAGCTTTTAATCAATAATTGAGGTCTTCTGATCTCAGGAGAAGATTGATATGAGGTCTTTGGTATGAAATCACATCTCGTTGGATGGATGTAAATTGTAATGCATGTGTTTCCTCAGGTTCGTATTCCAAACAGGTTTGGAATCTGTTGTTTCTCTCTTTTTTCTTTTTTTTTTTCCTTAATATGACAAAGCAGGAGCCAAAATGTAGTGTGGTCATAGCCTAGAACTTTTGTAGAGCTAGCCATTCTTAAATATTTTACTTTCAGTTGAAAACTTATTTGCAGGTGTTGAGACCTGTTATGTCGTATTTAGCGTCAGTGCAATTGTACGAAATGATCCTGTTGATGAGTTTAAGAACAAATGGGTCACATTTGCAGGCAAATGTAAGGCTATTTGGGAACTGACGTGCAGAAGAGTTGGAGGATTATAAAGTGGGGTGTGACTTGCGTTAATTGATGCCCTCTTCTGTCCTCCTGTTTGGTTGCTTTTCTTACTACATTCTCTTCCTGTTCCTGGGCGTGTTACAGTCCAGACTTAGTGGCTGAAGTTGGAGGTGATGCATAAATAATACGGGTTGGAACAAAATGATATATTTCATGCTGAGAGGACTCGAAGCTGTAATTCATACCAATTTGGATTTTCTTAGATTTGTGTCTTAGGTGGCAGGCTTAACTATCTCTTGCTTTAGCTTGTGTGTCCTTTGATGCCCTTGGTGCATCCGATCGAACTGTCTCATTTGGTGGCTCCATAACTGCAAACTTTTATTTTCTAAGCTGTAGTAGAGTCAGCTGAATCCTGTGGTGTGATTTTAAAAGGAACTGCTTCAGTAGGTACACAACACATCCCTGGTTTCTTGCAAGTATGCCACAGTACTGGAATGCTTTTACATTTTAAAGCTTTTCAGTACCTATAAACAGTGAGTACGTCTTGGGGGTGGGGTGGGGAATGAGGGGGAAATCTTTAGTTTAGGACTTAGTTAGGGACCTGATTCCTCTTGGAAAGCGCTCAGCCTGTATACTGGGCATTCCTAAAACTCAATCTTTAAAAAATTTAAGAGAGGAAAAAACCTTTATCCAAGGGTATATGGAATTTTGTCAGATATTTCAGTATTTGCCTGGATGCTATCTTTAAAAGACGTGCAAGGACTGACTCAGTTTTGTCTTCCCCTTTTTTTAATTCTTTCATTTATACCTAGCTTGAAACTGAATTTTTTGCTTGTTGTTTTTTTCTTTTTTCCTTCTATCTTAATTCCTGGATGCCTATATATAACTGTCTTAGCATCTTCAGTTTCAGGGAGGAGCAAAAGACTGCTTTACACTCTAGCTTGGTGCAATCTACAGGATTCAAACTTCTTAACAAGGTGTCATGAGAGTATTCTTGTTTCCTTTGTTTTTCGCTTCTGCACAGCAATCAAATGGCAATATAAACTAGCCAGCAGGGTGGTTAATAAATGTTGCGTTTGAATCGTTCCCAGGGGAAGGATGATTTCTTGGGATCCCAATGCAAGGTGGTGCAAGCCACAGCAGCCGCCAAGGG
Source organism: Ciconia boyciana (assembly GCF_034638445.1). NCBI lineage: Eukaryota > Metazoa > Chordata > Aves > Ciconiiformes > Ciconiidae > Ciconia > Ciconia boyciana. The sequence continues at coordinate 108,321,413 of NC_132936.1, read as the reverse complement.
TTACGAGCAGCGCTGAGAAGCCGTAGTGGGCTTTTGGTTCACACCAGCTTCTTCATGTTTTCCAGCCCTCTCTGGGGAGAGAGAGACATCTCTGTGATGGATGCTCTCTGCTCAGTGCTTGCCCTAGGCTCTGATGTGGCCAGGCAGGGAGCAAGCTACCCCAGGAGACCTTGCAGATGGGCAGGCAGTGAAGCAGGCAGGGCTAGCTCCTTGCCTCTCCCTTGCAAGGTGATAAATGTTACAGCCATTTGGGTGGGAGAGGAGGGACACAACTACTTAGAGGACTTCTGAATCATCTCAGCGTTGTCCCTGGAGCTAAAGGGAAGTGGGATGAGGTAACTGCGAAGGTCATGTGAATTCTGTAGCCTTTTAGTTGCTTTAGGCACTTAAGACTTGGAGGTATGTTTTTTAGGGAATTTGCAGAGTTTGGTTGCTGCTTTTTTTTTTCCCCCCCCAGTTCCTAGAATATGTGGGGTGGAGGTAATGCAGACACTACTAAGTCTCAGAAATGGCCCCTACACACCAGGTTTGAGTGCTCATGGCTTAATGTATTAGTAATTATCCTGAGCATTGTGGATAGAAATGGCAACTCGTGATCCTTCCTGCGTAGTTGTCTGTATTGGTAAATCCTGAGGATTAACAACTGGATATAAACAGGCACACTGAAGAGTGAACAGCCCTGCTAGGGTCAGATTAGGTCTGCTTTGTGTATAATACCATGGTTTTTATAATTTTATTTTAATTCCATCTATGAGCTCATGTTTTAAAACTAACAAATGTTGCCGCAGATACACAACCTGGGCGATTTGGTGGTGTTCTGAGTACAAAGTTATACGGCATTAAATGTGAAGTGGTGATGTGTTTTGCGTATCTATATAACACTGCTCTAGAGCTATTTGGGAGCCTCTTTTTTTATTTTAGACTTTTCTGCCCCAATTTTTGTGATTAAATGTTATTCTTATGTGGTTGCATGTGGCATCTCTCACTGTCAGCCTCCTCTGGAAACGCTATGTCTAAAAGATAGCATGTTCAATGACAAAAGATTAAAGCTGAGTGTCAGAGTTCCTGCTTGGAAAGCTTTGTCTCGTAATTTAGGTCAGTACTTCAGTGCGCTATGCTGTAAACAGCACAATGGTTGCACCCGTCTTCACTATATAATAAGTGTATGTGGTAAGCTGATCCTACCTGACTGCCTGCCACGCAGCTCTGGCCCACGCAAAGCATACCGGAGAGGGAGCAGCGTTAAAACAAATTCCCTGCCACCCGTGGGTGAGCAGCTGTGACCCCGGCTGGCAGGCGGGATGCTCCCCTCCAAGAGCAGAACTGATGAGTGAGCAGCAGCCCTGATTCAGGCTAAAATCCTCAAGCGCTGGGTGTCCCGCTCCATCTGCCTGCCTGCCCTCCAGGGGATTCACCGGCTTCTGTTGGTCAGCAACCGGAATTTTGTTGCCACCTTTGCATTTTCCACATTCACTCTCCTAAACCCTCTCCTTAAAAGCTCCAAGTGTGGGGTTGTTTGTTTGTTTGTGTTTTGTGTTTTGTTTTTTTTTTTTTCCCCATAATGTGACAAGGAAATTGTTGGGGGTCCTAAACATTTTCCTAAGGATTACAGGCAGTTTTGAGATCTTTCAGCAGCCTTTTTCCGCTCTGTGAGTATTTGTGGAAGGTCTTCAGGAATTTCTCAGAAACTGTTGTCTTGGGAAGCTGGGCAAAACCAGAGATCAGAAACTCTGCGTGCTCTTGGTGCTCAATCTGGTGCAGTGTCAGGGCCTGAAATACTTTTCGCAAGTGTTTATACTGCCACAAGTGGGACAAATACTTATACTCTGTATAACAAGACATGCCGAGGGTGGAGTGTTTTCGTAGAAGTTTTTAAAAGAATAAAGGCAGCTTCTCTCATAGGGGTGGAGGGGATCTTGGCACTCGAAAGAGCCCTGGAAAGGCTTTGGAGACATCAGGGATGTGCGTGTGCATGGTTGTATTCCAGGAGAATCCCCAAGAGGGGCTTCCTAAAGCTGTGAAGATGATGGGGCTGAATTTTACCTTGCAGTAGCATCAAAAATACTCTTTCCAGAGTATTCACACAAAATCACAGAAATAATGCTTGTGGTAATGGTTTTGTTTTTTTTTAATTTAGAAGGATATTTATACTTCTCTCTTGCCTTGTTTGATTTGGACTCTGCTTTTGTTTTTTCACCTTTGAACTGTTGTTCGAAAGGATGTATACCCCTTTTACTCTCTAAAAATGAGGACAGGCAAGGATTTGTGTCTTTTCCTGCAAAAACAGCTTTTCCAGCTGTATGAAAAAGACTGAATTGTGTAGCCTGTTGATAAATGCTTGAAATGCTTGGTGGAGTAATTGCTTTCTGGAGACATTTGACCGATTTTTGTGTTGCTGGAAGTCATGCGACTAGCAGCCAGTTGATACTGAAGTTGGGAATAGGTCTCAGAAGAGAATTGACGTTAATTTTTGGATAGCAGCTAAACTTTGATAGCAGTTTGATATTAATAGCATACAGCGAGGTGGTGTTCAGAGGCAGTAATCATCAATATTTTCTGTCAAATATCAAATAAGGCAACTCATTTGTAAAATGCTCGTTTTCTAGTTGTGGCAGGAAAGACATGAGCAAGAATAAGATCTAGCTGTGTGGTGTGTTTATACAGAATAATAACCAAAGATCAAGGATCCTTCTACAGCTGTGAAGAGGAAGCCAAGTAAAATATCCTTGCTTTCCTGTGAATGGTGTTTTGCGGGGGGACCTTGTATTCAGACTGAGACTAAGGCGTAGCAAGTCGACTTGTGTTTCTAAGAAACCTTCCGGTGAAATGTGTTATGGGAACACAAATTATGTTTCTGCCTATGTCGTAAGCTCTGGTGTGTTTTTTTACAGATGTAATTGGCATTGTTTTTCACTATTAAAAAATATTTCTAAACTCTAGATGACTGTTTTTCCTGCCGCATCAAATGGGTGCAGTATGTACAAATAGTAAGGTGGGAGGAGTTCTGACACATCACCTTGAGAGAGAAGGGAAGAGCAGTAGGTCCAGATTTTAAACCAAACAATCCTCCAGCAATGTAATTTAGTTGAGCAGAGAATTACTTCTGTAGTGTCTCGCTTTCTTGTATCTTAAAAATAAATTTGGTTTTGTTTTGAAGTTCGGTATGCACAGCAGTTGATAACGAATGACACTATTATGTTGAAAATACTGCATTTAATAAGAGGGTTGTGACTCTGAAGTGCAGTCTGGCTTTGTGCTATAAAGTAACCGTGTGCTGTTCCCTCTGTCTTTTTCCAGATGTTTCTGACGGTGTACCTCAGTAACAATGAGCAGCACTTCACTGAGGTGCCAGTCACCCCCGAAACAACCTGCAGAGATGTGGTGGAGCTGTGCAAGGAGCCTGGTGAGAGTGAGTGCCACCTGGCTGAAGTGTGGTGTGGCTCAGGTACGTTGGACTCGCTGAGTTACTGGGCATTCACGGCTTCTAATAAGGTAGCACGCAGAGACCTGACAGACATGGTCCTGTCCTAGAGGGCTTCTGCCTTACCGTTTTGTTAATCTCTCCGTCAGACCTGTCGTATGATAATGCACCTGCAGAAAGATGCACACATGCAAAACTGGGTTAAAAGCAAAAGAAGGGGAATGAAGCATGCAGATGTTACTGTGTATGTGCAGCCCTTCTGACTCAGATGAGCCTCTGAAGGTTGTGGGGGAGTTGTTTTTCTCTTCCTTCTCCCCACAGTGGGATTCCAGTGGCCTGTGTGGGGTTTTTGAAGTAATAAGTATCAGTAGTTGTGTGACACAGATGGAATCTTCTCCTCAACTCCATAGCCGTTTTCAACTGCAGTGGCAAAGGAAAACTTCCTTTTTCTGATGACGTCTTTGTTGCTTCTGATAATGTTAATTGAGTTTGGTAACACAACTCCTACTTCTGTGAGTGAAGGAATCTGACGTGAAGTGCTAAAAGAAGGTGTGTGGTGGGTGGGAGAGAGGAGATAGAAACTACCTTGGACTGTCCCATGTCCTGTGGAAGAGGCTTATGTTTTACGTATGTGGTTGGTTGTGGCTTTTTCTTTCTTTTTTTTCTTTTCTGTGTTCTTACTGATTTTTGTCTTGGAAGTTCAATTCTTCCTAGCTTGCAGTGCTCCATTGGAACCGGAGAACACGTCAACAAGCAAATCAAAAGCTAAAGTATGGCTAACTTTTCATGGCTTCAATGGGAAGGGACTCTCTGCTGTCTCTTGTCTCTGTGGTACTCATTAGATACTGGTAGCCATCCAGAATCGTAAAAAAGGCAAATCATAGACAGGATTTTAAGTCATGAAAAATAATGGTATTTGATCCAACTTTTTTGAGATGCTTTAACAAAATTTATAAAAGAATCAGATGATAAAGACTTATGTTCCTGTCTTCCTCTGCTGTTGGCTCAGGCTCATACCTGTTCAGAGAAGTGTTTGGTGAGCTGCATGTTTGTTTAATAGCATGAGATACCTGAGTTGTCTCTTGATTTTTTTTTTTTAGCCCCTTCTGACAGATGTAATGTTTCTGATATTTCTAAGTTTAAAAAATGCAACAGAATTTTTTTTGTTTCTTAGAAAAGAAAGCATCTTTTCTTTATATATGATAATAAAAGAAAATCACCAGTTCAGCATGGAAAGCGATCTTTTAGGAAAGTGTTTTTATTGTACATCTCTGTCCAACTCTGTCTAAATCAACACAATACCAAAGTCTACAGTGAAAGACAAGTAAAATAAAAGTTTAGGTAAAACCACTGAATTCATCGTTAGACTTAGCCCCATGCCCTGTTAAAGAGAACAGGCTGTGATGGTGAGGGACAGGGTTCTCCTGTCATTACCAAAGTTGGAGCCCTGCTAAAGAGCACAGACTTCATGAGGTACCATAAGAACAGATACCTAAATGTTACTTGCACTGTTATTGTGGTAAGACCAAAAAACATACCATCTGTTTATACAGTGAAAACCTTGACAGTTGTTTTAGAAACCAAATTATTCTTGTTCCCTTCCCTGATCCTATCCTATTTACTAATTATTTACTTCTATATACCAACACTGGTCTGTCTGTGCAAGACTGTCTACAGTTTCAAATTGTACTTGGTAACAAAAAATGCAGTAGTCTCAAATCATGTAACATTAAGAGACTTGAGTACTGGATGAACTACATGCATGTTGTTTTGGATGAAATATGTCCTTTCTTGAGCATCTGTATAACATCTAGTAGCAACCATTTGCAAAATGTTTTCACGTATATCTTGGATTTTTGGGGGGTGAGGGGAGGAATACTTTTAGCTTTTACCTAATCTCATTTTAGATGTCAGCAAAGTTCACTACCTCGTTTTGCCAGGATACGCCATGACTTCAATTTTGTTTGCATTTTACATGAACAAATTAAACTTTGTTTTAAAACAAACATGGCACACGGCAGCTAGCCTTCTGGGTAGAAACAATGATTTATGTTGGAAAATGACTTCTCAGACTTCAATTACTGAGATCCTTCTTAGATCCCTTGTGTCTCTCTCTTTCTGACGCTTGCTCAGGAATTTTAGGTTTGTTAGATCTTAGGAATTAAGGTTGTCAGACCTTATTAAGCATACTTTGGAAGATTGCTGCAAGTGTGCTTGAGGCACTCTTCTCCCTGAAGGAGGCGAGTTTACTACTCTCCCTGTCCTCCCAGTTTTGCTTGAAATTTGATGAGTATCAGGGCAAACTTTCTTGATCTTCCTATTACTGTCAGAATTCTGTTAAGTGACTACCTTGGCCACCATGGAAAGCAGTCAAAAGGTGTGTGCATGTACAAAGATTATTTTTCTTTGAAACAGAGGGGGAATAAAAAAAATGAAGTCTGATTGTTTGTCCTTTCTTCCTGAGCTTTCCAGATGTAGTTTTGTTGTTTGGTATTTGAAAATCTCTTTGACCTTCCTTTGAAGTCACTGAGTGGTATTGACAGAATCCTTGTGTAAAGGACATCTCCCTTGATTATAGAGTTTCAGTTGAAGTATTGCCTTGCTGCTAGAAATCTGTCTCATAAGCCTGCTGTATATTCTTTAAGATGGAAATCTGACAGTGGTACTGTTGGTTTTTTGGTTTTGCCCCCTTTTTTTTTTCTTCTTGAATTAAGGTTTAGCAGATGAAGAGCTTTTTTAGCTGTCTAGACAAGTAACCGCCAAGAGACTGCTTTTTCTGTAACAGTGACCTACTTGCTTATTCTGTAAAGCTAATCTCTTTTGACAGTGACTCCCGAAATTTTCCTTCCTAGATTGCTTGAGCACAGCTGCAGCATTTTCATTTAAAGAAACACTTTTATGTTGAAAAGAGCTTTTCACATGCTGAAAACATATGTTAGTAGCTCTTCTTATGAAACTGTTGGTGTTAAGTATAAATGTTTTCAATTTTTCCCTGAAACGATTATTCCATATTAAGATAGTGACTTTGAAAGACTCTCCATTGAATATGAACAAAGTACTCTGTGATTTCTTTCTTTTTTTCTCCCTTTGCTTAAATAATGAAAGGAAACGTCCAACAAAAGCAACATCAGGAAAAATGAAACTGGTGCAAAAGTAGTGGTATTTAATTTCAGTCTTTGTCTGCTTGTCTTATTTCTCAGGCCAGGAACAATATCTTCTGTTTGTCTGCCACTCAGTGCAAATGGATCCAACCCGATCATGAGTCTCAGATGTTGTCATAAGATACTATGACAGTATCCTGACTACGTAAAGTTGACTACTGTGATATATTGACCGCATAGTTGCCATCACTTTTAAAATAGGTGTAAAAATGTATGGTAAAATGTCTAGAATAGCAAAAGAAATTGCTTTTGTGTAAAGGTTGAGAGACCAATAAGTAATTATATCCTGTCTGTGGATGCCCAGCTATGAAGTGTGTAAATTTTGGAAGAACAGTAATGCGGAAAAGGAGGAGTACTGGTAAATGAAGGCAGTAGATGTAGACTCCCACTGGATTTTTGTCATATCAAAAGGCAATGAGTAAGGCTTAAAAATTAGACATGTGACTGAATCCTGAACTTGGGAACAAGAACAGGAAAGGAAATTCAGTGGAACTTGTGCATGTAACTTTTAAAGAAACTTTATCTTAACTCTCTGAAAGAAAATGGCAAGTTCTTATTGGAGTCACTTTTCACTGTCTGATCTTTCTTTCCTTTGAGCTGTGAATCCAAAATAGTTCACCTTTTCCAAAAGGTTTATCAGAAGTGGGGCTTTCAAAACGCATGTAACCTGAACTTCATGAAATTTGCTGTCCGAGAGAATGAGCCAGGTCTGTGGCTGACAGGAGCTATAGGAGAACACTTGAAGTGACAGGAGCTGTGATGGCTTGCTGAGGGTCAGGCCTGTTGGGTACTGCCTAGGAGCCTCTTTGGGGTATTGAGTGCTTCTGCCTGAGCTTGAATGCAAAGGCTGCAATCTGGCATTTGATTGCAATCCTTAGGAAGCATTATGAGAAGAATTCCTCTTTGAGATTTTTATCTTTGCATTTCTCTTGCTTCCTATTCCAATGAGAATTAAAGGACTCCCTGTAGGAATTGGGGCAGAGGACCCCTTGAAGAGTGGGTAGGAATGACTGAGAAAAAAGTTTGTCTGAGGTACCACAGAAGTGGAGCAAAAGGTATGCCAGCACATTTCCTACGGTGGTGAGTGGGTAAGATGACTTGTAATACAAAACTAAGGCACTAGAGCTGAAAGCTCTAGATTGCCTGTTTGCTTCCCCTTGGTCTGCAACGGTGCCTCGGCTTCTCCCTTCAGGGATGGACTTTTAAAGGGCTGTATCTGCATTTCAGAGGTGTTGGTTTAATTTCAGAAGCAAGGAGTGGTACAGCACCTTCCTAAGGGAAAGGTAAAAATGCCTTGGGTGAGGGCAAGGGTTAGGTGCACGCAGTGTGCCCAAGTAATAACAGGTGCTCAAGTGAAAGATGATGGACAGATATTTTTGTTTCGTTTTGGTATGTGCCCAAGCTACATAGGGATGTAATAGTCAACTGCCATTTTACCTTTTCAGAACGTCCCATAGCCGATAATGAACGGATGCTGGATATTTTGCAGCGCTTTGGGATGCAGAGAAGTGAGGTTCGTTTCTTTCTTCGGCATGAACGCTCTCCCTGCCGGGAAGCAGGTAGGTATTGATCTCATCTGGTTCATTTGTCTAAGTTTCATTTCATTCCTCAAGGTTAAGGAAATAGCTTGTGTATGTTATTTATTAATGTTGGTAGTCAGTATGGTGTTGCAGCCGTTTTTGGTCTGATTGTTATTTTTTTATGAATAGAAAATGCTAGTAACAGAAAACTTGTTCATTTTAGTAAAGACTTTGTCCTCGCTTGCCAGGTCTGGGGACGTTAAATTCAAACTGAAACTTTTGCAGGTTTTCTAGAGCTGGTCATCACCACAGCATCCAAGGGCATCCTGTGTTAAATATATTAGCCACAGCTAAATATCTAGAGATCTGTGATAGTCTGTTTTTTAAATCTAGTAACCAAACTGTTGTCCTGTAATGTAATTTATTATTTAGGCTTAGGATGTTTCACCTGGGTGATACTTTACCAGGATGATAAACTTAGCATACTTGGCAAAAGATAGAGTTCTTTGTTTCTCCCATAATCTACACATGTATTAGTTTCAGGAATAGAATTAAATGAACTGCCTGGTCAAATTCTCTGAGAACGTAATATCTATGCATTGTAAATCTAAATGTGAAACCTATAAAGATGACTTTTTGCTTTTCAAGGTTTTTCTGTGCATCCCATATTAATCTCTTCAGTAGAATCCTTAGGACTTTTACCTTTAAATCAGTCTACTGGATTTTTCTTCCTCCCCTTTTTCTGTTTTCATCCTTCGTAATCTTCCTCAGTATTGGAAATACTGCATTTGTGTTAAGTGGCATTATGCCCAGCATATGTTAAAATGGCTAAATGTATCTTGATGTTTGAAGTGTGTAATGATGATAGAATGAGTACATGGAAAGTTAAAGCTGTGCCATCTCTATCTACTAAGGATCTTACAGTGCAGTTTAGTTGTCAGAATGTAATTTTTCAAGTCCAGGGTGCTTGTAGTATAAGGATTATTGGTATTTTATTGGCCATGGCATTGCTAAGCAATATGTTTGAGGAAAAGTAAATTAATAGTTAGGAGCTCTGCAGTTAGTCTTGCAGGAGTAATGCTCTTGAAATAGGTATCAAGTGGGCAAGAAGCTAACAGAGATGGCTTCATCCTGTAGTACATGTATGTCCTACAGGGAAATGAGTGAGCTTGGTATTTGGCATCTGAACACCATTTGTACATAATTTGATGGAAATGTTAAAGTAGGATTCTAGTTAAGTATAATCTTTACTGTCACTGCCAGGAATAAAAAATTTTGTGCTTTTAAACTTTGTTATGTGCAAATAATCAGCTGTAGATTAAATGGTGCATCTTTTGTGATAGGCAACTAACCTTTAACTATTGTTATTCATATTCTCTGTGAGAAAGTTGGCAAAGGCACACCAGAACATCTAGATGCTGGTTTTAAGACATTGTGGTCCAAATGCCTCTCTGTGAATTAACCAGATATTCTTGTGTCATTTGCAGAGGGGAACATGTTTTTGTAACTATTCCTCTGTAATGCAGACTTGCTAGGAGCCTGTTGACTGTGGGAGAGATATTGCAATAGCCTACTGTTGGTTAAGCTTTTTTGTTTGTCTGCTTTTAAACAGTCTTCTATCTTAAAATAAATGTTGACATTGAACAGCAGCCTCTTCATAAAATATCTTGTGTCATCAGTTAAGTTTATCTTAGTGGCAAGAGCATGGGAAGGACAGATGTTCAGGTGCTAAACCAAAGTGATTGTATTGGTTCTCCTTTTGTATTGAATCCTATGTCTAAAGGGATAAGAAAAATCCTAAAATACCTTACCATCTTTGACTATCCTGTGTTTCTATCTAGGGACTGGACAAAGGTCTCAAGATCCAGCCTTAAAAAGAAATGGTGTGAAAGTGCCTGGTGATCGAAGAATAGAGAATGGAGTAAGTGCTTGATGCAATGGCCAGTATAGTGAAAATGGAGGCTTCCCTTCCTTTGAGATACTGGTGCAAATCCTACCCTGGAAACGAAGAGATTATTTTGGAGGGGTTTCTACTGACTGCTCTAAAACAGACACAAAGCCTCTGACAATTATCACCCTTGATTTCAGTTCTTAAGATGTCTCTCGGATCCATTGGCTGCCATATCTGTGTTTGCTGCTCCAAGTTCACCCATACAAATTCAGCATACTTTCCCTTTTCTACTCCCCTTGAAAATTTTCTCCTGTTTTCCTTCAGTTCATTGATTATTTTCACATTCAGTTTTGTCAGAGATGCTTTAGTTCCAGATTTCAAGTTGAGACCAGTTAGTGTTTCAGCATTGAATCCATTGTCTATCACTTATTCCTGCTCCAGAAGACATAATTATGGATATAAGATTGAATCTAGATTCAGGAAACATGTGAACAGATAACTAATGTAATAATAGTGCTACCTTTGACGGTGGTGGCATTTCCCCCCCACCCCCCCCACTATATTTAAACTTTCCATTTTCTTCAACTTACGTTGAAGTGCTTTGAATTGCAACGATACACCTACGACCACAGATCCATCGTGCTGTGTGCTGAGCATTCTGGGCTCAGTCAGTCAAAGCTGATTCATGCTGAGCTTAATTATAAAGGGCTGTGAAACGCCTCTTTAAAATGCTGCTGGGATTTTGCTAGAAATATTAATGTTTCAAGAGACGTCAGCCTATGTGTGTTGCTGGATTGGGCTATGCGTGTGTATGAGCTTACAACTATTTATTCTTTTACTGTGGAAATATGCCATTTCTTTCTAATTATTTTATTGGATACTCAGTTGTTACTATTTTTTTTGAAGACCTTTAGCATACTTTTCTGCAGTAGCTCTATTGAATTGCACACTAGCCAAATTAAAAATTCTAGACTTAGCATGCTTTGGATTTTCTTTGACAGGTCAGTGCTCCAAGGATGGATATGACACTGGCTGAACTTCAGGAAATGGCATCACGCCAGCAGCAACAAATTGAGGCTCAACAGCAAATGCTGGCTAACAAGGTGAGTTTGGAATGGGATTGTTTACAGCCAGGAACAAAGGTAGTAGGAGTTAGGTGAGGTGGAGGGAAGGCTGGGGATTTGTTGGTGTGTGGTGGTGTGGTTTTTTTTTTTTTACCTCTTATAAACAGAGGGCTTCCTTTCTTTGGCTTCCTCTTTTTAAATTTGAAGGTCAACCTGTGCAAATATCCAGTAGTAAAACACTAAAATAATGCCAGTGATAGAAGCGACCATATAGCTTACTAAAAGGACAGAGCACATAATGTTAATATATTGTCATTCATCCTGGTGGCTCTGCCAGCCCTATTTGTACTCTGTGTGGTGACCAGCCATTCACCGGTTTGATCACTGAACAACGCTTTTGTCTCTGGATATAAGGCTGTCCTGTAATGATTTCTTGCTTTCTCCTGATAGAGTTCAATGTGCTTGGTTTCCTGGGGCAGCTGTCTGGAAAAGATGGCGTGTATGTGATAAAAGTAACTAGGAGAGTGATTTATAAAATGTTTGCTGAACGATAACAGAAAAGCTAATGAAAGCACACAGGGTGCTCCTGAATCATTTAGGGGGAAAAAAATACCCGAATGCATCTGCAGAATGGTGGCACGGATTTAATATTTGACTTAAGTGTTGTTGGTATACACTGCTCTTGAAAATACCACGGAAAATGCTGCTTTTGGCAGAGAATTGCTAAATGTGAGCCCATCCTGAAAAGCACTCGGCTGTCTGGGTGGACGAGTTTCCATGTCTTTCAGAATGTGCTCTACAGGGGAAGAAGGCTGCTCTGGGGCTCTTATCTTGCTAGTCTTCCTCTGTCAGAAGCCCTGTCTCCCTTTCCTTTTGAGATCAGCTGGGTTCCCCCTGTATGTTTAGCATCTTGTTTGGTTCTCTTGACTTTCAATAATCGTATCTCAGGGAAGTGCTTCAAACCATGGCTGTCTAATGGTTCTGCAGCACCTGCAAAGTGGTACTATGGCTTGTCAAAATAGCCAATAAAACTTTATTTCTGTTTTATGGTAAGAACTGGTATGAAGAAGGTACAACTATAAATGTAAGAAATCAATCAACCAAGTGATTAGAGTTTTCACTTGAGGTATAGCAGCACATTTAAATACCTATTCTGCCCTGATTAATTTGCCAAGGCAGAATGTTGCCCTCTTCTCAGTTCCAGCTGAGATGTGTTAAATGTAAGAGAAGCCTAAGCTTTCATAACTTTTGTCTGTTTCACTCACAGGTGATGGTAATAGACCTTGGTCTTATAAATAACACTGTAGTCACTATATGTATGAAACCAGAAATATGAACATTATATATATTTACTGGAAAGGGAGTCATACAAGATTAAAAAAAAAAAAGTTCAAGTCAGCATAGCCACCCATCAGGTAGCTGTCTGCTGCCTATGGTTTGAAGAAGAGTAGCCTTGTGGGTGTCCCACCGGTAGAATTTTTCATTTAACATGCCTCTCTGGAACAAAGCTGCTTTCCTAGACGCCCTTTCAAAGAGAGGCTTTCCATTGCCTCTTTCCTGCCTTCTGAAATCACATGCAATATTAAAAATAGATTTGGAGGAGGAAAAATGCACTTTCTTTTTAGACATGAGCTGTAATATCTATTTTCTGACATTTTCCTGCGTGGGATTGACTCTAAACTAGTGCATACACTGTAGGTGCTGCCTCTTTTTTTTCCGGAAGGCAAGCTCACTTTTTACTCTTCCTTTTTTATTCAAAGTGCACAGGAGTCCCCGTTTCTAAATACGACTGATTTTTTTTAATTTTTGTTTTTTGAGGCAGTGTTGAGTTCTAACGTTAGTAAGCAGTGGTAGTCTTGGGTGTTAGTGGGTGCTTGGGAAAGTCTTAGTAGTTCTACCACTGGAACAACCTATCATCTCCAGAACTGGAAGCCATGGGTAATGGCCAGTAATTTAAAGGAAGTCTCTATAGGTGATCTAGTGGTTTCTTTTAGCTCTAAAATATAGACATCTGTATATAGAAACTGATAGTGCACCATTTTACTCTTGTACTCTTGGAGAGGCAAAAGGATCCTTTCCATTGAGACGTCTGTTGTATAAATGGGGACTAGGACACTGTGAAGGTTTTCCTGTCTCTCGAATCATCCTGTGTTGTGATAGCAGTGATCATTACTGGGAAAAGGTAAATTTTCAGAGCTTTGGTGTGCAGTGATCCCCCATCTCAAGGAGGTTCTAGCAGAACTAGTAAAAATAACAGTGATGAAAATTATCAATAATTTATGGAATATCTTTTGTATAAAGAATGTCTAATATTCTCCAGCATGACTTACAGTTGTTTAAAATGTGATGTATGATAGAGATCTGTAAAGTACAAGCAGCATGGAGAAGGTAGAGGGGAAATAATCATTAGCTCTTGCAACTCAAGAGCCGAGTAGTGATTAAATGAAATTGGCAAATGCCATGGAACATGAATGCTAAAATTTCTCTTAGGCTTCAAAGGGTTTTGAGCAATTTCATGGAAGAAAAATTTACCAAGGGCTGTTAGACATGGATACCACCTCTGTTTCAGTAGGTTCTTGTAGTACAGAATGGTTGTACCTGGAGGATTGTATTGGGACAGAATCAGTACGTATTTGCTCTGTTCTCTCAGACTTCTCTTGACGCTCTGGGAAGGCAGGATACTGGGCTAAAGCTGATCTGAGCTGCTGTGGTGATTGTTTTTAAGTTTTGAGACTGTTTCTTTCAGTACCTTATCACAAGTTCATTAAAAAAAAAAACCCAAAAAACCCAACAAAAAACAAACGCAAAATTCCTTGTCTCGACTGCAGGAACAGCGCCTGAAATTCCTGAAACAGCAAGATCAGCGACAGCAACAGCAAGCTGCTGAACAGGAAAAACTGAAGCGATTAAAGGAAATTGCTGAGAATCAGGAAGCCAAACTTAAGAAAGTGAGAGCACTGAAAGGCCATGTGGAGCAAAAAAGACTCAGCAATGGGAAATTAGGTGAGTTGCTGCTTGGGGAAAGTAGCCTGTGATTTTTCATGAGGTGTGGTTCTTGGAATTCTAAAATTTCTGGTGATTGCAGTGATTCAGAGGAGGTATTTACAGCATTCCAGGAAATGTTAATCTTAACAATTTCACATCTTGTATTTACCAAGAAAACTCCTGAATGACCTAGAACAAAATATATTTTCTTACTGTATTTTAAAATATCCCATAAGGGCACCCTGTGTTTTGAGCCTAGCATATCTGCTCTTTAATTACAGTGTAGGTTTTTTCCTTACTTGAATACCTTTGTGTACCACAGTAACTTTTTCCATCCTTGATGTTAATACCCCACACATTTAGAGTGTTACTTGCTTGGCCTGATACCCATGTTGCCTCTTATGCAAGAGGTAACTTAATGGCCAAAGTGGCTGAGTATTTTCTTTTTAATTACGGAAATCTGACTGGTGTCTGGCTTGCTACAGTACTAGTTGGGTGCTTGCAGTTCAGCATGTTGATGCAGCATTAAATATTTATTTCAGACTTCATATCAACACAGATTCTTCTGCCTAACTTTTCATCCTCCCTCTATACATATTGTACAGAACTTGTCATTTCCAGCTGGACTCAAATGAAAATATATTGGTTTATTAAAGTAAAATATATTTATATTGTTTTATTAGGAAGCATTGTGCTTTACAGATAAAGCAAAAGTGTTTTTCTATGGGGAGAACGCATTTTCTGTTTGGGTTCTGCTGCACAAAATAAACGTCAGTTTAAAGGAATGGAAGGATGGTACAGTAACACAAGGTCTTGGAGCATGTGTGTCTGTTTCCCTGCACCCTCCCCAGCAGGTCTGATCTTGGTACTTTCTTGAACTCTTATTGATTCCTTAAACTTTGTGCTATAATGCAAGAGTTTTGGCAGCGGGAGCAGCTGATGACAGCTGTTTATAGTAGACCCTAAGAAGCCCTCTGAGTCTTTGTTTAATATAACAGCTCGAGTGTTTTGTCATTGAGTTCCTATGACCTAAATTCAGAGTTTTAAATATCATAAATATGCCTTGTGGTTGAGTGAGTGTCTTCCTGTGGAATTCAGCATCAAGTGAATTTAGGCTTCTACAGATGAAATTCAGCCTGGTAATGTGGTTTTGTTTGTTTCCATGCTTCAGAAAGCTAAAAAAAAAAGTTTTTTCCCTCCCCATTAGTGCTCTAAGTAGCCTGAATTTACATAATCTTGCTAGTGTGTTTGCTTTTACAAATGCTTTGAGGAAGAGCTGGTTCCACAGGGACTGTGAGTTTGCGGCAGGCGGCTGTAGGCTCTGCGCAGCGCTGCTCCAGAGGCTGGCAGGGCGCTCGCCGTCCCCTTAACCGCCGCCTTGGAACCGCAGCCCACGCTCGTCTGTTTCTCAGGGCAGCTATTGTGCTCTCTCGTCCTCTCCAGTGGAGGAGATTGAACAGATGAACAGCCTGTTCCAGCAAAAGCAGCGCGAGCTGGTGCTGGCGGTGTCAAAGGTAGAGGAACTCACCAGGCAACTGGAGATGCTGAAGAATGGCCGAATTGATGGTTACCACGACAACCAGTCAGCTGTAGCCGAGCTTGACCGCCTGTACAAGGAGCTGCAGGTAATGGAAAGCCAGCTCGTGACCCACAACTTTAAGGGCTAAAAGTTGGTTGGGTTGTTTCTTACCTCCTTGGAAAGAAATCTTATTGCTCCTGTTCCTGATGCAGCCACGCAGCTCTCTGCATGCTGAGGATGGAGGGTTAGTCGTATTGGGTTCAAGGTAAACAGGGGAAGGAGCACGCAGCGTATATATCTTTCCTTTCTGCAAAATTTGGAGACTAACCAACGCTTTCTCCGGAGAAAATAATCTGAGTTTGCCAGCATGACTTGACTTTTTAGAAGGGTTTTCTCTTTGTAACTGTTTCCTGTCCGCCATCCTGAAAGTTAATTTGTTTTGATTTTTGTTGTTTTCCTCTCCTCCCCCCCGCTTTCTGAATTTATTCAGTTGAGGAACAAACTGAACCAGGAGCAGAATGCCAAGCTGCAGCAACAGAGGGAGTGTTTGAACAAGCGCAACTCGGAGGTGGCAGTCATGGATAAGCGTGTTAATGAGCTGCGAGAGCGCCTGTGGAAGAAAAAGGCAGCTCTGCAACAGAAAGAGAATGTACCAGTAAGTGTGGGATATTTAATAACAAAAAAATTAATTTCATTTGTGGCCCATACAGTCTGAAGTAAAAACTTGCTTGTGGGGAAGGCTATTCAGATGCTAGCCTTGTTGTTTTTATCTATACATGGTGGAAGTCTTGTATTATTAAAGTACTTTTCATGGTACATTGGTGTTAACCTACTTGCTCTTTATGGACAAGAACTCTTCTTATGCTGTCATGGATTTTTTTTGTTTGTTTTTGCTATTACTACCTCATGTTTATATCTCTTAAATCTTTTTTTAAAAAAGCATTTTTAATATTGGAGTATCATTTTCTACTTGTTTTATCCTTTTTGACTTCTTTTTCAAACTCTGCTGGATGGATACTGAAGCATAACATTCTTTAAATTTTCTTCTCCCCCCCCCCCAAGGTTTCTTCAGATGGGAATTTACCCCAGCCAGTGGCTTCTGCTCCAAGTCGAGTGGCAGCAGTAGGTCCTTATATCCAGTCCTCTACTATGCCACGTATTGCTTCCAGACCTGAACTTTTGGTGAAACCAGCATTTTCAGATGGGACACAAGCTTTGCAGGTACCTGATGGTCCACTAAAAACACAAACTCTGCCCAACATGAGAGCTGGGAGCAGTTCACAAGCTAAAGCTCCTGCAGGTAATAGCTTACAATTAATATTTCTTCTCCAGAAATGTTTTATTTTCTTATCTACCAGTTCTGTCCTTTTTTTTAAAGCAAAGTATTATTTGAGATGTCAGTCTTACTACTTGCAGTTTTCCTGCCCCAGTGAATATATTTAAAAGCACTGAGGTTATATGATTCAATATGTTATAAATTAAGTAATCCTTTTAGTGAGCAATTTGAGTTGTTTTACAGTGTAGAACGTAGGAGGATTTTTCTGTTTTCTGTAAACTAGTGATTGATTTATTTATTTAAAAATACTCCTAAAAACTATATAGTAGTATGTGTTAGAGTTTCTAGAGGCAGTTTTAGGACGTACATGGTAACAACCTGGCACCTGGACTTAAAATCCAGCAAAGCCAAGTTTTCCAGTCACACATTTTGGAAGTGACACCTGTAAAGGATTAACCAACATTATAAGAAATATTATAAAGGAGGCAGTTGATTGTAGCACAGAAATAGCAATAAACTTGCTGACATGTTGATGGTGTAGGAATATGGAGAGATGCAAGTCCAACACCTGACACAAGGCTTGGCCTCTCCTGCTTGGAGTGTTAATGGAGATTTGCCTGGCTTCTCTCTGTGCCTTTCTCCTATGAGATACAGTTCAGCTCTGTCAGAGAAGAAGTCTGGAGAAACTGGGGAGTTGCAAATATCCCTTCTGTGCTATCTTGGGAGGAGAAGACCCACTCTTCAGCTGGGAGATAAGAGAAACTCTGGTCTTCCCAAAAGGAAAAAAATGGAGGCTGAGCTTGTAGAATAGTTCTGTTTATTTTTTATCTCCCTCCCTCCATCTCATATTACTAAAGTAGCCATGACACAAAACCAGTCCAAGTGTCTCTTGCTGTACTGGAGAAAGGGGAACTGTTTAATTTTATCTGGTTTGCAGGTCCTAAAACTGTTGGAGTGGAATTTTAGCTCTAGTCCATGCAAAATTTGAATTTTTGCTATAGGAATGTGTGGTGGTGTGCTATTTGAACAAAAACATCACTCCTTATTTTTTTAGCATTTGGGCAAAACTACTGCTTTCCTAGAGAGATAGTATCCGATACTTTGTCAGAATGAAACTTTTCTCCTGCTGCTTATCACTGCTATTGGAATTTCATATCACTTATTGTACTAGATAATTTAGAATTTAGTAGAGAGAATTTGGTGAAATATTTAAACTAATAGCAAGTTGCAAGCATTTTCTTAGTTATTTTTGAAGCAGACTGGATGTCTTCTCCAGTGGATGTAAAGATCAGCTTTAATGTAGTGCCTTTATGCACACTGAACATACAGATGATTTTTCTACTGTTTTGGATATCACTGGCAGGATCTATTTATGCTTTAAAGCATCATGTTTTTCTTTGCACAATATATCTTTCTCATCCCTTCTTACTATCCTATCACTTTTAACTTACTGTAAATATCCAAGGAAAGTTTCTTACTAACTGGAAAGAAGGCAGTCTAGAGAAGTTTCTTGTCTGAATGCTGTAATTGCAGACATGCTAGGACAAATAGTTTTGCTCTGCTTTGATAGTTGTTTCTGAGCTTGGTTTTGCATTCTCTTTTTAAAACAAACAAATGAGCAAAAATCTAAAGTGATAAGATTTATAGGAGTTAACCTGTACATGATACTTGTACACTGTGTAAACCTGACTCTTCCAAAGAAACTACCTATAATAAATAAGTCAATAAAAACATTATTTTAGCTTAATCTGTTCCACTTGTTCTCTCCTAGGTTCTGTGGTCCCCAGTGCAAAACCTTCCTCGTCTGCCACTGACTGGAGCAGTTCAAATGCAGACAATCACATTAGTCAAGGATCAGCCTTGACTTCAGGAAAAGGAATTGTGACTAGTGAAGGACAAGGTATGTTCTTATGTGCTCGGCTGATCTTAAAATATGCAGAATCTAGTTAATGATATGTCTCTTCTAAATGCTTCAGTAAATATGTAGAATTCATTTGAGAACACACACACAAAAAAATCGAAGAATATTGCCATATAAGCTTTAGTATGGTGTTGCAGGGATTTTAAAACAAACAAACAAAAAATAACCCCCAAAAACTCATTTCAGGTGGTGAAGTAGATACTAATGCCTTCATACATGCTCCTGTTCAATTTGCAAGATACAGCATTTGGCAGGCCCTTGGATCCTTAGTGCAGGGGTAGGATGGATACAAAAAGCATCCCTTGCATACACTGTCTTGAATATTATACAGAAGAGGACTCTTATTCCTACAATTGCGTTGTCCCTTTTAAAAAGTCTTCCTCTCTCTCTAACAACAGCTGAAGGAGAAACTTTTTTACGAGACAAAGAGAAGAAAGTGCGTCCATTCTCAATGTTTGATTCTGTGGACCAGTCTGCTGGGCTGGGCACCCTGAGAAAGAATCAGAGCAGCGAAGATCTCCTGCGAGAAGCACAGGTATGCAGGAAACTTGAACTACTGCATTCCATCTGACAGGGATTACCACACAGCTTTTCAAATATTGCTGTCAGGAAGCTCTTTGAAAAGTATCTAGGTCTTCTTTTAAAAGACTACTTCTAAGGAAAAAAGTCCTTTAGGCTTTTAATGGCAGTTGGTAACTCAAAATTGTTCCCTACAGTCACTGTGGTGAAAATTGATGGCGTGTTTTGACTAAATACATAAAAATGGCTGTGTTACTTGTACTAGTGTGTATGTGTGTGTTTTTTTTTTTTCCCAAAGATTATATGCACAGAGGCATTTGCATGGGGTTTTCAAAATCATTGACACGCTTGTTTTGCTGTTTAATGCAGCAGTGTCCTCCAGATCTTTGATTGCAGGAAGACTTCCCACCTAAATCTTGGTGCAAGGGCACGATTTGATCAGGTAGGGGTGAAGTAACATATAAGAACTGGGGATGACAAGTGCTGCATTGGAAAACAAACTTCTTGCCTACAGATGCTACTAAGTGCCTCTGCTATCTCTAGAGAAATTACTGTGCCCTGCCATTGCTTGATGTTTTAAACATAGCTGCTACAGAAAGAATTAAAGAGAATGGGTTCAAAGTATAAACAACTATGATGATGAAATGTTTCAAGAAGTCTGTTCATGTTTCCAGTGGTGTTGTAAACAGTATTGCAGCAACAGTAGAAATGCTAGATACTGCGTCATTCTTTGAGGATCTTTGGTTCTTCACAGCAGAACTTCTAAAACATGTTTTGCTGTTTAATTTTAGTTAACTCTTTTTTGTCTTTCAGACAGCCAATAAAAATGTAACAAAGGTACCACCACCTGTTCCCACTAAACCAAAACAGATAAACTTGCCTTACTTTGGTCAAGCCAGTCATCTGCAACCTTCTGAGACTAAGCTGGATGGAAACCTGCAGAAGCTGCCTTTGGCTCTTGTAACTATGGGGAACAAACAAAAAACAGTGGCACAGCAGCCTTCCCATCCTTCTCAGCAGATACAGCAAAGAATTTCTGTACCTCCTGCAGGTCCTTCCTCTAGCCAGGACCAAATTCTTCCCTCCTCCAAACAGGAGAGTCCCCCAGCAGCAGCTGTGAGACCTTTTACCCCTCAGCCGTCCAAAGAGACCTCACTCCCACCATTTCGAAAGCCTCAAACTGTGGCTGCAAGTTCAATTTATAGCATGTACACTCAACAGCAGACTCCTGGGAAGAACTTCCAGCAGGCAGTGCAGAGTGCTTTGACAAGGGCACAGACCAGAGGACCGCACTTCCCAAGTGGTAAGCATATCTTCTGTCTTCATAAACTTCAGATAGATTTACTTTCCACCTGGTCTGTGGGTACAAAGCTGTTCCTCGGGGGAATTAAGCAGGTCAGTACAGCTGTAAGAATCTTAGGTGGATCTGGCACGTTGTATATCAGTGTTAACAAAAAGTGCAGAATATCTATCTTGCATTTGCAAGATAACTAATCATAGTAAACCTGGTTACCAGGTTAATTCTGTTTGGTTGATCATATTATTCTGCTTCTTTGCCTTAGGTAGGTGAATCAGGTTTCGTGTTCTTAGGTTTGTGGGTCAAATATTCACTCTTGTTTTTTCCACACCCCTCTCTGAACTATTCCGCAGTGTATGGCAAACCTGTGATGGCAGGAGCTGGCGTACAGAATCAGCTGCCGCAGACGGAGAATGTCTACTCGAACCTCCAAGGCAAACCAGGCAGTCCGGAGCCTGAGATGGAAACAACAGCCTCTGCTCATGAGAATCATGAAACAGAGCGAATACCCCGTCCCCTTAGCCCAACCAAACTGCTGCCTTTCTTATCCAATCCGTACCGCAACCAGAGTGATGCTGACTTGGAAGCACTACGGAAAAAGTTGTCTAATGCACCCAGACCACTGAAGAAACGTAGCTCCATTACTGAGCCAGAAGGACCTAACGGCCCCAATATTCAGAAGCTGTTGTATCAGAGGACCACTCTGGCTGCAATGGAGACTATCTCAGCTCCATCACATCCCTCCAAACAGACAGCATCAGCTGCCAGTCCTGAAAGCCCAGCAGAAATCCCAAATCCTTATCTAAGTGCAGAATCGGAAAAAGAAACAGCTGCTTCTATGCCAGAACCGGCTATTGCTGAGGAAGCAGAAAACACACCAGCAGATCACAGTGAAGCTGTTCTTCCCTCCGTAGCTTTGGACACTGTACCTGAGGGAGTATCAGATGGTGATGAACTCACGCAGCCGAAAATGGAAGAACCAAGCCTAGAAGCTTCACTGCCACTGGAGGTATACATGGAAGAATACCCTCCGTACCCACCACCTCCCTATCCATCAGGGGAACCAGAGAGTTTGGGAGAGGACTCATTGAATATGAGGCCTCCTGAAGTTACTGGACAGTTTTCCTTGCCTCCTGTAAGTATTAGTTAGCCTACAACTTGGGTGCCCTGTCAACAGGTCATCTCAAGCTCTGCCATAAATCCTGTGTGTTTTATTGTAGAGCTTAAGCAGATGTGGGAGAACAGTCACACAAATAGTCTAGAAGTCTCTCTGTGTGTATCTGTTCTATCTGTGTGATGCTCTTATTTCCAGAGTGAATGCCAGTAATGAAAAGTCTCTGTTGTCTCTAGAATTAATGACATGATGAAAAGTTTCAGATGAAATTTGGTACACAAATAGTAAAAACTCTTCTGGGCTGTAAAGAACATTCCTTATAGAAGTCTGCCTACTACATCCAAACTATAATTCCTTCGTAAGAGAAATTAAGTTCTTTTTTTTTTTGAGGCACAGATACAGATTTCACAAGCATTTCCCACTATTGCTGATGTGAGATGGAAACTAATTATCTTAATCCTTGATTGCATTTGTTTATCCGAAAGTTCCTTGCTTGAAAAACATGGAAAAACAGACTCCTTTAGTTTCTGCTTTAAAAAACTCGTTGGTACATGTCAGCTGCTTGCACTTCCTCTACTGAAATGTTTTCTGAATTTTTCTTTGGAACCTGATTTAACATCAGTCAGTTCTCAAGCTGCATCAAAATGGATTCCCTTTGGGCTAAGGGTAGGCAGCATTTTACCATCTTACTTGTTTTGGAAGTTTGTGTGTGTGCTATGGTGTTATCTCACTGTTGTAGAACAGAAATGCTTACTGCTTTCAATTCCTCAAAGAGTTTCTTTTAAAACCTATCATGAATAGAATTTTAATAACATGAAAGTGTGTTTTTTTTTTTTTTTTCCTCTATCACTTCAGTGTAGAGGAGTTAAAAAGCTTTAAATGCGCTTTTTAACCTTCTGATTTCTTCATGGAATAGTCATTGCGTGTTGTCATGCTTTTAAGACTCTGTCCTTGCTCCCTTTTACAAGGCAACTTGAGTGGTAGGATTTCCTAAATTGTGAGAACTCGTTTCTGGTTGGTTTTGTAATAATTCTGCGATGATGAGAAGAAACCGGCCTAACTTCTTGATTTAATATTTAAATACTTGGGTTGTGCTGACAGGCTCTTTCTTTAAAAAGCCTGTACTTTTTGATATTATGTATAAATCAACAGGCAAACGAGTATTTTCTGGGAATCTCTTCTTATATATCTTATCTTCACATGTTTGCTCTTGCAAAACATGAGTCACTTCTATTCATCTTTGCCTGGACATCTGTCAGAAATTTACATACCCTTATGAATAGTGTTTATTGCTGCTGCACAGCCAGCTGGGGAGAGCGCTGAGCTAATGCGTGCATATTCTCTAAAGAAAGAGTACAAACTCAGCTATAGAAATACTTGGTTTCCAGTATCACT
Source organism: Ciconia boyciana (assembly GCF_034638445.1). Classification (NCBI taxonomy): domain Eukaryota; kingdom Metazoa; phylum Chordata; class Aves; order Ciconiiformes; family Ciconiidae; genus Ciconia; species Ciconia boyciana. The sequence continues at coordinate 108,298,330 of NC_132936.1, read as the reverse complement.
GGGCGCATCTAAAGCATTTTCTACACTTGGTTCTATATTCTTTCCAAAACTGTTTTCCATAACTATTTCTGTTCCTATTGAACTCTGCTAAACTTAGGAAAATGTTAGGAACTTAACATCAGTGCTTAAAAAGCAGCATACGTCATGGAGTCTTTTAAGGTTCTTGGTTTGTGTAACAGCTTTGAGAGCTAATGCTGAAATGGTCTGCATAAAAAAAAAAAAAATTTGCATTTTTTCCCTGATGTTTAGGGATTTGGGAGTTTTATGATTTTGATGTGTTTGATCAAGGTGAATTCTGTATTTGAGTAGAATAGTGACCTTGTCTAGAGATGAAGGCAGAGCTCTTTCATAACATGTCTAACCTACTATATTCTTAATGTGTTGGGGAATTGGTAGAAAATAGTGTTTAATACGAAATTTAGGCAGCCTTAATTGGTCATTTCTGCTGTCATTCCCAAATAAGCAATTCTGTATTCTTGTTCTTCCCAGGAAAAAAATGCCCGTAACTTGTGTTGCCTTTTCACAGGGGAAGAGGACAAATTTGCGTAAAACCGGCTCTGAGAGAATTGGGCATGGAATGAGAGTGAAATTCAATCCCCTTGCGTTGCTTCTGGATTCATCTTTGGAAGGGGAGTTTGACCTCGTGCAGAGAATAATTTATGAGGTACAAATGTTAACTTGTACGAGAAGGAATAGCAATCCTGGTTCAGACTGGGGAGTCGCAGCTTTTCTGGACTGGGGAAGCTAAAATAATAGTGCACAACCTAGAACTGCCCTTGAGGAGATAAGTCCTAACAGGATGTGGCCACTTGGAGGCTGATTTTAAGTGTTAAATCCACACTGGGTATTTAGCATCAAGACTGTAAATTTGCAGGACAACTTTTTCCTCATTTCTTGTGTAGTGTTTCATCCCCTATCTGGCTTGTTAGCGGATAATTTGATAAGCAAAATCCACATGAATTTTTCTTAATTAAATAGGCAAATATCAGAACTTTGTTATAAATGCTTTTACTAAGTTATCAAGATACTATTTCTCTGAACCACTTTAGGTTCTCTCTATTAAAAGGAAGCTGCAAGCTTGTATTGAGTCTTCTTGCGAGATTGGTTACTGCTGTAGTTTTCTCCCTGTTGCTTGTGTCCTTCATAGAAATATGGCTCAAAATCATATTTCAGAATAAGACAACTAATTTTTATATGTGAAGAGATGTTTATTGTAGAGATTCTCACTGGAATGTGAATGGCTCCTTTTCTGGCTGAATAGGTTGAAGATCCTAGTATGCCCAACGATGAAGGGATTACTGCACTGCACAACGCTGTGTGTGCCGGACACACAGAAATTGTGAAGTTCCTGGTGCAATTTGGTGTGAATGTGAATGCTGCAGATAGTGATGGATGGTAAGGCTTTCTTTAAGTGGTACCTTACAGGTGCTCTCCACAAGAGAGCTGCAGCTTGCGGGCTGCTACAGGTCCCTCACAAGGTCCCTCCGTTTGCTCTTATAGAGCTGGCAATGACTTTTCCACAGTAGAGCAACTCTCTGTGGGGCATCAGGAGAATGAGCAGAGGAAAAAAATAGGCAAATTATACTAATATTCCTTATATGAAAAAAGTGTGTGTCTGAGGCCCAGTAGGGTGGATACAGTTGTCAGGAAATTGCTCTATTTCTTTGAGATATTGAAGACAGCTTATGCATAATGAGCCACTTGCTGAAATTCCCCATGTCCTCTCTGTGAGAGAGCCTATAGCTTACACATGCTCTGGGTAGTATCTAGCCCTGCAGACTCTCCTCAGTTCTTTGTCCAATACTTGGATAACTTAAAAACAAAACCGAGCAGAAAACCACAACCTACAAACTAGGCTTGTAACTGATAATGGGTTACAAATCCTTCTTACAGGTAGCTATTTACAAAAGGCTAGGGGCAGGGGGCAGCGATTTTGCTATTATTTCTGCCTATAACAAAAGTGTCTAAGGCCCAAGACTGAATAAAGATCCTTGTCCCTCAGCCTCAGTAGTTATCCCAATTACCTGCACTTGTCACCAAGTCAGGTCTTGAAGTAATTATCTAGATTGTAAGAGGCATGATGTCAGGAGGATTTCTGAGTGTGTTTTTAATATTGATTTGTTTTTTTTAATATTTTTTTTAATTTTTATTGCCTTAATAAATGTTCTAAAAATGTTAATGGATTATAAAAAGGTAGCATAACTAGAAATCCATATGAAAACCTAGCCTTAGGGCTCAAGCAGGTCTTGGTAACTCCCGTTGTCTGTGAAAAGCAATTGCTCTTGACATCCTGGCTTAAGTGCTTCTGGTGGGAAGCCTTCAGCAGTGCAGTACTGATTGCTGGAGGTCACGCACAAAAGTAGTTTGCCCCCAGGAGTCTGTAAGCACTGCTATGAGCAATAGAAGCAATGTGTCATCTTTTTCTTCTTGGCTTGCAGGACCCCATTACACTGTGCAGCATCTTGCAATAACGTGCAGGTGTGCAAGTTCCTGGTGGAGTCAGGTGCAGCTGTATTTGCGATGACCTACAGTGACATGCAGACAGCTGCAGACAAGTGTGAGGAAATGGAGGAAGGCTACACACAGTGCTCCCAGTTCTTATATGGTAAGTGATGACAACTGAGTTCTGGAGCGTGCTAAGGACTCACCTGGAACTTTTCAGTATGTTTTTGGATGAGGAGTGGCAAGTTGCGCACTTAGGTTGTGTGCCCGTGCCTCGGGTTCCTCTTAGAAAAGAGAGGTTTTAGCCAGCTTCTTGTCACAGAATGAAGTCTATCGAGATTAACTTCATAACATTGAACCTATAGAGGAGATCTGAGTAACGAAAGGTTTCCCTACATTAAAAGCCTTGAAATGAGTTAAGCGTGTGCATTGACAAATATGTTAGTGTGAGGTGACGATTGGGTGTATCTTACCACATAAGTATGTTTTTACATAAAAACAAAAGTCATATGGATATCTCAGTAGGCAGTTCATATCTGCTACCTAGTGTCTCCAAGGAATATTTCCTAATGTGTTCTTTAGAACCAAGAAAGGTATTGCCAAGTTTCTGCCTTAATGGAGGTTAATAAGCACTGAATTTGACTTTATCTTTCTGGCCTCTTTCTTCTTTTGCATCTAAAAAGAAATCCCATATAAAATTTAGATTTTATTCAAATAGTAAGACTACAGGGAAACTATGATTTAACGGAGAGAGTGAATTCCCCCTAGGGTGTGATGAGTATTAGTCAATGAGGTTTTAAGTTATTTTTCTGTATGTTTCGTATGTAGTTCTTGTCCCCTAGGCACCTACCAGCTGGAGTGTCATCTATCTGTAAGAGGTTAGAGTAATAGCAATGTAATGCAGTGTAAAAAGCTGTAATACAGCCTTTCTGGTTTTGTGGAACATGCGAGATCTGAGTTTCTATAAGCTGCTCAGCCAGCATATTTCAAAACAGTCTGTCCAGCTGTCCTCACTACGTTTGAAAACTGTATCTCTTGGTGCCAAATATATAGTTTTCCCTATGAAGGGAGGATGCCTATTTAACTAGCGTTGAAATCTGTGGGCTAAGCAAAATTTCATTTAGTTTTGTATCCAGACTCCAATAGTGGTTATCAACAGCAAATACCCAAGGAAGATTGTAGGACTAGATTAAAAATAACAATACTTGTCCAACATTTCTTACTGGTTTTAACTCTGATATGAGTTAAGAGATGGTAATCTTTGTGTTGAATAGGTCTTGAGAGATTTCTTTCAGGAACCTGTCTAATTCTTAAATTCAGGTAAACAGCCCACAAGACCCTGTGGGAAGGAGATCCATGGCTTTATTATATACAGCATGAAGAAACACATTCTTTTTGTTAGTGGCGTTTTTTGGACCTACCATCTGGTGATCTCATGTGATACGCTGTTTTTTGTTGGGTTTGGGATTTTTTTTTGGTGTTTGAGATACTTTTCAATGCGTCCTGAACAGAGTGTAAGGCTTCTTTAGCTTATTGCCAGCTTTTACCAAATTGAAACCACTGAAACTAAGGTGTCTCTTGACTGATCATTGGCTGTTCAGCTATCAAATTTCCGTATTGTTCCATTAGGAATTAATCCTGTTGCTAAGACTGTTTCTGGCTGCCTATAGTTAGAGTAGGAACTTAATTCACTGGCTAAATCTGTTTCTTGCTGTAAAAGAAGTTTGGGGATGTGTATCTGTCTGCTTCCAGAACAGATACGGCATTGAAACCTGGCCCTCTAAACTCGTCTGTAAGGTGAGAAACCTTGTTGTAATTAATTGATTCACCTAATTCATTTTTGTTGTAAAGGACACACAATATTAAGTATCCTCAACAAGTACACGTAGGTTTAAATAAAACTGCTAGTCCTTTAGCATTGATTAAATGACAAGTCTGATGCTGCTTAAGTATGCCATTTTTCACTTTCTAAGTTTTGATGCCTGTTCTGTCTCTAAGAGCATGTTTGTGCTGCTACCCTGGTGTGACTGTTAACACTTTTTTAGAAGACCAGATCCATTGTGTGAGTCTTCTCTTTTGTCTGCTTTGATGTTCAGTGCTGTCTTACCTTCCACATGGGTGCAGAGCACAGCTTTTGCCAAACCTTTAATTATACCAAATCCAAAGCAAGGGAAGAGTTTCTCTGAGCAGAACTAAGTGTACAGTGGAAGTAATTGAATTTTACATGATGAGCTGGTGTGCAGAAATAAAAAACAGAGCAGATGCCTTCTTTAGCAGACATAAGTAAGACTCCTGTACAATAGTTTGTAATAGGTAAGAGATGGAAAGGGAAATGACAAGTTTTGCAATACAATGTGCAGTGTACTCTTTGCTCCTGGCAATACCAAAACCAAACAAAAAACCCAGTAGGATTCAGTGTTTTAAAATGGAACAATTACCTAAGAGAAAGTTTGTATAACAGTTGATTAAGATACCTTTTCCGGTTTGCTGCTTAGAAGCTGAGGAATGTGTACAGACAGTATAGCATTTAATCTTTGGCTACAGCTGTAAAATGAGCAAGTTCTAGATAACATCTGCAAGGTGAATGCATGTACTCCAAAACACCTTGGTCCAGAAGCAATTTAACAGAATTGTGTTTCTGAAGTCAGTGTTTAAAAAAATAATTAAAATAGTGGCAGAAATTAAGAACTGCTGCAGTAAAAGTGTTTGAGTTAACCGAAAGCAGCTGGCAGGTAGCAGACAAATCTTTTGGGTACAGGTCTGAGATGCAACTTGTTTTAAAGTTCTGAAATAAAGTGACATGGGTGGCAGATGACAACTCAAGCAGCAAAATGACAACGGTGGTCAACATAAGCAGGTATTGCTATCTCCCTTTGACAGAAAGAGATTACTGATGAACTAAGAGTATAAACAAATGTTTCTTGCTCATCACTTAGGTGTAGGAAGTGTGAACAATAGCATGAAAATATAACCTTTTATCAATTAGTGCTCCTCTTCCCATTTACCTCATATTTTTTGAACATGTGTAAGGAAGGAACCTGTCTGCCATGTGGAAGGGCTACCTTCACCATGCCACCTGTTCCAGGACTGACTTTCAGTAGGCTGATGACAACAAGGTGCTATGTGTGACAGGAATTGAGGGGGTTTTTTTCCTGGATTCCTCTCCAGTAAGAGTGCAGCAGTCTTTCCAACTGTTGTCTTTTTTTCTTCCTCTGTCTCCCTCTCTCTCTCCCCCCCCCCCCTTTTGTATTGAACTGCTCTGTGTTTTTAATGTTGCAGGAGTCCAGGAGAAAATGGGGATAATGAACAAAGGAGTGATTTATGGACTCTGGGATTATGAGGCTCAGAATGACGATGAGCTCTCGATGAAAGAGGGAGACTGCATGACAATCCTGCGCCGGGAAGATGAAGATGAAATTGAGTGGTGGTGGGCACGGCTGAATGACAAGGAAGGCTATGTTCCCCGCAACCTGCTAGGGGTGAGTCCTTAATATTTCCAGAGTCAAAAAGACCCATCCCACTATGTGGAGTATATACAGCATTATTCTCATGCATCTAAGTTAGGTGCAATTTCAAAAGTCAAGAGGAAGGAGTTGATGTTCTCCATTTATTCATTTGGGGAGTTTGAATACCTTGGCAGAGTGGGTTAACACCCTCTGTTTAGGTACCTAACACAGATCATATTGATGGATGCATAAAAGAACAACATGTATTGCCACGCTGCTATACATAGCAGGTTCTAATACTAACCTTGCCTCACCATCTTAGGGAAAAAACCCTTTTATCTGAACATGACATGTGCATAAGGTTTTTTTGAGCACGTGAACAGAACTGGGTTTCCCCTCTTTCAGAAAGTGATATACTGGCACAAAGGGCCCTATGAACTGAAACTTGTATGAAGAATGAGTCACAAGTCCTTCCCTGTCCAGGTGTACACAGTGCACCTTGTGATCTGAGACGGTTTCACAGAGAGTTTTAAGACACACACTGCAAAATTCTATGGTTATCTCTTTTCCTAGTGTTGAAAAAGAGATCCCATTGCCAAATAAAGGCAGATCTTTGTTTTCTCCTATGCTCTTTAAGTAATATTTAACCATATGTCAAAGGCCTTAAATGAATGGCCTCTCCTTTCCTCATCACCTTCTGTGCTACCTCTTTTATTAAAAACAACTGTGTACAAATAATAGATACTTTTAATTATGCCCCCATGCTTCTCATGGCTGAGCTGTTAGAAAACTGTAGCAGATGGACACATGTATAAAAATTCCATTAAGCTTTTTTCTACATACCCAGTTGCCCTGCTGCTGGAGATAAGAGGTTCTGCCAATGCTGAAGATTAACTGCTGTGAATTTTAGCTGATTGATGTATGATGCTTGAAAGAGGCTGAACCTCCTTGCTCATGCAGATAATCCTTACTCTTAAACTGGTTAGATTTTGCAGAGTGACTATATCTAATGCAAAATCAGTTTTAATTTCTGTATCGCTTTCAGGTCAGGCCTACCCACAATGTACTGTAAAATTCTCCCTAACATAGTACTTCTGCTCAGTTTTTTCCTCTCCAAATGTAAGTGTTTCTAAATTGAAAGCAGCTATCAGCCTTGCACAATAAGGTTAGAAAGGTCAGAAATGTCAGCTTTACTTTTTCCTGCCCCAGGGTGAATTGTGCATGTGCTGCTACTTCATAAGCTTGCGCACTCAGCTTGAGCACAGGTGTGTAAGAACACAAGGAGCATCTGTGCTTCTGTAATAAAAAGCACAAGGCAACACAGCTTAGACTGGGGATCACAACTCATCTTTCTAAGCACAACACAATCCAAACAGAACCTTTGGGGAAAACTACCCAAGCCCAGTACTAACTGTTACACTTCTGTGTCTGTTCAGTCATGCTAGTATTGCTACCGAAGTATTCTGTGGTTATTCTCGAAAGCAATTACTGGATGCTTAATATAGCAGCTGAAATCTAGGCTAAGATGTTCAGCACAGAGGAAAATGTTTGGTAGTTTCATATATTCTTATATTAAGTTGTATTTTTATCACAGCTGCTTTATCCTTTTGCAGTTAGGTGCACTGAATAAAAACAAGGATGAAATTATCTGCATCAGTACTCTACCCTTTTTAGTGACTCTCTAGCTCCCTAAGCTGTGTGAGAGCTCTAAAACTGAATGCAAGTAAGATAATACTGTCAAAATACTGACTTCTCTATCAAATTAAATCTTTTGAATGCTATCAGGTGTTATGGTACTGTAACTGACTGACTGAATCTTTGCTAGTGGTGAAATAGCAGGCAGAGACAAACCTTGTGGCTAAAGTTGTTGGTCTTCTCTTAATCATTAGCTGACTATGAAAAAGAACAAAGCCAGAGTCTGGTTGAGGAGAGAAGAGGGCATCTTTAAGGAGAACTGTAGCTGGAAAAACCCAGGATGTAATGTAGACATGCATTGCCATTTAAAGCATGGAGGATTAATCTCTCCTAATTGTATGAAGTATATCCTTCTATTTTTATATGCCAGTAGCCCTGCTTTGCAGAACAGTACTTGTTCTCAAAGCCCATTGCAGGTGGGAGCCAAGAGCTTCCCAAGCATCTTGGCACTGCTGCATGCTGTGTTGAGCTGTGTCTGATCAATCGTCACCCTGCAGCTGAGGCTGAGGCAGTCTCTGTACCTCTGTGTGCGTAGCCAGAATGTATGAATAGCACAGAGCTCAAGGGTTACAGGTTGGCAGCTACTGATTTACTGCTGGGTGGTTAAGTGAATTTAACTGGCCACCCACTATCCACTAACTAAAGCGCAGCTCCTACAGTTCCATGGTCCTTATGCAGCCAGATGTTTCCAGCTTGCCTGAAGCTATAGATACGTAAAGGCTGATAGGCATTGAGAGAGAGAGAAAGCAAAACAGACTTTAATACCTCTCTATTCCCATTTATAAAACAGGGAACAATCCTATAGTTCACTGAACACAAAAGTCTCTTGACTTACAAAGCCACATGCTTTTCCTAGCCCACCCATCTAGGCAGAGCTGAAGGTACTGAATTATGTGCTGGTCAATGCCTTCCTTTTTGTACTGACATGGTTAGTATTTTTTAAGCTTGCCTAAGAATGCTAAATTTATATTTTGTTAGTGCTGAGTGTTTTTTATAACCATGCTTTTGCTACTAGAGATTAGAATTGTAGCACCAAAAAGGGCTTTTATTTCCTTTTTTTTTCTTTTTTAAAAAGTAACCTTTTAAAGCACTAAAATTTTAAATCTCATTTCTATTTTACCCTCAGCTGTATCCAAGGATTAAACCTAGACAAAGAAGCTTGGCATGAAATAGTACAGAAGCCAGATTCTTGAAGTACTAATCATGGATGACTTACAAAAAAAATTAATTTTGTGTTGGTTCCAATATCATGAGACTTATTTCAATGACAATGTAATTTGAAAGCTATGAAGAATGTGCTTTGAAAACAAATGAAGGATTGATGCATTAGCAAATGGATGAGGGCATTCTACAAGATGAAATAATGCTTCCAAGCAAATGAAATTCTGCTGCCTTTGGTCTAAGCAAGCCATTATGTTCAAGTACCCACTCTGATTTCTTCAAACATGGCAGAAAAGAATTTCACATTTTTCTGCATTAAATACAAGGACCTTTTCAATTTACCATTGAAGGAATCATCATGAAACAGACAACTGGGCTTTGTCCAAATATATCCCGAGGCTTTTTCCAGATGGGAGAAATTAAAATAAAGTACGTGCACAGCACCCAAATGCTTATTGCTGGAAGCACAACGTTTGTTAAAGAAGCTAAACTGAAGTGCATCTGAACAGTGACAACCCTGTGACCAATCCATTAAGCAATAACTCTTAAAAATACTGTAGTATCTTAGGAATTCCATGTATTCAAAATATTATGTGCTGTAACAGACAATGTAGTTTTAGATTCCTCTTTTTACAAAGAGCCTCATGTATTTATTGTATTTTGTACTTTGAAAACTAAGTGTAGAAACTTGATGTAGTCCTTGACAACTTACTTGTTTTTACTTGACTGTGATACCATTAAACTTTTGTTTCGTCTTAAGCTTTAACTCTAGGTATTTTAGTGTCAAGTTTTTATTAGACCATCTGAAAATGTCAACAGTAAGACACACTGCTGTTCTACATTACACTAACATTCAACTACTTTCTGTATTAAATTGAACCCCCTTCCTCCCCCCTTCATTAAGACAGTCTTTCTGCATTTAAAATTAAGCCAAATCTGTTAGTAGCATATAACTTCTGTTAACCTTAAAAGCTAAAGGACATACTTAAGAAAAAAAACTTGGTACAAGTATTTTCCAAATAAAGCCCTTCCCATGGAACTATCCTTTATATCTGTCTATTTGGGAATAATCATTTGATAGTGAACACTATTTAATAGAGAGGATCAAATCTTTCCTTAAGGGTATTTATGAAGTGCCTCACTACCTCACCTTTCAGGCTGCTGTCTTCCTACTTACTACTCCCTTACTGCTTTCTGAAAAGTTGCCCATAAATACAATAAATTGTTCATAGGAAGGAGGACACAATTCCTCAGGTGGGCAAACTTAAGTCAGCTGTAGTGAGAACTCCTGGAAGCAGCAATCTGCTCATGTTCACAGCCTCATGATTTTAATAGGTGGGGTATGGGGTATATAGCATCAACTACCTTTCTTGGAAGCCTTTAGTTTTTCAAGCATTAATCTTTTAAAGTCATACAAAGCATCAGACTATCTAACATTAACTGACACACAGCCACAGCATCTGTCAGTGCCTCATCAGCTACAGAATGCTGTTTTTCCCCTTTAAAAGGCAACATACTCTGCTCCTGACAACAAAAGCTCTGCAGCTGCTCTGTGGTGATCTGTCTAAGAAAAAAAAAATGTGCTTACTTGCAGAAGGAATAATGGTCTTGCAAACTTTATTTCTACTGGTTTTATTTAAATACTTTCTTGTATTTCAAAGGAAAATAAATAACATATAGGAAATCAAGATTCTACCTGAGAGCATGGGCTTTCTCTTGGAAGAGTCTGGTTGCCAACAGCCTCCTGCTACAGGCACATCAATGGTCAGGAGGGAAAGACTTGTCCTTCACTTTGACTAAACATGTACTTGCTACTCAAATTCTTCAAAGAATATTTAATCAGAATAATGGTGAGGCTTGACAAAGCATACAGGGACCCACCTGTATTCAGAGATATGCAATACCATCCCTTTTCTAGTTTCAGATATATGCAGGATGGAATGAAGTTGTTACTCAAAAAGCACTTATTAAACCAGACTGTCAGGCTATAATGAGCTTTCTTCCAGAAGTTATGTAAAACACCTTAAGTACAAAGATATTAGTAAAGCAGTATTTTAAAAGTTGCACTGAGGATTTATACTAAATTAAAGCTTTTGTACAGAGGATATATAGTAGTAGATAAAACTGTCAGACCCATAAAAATGAGGTTGCAGATTCTTCTGTTGTTGAAGTAGAACACGTTCCTTCTTATAACTGTGTGCAAAGTTTGCCGTGCTTAAGTTAAGGGGTATTACTTGTATGTTTGCTTGATTATTTTCACCTGATCTTGCTCTTTTTGAGGTCTCTTGAGCTGATGTCAGTGACTCAAATGACAGTAAAGCACAGCCACTATAACAAGAAAGAGAGAAGAAAATGGCCCAGGGTTAAGTTTAGTAAAAATACCTGTAGCAAGTATGCACATTCCCATTTCTAGCATGAGGAAGAAAGTCTATTGTTACAGAACTAATTTTAGGATCTTTCCTGAATGATTTAAATTTGTATCTCATTTAAGTCAGAAGAGTTTTGGGATGATTTGTGCATTCCTCATTTAAGTCCAGAAATAACTTACGTTCAGGTAATAAGCAAGTTGAACGTGTGTAGGAGGGTAGTTTTCTCCAGACTTAGTCCTTTCTACAGGGCACACATGGTGCAGAAAGCAGCAGACGTGGTCAATACCATGAGTCACTACTGCACCTACATTTTATCCTGTTGTTGACAGAAAGGCAGGGAAGAAGCCTGCATACATATCAGCCAAAATTACTGCCAGTAAGGAATAAGTGGCTTCTGGTTCAAGTAAGCTTGTCTGTCTGTTAGAGAATACAATGTGATGTAAGTACATTTTAAAAAAGGGGTAACCTTTCTTAAGACTGCTTATAAATCCAGAAGCTATATAAATCCAGCATATATGTGAATACATATAACCAGCCATAATCAGTCAGAATGGAGCAGGACAGTCTCTACTGTTAACCCCTTCCCCCCTAAACCCCCCCCCCCCCAACACTTTAGAGCTAAAGAAACTTACATTAACAAGGTTCAATTCTATTGTTCCAGTTTTCTCAGTATCCAGTTTTCTAAACATTTCTGCAGTAGGAGAGAGATGACAGACAAGGATGAATATAGGAACTAATTGGAAAGCCTTCCCCTTCCTTGTGCTCCAGGATCAAAAAGGAATTTAGTCCTACAGTCTAAAATCTGTGACAATGGTCTACACCCCAAACCAGAAAGTCATTACACACTCATCTGCAAGAACGAGACTGAACATTATTTGTCAATCTATAAGTGTTCAGATTTTTTTTTTTTAATCAACATTTAGTCATTTGCATGGAAGACTGTCTGGCTCTGGTTCAGCAGTCTGGCCTAAAAGGCTGGTTCCTAGATCTAGGAAGAGCATGCAGACTGGGTTGCCAGATTTATAGCTCAGCTTTGAAGTCACTTTGGTTCCAGTACAAAGTTTTCTGAATAACTTATCCTGGACTTGAAAACACAAAGCAACAGAATCTGTCTAGTTATTAGGTGTGTACTCACTGAACAAGGTTTCCAGCCGAATCAAACACCGGACAAAGTTATCGAAGTCAATGATGAGGTCTTCATCAGCAAAACGAGCCACAATGATTTGATGTAACTGGCAGTTCAGTTTGAACCCTAAAAATACAATGTCAAAGATTTAAAAAAGAAGAGGAAGAAAAAATGCAAAAAGCTCCAACCAACAAAAAACCCCAACCTTATACACTACCAGAAATCCAATTAGCTACATTTGGTTAAATTCTAAGAGTATCTACTCCATTTTGGAAACTCCCAACAACCCCTTCTGTACTTGGAGTGATTCATAGCTGTGACTAGGTCACATGCGTTCTTCCTGCTGCGTGTGCTCCCACACCTGTACTCCTGTTTCCCAGGGGACACAGCCAATTGCTCCAGCTCATGGTCCTTCCCTGGGTGACGCGGCGGCTGCCAGACTCAGCCCCCTGAGACCTGAGACGAAGCAGTGGCTTTCTGTGGGCAAATGGGTCTCTATTTCCAACGAGTATCTAAACTTTGTGACAAAAAGAAATGCTGCCGCGTTTTACATGGTGACAGGAGGGGAAAGCTCCAGAGAGCCCAAATACAGGTGTTAAGGTAGCCCCAGAAGATCAGTAAGTTAATTTGGGATCGTATGGCTCTGTGATACGCCCCTCTCTCACTGTCGTAACTCAGACTTGCTCTTCAGTGGTTGCAGTAGCAAACTGATTCTTCTTTTAAAGCTCCTGTGAGCATCACCCCTTGGTCAAGCCACTTCCATTCCCTGTGTCACAATATCCCAGTTTTACTGGCTTACGCCAAACCCACATATACCCAGAGAGACTTGTTGAAAGACAACAGCATGCTGCTACGAGACCAGATTGTTGCAGCTATTTGTGCTTCTCCAAAAGCTGGGCAGTACAGAAAATAACTGCAACCTGTCACTCCTTTGAGATGCTTTTAGTATGCCTGCACGGCAAGACACTGCTATACAAAGACAAGAGCCCAAGCTGAGCACCTAGATTAAACGGAGACCTTTCAGGTCTGGGAACACAGGATTTTTCAGTTTACAAGTGATATACAGGAGACTAGTGAGCATCTATCAAGCCAGCTTGAAACTGATATAATCCTAAAAAGAGACAGACCAATATAAATACCTGCTGCTTCCAGCGCTCTCCTCATCTCATATGAATTCATGGTACCGGATCGATCCACATCAATTTCCCTGTAAATTTTCTGCAGGGCACAAAACCCAAAGTCAAAACTTGTCAATAATTCAGAGTGCGTTTTGGCTTTAGTCAGAAGGCAAACATTTTGAAATGCAGCCTGCATGCTGTTCAGGACTGTTTGCAATGCTTGTCTGAAGGAGTAGGTACTTATCCCCGAGTTTGTCTAAAAACGGCTTTAGAAAGTAAGTCTTTTTAATGCAACAGCCAGAGCGGATAAAGACTCTAGAGAATTCCTTGAACACCCATGCAAAATGGCACCCTTGCTACCAAAGCAGGCAGCAAGACCGACACCAAACTCACAGTGTTGAGTGGGAAGGCTAACATATTTGGACACAAGTTAAAACAGAAACCCCTCCGAGAGTAAGGCAGGAGGAGAGGCAACCCCAGCAGTCACACCCCTGAACTCCAAGGAACAAAACCTGGGGGACCAAGGACATAAATGGATTGTGAGCTGAAGCGAGAGTCCCTGCTTTGGGAAGTGTGATTGTACACATTGTGTGAGGCAAATCAGTCTATGGCCACCTCTACATTTGATTGCATGTTCCAACCAAAAAGGTTGCGTCTTACCTGGTATTTCTGAATCTTTGTCCAGAGGGTGTAGAATTCCTTCAGTCCCAGTTTACCACTCCCATCATTCTTCTTTGAGTTAAGGGAATCTCTTTGGAGGGAAGGAAAAGGGTTTTTCCCTCCCTGTGCTGGGTTTACTTACTTACGTAATACTTAAAAAAATAAAATTGCAATTAAGAAAAGGATGCAAGTCCTCTCTGAAGGACTCATCCTGTTGAATACACAACTGCTGTCCAAGATTTCTTGTCTTTCTAAATCAATAAGGTAATCGATTATTTTAAACCATGATCAGTTCACAAGCTCTTTCTGCTCCTCCTTTGGCACCTCTCTATCTTTTCGATACATGTATAAAACAGCTGCGATGATGCCATTTTGTTCTGCATCCTTGGTTCAACTCCTGCAGTTACAGGAGCCTGAGTCCCAAGTCTGGATTATAAACAGGAAAAGCCACAACCAAGCCTGCTATTTGGAGAACTTAAGTTCTTGCACAAACAGCTAACAAAAGAACCTGGTCATTGCATTGCTCCCAAAAAACGCTAAGGAGTCCCTGGGGAATGCCATATTTTACACCAAATTATAGCAGAGCATCGTTCTGTTTTGGTAATTTTCCCTTTCTCTGACTATGCAATTCAACTCCCACTGCACAGAGAAGCTGAACACAACTATTCTTAGACTTGAATGCTTCCTCCTACGCTTTTGCCCTTATTCTTAGAAGCAGAAGCTCCTAAAAGCCAGCATACTCTCTGGCTCCTGTATGTTTCCCTCATTTTCTATTTGCTAAGTCCTCATGGCTTTACGATGCCCTTACCAACTCGAGCCAGATAACAAAGCGGTGAAATGCAATGTCCAAACTATCAGCCAAGGCAATCCACACCATGCTGACAGCCTTTTCCCAGCACAAACATCACTTTGTCCCTAGCTAAACCAGAACACGCAACAGCTGGGAAGACTTCAAAGCAGATTGTCTTGTCTGAAAATGGATCTTCCCTGCTGCCTGAGAGAATGCATGTGCCATGGTCAGCAGCAATGGCAAGGGCTACCATTTTTATTCAGGGGAACCAGGGTAAAACCAACTTCTCCACCTCAGGAGTCACTAGTGCATCAGTATGGACCTCTCACTGCAAAGGCAGCAGCTGATCTGCTCCAGCACAGGCAGAAGAATATCGTCTCGGAACAGCCTTAAAGGATACATCTAACAGGTCAACCATTATTTTGCATGTCTCAATACTAAAGCCATCAGATTTAATATCTTGGCCTGTAAAGAAAGAGCAAAAGACAGGATTATCATTGCATGCTGTACCACAGCACCTTCCTAAATCGCTTGGAAGCTCTGTAACCAGTATACACCTCAGCCCTTATTTGCTTCTGTGTCATCAGTGGCTTCCTTTGCAACTGGCAAGATGACTTTGTCATTTTGGTGTGTTTTTTTGCTTCTACATAACATGCGCTTAGTGCTCTACCTTGTTTGTGATCCACACCTGCTAGTTACTCAATGTCAATCCACTGCCTACTTCAAATCCTCCCCTGGGAATAGGTGTCCAGCTGTACCGCTGCCACAGTCTGGGCCAGATGAGTGCAGCGAGCAGCAGGGGATGCCTGCCTCCTGCTCCGGGAAGTATTAGTATCATCCGAAGCCTCTGGGATCTGGCAAGGACCTAGTGCAATGCAGACTGTGGAGGATGTGGTGCCTGTAGAGCTGTAGTCAGGATACCTGCGTACGGATAACCCTACAGTTCCCTCAAACGCTGGATGGGAAACCATTGCCTTATGTTGCTTAGGTACCCCCTCTGAGGTTAGCTACGATTTCTAACAATTCCTTTGCATCCAGCAGAGCAGGAGGCAAGACGCATTTAGAGGTGCAGCCAGTGGAGTCAGGACTTGCCAAAGGGTCATAAGATGGTCCTTGTTTTGCACATGAGAGGGACACAGCACTGAAGCAGGCAAATGGATGATAATAAGCAGCCCTCTGATTTCCTGATGAAGAGACTTAGGATGAAAGTTAGCTGTGATCTTTCCCCAAGCAAACAGCCCAGTTAGTCTGGTTTATAGGCATGCTACAGAAGCAAGAGACAGAGATAAAGCCTTCCTGCACTTATTGTCTGCCTGCAAAGACAAGGGTGGACTTTTGTGGACGACAACACAGACTTCTGACCTATGGAGGTCAGTGGTAGGTAGCTTCATGCAAGGGAAGAACATCAAATCAAGCCTGGTAACCAGCAATACACCATTGCTAACTGGCTGGTGCACAAAGACATACAACACAGTCCTGGCTACCTGTCTAAGATTTCACTTTGGAAATTAAAAGACACTTATTCTCCAAGCACTTATTTCTTGAGCACTGTTTAATGGAAAGGAAAATAATGCAGAGCCAAGCTCTGAATCACTTCACAGAAAAAGAAGCCCAGAGTTTCAAAGTTTCTCCTCCTCCTCAGGGACACCCCGGACCACTGGCTGGGCTACTGTTTGAGTCCTGAGCGGTTCAATACTCAAGTAGCAGCAATACCTTCTCTTGATTATTATAAAGTATTAATCAAATTCATCCATTTTCCTGGCAGCCAATTCCCAGTAGCAGATGCTGGGATAAAAGGCACACGTTCTGTGAAACACACCTTCAGTGCAGGCACAGCCCTGGTGTTTCTGCAGCCCCCTGAAGGAGCAGAGATAGCATGTGGCCGTGGCCATATGGAGAACCACGCCGCAGGTCTGGGGCAGAGCCCAGGGGTTTGACTCTGCCCAGGTCAGTGCTGCGCTCTGCGCTCTCACGGCCATGCTGGAAACCTGCTGGTGGCCAACGGAAGACGCAGTTGCAGGAAGGTACTTACGTTTAGCTATGACTTTATTCAAGATGTTGCGCAGTTCGAAGGCGGAGATCTCTGCATCCTGCAGAAAAGAGGAAAATGAGTTCTGCCCCGTGAGCTGCAGACACCATCTCATAAGCAGCCTCCAACTCCTTTGGGCGAGTTGGACAAGTTCAAACACCCCTTGGAGTTCAAGTTTCCCTTGGATGGAAACGCAAGTGGTAAGCTCTCCCCACCACCCAGGAGCACCACCAATTCCCAGGCATTAGCACACCGGGCTGTGGGGTCTGCCTGAGCCCTTGGGCAAGCGAGAGCAGCCTGGGGAGAAGGCACAGCCCAGCCCTCATCAGCTCCTGGAAAGACCCATGCGCCTGCACCAAATGCTCTGCCCGAAGGACAGAATTAGGCACCTGCAGAAATAAAAGTTGAGCCTGCAGTTCAAAGAGAGCAGAGATTGTTTGCCAGGAGCGCTCACAAATCCGTTGTGTAAGCAGACGGGTAACTACACAGATTTTTGCATGCACAATTATGCACATGCTTGAGATTTGACTCAGCACAGGAATTAAACTCCATCCTGGGGGAGGCATCTCTCTTGCTGGTAACATGGGTGAGTGGGTAAGTCCTTAAAAAAAAAAGATATAGATATATATATATATATACACACTTACACTTCCTGCTAGCTGTCCAAAAAGCTTTTTAAAGCTGGGTTCGATGTCGTCTTCACTGATCTCGGTCTAGAAGAGAGAAATGGAGAATATGGAAAGGAGGAACTTTCCTGCCTGAGAAGGACTTCATGCATTTCCTTGCCCCTAGTAAAACACAATTTTTTTGTTTTTTACTTTGTGCTTTTACTTTGATTTTAATCAGTTTTATTTTCAGGGACACCTCAAAATGCTGGCGTTGCAAACACTGCAGGAATTAAGAACTTTTGCAGTGGCTTTGACAAAAAAAAAAAAATTAAAATTCTTTATTTTATTTAAAAAATCACTACCAGATATTCAGAACTTCACTGTTGCTGCTGCTGCTACTACTGTTGGACTAGCTGTCTTCATTAAAAGAAAAGCAAGCAAAAAGTAGTTCTCATCCTGGGGGCAGGGAAGAAAAAACCCCCCACAGAGTGGTAGATGCATTAGTAGGTGAAACATCCCCAGCTCCAGCAAGACTAAACATATGGTGAGCCACTTCTTACTCATGGAAACATCACATGCAAAAACACCCCTATGGCTAAAGGGCTGCACTCCCGGATTCTTGGGGAGCATGAGGAATTTCCCATGGCTCCAGTCACCTCTGCAGAGAGCACCTGATCTCCTCTACCTGGCAAGCCCAAGCTCACCACTCTGGGTAAGGGGCAACACGTGTTTCCATTATTGCTTGTGATGTTTCCATGTGCTGGACATTCAACTATGGATACTGAAAGATCTGTTTCCAAAGTGGGACAACACTTCTTGACAATGCCTATAGAAAAATGCTGCCCAGCACAGGGAACAGGCACTCCAACCCCACTTATTTACGACAAAATTAACTTAAATGTTTTAAATTGAGATAAGATATACCTCTTCAAAATTGGCCTCAATTTCATCATCTATAACCCTAGAAAGATAAATAAATCAATATTAAAAACAAAACAAGTCACACTTCTCTGATGCCCTTGCTTCAAGTTTCAGTTCAAGAGGTATTCTTTAAATTATGGGAATAACAATGAATGTTCAAAGCTCAGAGGTTGCTGGATTAAATCAGCCACAGACACTGCATACCACCAGTGAAAGCAGTATTTTGCCAGCTATGGCAACAAGAGCTTCAAAACACATTACAAACTGTGCAACATCCTGCAGAGTCACAGACAGGATTTTGGGTCAGCCATAACCCTTTGGGTCACTTAGTGCCACTGCTGACAGACCTCAGGCTGGGACCAGGCTCTCGGGTGCAAATCAAACTTCTATCTAGTAATTTTTTTCTTTTTCTCCTCAAAACAGCAAAAGCGAGAGACTTAAAGTCATTCGGACGTGATAGAGTGGGAGGAGAAGTGTTTCATGATGTCCCCCAGCTGCTGTGGGAGCATCACACCTATGGACGGTGCATAAGCACTGCTAAGGGCCCATCAAAAGCTGAATGTGCCTTCACACAACTGACGTCCCAGTTTTGTCACCACTATAGAAACTTGCAACAAGACATTGCAGAATAGTAGAAAGGTTTTTGCTTGCTTTGAAATTAGGGAACTCAATATGAAAGATCCCACACACCTTCCCAAGGCCTTAGCCCAGCTGCTCTTTAAAATGCGACACGTCTAAATTTTTTCATGGCTTCACAGCTAATGGTACAGTTTGAGCCAGTTCCATTAAAACCCATTTTAATTTTATCAAAGATATCATTTGGTTCAGCAAGTATCTTGAATTTTTTTCCAGCCTGATCTCAAAGGTATGAGATCATTTGTTGCGATCAGCCTGCCCAGCCTGCTGCTCTCTGGGGCTTTCTTCTCTCCACAGACCGACCTGTGCTGTGGCACCCAGCTGCCTACAGCCCAATAACTAAAAATATCTGCCCGGCTAGGGCTAGTAACAACAACAACTTGTTATATTATACTGTACTATTATTATTATTATTCCACCAT
Organism: Ciconia boyciana; assembly: GCF_034638445.1. Taxonomy (NCBI): domain Eukaryota; kingdom Metazoa; phylum Chordata; class Aves; order Ciconiiformes; family Ciconiidae; genus Ciconia; species Ciconia boyciana. The sequence goes on along the minus strand of NC_132936.1, from coordinate 108,278,907 downwards.
TCCTTCCTGCTAAGTTTACTCAAACTTTCCTCAGTTGCACGTGGGGAAACTGGGGACAAACAACAACTGCCACGACCCCATCCGTGCAGGGCGGTTGCACATCCCCCCTTCCCACTCCTTGCGGGAAGCTGACATACCCCAGCTCTGGGCTGCTCCATCCTTCCACGCCTACGAGAGGGGCCAGAGATCGCCCGTGTGCCCATACCTCTCTTACATGGTTACAAAAAAGCTACGTACGTGGAGTTTGCGTTTTTTTCAGAGAAGACTCGCAGACAGAAATCCCCATTCTTGTTGGGTTCAAAGGTCGAGGGCACGACAATATATTCTCCTGCAGGGAGCTTGAACCGGTTCAGCACTTCTCGGAGGTTGATGAAGGTGTTTGATTTTTCTCTTGCTTTGTTGGTCAGGAAAAAGTTTTTGCTCAGATGAATGTTTGTCTGGCCAGAAAACTTATGAAAAGCAAAGAGAGAAGGAAAAAAACCCAAAAGTTTGCATGCATTTGCATTTACAAATTAAAAATATAATAGATATGACAATTAGTTATGGGAGGTGGGGTGGAAGAGATGTCCATTCAACAGAACTGAAAGAAAGAAGAGAAAGGAGCTGGGTGCATCCCACCACAGTACTCCTGAGCTGTGGGTGCAAACAGATCATCTCAAGAAATCATTCGGCTCATGCTTATGTTTTGCACATGGTGGTGGGTGTGTGACTTTTGGCAAATTCTTCCACCAACTATTTTTCTTTAAAGTGTGATGGCTTATGACCAATGGCCCTCTGGTCTCCAGAGCTGGTGCCACCAGAGTACTGCAGCTCAGCTCTGCCTCTGAGGTCAGGCTGCCTTAAAGCAGAGAGCCCGCTTATGGAGGCCTCCAAGAATAAAATAAACATTACGCATTATAAAAGCATAGTTGGTGTGTAACATCTTCCAGATTAAACTCTTCTGCGCAGGGTCTTACAGGTGGGCTAGCTCAGCTCTAGAAGCAAACATCAGCAACGTGCATGGTTCAGAAACCTCCCCCTTCCCATCCTCCTGGATTTTTAAGAATGCAAAACCTGCCAGACCTGCTGCCATGGGGGAAAGAAAAGTCACAGGACTGTAGCTAGAGTCTCTTTTTTATGGAAATCAGATTTTTGGACCACTAGGGTGAGAGCTGAGCAGCTAACAGAATACTGCTAAAGCACTCAAAAGGTACATAAGGAATTTAATTAACTGGCAGCACTATTTCCTTCCTGATGAAACCAAGCTTTACATAGCAGCAGCTGGTTTGAGCGTAGCCTCGGGAGCCGTGAGGTGCCCCGGCTGCTTTGCATGCCCCCTCGCAGGTACAGCAAGCCTCGTAATGAGGCTACCCCGGCATTTTGCTCAACCTCACTCGTTCCTCTGAGGAGCAACAGCTCAGAGGCATCTGCAGCCCTGCCTTGTATTGCATAGGCATCACTGTGTTGCGCACCCCTCTCTGATCCCCAGGGCATGCTATTAGCTACCTGCAGGTAGGAACAGAGAGAAACCAATACAGTGCTTAGGGGAATGAAAATAAACACCTCCTTGGAACATTAGTTGTGTGTCAAACATGAACTCTGTGCAAACCTGAGAACAGCAGCTGTGCTCTGGGGGAACAGGTGTGGGTCTGGGCTGGGAGAAGACCCATGGAAGAGCAGCTTTGATGAGTTTCTGCAGTACAGAGAGCTCTTATCCCAACCCAAGACGCTCTGGAAATGCAACACAGGCTCAAGGCCCCTTCCAGAATAAATGGCCTCTAACTTTAGACTCTGCACAGTCAATATTGTCCTGCAGTGAAGGAGGATCCTCTGAACCATTTCTTCCCACAAGCCATTCAGCCCCAGCTCTGCACCTTGACCACCAATGCATGCTACATACCTCTGGGGGCACCTGCAAGGAGAAAAGGAGAGAGTTATTTGCCTGTTGAATGGCAGCTCCGGGGCTACTTCTTTTCACCACTGGTTAGTGGGTACATCCACACTCTTGGAAAAAAAAAAAGAGTCAGCTCAAGGGGGAAGGTGAGCGCTGAGCCCACGTCACCCAACGCTGACTGCTGGCTCAGGTCCCGACTCCATCCTGGAGGCAGGTAGGGCTCATCCCCAGCAGCGCAGGCACAGCCTGGCAGACACAGCCAGGCTGGTCATGGTGTCCTGCTGACCCTCTACCCTGCAGCCCACTGTGGTATTTTTTGCAGACTCAATTTCTCTACTATGTCTTTCCAACTTCTCTTTCACCCCCCCACCCCTCTAACCTCTCCCACCACCAGGAGAGAAGGCAGGGGCTGAGCAAGACAGTAACGCAGTCTTCTGTTTCGTTACGGGTTCAGGGGACCTAGCTTTGCTTTAAGCCTTATTTGCCTACAGGGACAAGATTCTTTGACAAGCTTTTCCAAAGCTGGGATACTGAGAAAGCAAGCAGTTGCACATATTGCCTATGGTTACAGAGCAACCCGCAGGCAAGACCATTATTCCTATTTTCACTGCCAGTTAACCATCGCTGCTTTGCAGCTCTGAACAAAATGTCCTACTTAAGGAGTTACCATAGACACGTCTCTGACCCTTTATTCAGCAGAACAAGTTTTACAGGTGTTTTGGCTGGTTCTGCTGCTGGGTTCACACTCCCCGAGCTCACACAGGTGTCCCAGCTAGCATGACATCCCTACCACGGCTGCTCTCATTCTGCTGCTTTTCACCACAGCCTGACACGCGAAGGTCAGACTGGATTTCTGCACTGTTATTTTAAACAGTTTTTCTGCTCCTCCATCTAGAAGCACAGAATATTATAGGTGGGAAGGGGCCTCTGTAGGTCATCTGGTCCAGCCCCCTACTCAAAGCAAGGCCAATATCAAAGTTAATGATGTTGCTCAGGACCTTGTCCAGCCTAGGTTTGAATATCTCCAGGAACACAGATTCCATCATCTCTATGGGTACCTGTCCCTGTGCTTGACCACTGTTTTTGTGAAAGATAATTTTCTAAACATCTAAGTGGCATTTTCCTTGCTGCAGCTGGTATCTGACTCAACCCGGCTGAGTTTTGATAGAAAGCCCAGTCTGAGAACTGCACTACCCCATTTATAGGGGGTGTGAGCTTTCCTTTTCCTCCCACTGCCTTACTTGCCTCATAAATCGCAAAGCCGATGGTGTGCATGTCCTCTCCCATCTTCCTCTGCTTCCGCCGGTGCTTCTGAATCAGGCCAATAAGGAAAGTGCAGCCCCTCTCAGGATCATCAGGATCCTCATCTTCTTCCTCCAGCTTGATTAAATACTGTGGATTCGTCCAGAAAGTGTCTGGGAATTGGATTTATGCAAACTGCTCAGAGGCTTCTTTGAAAGCAGCCATGCTGATACATACATGTCAGCTAGGACAGATGCGGCTCTGACTTCCAAAATCAGCTGTGAGAAGGAAAAATTAACACTCCCCCCAGCCTTTACAACCACAACTAGATCCTCGTCAGGGAGCCACATTTCCCAAACACTTGCGCTTTTTGGACATCCGTCCTGGATATCCCAGGTGCATCCTCCTTCTCCACAGGCCACTCCACACCAGCTCCCAGAAGCTCGCAGAGAAAGTAAAAGTGGGCGAGTAAAGGGGTTCTCCAGTTTCTCTTACTTGGGTAATTCCTGCAGCCCCCTGCAGTGGCTCCTCGCCTCCAGTTCCCATCCAGCTTCAGCAGGCTCCACTTCTTGTACCTGTCACTTGCCAGCGTGTCTGGAGTCAGGTTGCAGATCTCCAGGCGGGAGTAATGTCTTAAGAAGTCATTGAACGCCATCCTGTGGGAGGCAATGCCACAGACATCATCTCCTTAGAATGGACAGGTTTTCTATACAACCACCTTGTCTATCATCCTCCCTCTCTCCAGCTGCAATTTAGCACTAGGATTTGGGGTGAATTTGCTCACTCATCTTGGAGAGCGTACTGGGAGAGGTTACTTCGTGTGAAAAAAGCAGAGGAGAAGACATTCCCTTCAGCCTGAATGGAAGCCCAGTGGTACTTGCCAAAATTCCCCATCTTCATGCCTCCTGGTCAGCCGCTCCCGCACCTCAGGGTCAACACCACTCCAGTTTGGGCAGCTGAAAGACAACCCCACATCAACTACAGGGTACAGTAAAGGTTAAACCCTAATGTAGCTGTTTTGGCACAATGATTTCACTTTCTTACAGCTCCATGCAACTGCAGTACTCCACAGTATCTAGCTGATAGCAGCTCCAGGGCTCTCAAACCATAGCAGAATTAAAATACAGGGACCTGGGATATTCGATACCTCACTTCTTAAATATCCATGGTAAGGATCAGAAACAGTTTTATTTGCAGGAAGTGCTAATGCCTTGACTGAGACGGAGCTTTATTTTAGAAAAAGACCCAGAATAAATACTGCCCAGCCACAGAAGTGAGTAAACTCCAGCTTTCATTGCTAACAACAGAAATGGATTTTAAAGCCCTTTTAGAAAGTAAGCTTTCAGAAACTCACCACAGAACCTGGGCTGTTAAAGAAGCAGAAACTACAGAGAGGCTTGTAGGAACCACCAACCAAAACACTGCACCTTACATGAAGGCAGGGGTTTGTATGAAGGGCACCGCATGCTGTGACGCCTACATGGGAAACAACAGTGCTGGGATGCTTCTTTTAAACAGCTCAGAGCGAACGTCACATCCAGATGTGACTTAGAGAGGAATTTGAGGTAGGGAGAAGACAGGCAACAGCAGAAACACGATCATACCCCTGCAATAGAAGCCTACGGGCAACATGCAAGCCATTGACTCACTTGTCATTCCACTTTCCAGTCCACTCCACTTCCCCCCAGGGATTTCGGATTCTGATCAGCTTCTGCACTGTTCCTCGGAAGTTCACCTGATGGGATCAGAAGCATATGAAGAGTTACCCAGGGACTCAGCACTGCACTCCCTTCCACCTTTTCTATGGAAATTAAAGGACATGACAGAGTAAGTATCTCAGTGCCACGCAAATGCTAAAGTGTATATACACAAACACGCGCTCATCCGGTCCAAAAGACATGAAGTCAAACTGATTTTGAATGAGCCCCATGCACCCAAGCTCGTCCAGAGAAGGTTTTTGTGCAATCAAAGTTCACGATAACCAGAATGTCTGTTTTGTGCTGCTAAAAAAAGTTACCTCTGATAGGATTTCAAGCAAAGGGAATGTAAAGCTGCTACAGGACTGCCAAAAAGCAGGCACAAGGGGATATTTCTCTAAAGCTGTCATCTATGTATAAATTGCCCTTTCACACTCAAATACCTTCTTCCCCTCACTATATATATTCTGAACTGCACCTATCACAACAGATGTGATACTCAGTCTGGCCACAACCCCTTTGACCACACGAATGCCCCATGGCGCAGCGGGGGCGGGGGGGGGGGGTGGGCAGTGCCACGACAGCACCTCCTTGCACTGCCCCGAGGCCCTGGCTTGTTATCTGCTGATCTCTGTGTGCAGAGAGTTCAGGCCAAGCAAAGCTGTATGAGTTTCAATGGGAACACCCAGTATTTATGGGGAACACATGGCACTAATTTGAGGAAGGAGTTGGCGCACCTCTAGAGCCCGAAGCCAAGAAAACTGCACAGAGCATCAGCAGCACAGAGTCCAGAAATGATGCTCCAGTGTTGAAGATGAACTATCCTTACAAAGCCTGCACATATCTTCAAAAGAAAAGCCTGTCTAAATCATGCCTGTTTGTGAATTAAGGTCAAACTCCCTCTTCACTGCTTTTGCTGTGAGAGAAGGACCAAATGCAAGCACATAAACCTGCCCGTTATCAGCGTTCACCTCAGTGCAGCACATCAGCAGCTTTCTACACCTCACTCTGAAGTTTCAGAAATAATTATCAGTGAAGTGACCGAAAATTCATCACACACCTGGAAGGACGCCATGATCTGCTTCCTTTGTTTTCACCTGTCTTACCTTTGCCAGTTCTCTACTCCTGGACCTTGCATTCGAACACCGTGCCCTGCCAAAAGGTGCTGTTCAGCAGGCATTTCAGGGACAATAATTTTTTTTTTTTTTTTTTTTGCTTGGCACACATCTCTCGCATATCTTGCTGTGCATTTAAGGTGCAGTGCTGCCTGCTATACAGAAACGTGTTGAGAGGCCCCATCACCAGCAGAGGGTAGCGTGCCCTCCGCACAGGGCTTCCTGCTACCCTGCTCACTGGGAAATGGCAGTGCTTACGGAAAAAAAAAGGGGTTTTTTGGTCAAAACCCCAAGAAGTCAAGTTTCTGTTTATCCAAAACACAGCAACCATTTCAGTACTTCTTCAGAAAGAAAGGACTCAAAACCCGATTCGGCAAAACGGGTGAGACTGGAGAATTCGCAACATTGAAGACGAATTTGTGGCTGCCATGGCCTGGGCCACGCACAAAGCTCGCTGCACGTCACCCCTCTGGGGCGGCTCACCTACCTCCTCTGCCCCGGTGACCGAGTACGCGTGTCCCTTCACCAGCTTCTGGGAAGTGACTGCCTCCGTCTCTGCCGCGCTGGTGATCTGGAGGAGCAAAGAAGCTCAGTGAGCGTGGCTTCCCACGCGGCAGGGGATCTGACGGAGCAAAGCTTCCCCCCCAACAGAGCTTTAGTCTCACTGGGAGGCTGCAGGGGTGGTTCAGCTGCTGCACAGAAGCAACGAGAGGCATCTGCGTGACAGAGCGGGGAGAGGGGCAGGCAGCACGCGTGGCAGTGCTGGAGCCCCCGGGGGCCACGCTCATGGCACGGGGCGCACGCCAGAAGCCCTGCACCACAGCAAAGCTCCCTCCTGGCTCCAAAACACTTGGTGTGGTGCATCCCCTCCCGTGCGTCTCCAAACGCTGTACAAGGGGGATACACATGATGAAGTCCATGTTCTCAAGGGACCAGGAGGAACATAGGGAATGACCGGCCTGAGGCTGCCCAGGCGTCACCAGGAATCGGACCCCAGTCCAGCAAGCCCCAGTGCTTTGCTTCGAGGTCAAAACACCCCCTTTGGCTCCTCAGCGGGGTGGGAGGTTCCCCTTCCTTTCCCCAGCACCCCCACCCTAGGACCTGCCATGCAGGGGAGCAAGGGAAAAGGCTGCACTTTGGATGCCATTCATACCTGAACGCATATCACCCTCCCACTTTTTTGTGGCCATTACAATACTCGGGCAGTCTGGCCTATGAACACTGCAGAGAAAAATCACTTCTTGCTAGAAAGCGACTGCTCGACATCTTGCTCTAAAGATGCTTAAACCTCTATGAAATATGTGTTTGCCATCGCCTTCCCACCATTTCAGAAAGTGTGTGATCTTTAAACAAGCATATCTGAAGCTTAAAAAGAGGATGGGATCAAGCAGGCAGGTCCTGCTGTCAATTCATGCCCTACTACTACCCCGTAGCGTACTCTCCGTGTAATGCTTAACCTCTACGTCCCTATTTCTCTCACAGAAGAGAAGAACAGATTTTACAGGATTTTTCAAAGGCTAAACTCACTAATAATTAGTTTACAATATAGAAAGAGTCAGCACTTACCAACAAAGGAATATATTTACTCTCCCCCACCCCCGACAAGAGATTTCTGTCATTCTGGGGCAAAAAACTAATGTCAGATTCTTATCTAAATGCAAACTAGTAAAACAGGCCTCGAAAGTGCTGTGAAGTTGCACGCTAACATTAACCAAGTACTTTTCCTGCTGTGAAGCTTCCCTCTCCTGTGACTCCAATTTAACTTAAAAAAATGGGAGGAAACACTTGAGTTTCTATTATGAACGAAGTTCTTGTAAACAGTTTACCTTCCCTTTAGACATAACTAAGATGTAATCTCCTTTGGAAGCAAGGTGATTATCACAATAACCATACTTAGACTCATTTGAGTGAGGCTAAAAGCGATGCTGAATCCTTGCAGGCAGGGCCAAAGCTCCTCTTTGCCTTCGGGTGCAGGTTCAGCTTTTGGCAATGTATTTTCTGATAAAGCCTTTTAAAGGCCTGGCAACAGTCCGAGCCTCCCTGCTTCAAGAACAGAGCCCAGATTTTTTTGGGAACGTTTTGGTACAATTTGTGCGACGAACAGGCTACGGCAAGGATGGAGGCTGCCACCTCTGAGCATCTGACTGCATTAGCCATTACCAGCAGCTTTCTGTCCAAACCCACTCAGCCTGTACCAACCCAAGCTACAGGCTTTCTTAAGAACAAAGATGTAGATCAGAACCCCTAATGAATTCCCTGTATGGTTTGTTATCGTGAACCTACGAAACAGCAAAAGCTCTAGGTCCTGAAGAAAAAAAACCAAGGGAGGCAATGAGCTTTTACACATGAACTGATGAAGTCTACATTTCAACCTGTTCTCAGACATAACCCTCCAAGAAGAGCACGTGCCTGTGTCACGCTCTTGGGTCAAATTCTCCAGGCATAAGGTAGAGCAGAGAACCGTAGGCAGAGGGGACCAACATCCTTTGTGCACCTCCTGGGGAGGTGCAGATCCGTCCCCCAGCTGCCTGCACGCACAGCAAGAGCTGAGCATCCAGCAATAAGCCCGCTAACTCACGTCAATGGAGCAGCCAAGGAGAGAGCCTTTCTGAAGTGCCTTCTGGATGATTTTGAAGAGGTTGGGGGGTGCCTTCTGCAGCTCATACCATTCTGCAATTCCACCAGTGAAGTCCTCGAAGCCTTCAGTGGTGGTGCCACCAGAGAGAGATTCGTAAGATCCGTTCAGCCTGCAGGAAAGGAGACACACATGCACACAACCATCAGGCTCTCTATTTTCCTCTTCTCACACACACAACCATCAGGTTCCCTATTCGCCTCTTCTTTTGGAGAGGGGCACTCAGTTATGCCGCCTGTCACAGCATTTCTGCTTCCAACAGCACCACAGCAGCTACAAACATACCCTCCATTCAGCTTTGCTTTTTAGATCTCTGTACTGGGAAAGCCCAGCATAAAATCTTATATGATCATGTACGCAGGTTGCAGGTTCAGTCATATCAACGACAAAAATCATGAACACTATTTGAAGAAAAAATAATATTAAAAAAAGAAATCAAGAGCCAACAATTTGCCTCTCTAGTTCCACACAGTCTTTCCATCCCTTTAAAAATTATGGGCCTGATTTTCAGCTTATCTTAATTAGCTCAATATCTTAAGTCAATTGAAAATAGTAATGTTAGATGGCAGAATTCCTCCGTGACCATCCCAAAACTGGAAATTTGGATCTGAGCATCTTCACCTTGACCAGAGATCCAGGCACAAGGACCGGCATGCTTTGCACGCTGAAGCAGCGCAGCTGCAAGCCCTCACAGGTGTGTAGAGCACATGAAACGGAGCTTCCCAGGCCCTGGTGACAGGAGACGGCACTCTAGGAACAGCCTTGCCACAAGATGCAATGGCTATTTTTCTTGCCTAGCAACAAAGCCAGTACTTTTGGCTACTTGTCTTAAGCACCTGTCAGCAAAGCTTTACTAAAGCAGCCATTGTGGAATACCCCAGAACTTGTAAAGGCTAGTAAATAGGCTGACATTTTAAATGCATAGTATCCGTGCAGTTGAGGATGCTATGGGGAAGCAGAGGCACTGGGAGATTTGAGTGGGGTGAAAGCCTGGCCTCGACTCACTTGGCGTAGGCCTTCTCCAGCAGCGCGCTCCAGAACTCGCTGCCCTCCGCCGAGTGCACGAAGAGCAGCTCCCCGTTCTTGGTGGGCAGCCTGTCGTCCACCACGACGTCCACCCACTCCCCGTACTGCCAGAACTGGAAAGAGAGCACAAACACCTCGTCACCGCCCCATGCTGTGCGTTCAGGTCGCCAGGACGTTTATCTGCTAACACTGATTTCCTACAAGAAAAGCAATCCTCCTCACAGCCAGCTTTGCCCACCCTATTCAGGGATGCGCATCCTCAGCTGGATCTGCTGATGGAGGAAGGACCACAGAGACAGCCCCTGCTCCCAGTTCTTTGGTTAGTGGTCTTCTTCCTACCACCACCATCACCCTTCTTGGATGTCTCCGTTTTTCTGCCTGGCTCTTTCATGTCCCTCGAAGCGTTCCAGCAAACACCACACAAGTAGACGTAGCCAGCCACACCAGCTCCTGGCCAACAGCACTGGGTGGGAAGGCTGTTTTCCACCTACCTGGAAGTGGAAAATTCCTGCATATTTATCCTGGAAGCTCTGGTCTTTGGGAACAACACGGGCCAGAATTTCTTCATTCAGGGTGAGAGAAGCAATAGCAGCCAAGAGCCAACAGTCCCCTGTAAAAAAAAAAAAGAAAGAAAGAATGAAAGAAAAAAGACACCGTTCATTATTCAAACTTTATTCTTTAGTTTTTGTACTGCATAGGGATTGTGCATTATAACCAATGATCACCTCAGCTGTGATGAGATGATCCCTCCCATCATTTTATCTCTAAGGCAGATCAAATGTATGTACATAAATATCCACCATGTCCAGGCAAGTGTTGCGTTTCCTCAAGACCAAAGTAATAAAAAAAAAGTAAAAGCAGGCTTTTTATGATCTACCAACACAGTTATCACCCATGCTGGGACTATTTGAAAAAACCACTTAATACTCAATTGAATGCCTACAGGTTAGGAAGCAGCATGGGGAAAAGGCAAAGAGCAGGGCCTGTGGGCACACAGAGGTACTCAGGGGTGCAGTTTCTCCTCAAAAGGCCAGTGTTTTCTCACGCATAGGCTGTTTTCCTTTCCCTCCTCCATGTTTAATAAACGCCTGTTGACTTGCCATCCAGAGGGCTACCCTATGGACGGGCTCCCTTTAAGGTCTCTTGCCAGCCTCCTACCAAACAGGAGCTCCTTTCACCTTATCCATCTCTGGAGGCTCTTGCTCGAGGCCTCTCCGTTTAGTCCCACATCTCGTCTCTGGTGCTAGTCGCCAGAGAGCCAGGAAAGGTCTGAAGGCAGGCACTGTTCCCCAGTCCCGCACACCTCTTCACCCCTCCTGGGATGGAGCCAACGTACACCGAGCGTGCACGCCACAGCCCCAGGGCCCAGGCTGTCTGGATAGTATTTTTCCACACCATCTCCTACCAAGCAGAGGGAGGAGGAGACCACAACTATATAAACATTACCTCTATTTTTTGTAATTACTTTCAGAAACCAGTGTTACTTTAACAGAGTGGTTACCTTTCTGCTCAGCCACGGGCCTTCTGCAGCCCATTAGCAAGGTGATTAGAGATTTAAAGACCCAGCTGATCCCGACTCCCACAGCCCAACACAAAACGCCTTGTTACCATTACCAGATCTGCTGTTGCCCTGCCTTGCGAACACAGGAAAGTCGGTATTACACATCAGATCCCACAAAACGGTCCTGCAGCATGTATAGGATCGCAGGTTCAAGAAACGTGAACCAGCTGCAGCTGCTAGCAAGTCAGAGCCCAGCAAAGCAGCGGTCTCTATACAGCCAGCTCTCTCCTATAGGAAAAGGGTCAAAAGCTCACAGGTGAGAAGCTGGGACTCAAATGGGAGAAAGTCTCAGGGCAAATTAACTCTAAAGCACCTCGAGGGCCACCCTCAAGCCCAAATCCATCACCACTCAGACAGCACTAGGAGAAACACAGGCACCTGCAGCTCCCTCCAGGCTCCTCATCGCTTCTCACAGCTCATCCCCAGCAGCAGCTCTATGAATGACATTTGTCCCACGGCCCTCTTCACAGCTCACGAAAGGTGGAAGATGTGAAATCGCAGAACGATTTCAAAACCTGAGATGCTTTTGCTATTTCATAACGTCGCGGGGAAGAACCAAACATAAAACTTTCCCTTTGGCTCTGCCTCTGGCTGCTTGTGCTGCAATGGCAAAATCATCATGTTAGAGAAGTTTTTCAAAGGGGAAAGTCACCTTGCCATTCTCCTGTGACAGATTATGAAGCAATGAGGATGTTCCCCTCCCTCCTCTGCAACAGCACATCCATCTCGCCCTGCAAAATGGCGACTCTTCTTACAGCCTCCTTTGCAGCGTTGGGACCCTCTTCCCTGGGAGCTCTGCACCCTCTGGTGCCGTGGTGCGTTCAGAGGTACCACCAAGCACGGCAAATGTGCTTGCTGGGAAAGAGACTGGGGTCACAAGAGGCATTTTTAGATGGGCTAATCTACAATTAACAGTATGAGCCCCTGTCCCCCAGCCGCACGAGGGCCTTAGCAGTTACCCTTCACAGCAATTCGCCTTACAGAGGAGGATGTTAAAGCGCTCTGCAAACAAACCCTTTGGTCAAAAGGCAACAACAGGACTTCAACTTCAGTTCAGCTTAGATCTGTGCTCTCCCATACACAGCCTGCCTGCACAAAGTAATTTTTGTGGTTTTTTCTTTGGTTTTTTGTGACCAAAGGAGTCTTCAAACAAAGCTGACAACATGGTAATCACTTGGGAGAGACTGCCTAGAGATCCCTTCTGTACCGAGGATCCCTGTTTTTATTAAGTCTCCAAAACAGCTGGTCTCTGAACAAGAGTTGGGGTTCTTCCAAGTCCAAGGGAGAACTCCCTGCTAGAAAACAGCCCTGGCACTTTGGCAGGGGCTTTGTGGGGTCAGGCTGAATTAATACCATACTACCTCTGAATTAATATCATATTGTATCCACTCCTTCCTCCTTAACTTGTTTTTCTCCCACTGGCACTCATCACACAGCAAGTCAATTCATTAACCCAGACAAAAAAGTCTTTATGTCACCTTACTGACTTAGAGGAGGTCACAGCTTGTGACAGGACTCTTCTGGGTCAAGAGAGCAGTGGGTCGTTATGTATGTGGCAGTAAAAATATTGTATGTCAGAGACATTGTGGGAGAAGGGGATAGATGTAAATATATACATGTGCATTGGACCAGCACACATCGCAGGAGAGCTAAGCGCTCTCCATCGACACCCCAGCAGTGCACATAGGCAGATAAGCCTCCCCTGCAAATATTCCTCTTCTAGAACCCAGGAGCCACGGGGTGTTTAAGACCAACAAAATCCTGAAAGAAAAAGGAAAAGAGCAGGGATCCTCATTCTCCCTGCTGTGCCACTGTGTTCCTGCTCCAGCAGGAACAATCATTCACACCTGGGAAAAGTTATCAAGCCTTAGTGAGACTTTTAACTTCTAACAAACAGCAATCTCAAAGCACCCTGGACACTGGGAACAGGCATGAGACAAGTTACAAATAGACAAATTGATAGGTTAACCGGTCTCATCTCAGCACAGAGGCCAAATAACTGATAACGCACAGAGAGGTGCCCGTCCGAGCAGCAGAACAACGCCGACACACATCCCACGCTCTGCAAGGCTTTTACAGACAGACACGCGCAACTTGGAGGCAAAGTGAGTCTCTGGCATCTCAGAGCTACATTAGCTAGACTAAAGCCAGTACAGGTATGCTCACCTAGACTACTAGGATGCCTTCACATGGTTAGGCAAATCCACGCTATTGTTCAGCCTAAATTAGATAAACCCAGAAAGAGAGCAACTCAGCCTGCTCAGCACTGCTCTGCTAGTCCTAAGGCACAGCTGGGTAAAACCATACAGCTCTTGGCCTCTACAGCAAAGCTGCAGGCAGAGCTGAAGGCATTTTGTGCATGTTCTATCGGGTGGGTGGAAACAGCTCAAGGAATGTCCTACGCCCCTTGTTTGCAGTCAGCTGTGGAGGTGTTTTTCCTCTCAATTGCTCAACCTGCAGCATAAACCAGAGTTCACATTGCACAGCCTTACTCAACCAGGCAAACTCGACCACTCCAAGAGAACCCCAGAGCATCTGACATTGGTGTTACTACCCTCAGAAAAACTGTGCTGATTTAAATTAGTAGCAAGCCTGGCTCAGAGGGCAGCTATCCCACCATTCTTCCAAAGAAATATTAGCATTTCTATTCCATAAACAAGGCAGGGGCTGGGCAGGCAGCGAGCAGCGCAGAAAGAAAAAAATGAACAACTCAAAATGACCGCAGCAGCTCAGGAAGCCTTGGTCAAGAAGCTGTTCAGGCATCTAGATTCAGAGCATACACCCTTTAATGCTAGAATACACCTTTGAGTCAGATTTCCTTTGTAGATAAGAAGCACTGAAGTTCAAGGAGGAGAAACTTCCCCAGAGGACCTCTAAGCCCACAAGCAGAGTTTATAAGGAATTTCCTTTACTTTCTAGCTGTCCCATCAAGGCAGACATGAAGAGAAAGAAACAGCAGACTCTGTTGTAAAATCTCTCCGTTGAACTTTATACTAGTTTCTAAGGAGAATTTGGAGCCAAGACAAACACAGATCTTAACTCAGACAGCTCTGGGCAAGGTCTTCTTGAGGTTAAAAGGCAGGTGCAGAATATACGGGAGACACACCACCCTTTGGTTTCCACATTTAAAAGTGCTCAATAGTCAGGATATCACCTCTCCCCTTCTGAACAGTCATCACTAAAAGTAGACCTGATAATTCAAAGCCTGGATGAGAACAGATCTTGTGATAATACCTGGAGTTTTAGCCTGCACTAAGTAAGCCTGAGCAGGGTGTTTACCAAATAGTCTTAACTATCAGAACTGGTACTTTTGTAAGGCTCTTGACAGTCACTTTCCTTTGATAGAGAAGGAAAGTCCAAGAGGAGGCTAACCGACAGGTTACTTATATGAAAAATTTGAAAGGAGTGTCAGCAAGGCTAGGTTAATCATGGAGAATTTTTGTAAATGCACAATACAATAGGCAGAACAAGGTTATCAGAAAAGGGAATATTATCAGGCTGTGAGTTTATTTATATTAACAAGTACTACTTTTTCCTGTCATGCTTCCTTTTTGCTGCTATCAACGTTTTACTTCTTATTTCTATACATCCATCTCTGCATTTACCTAATCACCAGCTATAAACAAGAACGTTACAAAAAATGTAATTGCAAGGCAAGCATAAATAGCCATAAGGGCTTAAAATTGGCCATTCTGGAGAGCAAAGACAAGCAAAGCATCCCCATGAAGCGCCTGGAGGACCGTAAGCGAAAGGCAGCTCCTCTGGTCACTGCCCAGCCCACGTAAGCGTACGCAGTCAAAGGAAAAATGTACATCCAGCCAATCACAGACACGTCATTATTTTAAAACACTCATAGCTATAGATTAACAACTACTGAATGTATTTGTATTAATACCATGGGACTCCAGGAAGTTTTCTGGTTAGAAACATGAGGCTGTGGCAACCCACTTAGAGGGGAGTGGTTGCCAGCATGGGAAAACCATGCATCTAATTTCCTAAATTTATCCTATTCAATTCATTATTTTTCCACACATTTTTATGTAAGAAGGAGACACCTGTGTCTAAACAGCAGATGAGAGATACTGCGCTGTGTATGCCCCAGTGTTGTGATACCATGGTGACATCCCCTCCAAAGAAGGCGGTTAAGGGTGAATAAGCTTCCTCTCCGCAGTGGCTTTCGTTCCTCTCTGCTGTAATGAGTCACCACATCCCATGTGCTGCTGTTCTTAGCCAAATACCATCACTGATTTCAGCTCCGATACTGCAAAAGTAACTCCAAATTCTCGCCTTTGAAAGTTTCTTCTAAAAAGCAACAAAACCAGAATAAAGGATAATCCAAACCCCAAGGGGCAGAACTTTGGTGTCTGGAGAACCTAATGAACTGCCACCTTTGTTGAGGGGACAACCTTTTCCGTGTTGATGATCAGCTATGCCTTTTATGCATTGCAGTGTCGTATAGTCCAGGCCAAAAACAATGAAACAAATTTATAGGCTGCATCTGGCCCACAGACCAAAGACTCCTGGGCTAAAAGGAACATCTGTACCACTGCTCATTAGCAGTGGTAACATCATGAGCAGTTCGGTTACGCATCCCCTCCCAAGAAGCCTGTTGCAGCAGTGATGGGTGCGTGTGCTTTGGATGCCTCATCTGTCCCTGCGGTACTCTAAGATGTTCTGAATGGCTTAGCAATAGCAATGAAACTCCACGTGGGTACAGGTCTGCTGCTTTGTGATTAAGCCTTTTGGGTGATAAATAGATTACAAAAGCTTCCTACGGAGAAAAGCAACATAATAGAAAGTACAGGTTTCCTAGAGCACCTGACATCTTCCACTGCAATCTTTGTGATATCCTAAAATGTGATGGGACATCACAAAGTAAATGGAAGCTTAAGCAAATGTATCGATGCAAATGCTGGTGTCAGATGAGGCAGTGGCAAAAAAAAAAAAAAGAAAAAAAAAGAAAAAAGGCATTTGTACAGCACATCTGCTAGCCTCACTGTGTGAAAAAGCAGAGATTCAATACAGGCTCTTAGTAACTCAAAGGCTATAGAGAGAACAGATCAATAGCATCTGATTTTTAATCAACCACTAAACTGTCACGCAATACCAAAATCCTACCCAGATTCATAAGAAGATAGTGGGGCGAGTCATAGCAGTACTTAGTCATGGTGAAAACAGTAATATAAACAAGAACACTAACAACCTTCTATTCAAATATTGTTTCAGGAGATAAAATAATACAAGCTGTGAGTCAGTTCATATCCTTTGGTGGTACCATATAACCTCATGAGAACATCTGACTGGTCCAAAGACCATTAAGGCAACAAATGCTTTCATCAGTTTAAAACAAGGTTTGGCATTAGCAACAGCAACTCCACAACTTGAAAACTAAGTTACAAATCTTTCATTACAGTGCTCTTGCTGCCACAACATCTGGATAGAAAAGCTGGAAGCCTGCAGAAGGCAGAAAGCAACTAAGTGCCCCCAGAAATGAGCATCTATGCAAAATGCCAGCTGTTGAAATGGCATTACAATAAACTGTCAAATCACATTGAACTACTCCTTAGCTGTGAAGTTTCACAACTAAAAAAAAAACCCAAAAGAAGAGGACAGATGTCTGGCACGTGCGTTAAGCACTGGGATATGCTTTAGGCCAAAGCAGTCGTGGTCGAAGACATGATATCAGGCAGAGAGAGAACACACAAAGGAAGCTGGTGACATGCCAAGGACTTCAGTGACGACACAATGGAGCCTAATCGATGCCACAGATGATATTGGGGTACGAGGAGAACTAAATTCACAATCGTAAGTCTTTTTTATTGTCAGGGCTTTTTACACAAATTGTATCTAGTTGTTAAAGCACCAACCTGAGTAACTTCTGAAAGAGAACATAAGCACAAAACATGAAGTAAGCTTCCCTATCCGTTATATTTTTGGACATGAAAACACAAATAGCAGTGGGACTAGAAACTAAGAAGCTGCAATGTGGCTAATATTATGCTGATGAAACACAAACAAACAGAACTTCGTTCCTTTGCCAACCCCGCTGCAAAAGCACAACACATGGCACGTATTAGTCCTGTTTCCCTACACCAAGAGCTTTCCCTCAACCACGCTATCAGTCTAATCTAAAACCCTCTCCCTACAGTTATGGAATAAGTAGGAGCCTCACTGCTTTCGCTTCAGCTTATTTCCTCTTGCATCCTTGCAGTTGTCCTCCTCACCAGCCTCCACGCTGCCTTCTGGGAGGAGAGGCACAGAGGCACTCGCCTAAAACCCCTTCTGGTGGGCAAGGCAGGAGAGAGGCTTCAAGACCGGGATGGCTGTGCATACACAGCCAGCTTAAGCCACCCGTTTCCTGCTGTCCCCTGGGGCTTCCCCGCAGCTCCCGGGGCTCCTCTGGAGCGGCTGACCCAGAGGCCTCCATTGCACAAACTTAGTGGCAGCCCTAGCAAAAGCAGAGGGCTCACAGGCTGGCCCATCCCTCCTGAAATACCCCAGTTTTGTTTTTCTCGAGAGCTGGCGAGCAGCTGGGAATCCCTCTGTATAATTTGTTTTCTCCATACTGCACCTTTCCAGGTTTCAGGGGGTCCCTCCTGCTCGGCAGCACTCTCTCCCACTGGGGAAAGAAACACCCCACTACGCACACAATTGTTCTTCCAAGCAGACTGTTAAAGGCAGAAATTAGCCAAGCTGCTCTCAGCCACAAGGATGCGGACACGAAAGGAACTGGTAGCGAACAGAAAAGCCATCGGGGAAACCAGTCTGCATCATCCCTGCTTGGTGCACACAGCAAGGCTGGGCTCAGTAGCCAAACACACGTGGTCCCTACCTGCAGCTGCTCAGGAAAGGCAAGAAAGATCTGATTTGATATGAAGAGAGGTGGTAGGATGCAAAAGGATGTATTTACAGAGCGAGTTACAGCCTACTATAAACTGTGGTGTCCTGGGGCAGCACCTGCACGGAAAACTGAGCTTTCTGCCTACACCTTACCTAAGGCCCCTTGGCAGATGTCTGTGCGAGTGGCTCCACCGGCTATGAACTGGGGGCTGGAACACAGCTCCTGGGAACAAAACAAGCCTTGCATTACATATATCCGCAGGTAAGGGAGGGAACAAGGCCTCACTAGCAGCAAATTTAAACAAGCGATTGACCACAGCAGGCGAACGCCACAGAGATGGAGCAGGTCAGGAATGAGTGCGGGCACCAGACACACTAAGCACGGTGAGAACAGGAGCTGGTGACCAAAGCTCGTGGGCAGCCATCTCACTTCACAGCATGTGCCAGGAGGTCCGCTGCGTTTTTACGCACGTGCACACACCGCTTCACCATCACCTCCCCGCCACTGACTACCTCAGGGTCTTTCAGAAACGCCTAGGCACCCCGGAGTCCATCTGACCCCATGGCTCCTGTGGCCAGACAGGGCTGCTTCCATAGCCAGAGGCGCAGGCTGAGCCAGGGCTCGTAAAGGAAACCTCCGCATCGTGGTCAGCTCATCTCTCTGCTAAGGGAAAGAGTCATCCCAAGTGACAGCCCCGAGCGTTACCCAAAGCAAGCGGTCTGTCCGCAGGGCGAGTTCAAGGCTGGAGGGGCAAACGGCTTCTTTGCTGTCTGTTTTCCAGGCGGAGCGC
Source organism: Ciconia boyciana (assembly GCF_034638445.1). Classification (NCBI taxonomy): domain Eukaryota; kingdom Metazoa; phylum Chordata; class Aves; order Ciconiiformes; family Ciconiidae; genus Ciconia; species Ciconia boyciana. The sequence goes on along the minus strand of NC_132936.1, from coordinate 108,260,127 downwards.
GTCGCCCCGCCAGCCCCGCCGCCCCGCCAGCCCGGACCGCGGGCGAAGGGGCATCCCCAGCGCCCTGAGCGGCCGCAGCCTCACCGAACGGGCGCACCGGGATTTTGCAGCCGCCTGGGTGCTGCCCGGGGAGGCTGCGGCCGCAGGCCTCGGCCCGGGGCCGTCCGCGCCTCGCTCGGCATCCGCGCCCCGAGCCGCCGGTGCCGGGCGGCGGCCGGAGAAATGCGCCTGCCGCCTGGGCCGAGAGGGAGAAGGGGGAGCGCAAACAGCACGCGCACAGCCCCCCCGAGGTAAATAAAATCCAATTTAAGGGGAGGGGGGGAAGAGAAAAGTCGGGTGAAAAGGCACGGTGCTGCCGCGGAGGGATGCGACCGGGACCGGGACCCCCCCGCCGCCGCCCTACCGTAGGTCTGCGCCAGACGACGCCCTGCGTCTTGTAGGAGCTGGGTCCCAGCTCTCGGTAGCCGAGGGCGGTGGGGCCGGCGGGGAAGGAGGGGTCCTGGAAGAGCCGCCCCTCCTGCAGGCACTCCTGCCGCAGCGCCCCGAAATCCTGGCCCAGGTAGGGGACGGCGTGGCCGTGCCGCCCCGCGCCCGCCGCCGCCGCCCGCTCCTTCGCCACCGCCGCCGCCATCCCCGCCATCGCCCCGCCGCTGCCGCCGCCCCGCCCCGGCCCGGCCCCGCCCGGCCCGGCCTGACACCCCCCGCCCCCCGCGGGTGTCACGAGTGGCGGCAGGGCTCAGCTCCGCGGCACCCCCCGGGTGGCTGGAGTCCCTCCGCACCGGGAGTCCCCCGCAGCCCCTCCGAGCCACGGATGAAGAAACTTTCCCCCCCGGGCTCCATCTCTGTTCCCCGTGGACCCAAAGGGACGCGTGTCTCCCGTCGGCTCCACACCTGTGCCAGCCCTGGCTCCTGTATTGCCGCACGTATTTAGCAATTAAAAAAAATCATCAACATGTCCTGCGTAAAAACCACAAGTATCCATGTCCAAATCTGGAAGCTTAGAAAAAAGTCAAAGGAAGGGAAAAAACTAGTATGGCTCAAAAACTAATATGGTCGCTATGTACCCTGTATTGTCATCCCGTTACGATTTTGAACGCTGCACACAACAGAAATAATTTACGGCTTGGTTTGCTGGCGGTAACCAAAGCATGTGTTGCTGTCACCGCTGGCATGAACCCATCCACAGCCCCCTGTGTAGCCCAAACCCCACACAGTGAGTTCCCCCAAAAAACGCACCTCCGCCGTGCGGTGGGGGAAAAGGAGTGTCTCTGTTTCGGCCGCATGCTGCTGCCAAGGATGGCTGAAATGCTGCTGCTGGCACCCGCGTAGTTCGGCAACCCTCCAAGGGAGAATTCAAACCATTTGTTTCATATTTTAGGTCTGACTCAGGACGTGCTGGGCGCCAGGCAGCGTTCCCCAGGCAGCGGCGCAGAGGCTGATGGCCCTTAGTGCTGCACCCACCGCCTGCGCTGGCTGCTCAGCTGCCTCGGAAGGAGAGGCACCTCCTTTGTGGGTCATATCCGAAGCCCTGGGTGCACTAAACACATGTTTGGAGCCATCCTATCTGACTAGAATGAACATTATTGTTTGAAAAATGTCTAAAACCCATAAAATACCCGGCTGTACCATTTGCTGAGATGTGGTGGGAAGTTTTCCTTGAAAATTATAAATCAGAAGTTTTTCTTCATTGCCAATATATGGTGCCTCGATGTCCTGGGAGACACTGTCCCTTTGCTTGGTGGCTTTGGACTTCAATCACTTACGATTCCTCTGCTTATACTCAGCACAGGTCCTACTTACACAGTTATGTGGGAAATCATTGCTACTGAATAGGAAAACAAGGTAAGCATTGCCTGTTCAATTCGCAGCATAGCAGAGTAGGCCTCCAGAATCTTTTTGAAGTCAGATATGAAGGTGGTATGAGCCACACCAGCCAGCAACACCTGCGTAGATCATGGCCATCCAAGGCAGCAGTCCTGATGGCAGTCCATCAGGTGAGGTTGTCCAAACCTGGCCAGGCACAGACCAGGCACTTCGCTCTACTTTAAAGGTGTTGGTTCTTCCTTGCAGGTCAGAGGGGCTCTCTTAATGAAGAGGAGAATAGTATTTTTAGCTGAATATTGAGGCACGTGGGAAATCAGTCACACATGGAGAACTGGAAGCAGATTGAGAAATGTTATGTGCCGTAAGTGCTCTCTGAACAGAGCCGGTACGTGCTGCGTGCGCCCAATTACCGGCTGTACACCATTAGCCAAGGTCTCCAGCATGGCTGTGCTGAAGCTGTAGCGGACACAGTATGACACCAGAGGATGGTTTTGCTCGACTGTTTCGATTCATTAAGCACTGCTGTATTATCTCGCAGGCAAGAAGGCCACCTACTGAACCAGGAGGCTACGAGACAACAGCACCTCACCACCGCAGAGTTTAACTAACAACGAGCCGTGTTGCACCCTAACCTGACAGATCCAGGAGCTGCAGAGCAGCTCAAAAGGCGTTTGTTTGGCTCCACGCAGTGGTTCAAATCTGTACAGCTGCCACAGGTCAGACTTTTTCAAGAGACAGACTGATTTTTCAAGAGTCACGGTAAAAGGAAACCAGTGCCAGTTTACAGCAGGGGTTTTCACTGGCCACTAGATGCATAAGTTTAAGCTGGGTTGACGTTTGTCATATAATCGCTTTGCTTTTCTTAGTCATCTCCCCTGCGTCCCACAGATGATATTCACAGACCACTCTAGGGTCTGCAGGCAGCGTGCCGCCAGCCTCCGCTTGCACAACGATCAAGAAGATCGAGTGTGTACAAGCATGTTATATGGCCGCGCTGTGCAGTCAGAGTTACCAGAGTTTTCTTAGAGTCTCTGCGGTGGGACGGGGCTTGAGACAGAGCCAAATAGAAAAGGAGATGGACAGGAGGGAGCAAAGCCAGACGGAAATTGAGCCAGCAAGGATTCAAGCAGGCTGTGGGAGAGGTACCTGGGGCAATGCAGAGAAGAGGTGTATTTGCCACCATGGCTTGTTAGACTGGTCCCAAACATATAGGGGCTGTACTGTCCCAGGTGGTTTGATGATAGACGAGGATATGTTGGTGTAATACAGGATTTCATTTATTATATGGGAAGTTGGCCATATTAGCAGCCATCCGAACAGCCTACCCACAAAGTCCTCTGCAGCCAGGTAAGTCGACAAGTCAGCCACTTCCAGCCCAGCAGCAGACATGGATGTGAGTCCACAGGTAGAGGGAAGGAAGTTCTTTTGAGGACTACATGAGCCAGTCCCTTGATCGCCTACATACTCACGCAGTATGTCCATTTTCTTTAAAGAAGGGGGTGATTTCCATTTGACTGAGACCAGTGTAATGCTCCTACGTAAAATAGAAGCCCCAAGAATAGTTACCCACTAGTGTCCCCCTAAAACTAGACAACTTTAGAAAGAAAAAAAAAAATAGACTTTTTCTTAAGCTCTCTGCACACCTGCAGCTCTTCAAAAAAGTTACTAACTCTCACATTTTGCAGGTAAAGTGGTTTCAGCTGTTGCTGCAGCAGCTTATGCTGATTGCTGATAAGTGGCAGCTCATCAGCAACCTGGCACATCCAGCTGCTACTCACAGCCTGGAGTCCCAGGTAGGATGGGCTTCTCCTTCCCTATGCCCACACTCAGCAGTTGTGAGCAGCTCAGTGCTGCTCTGCCTCGCAGCATCTCTCTTGCTCATCTGCCCTCCACTATACACAGATATTGGGGGAACAGTGGGGAGCAACTGGCCAGCTGCCCAGGATGGGGGAAATGGGGCCACGCACCCGCTGGGCTCCTGCTCTCATCCCCAAGAGCTGCCCTGTCCTCACCAGGATGAGGGTGGCTTCCCAGAGGAGGAGGCTTGCAGCAGCAGTGGTGATGTTTCACTAGGAAGGGAATTGCTTTCCCCTCTGGAGCTGGGATCTGGAGAGGGACTGAGCTTTCCTCATCACTGCAAGACTGGCTGCAGCCACAGCCAACACAGTGAGCGGTGGCAGAAGGACCTGGGTCATCCTGCAAAACCTTTCCCAGCTCCTTATGGTGCTGAAACACCTCCCCTGGATCAGCCTGGTTGTGTTGCGGAGCCTCACACCTGGGGTGCAGGCGTTACCGCTGCAGCATGTCATCTTCCTCCTCCTCAGGCACCAACAATTTTCTGGCTTTTATAAAACAAATGAGCAGGATCACTGCTCATTTCAGATGTGTTTCCCTATAGGGAACCCGCTAGGCTGCAGCTTGTAGCAGCAGTCCCCCATCCCAAACACTTAGTGAAATATTCATCCTGTAAAATACTAATCTTATAGACAAAGATTTAGGACCTTTCATAGCTCACACTAGTCTGCCTATTAATAGTCAGTTCATTTTCACAGTAATAGGGTGGGTAGGAGCCCATACATCTAGAACAGGAGAAGGCAAGCTCTCTAAATCAAGCTAATCCCTTTTCACACTGTAGGGTCTACTATACAGCTAAGCAGCTTTAATTCTCATTAGCAAAGTGCTGCAGTACAGGAGAACCATTTCATTTCCCTCTAATGCACTACAGCAAAAATGTATCTAGAACTGTTAGGTAATTGGCAGTTATTTTCTCCTAAAGATTTCCACGGACATGGAACAGTGTTGATTTCATGGAATCTGCAGATTCTTCTTTGAAACCAAGGTGATGCATTTTCATGGTTTATTCTCTTCTTCCCCATTTCTCTCACCCTCTTGCTATCAATAGGAAAGGGGAAGAGGGGAAGGAAAACAGGAAGAGCCAGACAAAAATATGCAAATCCCAGAAGGAACAGAAAGCAGAATAATTTTAATATTTTTTTTTCTGGTTGCTGTTTCCCTAGGCATTAATGCCACTTCAGCAGCAGTTTTTGGGAGTCATGGAGAACCCAAAAACCTTTTCCCCCATAATAGAGCTGTCGCTTGTTGCTGTAGTCAACTATACAATCACCATCTTTTCCTCTTCTTTTTATCCTCTAGATGGTGCTTGTGTATCACTTTCTACACAAAATAAATCATTCTGCTGTTAATCAAGCTTGGAAAGGGATTTGAAGTGCTGTGCTACAGGTCACTAGGAGCAGAGGTTTACGGTGGACACGCTGGGTGATTACCTGGTCCAAGCCTCCGTCAGAGAAAAGGGTTGTCCTCAGCCTCTTCCCAAGTGTGAGATACGGGCCAGAAAAAATCCTATGGCACATTTTACTGGAATTTATGAAGATTAAAATCTGATTGTATTTGCTCTGTATCCCACCTTAACACGCTGGTGATGAACAAGGGTTCACCTCTTCTGTGCACACTCGTGTCCGGTGGCAACTGGAGTTACAGAGCACACAACATATCAAGTGTATGCCCCAAAAAGTACATGGGAAACAAAAGATTCCTGATCAAAATGGCATTTCCCAAAAGCTGGAGCACCATGCTTTTCTATGAACAGCATTGCCAAAGCTTGTAGTTTACAGCAAGGACAGCAAAGGAGGAGCGTGCCTCTGGGCCACAGGAACAGAGGAAATTTCAGCATAAGAGGCCGGTGCGGGGAGGGAAAGAAACTAGTATTCTGCCTCATGAGCAGAGAAAGTGGGTACCTCTGAATGGGTCTATTTGTCAGGAAAAAAAATCCATCCTGGAAAGAAGAAACCCTCCCCTAAACCCTTTATTATTACACTCTCTATTCTGATTAAGCACACAGACACACCTAGAAGTATTGAAATGTAACAGAGGCAAAATTCTGGCCATCCTTCTCCTTCACTCAATTTTAACAGTATTAATTTAATTTTTAGATAACCAGTATAGTAATTCCCTCAGCCCAGCCTTCTCTACCTGTGCCTACCTGGAACCGACCAAGTAATTTCGTTTCCTCTTTTGCATTCATGCTCTTCAAATATTTGCAGACAAGCAACCCGGCTAGCCTCTGTTTGGACTCCTTATCTCAACAGGTTTCAGTCCTTAAAAATTCTCTCTTCCCTTCCCTATACCTCCTGTCTAAACTTCCCGAGGGGTAGTCATCAAACATGCTCTCTGGCAAACAAAGTCACTGCTTACCCAGCTCTCAGCTGGACATGCAGTGGGCTTTCCTGGGGAAACCTGGGCATTAAATAGGAAGACAGCAGAGAGCAGCTGTGCTCCGCGGAAAATTGCTCCTGCTTCAGTTCTTGAACCTACAGACATTTGCAACCACCTTGCCAGAGAGATGTGACCCCTGTGTCAGCATGAAATGGGTAGAAACTTGGAGTTTTTGTAGTACAAGAACAGGAACCACTATTTTTTAAGGTCTAAAAAGCCTTCTGCACCTGAGGCTTGCCTTTTTTTTTTTGCTTGTAAATATTTTATATGCAGGAAGCACCACCAAAAGACTGTAAATAAGATGGCTAACTTCTCACTAGCTGAGATGAGACCCCATTTTTATAGATGGGAAAGGTACAGTGACTTTTGCCCAAGGTCACACTGGAGGTGGGGAGCAGGGGTTACCAGCTTGCCTCCTATTTGGTGATATAATTTTCCACTTTTGGCCTGGGTCATGCTCCTGGATTGGATCCTTGCCCTCTGCAGGTCATATGGCCAAGTGACCATCCCTAGCTCTGTCAAGTTCATGCCTTTTATTGCTTATTAATTAATTAATAAAAATCACACTGCTTTGAGAGTACCAAAGACAATTTTTTTTGAAAAAGATCACTTATGCCAGAAGTGGGTTCAACTTTTCAACATTTTCCTGGCTTCAAAACTCACTGACATCTCCATAGCCATGTAAGCTGTAGCAGTAGATATCCAGCACCAGGTTTTGTGGCTGCTTTACCCTCCAACAGTATAGAGCCCGATCTCGAAAGGAGTTTTAAACCGTCTTCATCTGGATTTTTAAAGCGCTCGTCCCCAAGCCTGACTTTCAGCACGCTGAACGCACACAATCACTTTCCATGTGTAAACAGGCGTGTCTGCAAAAACACAGGTTTCCCTTGCTCCTTGTTAAGAGTGTATTTTAAAAAGGGGCAGGGAATTCACAAGCTTTTAAGCAAATAATGGGGGTGTAGTGCAAGGCAGTGCCCACAGTCCCAGCAGCGCCGGCTGTGGCCTCTGCCAGCTCCCCGCGTCTCTCGGGTACATCTCGGGTACATATTTGCAGTTCTGGTGCCTCCTCCCTCCAGGGCGCATAGGGCAGCCCCCGGCTCTACCCGAGCCTGCTACCTGCCTATATTCACCTCCTCTTGCCCAGGAGGCAACGACAGAGCCGTGGTGCACGTCGGGCGGGCAGGCTGGTGGGCAGGCATGTCCAGGGTCGCGGCGAGGCTGTGCCAAGAAAGAGCGGCCACGGAAGGGCTGGGATCCAACAGGAATGCCATCAAGTATTTGAAGCAGGACTACGGAGCCCTGAAGCAGCAGTGTCTGCAGGCTGGCACCCTGTTCAAGGATGAGGAGTTCCCAGCCTGTGCTTCTGCGCTGGGCTACCGGGACCTGGGACCGTACTCCTTCAAAACCCAGGGGATAATCTGGAAGCGCCCCACGGTAAGAGTGCTTTATAACTGCCTGTTTTCCTGGGTTCAGATCTAATCAAAGCCCACCTGAACATCCATGCTAAATCAGTGGTGAACCTGAATATCCATTATTCCTGGATGTTTTGGTTTTTTTCTTCTGTCTTGTTTTACCTATATGGTTAGCAGAAGCAAGGTTGAAAAGCTGGTGGAAAAAAAGAAATCAGTATCTTCTAAGCCCTTTATAAAGCAAGGAATCTTGTAACTGCTTCATGGGAACCTGCTTCCTCTCTGTCCATCCCAGCTCCACGGAGCTACAAGTCCAGGGTACAATCCAGAGATGGATGCAAACGTGCCACGTGTATCCAGAGCGCAGGGCACCCCAGGAGATACTGACCATCAATTGTAACAGTACCCACACCATGGTCCTGCCACTGTGCACCTCAGGAAATCAGGCTAATACTTAAATAAAATTCTCTGCCTCGCTTCAAGCCACCTATAACAGTGAAAGGGCAACTGACTGGAACAGTTATTACTGAAATACATCTATCCTATAAATGGCCTTTCATTTAAAAATGGTCATTTTTGTCAGGAAAGATTAGATGCTGAACTTTTTTAAAACCACAAAATCAGGGCTTCAGAGATTTTTCTGCACTTTCATTTTTCAGTCATTTTTTTCCTGTTCCTCCTTTGCTCCTCCTTTGTGATTTTGCCCCTCCTTGCAACATCAACAACAATTGAAAAAAGGGGAAGGAAGGAAAAAACCCCAAACAACTTACCTTCCTCTGATGGGGGAAAGGAGAACGAGAGAAGAAGGGAAAATTTCAAGGCTTAGTTTTTTTTTTTTTCCCCCACCTGAAAAGTGAGAAACAGAAACTTGCAGGTTTAAAAGAAACAGAAACTTGCAGGGTAAAAACTCTGAGTTTTTACCCTGGCAACCCCATTTGTCCGTCAGCACTTCACACTGGCACCTGAATGTTTCAGCAGCAAGTATCATGGATGTATCTCTTGGCTTTGCCTACTCTGGGAGACCAGCAGCCTTAGAAAACTCATTACATTATACCGTGGTTCCTCATGTAAGAGCAACATTGTGCCTGGCGCAGGCAGAGGCACAGTCACAAGTGTAGTGCAGTCAGGAATGACCGAGGGCTGAAATCCAGCAGGGTTAAATGTCCCAGCCCTGCTTGCTAGAGACCTGCCCATGTGGGAGCCCTCTGCCCTCCCAGCACTCAGCAGCCTCTGGACACTTAACATAAACAGCACAAGCAGTTTATGGACACTTAACCCACAAGTATCTGGACCCACTGGCTTATTGCTATGCACGGGGCAGAGTCCAACCCTGCTGCAAGGTGGCACAAGCATGCGTGTGGGGGACAAACCCTCTGCTTTGCTCTCCTGTGGAGGAACCTGGATCTGAGCTACTTCTGTGGGTTGCGGATGACTCCTGTTAGAGATCACAGCCCTGCTCATTGCTTGGACTTTTAAAGTCAGCTGACAAGTTTCAATCTGCAAACTGCCCACAATTGCAGGCTGATGGGATCGCTGTTCACTTACCTGCCTGCATCTGAAACAGGCAGCAGGACCCAGTGGGTGAACTGGAAGAGACCTGCTGGAGAAATGCGCCCTGCAAAATAAATATCCACTGCTAAGGTCATCCCTCCCTGGTTTGTGACTGCTGGTTTGCAGACAGTGCGTGTTAGACACTCTGCCATCAAAGACTTATCTTCTGATTTCAACAGTGGGTTTATAGAAAGAGAGAAGGTGGAAATGCAGTTGTGAGAAAGGTGTATGTGGCACTTGGCAGTGGCTCAGAAAGGACAGGTGTCTAGGTGAGTAATAAGTCATACACAGCTGGCTGCCACCAGCTGCACCAATTTGGAGGGAGGAGAGAAAAACCAACGCAAAACCTTTTCTGTGTGGTAGGTAACCTACTCCTGACTCCTGTCCACCAAGACCGATCAGCTGGATAACCACAGAAGCAAAAAGGATGTAGCTGAGATCACACCTATTGCGAGAGGAGATTCACAAACTGGCTCTTCATCACACACACACACACACACACACAAGAGGTCCTGGGTTGTCCCTGTCTCCACAGCTCAGTGACACGGGGATGCTCAGAGCTGACAACCACCGCTCTCTGGGAGAGCGGGCAACTGCCTAAGCCTTCTTCAACACTGGTCACCAAGTTAGGCTTCCTATAAACTGCCCCTTGCTGCCATCCAGAAGCTCATGGAAAATGCTCAGGAGAAAGGAAGGCTTTTGCCTCTGGAGAGACAATATTAACTTCCTAATATAGGGCTTGAATTGTTGGAGGGCTCGGAGCTGGGATAGGAGGAACAGTCATTGCCATAACCAACTTGGCTGGCCTCAAAGGGCCAGGAAGAAAGGGGGGTCACTAATAAAAGTGTTTGCGTGGTTGGCCTCCCAGGAAGCGGGGTCGGGGAGGGGGAACGGTCTCATGCCGGTGGCAGGGGAAGCTCAACACAGTTCCAATGTTGGACCCAGCAGCGACGGTCACGAACTCATTTGCATTGCTTGAACCAAAACCACAGCAAGCTAAAATAAGATGTAAATTCCAAGGCTGATTTTCCACCTCCATCCCCACAGTAGCAAAAATTCTCACCAATATCACTGACAGACTCAAGTAGCAAAAAAATACATGCAGTTTTCAATTTAATAAGGCAACGTTGTTCTGACACCACATTAATCAGATAAAGGACAAAGCATATATTTTTCAAGAAATGTTGAAAGCGTTTAATATTTTTTGAACCTTCACATTGAAACAACGAACAAGAAACGGGGACTTTTCAGACCAGAAAGGGTGATGCATACTTTGAAAATGTGTCTTTTCAGGAGTTATGCGCCAATCCTCAGTTTATAATTGGAGGAGCTACTCGAACAGATGTCTGCCAAGGAGAGCTGGGTACGTACAGCGCTTCTGAATTTTGTCTTGGAAGAAGAAAAAAAAAAATGAAGCTTAATTTAAAAATTCCTTATACACAGACCATTTTATTGGCTATCTCCCAGACATAGCATGGAGAGAGGCAGATACCCGAGAAGGGGACTCATGTACCAGCATTGCTGCCTGGGATGGGGTGTATATAGGCTTGTGAGAGTATTGGGAGACACCAGACTGTCTCTTGGAGGTAGGAAGCTAATTATCCCGTTGTGGAGCAGAAGACTGGCTTGCTTTTCACCTCTTGAGACAGAGCTGGACACCAACCTAATCATGAGAGCACTTGCCTTGAAACAAGAGAGTGGGCTTCATGCCCATCCCAGCAAGAGCGGCTCCAAAGACTCAAGGGACAAGGGACAGCAGGGAAGTTTCACCCAGTAGCCTAGTCTTTAGGGATTTTTCTTTGGGAGGCAGAGCAAGTTCTAGCCACAGTTTCACACAAAACAAGTACACAATAACCAAGGAGCAGAGCAGGAACTGGTTTAGTACAGGGGCTGGGGCTATGACATTTCATGCCAAGCAGGATGGCCCATCTGCTTGCAGGCACGAGTTAGAAACAAGGACCACATCGTAAAAAAATGGACAGAGCATGTAAACTTCGGAATATCATCCACAACAGGCAAATTGTTCCAAGCCCTTCATGCTGAATGCTCCTTCTGCTTGTACGGCGTTTGGTGTAGAGCTGCGAGCAGAGGCAGGAGTGACCAGGCAAACGCAGCCAGAAAAGGCAGTGTTGCTCAGCTCCCCGAGTTAGGGGCTGACGCTGACGAGATGTCTCTCAGACAGCACTCATCCTCTCCTGGAGATCCATCATAGCAAAACTTTCTTACCCATTTTTCTCCAGTGCTTGCCGTTGTCTAAACAGAGCTCCCATGCAAGTGGCCACAAGGGAGCTCTTAAGGGGGCTTTATTCCCCCTTCGAATAGCTGCAGCAGCAGCCTTCCTCCCTGCCTGCCTCGCTGATAAGATCCAGCTCCAGAAGACAGCAGCAGCAACCTCTCCTGACTACATATAGAGGCGAGAAGGCTGAAACTCCTGTAATGAGAATTTGATAGATGAGACACAGAGAAATCAGCCTTTCTCCCTCCCGCGCTGCTTACTGCAGTACTCCTGACCTTACTGGTCTTCCAGCCCATCCATTGTGCAAATGAGATTCAAACAATTTCTGCAAGTCATTGGCAATAAATAATACCAATGCTGGTCCTGTAAACACAGCACCATTAAAGCAATTGCTAAAAAATTCCCTGGTGTGTGGGCCTGTGCTCCAAATGCTAAAAATAAGATGCCCAATCATATACTTGCTCCAGGATATTTATTCAGTGGATGCTGGAACAGAGTGTGGGGAAATCACTTACTGTATTTTAGGAAAATGGTTCGGATAAATAATAAAAGTGACATTTCTTGTCACCTCCAATTTGGGAAGTTTCTATAATAGCATAAAAAAAAAGAAGATCATATGCCTGAAGTAAAACCTCATTTTCCTTGACAGTTTACAAGCTAAAAGACTGAAGAATATTACCTGCTCTTAAACTAGAAGAGGTCAATGCATTATTTGTGTTAAGCCTAGAAACTGAATGCAAATACCCTGAGCCCCTTTTTATTTCTGCCACCTCCTGAATGTCTCTGTGGAGTCCCAGTCCTTTGTGCTAAATGGGCTTTCATTAGAGAGCAGTGCCAAAACTCATCAAACAACAAAACTGGGCCCAAAATCCTCCTGTGAATCTGGGGACAGTGCCTGCCTCTGGGCTTTCCCAAGCCAGCCTTCGGTGGGCAGTACCCCAAGTGCTGGTCCTGAGAGCAACCCCTAAACCTAGAAGAAAAGCTCCAATATCCGATTCTGGTTTTGTTAGGAGTTTCCTTTTCTCTCTCTCTCAAAGAAAAAATAATCAAAGATAATCCAATTTGTTCCTGCAAGGCAGCTTATAATCGCTTCTACACACACTGACCCTTCACAAAAAACCCCTTCAGAATATAGGCATGGGACTTCTCTTTTAGCGTTCAGGTATTTGCTTTACATCTCTGAGGCATACTATGTTTTTTTGGTATTTGATCCAATACCTTGAATATCAAAGCCCTTGTTACTAAAGCCCTCATGTAAAACACTTCCATTGAAACAGACCCTGATTACATATTTACATAAGCCATGTATGTGACCCGTTAACAAGTCCTTTAGGGAAGCAGAGCCTATTTTTAATAATATTCTCTAAGATGTTTCTTTTCTTTTAAAAATAACACTGCAGGTCTGGGTTTATATGAACAAAAGGAACAAGAAAACACAGAGTTAGTCTCACTCCATTAAACTTATTTCTTTGACAACAGTGTAAGCTAGATGAATATCAGCTTGGGAAGTTTGATGGGAACTTGAAAGACTTGAAATATTTTAAATGTTCTTTGAACCATATCTTTTTGATAGCCTAGTAACAACTTGAAATGAAATCACATAGTCTTAGTTATTAAAGGTGACTTATGAAGTTTTCTTGCAGCTATCTGAATAAGTTAACCCCAGAATTGTTTGCAGAAGGTTTTAAGAAGCAAGTGGCATAAATTTAATTTAAAGAATATAAAATATACTCAAACCCTCTCAGTTTAATATTAGCTTTCCAGATCCGCACCATTTATATTCATGGGGTGCCTTTTGTTGTGAAGGCTCAGAGGGTACTCCAGGCACTGTAGGTCCCTTGGCCTGGGCTGTCAGCTGGAGAAGTCCCCTGAAGCCAACGCAGATGCACCAGTTCATACCAGCTGAGGAGCCCACCCCATGTGGGCTTTGTGCACGTTTTGTCTTACAGGCGGATTTGAGAAGTTTATGGGTAGGTTGGAGAACAAATCAAAGCCTGACAGCTCTGAGATAGATCTGATACCTGTTGAGGGAGCCTTTGGAGCTCCTGTAGGCAGGAGAGTGCTTAATAGTACTGGTTCGTTCACTTATTTTGCTATAGACATTAATATATGGCCCTTCTGATGTTCAGTCCTATGGGCCTAGGGGTATTTGAGATCCTTGTTCTAGGAGACAGATCCCCTAGATCTCAAGAAATACATTCACTGACAACTCTGAGACCCCAAAGGGAAGAAAGCCTGTTCCTTTGCTGGGTGCTCCTTTGCCTTTCTGTACACAGCTGCAGAGCTTAATTCATTTCCATAAAAAAACTTTAGGAAGCCTTCTTTAGAAATCTCGAAGCAGGAACATCCTGCACTGCCAGAAATTATAAAGCTAGCAGGTCAGTGCTTCCTTGATGTCTGGTAGGATGCCCCAGGTACTATGAACTCTGAAGAAGGGCTTCCAGCAGAGACTAAAGCTGAGAGTCAAATCTGCTTGACAAACGGGGAAGCAAGAGCCACAGCATTGTATATGGATCCCTTCTGAACACCAGGCATTGCTGAAATAGCAACAAGCCAGAGTACAGTCAGGACAGAAATGCCTCTGTACTGTCCAGTTAGATCTTGGAACCAGACACTTGGACTTTTGGCTTAAACTCACCTTCCTTAGGTCAATGAAGACTTTAGATGCTCTGCGTCTAGACACTTTGATGGTAGCTAAACAGAAACTGAGCACTGCTCTGTGGCAACTGAAACTAATCAAATTTCTCATTTATTTTATGGCCTCTGTGAGTGCAGCACGCTTGGGTAAACATCATCAATATAGAGGAGTCGCTCAGCTCCCAGGTCACCAAGGATTCGGTATCCTCTGCAGGAATTCGATTATCTCTGAAAACCAGGAGGCGCCTGCATAGCACTGAGAACACGAGCCATCTCGGTACATCTGTGAGCAGCGAGTGATTTTATTTCAAGTACATTAATAGGCAAAGTAATTCTCCAAGATCATGTGTGTGTGTACATATATATGTATATGTACACACACAAAGCTAGGTACAGCTAGGCTTCACGTTTACCCTTTCCACCACAAGCTCAAGGTCAGAATTGCTTATTTCAAATTAAAAAAAAAAAAAAAGAATTGGACTTTACCAACATTACAAATGATTTCAGATCCAGGAATTGAGCTGGCTTCTTTTTAGCACATTCAGCAGCAGTAAACACTGTAATTGGCACTTGTCTGAAACTTTTGTTCATGAAATATGAGACTGTGAAGAAAGCAGTGTATGTGCCTGTAGGTGATTTAGCCTTGCAGGGCTAATGCTGAGAAGACTTTTTTTTTTTTTTTTTAAATTTCCTTTTATAAGCTAAAAGGCTACAACTTCAAACGCACACAGTGAGCAGAAATGCTTTTCGATATTGTCATTTTTCTGACTATAACTGTATTGGAAATACATTCTAATCAAATATTTAATTAATTGGCCAGTTGGCCTCATTTCCTCTCCCTCCAAAAATTCACTTTTTAGGAAGGGAATCAAATAGTTTCCTCACAGGTTGAAAGATGACTCATAACGTGCAGCTGAATCAGGACCAGTTTGAGTGGTCCTACATAAGGTGCCTTTCTAAGGAGCTTGTGCTGCTGCACTATACTGTAGGCACAACCACAAACAAAACTCTGAAGTTTGCTGCCGGCAAAATGATGTTGAACTTTGAAAAAAGGAACATGTACTGTCAACTTGTACTTTTTTAGAATTAGTAATGCATTATCCAGTAGGGCAGAGAAACCTTATTAATAGGCCAGGATCCCATTGTGGTGTACAAGAAGACAAGAAGATAAGAGGCAACCTGTGCAGTTTAGGCTCCATCCTGGAAGCTCCTTGGTATGGACAGATTCCTGCTTCCTCTTTAATTTGTCTTAAAGCCAATATCACAAGAACCTGAATGTAACACGTCACTTGTATATAAAAGATGGCCCCAAACCATCTGCATCTAGGCACCCCATGCAAACCTTCCTTTTTATCAAGTTACTGCACAGCAGCCAATTCCCAGCTGGTTCCCTTTGGAGGGCACGGTTAATATTTGTTCAGCCACAAGCTTAGCCAAAGACATTAGGCCCCCAAGTAAAGTTGAGAGACAGGACTCTGCATTGCTCAAGGCAGGCATAGCTTTTTTTAAGGCCACGTTCACCACTGCAATTCTTCCAATACAATTCTTTCTGTGCATGCTTTGAGCAGACTTGCCCCTAATGCTTCCCGGGGAGGTTAGATTGCATGGCGTGTTTGCGGGAGGCAGAAGTGCCAATGCCAATGCCACTCACTCTCCCAGATGCTAAGAAGTTAATTCATACCGTAAGATAGCTGTAAAAGATTTCACGCTGCATTTGGCATCTTATGGGGATGAGATTCTGAAATTGTTTAGTTCTGAGTCAGGGAAGTAAATAACATATTTAAGGAAACCCCTCTTATTTCACTGATTCTTCTGCCTAATTGTGCATCAAACATACACCATCCTCAGCAAAACCCAGAGTAGTTTCCCCTTCACTGGCTGTAAAAACCTGGCCTAGACCAGGAAGGGGAAACCCTTCCAGATGTTGCACACTGGGAAAAGCACCAACTCGTCACTGCTACAGACCCTCTCTGGTATCACTGGGGGTGGTGGGACACAACAGGGACACCAGGACCCCCACCCTGCCACCTTTTCAGAAATAGTCTTCTGTGCTTCACAGCATGCCAGGAACAGCCAGGGCAGCAAGAAAATCTGGAGTAGTTTAAAAAATGAGGGCTTCAATTCTAACTATAAGGCTTTTCATCTTCCTCCTCTGAAGAGTCATTCCCCAGACTTATCACTATTATTTCTACCTCTCTAAGCAAAAGCAGAAGTTATAATAGCATAAGGCATACACTTGTGCCAAGGAAAGCTTCAAAGAAATAGATACAAAGCAGGTCCGAGTGTTCTCAGTCTCATTTTTTCCTGCATCTACATTTTCTTGGAAGAGGAAGTTCTTAAAGCCTTTTTTTCCCCTGCCTTGTGCTCTCCCAGTTTTGCTCATTTTATACATAGGTACCTACGGCTGGGAGGAACCTTCCAGGCCAGTGAGTTGAGCCCTTTTCCACAGGAATGCAAAATAATTTTTAAAAGAGCTAGGTTGAAGATGAACTTGTGAAGGTTTTTGCTCATAGTTTTTCTAGAGGCTGAGGCTTTTGGACTCTCTCTTCTATATGCACAGCAGCAACTTTTTCCTATTTCCAGTTTAAACATCTCACAACCCTTCTATTTTAATTTATTTCTCTTCTGCAAGGGAAATCTTACCTTTCAAGTAAGAGCTCTTGGCTCAAACAGCTTTTCTGCAAAGTAGCATTTAACCTGCCTCACACTTCCTCTTCAAACTTCACTTGCATAGGACGAGCAGGACAAGTTTTTTTTAACCTCTTCTCCTAAGAAATGCAGGTGGATGGGGAGAAGCAGGTAATCCAACCATTTTCTACCCCCTTCTAGCTTGAATGCTCTTTCCTGGACATGGCAGCCAGGATGACAGAGAAATCCTCAAGGAAGGCTCAAGTGGCACCTCACATACTAATAGTAGGTTTTCCCTCCTCATTGGAAATGCCTGGGCTGGCACGCTGGGTGGATCACGGTTTTGCACCCATATCAGATCAGCCAGCTCGGGTGGTTACAGGTTATCACACCAGGGGCACTTCTTCATAGGTGTTTCTCAAGTCACCGCTTGCCTAACTGGGAAGAGCTGTTTCTTGCTCAGCTCTTAGGAGGCATCTGGGTACCTCCCAATGGGGTGCAGGGAGCACACAGCACCAGGCAAGTCCCTGTATCTTACCTTTACAATTATATTCATCATGGCATGAAATCATAAAGCCCAAGTCAATATAAAGAGGTAACTGCTGCTCTAAGATATTAAATCATGCTACAGATTAAACTCTTTCCTTGGTTACTCCATTAGTTTCTTTCCACTGAAGCAAGAGCTGTTATGCCAATTCCTTCTGCAGAATATGCACCTGCACAAAGAAACTATGTCTTGGCACAGATAATCCACAGGGAACCAGGAAAATGTTAGTACCTTCAGAGCAGCTTTGTTTTCCTAGACTTTCTGCACACCTCAGAAATAACACAGAACCACAAAAGTTCTTCCTACTGTTTGCAGTATCCAAATACTGTAAGAAACCCATGAGTCACTGAGCTTCCCACGCACGCCACCTTCGGTGTGATAGAGGCTTCCACTTACCCAACCTCCAACCCACAACGAGCAGGTAACCCAGCAAACAGCTTGAGCTGTGAGACACCCAGCCTCCAGCGAGGGCTGGGCATGCCCATCCTTTCCAGGATAAGGAGTGGACCAGAGAAAGGACTCACCTCCTTGCAGAGTTCCCAGGAGACTTCCGTTTCCATTAGACTCGTGGGCATATCTGTAGCAATAGCCCTAAGTGCTGGTTCAAATTCAGACCTTCAGAGAAAGGGCTAAGAAGGAATAGCCACCAAAATGTTTCTGCTATCCATCAAATCTTCTCTAAAAGATAGGAATGGAGGTCCCACCACCATTCTATCAACCCAGAGTTTTTTCCCTGTTCTGGACACTTTCTAAGCTCTTGCCTCTCCCAAGTGTGGTGGCTTGGGTCTAGTTAAAGTGCCACAGGTCATTAACTCTGTACTGCCCAGCCAGGCTTTGCAACCCACATACCTCAAATGCCTTCTCTCTCTGGCTATGTTCTTGGTCTCGTGAGGGCATTAACAAGCTTAGATAAAGCAGCCTGCTTTCACAGCTTCATTAAAAAAACAAAATAGCAAAGTCAAAACTAGACAATAGAAATTACCACTGTAATCAGACTCAGAGGCCCCAAGATACCTGTGCGGTCTGGGTGAGTGGAAAATAAGCAAAAGAGATAAATAACACAACAAAACAAGAATGGATTGCTGAACCAATACTGAGTCTGGCAGGACCTTGCAAAGCAGTTAATGCTGTCATTTTAGTCTAGATGGGAGCATGACATAATGGTGTAAGGATCAGTTTGGCAGACCCCTATTTGTTAATTAACTTTTCTGCCTTGTAACGTATGTGTTTTTAGGTGATTGCTGGCTCCTAGCTGCCATTGCATCTCTCACTCTGAATCCAGATATTCTGTACCGCGTTGTTCCCAAGGCTCAGAGTTTCCAGAAGGACTATGCTGGGATCTTTCATTTCCAGGTACCTATATGATCAGAGTATTGAGAATAAAAGAGGCAAATGCTAGTATTTAGCTAAAAGCAGCTTTTTTGTGTTTGGCACAGGCTAAATATTAAAGAATTACAGTGTGTAAGTGAAATTGGTGGGGGGGGAAGGGCGGAAGAAAAGAAGAATGGGGTTAAATAACATTAAGTGACACCTGCTCACTGGTTCGGTTCTGCTGCCTTACAGCTGATAGGGCTCTGGTGAGTTATACAGGTTTTGTAAACTGAGCCAAACCATCACGCCGTGTGAGTCAAGCCAAGCTCTGCTGCTGCTGACTGTCGAGAGTGAATTCAGGCTGATGTGGTTTCTCCTCCTTCCCTTCCCTCCCTGCGCCTTTGTCTGGATTTCCTTGCCTGCAGACCTAGTGTGTCGGAACTGAGCCAGCCTGCTTTGACTAGAGGTTAGGCTCAGGTGTGAGCAGTACGGATTCACTCCGCCAAGCTAAAGGAGGTGTTTCGGTGAGGACAGATGTTATAGAGCACATACCTATCCCTTCCACCAGCTCATCTCAGCAGAGGGGTTATTGTGTGAATTATCTTCTTTCCTTTCAGGACTGCATCAAATTCTGGAGTAAATATTTCTAGTGTTCAGGCAAAAAATTATCATTAGCAATGTTTCACACATTTGCCAGTATTTTCAGAAGGGATCAGTACTATTGAGTACTTCCCCTTTGGGTGACCTCTCCTTGCAGCATTTTTACAGGGGCATTTTTTGTTGTGTTTTTTTTTTTTTTTTTTCCAGTGGATTGGGCCTTAAAAGAGTAGACAAGAAAAGAGACTTTAGAGTATCCCATCTACACGCTAGCTTTCTGGACTCTCTACCATGTAAGCTCTGCATGGAGCACAGACAGTGTTCCAGATGTTATGTGCAACAAGCTGCTGTTAATATTACCTATCAGCAAAATTTAATTCAGCATTAAGAAGCCTGCTCAGTGCTTCACAGGGCTGGGAAGAGTTTGCCTCTATTACAAGGGAGAGGAATCCAACATGGGAATGAAACCTTACAGTCACTTATCCAGGGGGCACTGATGACAGGTGAAGGGGTAGGAAGATGGTAGTGTGGAGCTGTTATGTGCACACCAGCCCTCATTATCTTTTCCTTTCTTCTTTTCATTAGTTCTGGCAGTACGGGGAGTGGATGGACGTTGTGGTGGACGACAGGCTGCCCACCAAGAATGGGAAACTGCTCTTCGTGCACTCGGAGGAAGGCAATGAGTTCTGGAGCGCACTGCTGGAGAAAGCCTATGCCAAGTACGGTGGCTAAGCAGGAGGCAGTGCTCCTGGGTTTGCAGAAGTTGACTGCCCAGGTGGTTGTGGTGTTAGACACAATGCACTTCACCCAAATGCAGGCTCTGTTCCACCCATTATTTACGGTTTCCTCTAGGTCCATAAAGGGTATTGCCAACCGTCTGTTTCAAGGGACTTTACTTTTGGTGCCCCAGGTCACACTGATGATCACACAGACAGAGGGATACTAAATTATGAACCCTTCTTTCTGCAGTGCCAATGCTTACAAGTGGAGATGGCCCCTTATATAGCTCTTGTCATCTCCCCTATAGGTTGAATGGCTCTTACGAAGCTCTCACAGGAGGTTCCACTATGGAGGCCTTTGAGGATTTTACTGGAGGCATCTCTGAGTCCTATGAGCTGCGGAGGGCTCCTTCAAACCTGTACCAAATCATCCAGAAGGCTCTGAGAGCTGGGTCATTGCTTGGCTGTTCCATCGATGTAAGAGACTGCCGCCGCTTTACTCTCCTTGCTCCTCTTCTCAGGGCTCTGGTCCATATGGAAACAAAAGCTTGGACCAATGTTAGACATAGGTAGAAAGGTCTGAATTAAAAGCATACTACAATTAATGGGAGACTTCTATTGATTTCAATTATAAAAAACTTTGGATGAGGTTCTAAATAACCAACTCTTGTCATGCCTCCCTTTGTACAAGACAGTCTGTGATAATACTTTGAGCCATGAACTGGGGACTGGTATTCCTGAACTCTGTTTTCATTCTCTGAGTATCTTTTCTCATTCAAAATCTCTGTAATTTCAGCTCCAGACACACGACTGCCAGAGACAAACTCTTTGAGATACTTTGTTGTGGTCTGTAGTCTGATTCTGGCTTTGGTTTTCAATCCTAAAGATTATTGACACCTGTAATACAAATTCTCTCAAGTTACAGATGATGTTTGTACATGTTTTGGAAACTCCCCATCTTTCAGATCTCGTTTCATTATCTTGTTTGAAATCCTGGTTCATGGCATATAGGATTACCAGATTTGAAATTTTGATATGCTGGATCTCAACTGAGGCAGGCTAGAGCTGAATCCACGTGAACACGTCTTTGCAGGTGACTGGATCTGCTACCTGAGCTGGGAACTGGATTTAAACTTAGATTTCACTGTACATTCTTGAATCTCTGCTGGGCTAGGACTGCATATTTAGGGGCATGAAACTGTGGAGGTGAACTTTTGCTGTGGATCTTGCCTCTATTTAATACACTTTGCATCAAGAATATTGATATTCATTGTGCATACCACTTTGGGTATCTTCCCCCGTATTAATTTGCTCATGAAAACTGTATTCGTACACAATATATAGTCCTAAATGTGTATCCTTTTATTGCCCCAGATAACTACTGCAGCTGAAATAGAAGCAATCACAAGCTTGAAACTGGTAAAGGGGCACGCTTACTCTATCACTGGAGCAGAAGAGGTAAGCCAGCCTCTCCAAGGCCATCATACAAACCAGCTTGGGACTGCAATACTGCAGTGCCCTCAACTTTCTGATGTCTTTCTGTGACTGACCAAATAAAAATGTTCCTACCTTATGCACCCTCTTACAGAAAAAGAACGTATCTGTAGTACTTAGCCAGGTTGAAAGC
This sequence comes from Ciconia boyciana, assembly GCF_034638445.1. NCBI lineage: Eukaryota > Metazoa > Chordata > Aves > Ciconiiformes > Ciconiidae > Ciconia > Ciconia boyciana. Next base: position 108,238,808 of record NC_132936.1, on the reverse strand, counting down.
TCTGTACTTATAAGTAGAGTATATAGAGTATATAGGTAGTTATATAGAGTATACTGTGCAGTCTGCACCTTGTGTTGTACCAACAGACTGGAATACAAAACGTAAAGGTGGGCCAAGCTGTTACTGAAATGGAGGGTACGGAAAGGAGAAACAGGAGAGGAGGCAGCTGTTTCTTCATGTGTTCCTGCTGCACGAGGTGGGAGTGTGTACTTTGCCAATCAGCGCTAATGGGAAAGGAGTAAAAGCCTCTTTCATGAACTCCTCTGTTAGTCTCGCCTTCACAGTGAGCCCTAGATACTCGTGCTTCTCTGAAACTGGAATCATTACAGAGGTGTCCATGCCAAATAACCTCTTCCCAACCTTGCTGTGTTGTGCGACGTCCCCTGCTTTTGAGGATGTAGATATTCTGCTTTTTGTAGCTGATGTTTTTCCTTGCAGGTTGCTGTCATTATATGAAATGGTGAGTGCTGCAGCTAATGGCTCACTTGGTGGCACAGGATAATGTAAAATAAGGGTGGAAAGTATCCAGGTGTCTTTTAACTATTGCAAATTGTAATAGACTGCATCACTCAAGTACAAATCGTGTTTTATCCTGTCTGAAAAGCAATTGCCCTGTGATGATTGGAATAATGGAAGTGCTCAGGCTCTGTTTGTTGTGGATCTTTTAGGTATATTACCGAGGACGGCCAGAGAAACTAATGAGGCTTAGAAATCCCTGGGGTGAAGTGGAATGGACTGGAGCTTGGAGTGATAAGTAGGTTTTTATATGCCCCTGCTTCTCTCTCTTCAGTGTATTTTGGTATCTTTCAAAAATTAAATTGGGACTATGCAGTTAATCCAATCACAAAGCACATTTAGGAGAGATACTAAATCAGTTGGAATAAAACACTATTAATTTATTAGCAAGGTTAGATATTGATCCGCTCTGCCCAGTGGACATTCTTCCCTGCTTCAGGCAGAGCTTTCTAAGAGAGAACAGCCCACGTTTTAATTGTGAGCAGCCCAATGCAAGCCATATCCATGTTATTTTACAATCTGACTTTTTTCAGATTGATCCTACTGATGGTGCCAGGACCTTAGTATGATACGCAAACCAATTCCATTCCCGGGAAATACAGCAGGGCTAAACCATTGTGCCTCTGCTTCAACTCTAAGGTTGCTGTGCTCTAAATCAGACCAGTATTTGGTTTTTACTGGAGAATCTTGAAAAAATGGGGGTGTTGACTAAGCTAAGGACCCAGAAGTTTGAAAATCTATCAGAAACGATCTGGCCTTCAACTACCTTGGAATCTCATGAGAATGGCAGTGACAACACCTCTTTTATTTTTATATTTAGAATGGCATAAATTTTACTTTCATTTGGGCCGTGATGTTTTTTCATGCAATACTTTGAGATTTCAGTTTCCTGTTCTGACTGACTGTAGTACCGGTGCTGATGTTGTATAACACTTACGGATAGAAAGCAGAGATAAACATTAGAATTATTCTTACCTTTATCAGAGCTGCTTTGCTCAGCCCCAGGATAAGGTGCTTCAGGCACGCACACGTGCTATATCCCGATTTTCTTGCACCTGTTTTACCATGGGACAACCCTGCTGAGGCAGGTGCAGAACTGCACCGTCACGTGGGAGCAGATCAGAGCAGAATCCAGCTTGCTGCACCGTAACATCAGAATGGGAAAGGAGCAATGCCGTTTTCGGCAGTACATCTTCTAATCCCACCTTTTTGCTTTCTTGTTCTTTGGTGACCCCAACAGCGGGGCTTACATCCTTTCCCTAGGGACACTATCAGGCATCCCAACAGATCTTACAATGGAGAAGCTCTGCCCGACTTTCAGGCTGCATGTTACCTAATCCAGCCAGTCTGCAATATTTGTACATTCTGGCACCTGGCAGTGATGATTCAATTTAAGGCTTATTTGTTGCAAATACTGTTGCAGACTGATTCCAGCCCTGTGTAGTCAGGTTGCAATGTGTACTGCCATTGGGAGGGGCAGAAGGTCTAGTTGTTGAAGAAATACACACTCCTTTATCAGCTGTAACCAAAGACAGAGCCTAACTCTCTGATCTTGCAGAATAAAATACAACTGAACAGCTTGCTTTTGTGCTTTGTCTGCAGTGCTCCTGAATGGAATTATGTTGATCCCAAACAAAAAGAGGCGCTGGATAAGCAAGTAGATGATGGAGAGTTTTGGTGAGAATCATTGAGTTAGGTTAATCTTTTGGGCATTTTATGTGCACGTATGCTTTTTAAGCAGTCTTTTCAGTTGGATGGAAAGAAACTGCCAGCACTGAGGGGGTTAATAATGACATGTGTATGTTGTTAGCCTCTTGTTTATCTCCCTTCCCATTCAAATATTACCTTTTATTAGAGCTTGCATAACTCAGTGCTTATCCAAAATACAGAGAACAGATGGTAATAAAATTAATGAGGTGGCAAGAATGAACCTCAGCTGCTCTATATTTTGAGGTCTGTGTTTTTTGCCTAAATGCTACGCATTAATGAAAAAGTTTAGATTACCAGCTTGGGAAGAGTCTGTTTACCGAAACCTAATGGAAAGCCCATCCCAGTTAGCTGATTATATGGATCAGTAGTGAATCCATGTCACTCTGTCCTAGACTGGAAAGATAAACACCCACTGTCTTCCAGTGCAATCAGCTATATGGGTCATAAGGCACTGAGAAATGAGAACAGACCTCTGCTTGCGGCATGAAGTGATCAAGGTCTGTTACTCATACAAACCTACTAGGAATGGTAAAAACAAACATTAACAATAGAATTAAAGCAAAACATGAACCGAGACTGTTTTTCTACAGAGTGACTTTTTCATAAGGGCCAACTCTTACTCCCATTAAATGGCATCTCCTTGCACATTTTCTTCCACCAATTTTAGTGAATTTACTTATGAAGTATGATCCATGAGGGTTTGCCCACGGCTGGGGATGACAAAAAATGGTATGACTGAGCCCATAATGTGTAACAGCCGTTGAGAACAACTGCCTCCAGGAGATACAGCTCTTTCAAGGAGTGGGAAATTTTGTTTCCCAAAAGCCAGTTCCAAGATTCAGAGTTCAATTAAATGGGGTTTTGGGCAGCTCCGTAGTACCGACGTTTGCTGCCCTGTTGGGAGAGACATCCATTTGCACTCGCCTTGACTGTTGCAGGCTGATGGACTAACCCTGGTCTTTTTGTGCACCAGGATGGCATTTTCGGATTTTCAAAGGCAGTTCACCCGCCTTGAGATCTGCAACTTGACTCCCGACACACTGACAAGCAACGAGGTCAATAAATGGGACCTGACCCTGTTTAATGGACAGTGGAGACGGGGTTCGACTGCTGGGGGCTGCCAGAACTACCAAGGTGGAGACCCAGACAAGTGGGCACTTGATGGAATACAAACACAAGAATCAAAATAAATGCTTGTGAACCGGAGGGGGCTTCGGTGGGGAGGGCTTGGAGGTGCAGCTCTTTCTGCAGGGTTTAGATAATAAACAAAAGCTTGGCAGCCTGAACCAAGATCTAATTCACACCTATTTCCTCGGCAGGGATTACCAACCCACTAAGCAGTTAATTCATGGCTGTATTTGTTTTTTTTCTCTGTCTACTTTTCCTGCTTACGTGGCTTTTGCTACTGGAGTAATCCTCTGAAGGGTTGGGTAGGCCAGGACAGTGTCACAGTTCAGTGGCAGTGTTGTTTCCCATTCATTTTCAGGTTAGACCTCTGGAGAGGCTGTCTGGCATTTGGTCCTCTTGCAACAATAACAGCCTCAGCCAAGGACATTTCCTGGAGATAAATGACTGGCTGGAATGAACAATATCAGCTCCTCCCTGTTGGTCATTACTCCGCAGGAAATACCTTGGCGCTTTCATTTGCCATGGCTCCAATTGATATTCAGCATAGCTGTGAAAACATAAAACGTAATGGAAAGGACTGGAAAAACTCCAGGCAAAAGTCCTTCCAATGAGATATTCTCTGTAATTCCAGTGACAGCCATCTTGGCTACAATGACAGCAAAATCTCCTCCTCTTTGTCTCGCCTTGGGAATTCTTAGCAACGTACTGGACCAATCCCCAATTCAAAATCCGGTTGGACGAACCAGATGATGACCACGAAGGGAGTTTGAATGAGCCATGCTGTACTGTACTGGTGGGCTTGATGCAGAAGAACCGCAGGAGACAGAAGAAAATGGGAGAATCTCTGCTTAGTATTGGTTATTCGATCTATCAGGTAAAGTTTGTTCCTGATTAAGGGCTTTATTCCCTGTTCTGTTACGCTGGAAAAAATTAGCAATGTGCTACATCTTGACATTCAGCAATACATTTCAATAAGAACTGGATTTTGCAAGATGATTCAAAGCCTTCTCTCATTTCTTCCTGACCCACATAATATGGGAAGATTCAGATAAATTTAGGCTCAATTTTTGTCCCACTTTAACAGGAGAGCAGTGTAAAACTAGAGGCAATAATTTAGCAACAGTCTCATTGAGAGCCTTCTCTTAAAAAATCTGAATGGGGGCAGGCTCAGGGTGTCTGGCAATTCCAGATAAGTGTTTCTGATTACAGCCTATCGTTACTGCTCAGTAGTCACTTTCTTTTTTTTATTATTTTTCCCTTGCATTTGAAAATTGTTTTGATTCATTGTCTACCATGCTATTGTTCAGGTTCAGCAAATTTTTTTTTTCCTGATTCTCCCAGTGTTGCTTCTGTCTCTAAAAATACAATGTAGGGAAAAAATCTAGTGTCACCTCTAATTTCTGTGATGTGAGGGGACAGAAGCAAATATAAAAATTTCCACCCAGTATTACCATTCCCAATATCATATCTGGAGAAAAGCAATTAAATGTTGTATAGATTCCACTGGATGAAGATAATTAACCAGCACAGGTGGGAGCAGATGGGAATGGCTGACTTCTGCTAATATATCATGTGCAGGATGGTTCAAAACTAGCAAAGGTTTTCCCTAGTGCCGAAGTGTCTGCATACACAAATGGGTCTCACCGAGCACATTTCTGAGTTACCATCTGTGTGGTGCCAAGCACCCTGGCCTATTGGCATCCTGAATTTGCACATTAAGGATGTTTGTCTGCTCATATCACTGAGTACGACCCTAGAGAAGTTAGCAGAGCTTTTGTGCTTTACATCTATTTCATCCCATCTGCCTCCTCTGTGATCTTTTCCATAGTAGGGTAGACTTGGTGACTCTTAACAAGGTGAAGACTTTCTTTTGAAAGACATGGCTGCTAAGTCATCTGAAGTAGACATCCAGCTATGATCCAAGTTACTTGGGTCACGCACTGTTGCAGATTTGCACCATTGCAGCTGATGCTGTGGCTGAGGAGGTCCAGTTAGGACAGCATGGGTAGTGACCTAAAGCAGATCTCTCTGCAGGAGAAGGTGAAAAGATATATGCTCAAGTCTACCTGCCCTGCAGAGCTTTTGTAAGTCATGTAGCTCAAACTGCCTGCTGACAATAACTGTAAGTGTGCCCATCACCGAGCTCCAGGCCTTCTAGTATGTTGGTTATAAGGAACAAGACCTGAGGTCTCAAGGGGCCATCTCAGGCCCCAGAATCACTGTATGGGCGATATTTTCAAAAGCTCTTTTGGGACTTGGGAGGACACTCTCTTTGGTTGTCACTGGAATCTGTGCTCTCAAGACAACTAACTGCTTTTGGAAAACTAACCTTATATTTGGAGGTACAAATTAACATAGCAATTTAGTTAATTTAGGAAGGGCCAAATCTTGACATTTGTTACTTGTTATAATTGCCTTACAACTATCTCATCATCCTCAGGCTGATTGCTAGTGATGGTAGCCTTATATTTTCATCATATTCCAGTAACAGTAGACTAGTAGATTTTAGGTCTGCTGTAATAAACTCTCAGTTTGTTTTTGGTTATCAAAGTGGGGCTAACCTGTTTACTTTCCTGACTGAACATTTAAAGGCTTACCCAAATATTTCCAACCAATAGTATCGTTCACAACACCATATCAGGAGAAAAGCAATTAAATGTTGTATAGATTCCTCTGGATGAAGATCCTGTTTTTCCTTTGGAACAGCTCTAGCACAAACTAGAACTTCATGTATAACTGATACTACAATATGTGGTTGTAAAAGAAAATGAAAAAAAAGTGTCTGAAGGAGGCTGTAGCTGATTTTTTTTTTTCCCCTAATGATAGATGTGTGTATGTAGCAGCCATTTAACATCATCTCTTTCTCTTCCTTTCAGATTCCTCAGGAGGTATGTAGTCTCTGCTGAAGACTTCTAGCCTCCACATGGGCACCTCCTGTTGCACTGGAGAATTTAGCTACCAGGAAGACTTCTTCCTTACTAATGACAGCTCTTCTAGAGAGCTTTGTTCTTGGATCATGGGACCAATCTCTCGAGTTCTGAATACCATTTCCAAGGGACTGGGGCACAAGGCCTTTATTACAGACATCTGAGTCCCAGTCTTGACTTCATTTATACTTGTTGAAATTTAGCTTCCACTAAGTTTGTATAACAGAGGTCAGAATTTGTCTGTTTGGTACAGGTGAAGGCAAAACAAGGTCTCTGCACTCTAAAATCAAGAAAATGTAGCTAATGTTGTTCCAAAGAAATGGCAAACTCTGTGGATCCATTCCTTTTGTAGTTCTGAGCTGGGGCTCCTGGTAATGAACAAACCCCACTCAACCTTTCCTAATCCTCCCAGATGTCAATACTGAGGTAAAGAGACTTTTCATTCCTGAAGAAAGAGACCCCAGGGTTGTCTGGCAGTAGGAACAGCCAATACTCATTACTGAGGTCCAGCAGCCTGCACTGCCAGTTTTTCCTTGGCTTTTCAGCCCTTTTCTTCTCTCTCAGTAAATGAATGTGTGGTCATGTAACAATTAACTGTGTCTTTTAACAGCCTTGCAGATGCAAAGGGAAAATTAACTTTATATATTGAAAAAGATATGGATCTGGCTTCTTAATCTTTGCAGTCCCATTTAGTTTAAGACTGAGTGGGGAGAAAGGATGGGGTTGTTGAATAAATACCAAATCCAACCTTATCTTCAGAACAAAAGAGGAAAACCCCCCATACTTTTCTACAGTTTACAACAGAAAAACTGAATAATTATAAAATGTTTGATAACATCTTTGTATGCTCTGATCTTAGACAGCCAGAAATCTTATCCATATGCAATGTTCCCCATCCTGTGTCAGCCACGCTTTTGTGGATCATTGAATCACACTTTTTGAAAGACATACCTGTAGAGCAAAAGTCATGAATAGGAGGTTTAAAGTAGAGATGTTATTCTTACACTACTCTTTCTTGTTACATTGGTGTTTTGTTTTGTGAGCTATGCAATGTTTCACTTGTTTAATAATACATTGGTATTAAGGAAAAGTTAAGTACTATTTTCCACATAATCCAGAGGAATACCTTTAGTATTACTAATAGAAGTTGGGTAAATCATCTAATGTGGGCCCAAAAGTCTCACTGTTGTGACTACTACTGTGTTCTGTTTACTATTATTTTCTGTCTGTTTGAATAACTCGGAGACTACAAGTCCTATGCTATTAGGAGATCTATCCCATATCATAAATTGCTCAAAATCATTCCGAAATTTAAATTTGTTCACGAGCAGCTTGTGAAAGCAAAAAATGCTCAATACATGGACAACTTAAGTATAGCAGGTACTAGTTTGACCAGATATGAGCACACATTATGATCTTTTTATTTATTTTATATCACAGACTGTAAAGAAGCATGTGAAAAGATAATCTTTGTAAAGGAAGATACTTTCCCCTTCTAATTATCTGCCTGACTGTTTCCCATGACAGAATGCTGGTGGTTATCTTTTACGCTATTGGTCATGGATTTATTATTTTATGCTAAGAAAAAACTTGAGATAGCTTTAAAGCACTGAGATTGAAATAGGGCAGCTGGATTACCAGTGAATTGTCAAATGGTTTCTAACAAAAACGCATTTCCCACAGCTGGAAAATAACACGGATATTCATGCGAACCGTGCTTTCTTCGCAAGGAACCAACCGGCAGCCCGGTCTGATCCTTATGTCAACCTGCGTGAAGTCTCCAGCCGCATGAAGTTGCCCCGGGGAGAGTACCTCATTGTGCCGTCCACTTTTGAGCCTTACAAAAATGGAGAGTTCTGCCTGCGAGTTTTTTCTGAGAAACAGGCTAAAACGCAGTGCGTATCTCCTCTGTAAAGCCTTCTCTTCTGCTGGTGAGGCACATAAAGGAAAAGGTCAGGTGTTGCACCCACATCCCATGCTCTGTCTTTTCCCATAACCAGCAATATAGGCCCATTTCTAGGACCTATTTTCTTTTGTAGTCTACCATATGTGACACAGACACATCCATGGTAGAGAGTCATGGCTCTTCAGATGGCCTCCAGCTAGTATTCAAGTGGTAACTAGATCCCTCAGATCCGAGAAGCAGAAGTTCCCACCATTAAAGAGTGCAGGATTTGGGAGTATGATGATGAGGAGATGATTTTAAAAAGGGTTGTATCAATAGCAGCCATTGAATGAAAAAAATGGAGTCTGGATACAAGAGAAGAACAACAAGGCTGTATTTCCCAAGGAAAATATCCTCAAAGAGGTGGGACAGAGGTGTAGGAAGCAGGAAACCTGGGGGCTTGTTCTATCCATTTGGTGACACCTTATATTAAACCAGCTTGTTTTGCTAATTATTGTAAGGGCAAATGATAGACTTGTCATTTCTTGTTGTTTTCTTTTTTTTTTTCTGTTTTTCCTTAGGATGATTGGTGATGTGGTGGCTGCAAAACCATATGAGGTAAATGTCTTAACTGGGCAGATTGTTGTTGTTGTTTGTTTTTTAACAAACTTTTCTTTCATAATGTGGGGGCAAAATAAGGGTGAGATTTTTATTTTTCCCCTGAGCTGGGATCACAGTATGTGTTTATGCTTAGGAAAAATATCTTTTGGTTATGGGGATTCTTTACATATCTCCATGGCTTAGTTTCACATGCATTTTCATGTACCTGGGCCCATGTAAAAGAGAAACTGCACCCTTGTAGACTGGGCTGGAACACATTAAATTGTGCTTCCATCTAGTACAGGTAGGAGAAGGCAAGGAGGGCACTGAATGATCCTTTTCATAGAAACAAATAGTCTCCCTCAAGTCCAAGAGAAATTGCAAAAGCAGGCTTCCAAGGAACTGCTGAATTGCTGTGGCCAGGTGCAGCAACATTTTCATTGCAGCTATTTTATAAAACTATTTTGGTAGCAGGCGAAAACTTTTTCATCAGTCTTAGAAAGTATTTACTCCCAAATGAAGCCACCCCCTGGCTGGTCGTGATTTAAGTAGTGCCTCTGTTTCGCCATTGCTGCAGAGCAAGTGCTCGTTTTCCATTGCTGTAAATAGTCCCCTGTAAAGCTGCTTTACGATATCCACAGCTCTCTTTCTAGAACCACCTTGTAAACCACACTCTCGGTCATCTCTTTCCTCTAGCCTCATGTCGATAACAAAGATATAGATGATGAGTTCAAGACTCTGTTTCAAAAGCTCTCTGGAGAGGTAAGTGGATTAAAGTGAGAGAAAATGACTGGGACCTCTCTGTTATGATTATGCAAATATTTGACTTGCCAGTTCCTTTTACTGTCTAGTCTTCAAAAAAACCAAACAGTTCTCCCCTTTTATTAACTCACAGTTTCGGTTCGATTTATTTTACAATAGAACAGTTTTACTACATTTTTCCTCTTATTGGTGTAAAATGTGATTTGTTCCCTTGGTAATGCAGGGCATGGAATAACTTTGAAAATAGGGGCGATGGGAGTGAGAACTGTGAAAATATTATCCCATGGTGAAATAAGTTACCTGTGGAGTTAGCATATAATTCTGACTATTGCTTAGTTGACCAATTCCTTCCTTTTTGTTTAGAAGCCCCAGGAATTGGAAAAAACTGTTGGCTGAACTTTCTCTCTATTTATTGTATTTGACAAACCTCAGGATCTACAAAGCCCTGCTGCGCTAGCCTGTGGCCATCACATCAGGTTTTCTCTTAATGGACAGGCGGCCACTGGCACCAAAGAGGGAAAACATCTTGTTAGTGCGAAAGACCTTTCTGAATTTTGAGATGGCAATTTTAGTATTCTTTTGTTGTAGTTTCCATAAGCCTGGAATATCTCAAATGCTCTCCTGAACCTGTTCAGCTGAGAAAGAAGGCAGTCACCCAATTCAGTCAAACCTGTTAAAAAGTTAACACTTACTGGGTCATGTCACCATGGCACCTAACAAACCACTTATTTCCCATTTGAAAGGCTAGGATATATTCATGGGTTCTGAGGATCTCCTCCATGTGACATCTGATAGTAAATGTAAAGTGTTAGAAAAAAATTAAAGGTTTACATGCCTTAGATAAGGGTTGGAAGGAAAATAGTCCCTGGATGTCTGACAACAAATGAATATAGTTTGTTTCAAATAATTTTTGTGTTAACACCTGAAATATGTTTTCTGTCCAGGACTGTGAAGTGACTGCAAATGAACTTCAAACTATCCTAAACCGGGTTTTAGCAAAGAGTAAGTAATGTTATGTAGTTCCCACTGAATGGAGCTGAGAGGCACATGCTGAAATGGCGAGACATTTGGTTGTTCTTTGGTCAGAGGGAATGTCTATGCCTGGGTCCATCAGCACACAGATGGGATCTAGCAAAACCCAGCTCTATCAGCTAAAGGTGATGAAAAACTGAGTTCTTGTCTGCCCCCAGCTGAGTTTCTCCTGGCTTGTTGAACCTCTAATATGGGTGGAAAAAGTACCGCCTGGTGCTCTCCTTCCAAGAGCTGCCAGCCGATGTCCTGCAGAGGCTCTATATTCCCTGTACCTTCTCGGGACGACCACCATGGGAAGATATTATTATGCTGCTGCATAACTTCTGTGGACAGATAGAGGCTTACCACCCCCAAGACCAATAACATCCCCCGCCCCAGTGCCAAAAAAGCCATGTGAATCAGCTGAAGGGAAGTAGTAGAAGAAATGGCAGAGCATTTACTTTGCTAACAAGATCTTAAGGTGGCTGACATCTCCAAGGTTGTCCGCAGAAAAATATTTGTCTTAAAGTATTTCTGACTTGGATTTTTACTTCCTTTTTTTACAGGAAAGGATATCAAAAGTGATGGATTCAACATTAACACTTGCAGGGAGATGATCAGCCTTTTAGATGTATCCTTTGAATGTCATTTCATCACCTTTAAAGTTTCTGGATCTTCTTTGCAAAACTTCCTGACAAGATAGGCTAAGTTTACACTTCCATTGTCCAGGCGCGTGGCTGGAGGCATAAAATTCAGCCAAGCAGCTCTATCAGCTCAGGGTGGCAGGAACCTGAACCATTTAATTATCGGCTGCTTCTCTCACCTGCTCTGCATCTCTCATTGCTTAAACTTTTCCCTAAAAGTAGCAGGGAGGAGAAGCAGGAACCTTCTGCCTGGATGCACCTGTGCAGTTTCAGATGCATACACAGCGTCCTTGGCAGGAGGCAGGTTTTAAGCACAACCTCAACTTCCACCTCTAAGTCAAGTACTGCTTATAGAACACAGAGCTCAAAGCAGCAGAGCAAGGCTGTTCAGAGGGGGAAGGCTATGAGTACATGCTGTGCCTCCCTCCCTTCTGCATAGCTTGTAGGACACATGGGTGCTAATAAGCTTTGTGTAGCCAAGGGAAAAGGAGAGGCCAGCACATCTGCCCAGTACTCCTTTGATGTGGACTGGGAGGGCCAAGAGTCATGCTGCCAGGATTACACTAAGGTTTACACTCAGGATTACACTGAGGTCAGCTGGGATTAGCTGTGGATCTTGTGGATCACGGGCTGTTGGGAGAAGTGATGCCTTTGTCCTGCACTCTATAGCCTCCCAAACCCAACAGGGCAACTCAATAAATACAGCATCATGGGGGCCAACTCCTTGTTTCTGCATAATTTTCCATAGGAAGGGATGTTCAAGGCCCTGAAGGACACAGGGGAAGACTGTGTAGCTACTATTGACTCTCTCTGTTCACTCGCAGTTCCTGTCTCTGCTTTCTAACACTTGTCTGCTGTGAGGCCAGTCCTTTATTTCCCTAAGGGCTTTAATATACTGTTAGCTGTACAAAATGTGAGTGGATCTAATTGTGCTTATATATTTAGCAATCCCATATATCATTCCTTGAGAGTGCAGATAGCCTAGAAATTCTTGGCATGCCTTTAGCTAAGCAAATGTAAAGCTGTGGGCATGTCTGTGTGAGGTGGAGATGTATTACAAACGAGAATGAATACGGCATTAAGATGACACGGTGATGGGTGATTTGTTTTTGTCAGAACCGGTTGCTCTCCAGTTTTGCTAAGGATAGAGGAATCCTGATTTTTGAACCATGCCTTAACATCCCCAGACCAATGGGACCGGCACCTTGGGACTTGTAGAATTCAAGACACTTTGGATGAAGATTCAGAAGTATTTGGTAACATAATATTTCTGACTGTCTCCCCTTCCCTCTCAGCTCTGAAGTACAGGTCCAGAACTGAGATAGGGTTAAGCCACCACAGAGAGATATACTTGGAAACCTTCCTTCTCATGGCTGGAGTTTGTTCCAGAGCTTAGAAGCACCTCTGATTTAAAAGGACACAAGCAGATCCTCCTTCACTTTGGCCCCACCACTCTCCATAATTTGCAATACCTTATGGAAAGCCAGATTAACCCTCTTTCGTTGCTGGCAAAGACAGCTCTCTGCTGCCTGCTGTATTAAGGCTCTTATGAACATGTCTCTGCTGTTGCAATATGTTACATTGCCAGCTGAGCACCAGCAAACACAAGAAACACATATTTTTAGGACCTACAAAAACCTGGCTTTGTATTTTTTAAATCTTGTAGAAGTGCCGAATTATTTTTCTGACAGAAGATTTAATATCCCAAGAAGGGCACCCAGAATCGAGCAGTCTAAAGGAAGGTCAAATTTGGACCTGCTTTGTTTGACAATATCCCTTTCAGGCGAGTCTGCTGCTACCATGCTTGATGCTGGTCAGCACAAAGCACCGGTCCTGGAGGTTCATGAGGAGATGTTCAGCTCTCCTTCAGCCGGAGGCACCGGCTCTGTCCTGAGGCTGGTGTTGGCAGAGCAAGCCCTGCGAGCCAATTCCGGTCTGAGCTGTAGGTCTGGGTGGCTTCTAATTCTGGATAATAAACCTGCTGGCAGTAGGAAGCATCTGTCATCTCGTCTGAAATATTAACCAAAATGGACTTTGTCTATTGCAGTGTTTGCCAAATGATAGGATATTTTCCTCAGTGGCCTGTCTGCCACCATGTAACATGAAGGCAGGCAGGCTGCCAGCCCATGGGAACAGGTTTTCCAGTCTGCCTTGCTTGCCAGTAGCTACTTGAAACATTTCCCTTGCTCATTAACATTTCATAGAGTAGGAGCTTGGGCTGGGAGGGGCAGCCCCTGTCCCAGCCACCAGAAACCCCAGGCTGTCTCTGCACAGCAGAGTGATGCTGTGGACGCAGCAGAGGTAGGCACAAATGTCCTGGCTTTAATCTAGCTACAGGAGCAGGGAGGATGGCAGGGCACAGGCTGCAGAGTGGACTACCAAACCAAGGTTAAGCCCTAGAGGGTCGCTGATTATTTCATTCTGGCTGCTACCTCCTGGCGAGACTCGTGTTACCATGTCTTCACTACCATTGTTACCCAGCCATGAAAGCCAAAGCCTACCTGCCCGTGCTTGCACCACCACATTGCTGCATGGGCACACATTGAAAAGCCACGTCCGCATTCTCTCGTTCCTCTGCTGCAGGCGATCTATAGGAAAGTGGACAGTGACTACTCCGGTACCATCGACTCCCACGAGATGCGAAATGCCCTCAGAGAGGCAGGTGAGTATACTGCTCGGGGACACTGTCGCATCATTGCAGTCCCCCCACCAAACATCGGAAGAGTGGAGCCTTTCATGGATTTTCTTCCCTCCTGTCTCTGAGATCACAGCATTGCCAGTGCCATTCTCCCTTCCTGGCAGTCACATACTGCTATGTCCTTTTGCTGCTATATACATCAAAACCCATCCTCTGTTCTGCATTATGAACCACTGATATTTTTGTCCATGCTGTGACCATTGCTTATCCATCTGATTATTACTTGCTCTATTTTTGGCCTCATTATTTCCTAATCTAATTGTCCTCTTTCAGAGCTATGTCCAAATCCTCTTTTTCCTTCATTTCCTCCCACCACCTTTCTCTACACTAGAGAAAGTGCACGCCTGATCAAAGCATGCCCCAACGATATCCTCTCTATGTGTGCTATTCACTTTAGGAGCAGTGCTTGCCAGTTCAGGGGCATCTAGAGGAACACTTTTTTTGATCTGTCTTGTGCTCGATGGAGTCTCTGTGAATGATCTGGAGACAGAAATAGCACTAATATGGGCCTGAACAGAGCCCAACGTGTTATGTGAGCAATTGGCTCTACTGCAATCACTGCTATTCAGCTGCAGCAGCAAGAATCGCTAATTAGGGGTTTATCTGGGGAACATAGGACTGGTTATGCTGTGAAACAATGTGAAATATGCAGTCTGGCGAAATGCTGTGGGAGAACTTTATGCCTCTCTTCACCCAGCACAATGGGCTTTGGAAAGGACCCACAGCAGAGGTGGGTGATGGAGTCCAACAGACCTTCTGGGAGGAAGAGTCCTCAATTCTTCACCCAGGTCTGCCTGCAGCTGCAGCAGTCCATGGGTAAGTCACATCAAAGACAGCATATTAACCCGCTGTGCCAGTGACTCGTGTGCTTCCCATCCCTTCAGGTTTCACGCTCAATGATCAGGTGCAGCACAGCATTGTCATCCGCTATGCCTGCAGCAAGCTGACCATTGATTTCGACGGCTTTGTGGCCTGTATGATCCGCTTGGAGACCCTGTTCAGTAAGTGTCCCTGTTCATCAGCCAACAGGAGTTCCTGAAACTTTGGGGTTTCGTTACGTATTTGGTGTCTTTTAACTATGAATGTGGCAAATTGCATGGAAATGTGAGGATGCCAGCAAAGTTGTGTCTGTTGGAGAAAGCAGCAGAGAAATAGCAAAAGCCTTTCTATCTGAATGACCGTGGAGCATAGGGGACAGGTTTTCATAACCTACCATGCTCTTCTGCTTTACAGTCATCTACACTTTATGGTCAGTGCTCTGGCCTCCAAGTTGTCCCATGTCTCGTAAATGGTACCATTTATCATTTACAGTCCTTACTCAGACCTGATTTACAGGTTTGTCCCTGGATCATACCAGATGCTACTGCATCAGATTTTATAGTTGTCCTGCTGCCAACTCTCAGTTTGCTGCTGTAGATCTGACTATTCTGCCCCATCAAGTGGCATATAAATGACTTGTAAGAGGAAAGAAGAACAGCTGTAATATTCTTTTACAGAACCAGTCTAGATTTCCAGTAGATCATGGCAACGCACCAGACTTCTACATTTTTTCAGACGGATTCTCTACATGCCAGACTCTGTGGTTTATATCCAATATTTTTCCCCCCTCTTCTACTTTTCAGAAGTGTTTCATCTCCTGGACAAAGACAAGAGTGGAGTCATCCAGCTCTCTCTGGCTGAGGTGAGGCTGGTCGGATTGAAATAACATCTGGTTAAGCTACAGCAATGGACCGCACTAAAATACATTTATCTGAAATCATTATTATAAGTGGTAAACTCAATAGGGATTCAAAAGGAACGTTTGTTTATGTGAAAAGGCTCTTCAGCTTGGAAGGCTTGTCCAAATTAGTAGAATGAACATTCACCTTATATGAGCAAAAAAGTAAAGATACGTTCAAAACCCCTAAGGTTGCTTGAGAAGATGCTTACACAGTGTGTTTCACTGTCTACTTTCAGAGGGCAGTGGTCAATTCATTAGAAAACACACAGCAGGGAGCTGTTCTTGTCTGGCAGAGAATGTACTGATCAACCTGCCAGAATTAGAAGACACACTTTAAGATGCCAGGTCTTTTTTTTCCCCACATTGTTTTTAATGCAAATTTGTCCTGTTGAAGCTGTAATAAGAGCAATCAGCTTGAGTCTCCCTTTGCAGAATACAAGTATATCTCTGGAAACAGCTGGAAGGGGCCCCAAGAGGTCCATCCAATTAGTCCTCTCAGCTGAAGACTGGCTCAAAGGGAGGAGGATGGCTAAGAACCCCTGTGACCCTCAGTCACAGTTAGTTAGATCTAGCTGAAATTGTACGTTGCATAGTCCAACCCTAGAATTTTTCAAAGGTCACACAGCTTGCCCTGGAGAACTTGTCTTCCCTCAGAAGAGACCCCACTTGCAATGTCTGAGGCTGATCCTGGCAATAAATTTCCCCAAAGTTCCAGAGCAGATGGATCCTACACGTACAACAGATTACGATGCAGCTCCAGCCTTTCCCAGCTTGTTCTCCCAGAGCCATGGCAGAGTGCCCCAGTGACATCCTGTGGACCTTCCAGATGGTCTGACTCCTTGTTCTGTTTCTCCCTCAGTGGCTGTGCTGCACGCTGGTTTGAACCACGGTCGACGAATTCAGTGATGAACTCAGACCTCTGAGGGTCTTCCAAACACGGAACCACTCATTTGGCTTCTCCTTGTTATGGAAAGCAGAGAGAGAAACTTGTTTTTATTACTGGCAAGTTATTTTAAGCCCACTAAAAATGATCTCTTGTCAGTTAGAAAATAAATACACTCTTGAACCAGAAAGATAAACAAACAAATAAAACAAACAAACCCAAACCTAACCTCCTTTACTTTTCCTGCCCAGAGTATTTCTGTGTCTCATGCTGAAATGTCACAAACTTTGACGTACTGCAGATGGGCCCAGGTGGCTTTGGTTTGACTTCTGACTGTGCATCAAAGTTCATCAGTGTTCAAAATCCTGGAAGTGATCTCCATTGCCTGCAATGTCCATCATTTGTTTCACAGAGAGAAACCCACACTCAGAGCCCAGGCAAAATTTGTGTTGCTGCTCTGGCCAGCTCCCTTCCCAGCCAATTGTCCACTTTGGCTGTGCCAAGCGCCTGCAGAAGCTGGGGGTGAGGAGCTCGGAGGCACACGATGAGCTGCTGAGGGCACAGGGGAATCGGGCATGGACACAGCCCCAAGGATGAACAGGGAATTAGGCAAACACGATGGCACTCGTCCACAGGTCTTGGCTCAGTCTTCCAGGAAAAGGAGCAAGGATGGAAGGCCATAGGCAAGTTGCTGCAGTTATTCCAGCTGAGTTTTTCTTCTATGAATGCTTGTCCATATGTGTACTTCAGTGCCCAAAGGTGGGGTTTGGAGTTTTAGGAGGTGGTGATTGCAGCCCAGAAGCTCATGAAGGCAGGCATGAGGGGAGGAACATAAAATGCATGTGCAGGGGGTCCAGGAGCTTGAGTGTGCGAGGGATGTGCTAATGTGGATCATGATTTAAAGAAGAAACTGAAGCTAATAGTCACTGGCTAACAGCGCTATGCTTTCCTAAGATCTTGTAAAACCTTTGTCCTTTTAAAAAAATGTCCCTGCATTTAATTTCCCAGTATTATAAAGAGTAATAGCACAGCAACGGAGGCAAGATAATCTAGCAGTCTTTTTTAGCAATGGGGAAATATTTCTGTAACTCGCAGTATTCTCCCTGGGACCAGAAGGAGTGCAGGCAGAGATCTGTGTCCCCAAGGCAGATGTGGGCCCATGCTCCATCCCCCTCTCTCTTCAGTGCTGTGTTTGAGAGGGACCTTTCTCCATGCCTGCTTATTCCTAAGCTCTTTAAGCAGGAAGAAAGCTGCTGTTTGGTTCCCATCTCCGAACACAGAATGCCTCACGACAGCCCCCAAGCCTCCGCTTGACATGTCCCAGCATTTCTTCTTGGTGCTGGCTACAGCTGCCTGACTAAAAGGGATGTATGACCTGTTTCAGTCCATGGCTCTGCCTTTCTATTAGATGGTATTCACTGCTCTCATTTAGAGGTCCTCTCCCAATAAAAGAGAAACAAATACTTTTTAGTTCATGTTGCAGGATAAAAACAGCCAGCGGGGGAACCGTAGGCTTTCCCCTGCTGTCCCTGTGCACCTATCACTGGTCATGACATGCACGCGGCTCTCTTAGGTTGCCACCAGTTTCTCATAGGAGATATTTGCCTGCTGACCAACAATATATGTCTACGTACCTCCACCTGCCTGGAAGAGAGAGCTACCTGGGGCAAGCTGAAGTCTCCAAAACCTTGAGAATTTTCTAGTGAATGCTCTGCCTGTTCAGTAAGATGAACGTGTCCTTCCCTGCCCTGTATCTTGAGTATGCAGCACGTCTCCTTACTAACCATGCAGCAGGGTTAGCTAACTGCTTGCAGCTTCGGATTTGCTTTCTGCTCACATGCTCTATTCATGAGTTCATTCCAATTATGATCACAGAGAGGCCTCTCTCAACAGGACTGGGGAAACTCAAATATACACAGAAATCCATTGCATGCTCCCAGTTCTTCCCTTTGTATCAAGCAAGACGCCCCCACCACAATAATTCTCGCAGTTGTCTCAATGACTCTCATCCTCCTGAACAGGATGGGCAGAGTGCTGCACTCCATCTTCTTTTATCTTTGGGAAGCAGGCAGCTCCAGAGAAGCCACCTCCTCTTTCATTTGTTCTTTGAGCACAGCACTTGGCTATCAGGTCTCAGAGAACAGCTGCTCCAAAATCAGCCTTTTCATGGGATTGAATGCACTTCTCCTTTTTACTTGATGCATCTGCAAAAAGATGATTAACGTCCACCTTATTTTCCTTCCTTGTGCTGCAAGCTGAACAAATGTCTGTGCTCATCAGTTCTCCCAGTTAGTCCTGATGGGGCTAGAATGCCCGTTGACTAAAATGCCTGCAGCAGCTCCCGTGGAAGAAGTGGGCCATGATGGGCTGAGCCAGGGCTTGGTCATCTGGACTCCCTGCACTCTCATACCCTGCATGCTGGCCCTGCTTCATTTTCAGAGCTGTGAAGCGCTGCTAGCTCCCGTTAGATTTGAGTACCTCAGTCATGGGGAATTATAATGCAGGCAAGTCACAAAGGTTCATGAATTTGTGATATGGTCCCTGTCACTATGAAAACCATGCTGCATGGCATTCTCAGCACTTTATAAATAACTTGGAGCAAAAGAGATCCCCCCCATGGAGACTCTGCAATGGCTCTTCAGATCTTTCCTTTCTCTCTCCACGTTCCCAGAGAAATGTTTTCACTTGCACTGCAGCCCCATGAACAGAAAACTTGAACTCTCTACATTGTTCTTGTAAAATGTGATTCACATTAGACCATGTTCAGAGTCCCAACCTCCTTATGCACTAATTGTCTTGTGGTTGCCTATAGAGGAACTTCCCATGGGTATAAATCCTACCACATCAGCATCTGACACCAGCTTTCACCAGAGTAAATGTCTGCATGAGGTGCAAGACAATCATGAGGATTTGGGATTCTGCCTGCGAGCTATGAGGATAAAAAGAATCAACCTCATACATGCAATTATCTGTCACCTGCTCATCCTCCCAGAATGGGACATTTACAGAGGGATCTCTCCTTTCACATCACTGCAGGCTAATGATCAGATCCGTGGCTTATGAGTAAGCACAGAAGGAGCAGTCCTTTTCAAACTCCTTTTCGTTCTTTGCTTCAGACAATCTGGCTGAACCTGACTCAATGGTATGTTTTAGTTCTTCATTTCCATACAGTTCAGACAACCTGGCAGGCCTCGAAGCACTGAGATACTGTGAGCACGTTTTTCCTTTCCATCTTATTCAGGATGCATCCAAAATCCCAGCCTGCTGTTGTTGTTATCCCAACCTCAGCTTATAGACTGGAGATTAAATAATGTCCATAAAAACAAGTGAGATTCTGGGTGCGAAAGGAACCCAAATTCCAAAGCTTTTGAAGTTTCTCCACCACTAATGATGTCCCCAGCGATAGTTAATCTTAAAGCAGTGCCCTGCTACTGCCTGACAAGCTTGTTGCCATGGTGTCTGTCTCTCTCTGTATAACTGGCACGTACAGCATAAAATCCTCTCTGTCTTTAATAGAACAAATTACTTCACTTGTTACTGTTGGCCACTCATTAACTCCTTCCTCTGTCTTTGAAATCTGCGATGCAGCTCTCACCTGAAGTGCAAGCCCCCATCAGTGCAGCATCACCTGCCTGTGTGGGCGGGAGGGCTTGGCCGGGAAGGGTTGTGCTGGAAGAGAAAGAGTGTGAAGCAGAAAATAATCGGTAGGAATGGATCTGGGAGATGGACTAAAGAAGCACCTGAACAAATGCTGGGATAACAGCCAGGAAGAAGCTGAATGAACCAGCTTTTCATCCATGCAGGAGCTGAACAATGTTAGCAACTGGAGAAAACAGTTTCTTCTTTGACTCTTGCTGCTTTCAGGGAAGAAGGCATGTGCACTCTCTTCATAACACACAGGGCTGACTTAGAAAAACAAATGCTTTTCTCTTATTTGGAAAACTGTAAAACATTGCTCGTTTCGTCTATTTGCTCCCCTTTAAATGTGTAAAAACTACATTGTTGGCTCCAGGGGTGATTCATGTATTTCTTCTAACCCACCTCCTATTCATTAACACCCCCACCCCCCAACCAGTGATGCTTTCTTTAAGTTCAAGCTATCTGGTCTGCTCCTCAATATGATCCCTCACCAAATTAGGTTTGCCTAGGCTAGTTTAAATGGAGTAACTTGATCTAGCTCTTATACAGAAGATAACAGTGAGGGACTTCCTCCAATGTCTTAAAGCATTTCAGGCTTCCCTAAATTCCCACATCCTTTTTGATACTCTCTCTCTTATTCTCCTGACTGCACAGATGGTCACATTTTAATCTCTGCTGTATGCTTCTTGTCAGCCGATATGGTAAAATGTTTCAGTGTTCCTCTGTTATATGTAAAAAACCACTGAAGCTGGTTTTGAAGGAGAATTTCCATTATCCTCCTCAGTTATTTGCTCCCTGCCAGCCAAGACACAAGCCATACCCAGATAACGGGGTCTGTACCGGTGCTCCAGACCTGGTACATCACCATCACTTGCTGAGGTGGAGCAGCAGGAGTAGCTACAATCATTGGCAAGGGGAACACCGCCCAAGTGCTCTGCTGAGGCCACATACCACACTGAAGCAGCTCACATAACACAGGTACGTGGGGCACAGAGTCCCCAAAAAGACTGCTAGGCTATCCGTGTAGAAAGCACCACAAATCTTTCCAAAGATGTGTCTTCATTG
This sequence comes from Ciconia boyciana, assembly GCF_034638445.1. Classification (NCBI taxonomy): domain Eukaryota; kingdom Metazoa; phylum Chordata; class Aves; order Ciconiiformes; family Ciconiidae; genus Ciconia; species Ciconia boyciana. The sequence continues at coordinate 108,217,620 of NC_132936.1, read as the reverse complement.
CATCGTATACACATGAGTACATTAAACACATTTCAATGTAAGTGGGTGTTTTCTCTGTGTCTTTACTCAACCCTGTAGCTCCATGGGGACACTACTGAACTTCCCACCGTGAATGTTGCTGCCCTGGCAGCGACATCACAGACTATGAAAAGAAAATAAGCAACCGACCTCCGTGCCATTGAAGGCCTGTATTTAGACACAAAAGTAAAGAAACTGATTTATTACTAGATACCCATGGCTCTCATTGCCTTTCACACCTCTGAAAGAAGTCAGGCTACTTCTTTGCCTGCTGAAGCTTCTAAAGGAAAAAGAGTAGACCAGGGCAGTGTGACATTGCTTTAATTATAAAATCACCAGTGCTCTCTTTAATAATGAATTGAATCCTTTTGCCACAGCTTAGATACAGATAGTACAGGATTTGGGATTTCCAGAGATTTTTCATTTCTGTGTCTTTTTCTCTCTGCACACCTTAACTGCCTAATTAGCCAGCACTCCTAGGCCAGTTCTTGGGCACAGCTCTCTGGATACCTGGACTTTAATGTCATCCATCTTTAATGTCATCCACGTAGGCTTGACCAGAACAGAAAATCTCTCCTTTTATTTGAAGGGATTTATTTGGTAATTGATATCAGTAAGCTATCTGGCACAGTCACTAAGCTAGCTGGCTTAAAACTGTATGTGTTTGTAAGACTGTATATGTTTTCCCAAGCTGTAATCACACTCTTAGACTGCTGTGTAAATTTACCCAGCACACATGCCGAAGCAGGTATGATCTCTTGGGAGTTTAAAGGGGCTTTGTGACCAACACAGTTTATGGCAAATTGTGTTTTGCTACGTTTTAAAAGCTCATCATATTTGCTCATTCATTTGCAGGGAGTTGGAGCTCAGGAAATGCGGTGCTCATCAAACGCAGGATTGATTACTGGCGGTGGCTGGCGTTGCGGCAGGCAGTGGGGCACCCCACGGGGTCTCTGTGCTGGAGGGCAGCGGCATTCCCAGGGGCTGTTCCGGCATGCAGGCTGTGTCACATGAAGGATGCTCCCTTCTGCCTTGGGTGGCGTCTTCTGCTGGGGAAGCCTCGCCTGGGAGATGGTAACCGTGAATACAGAAAACTAGGAAAATATGTTCAGTTTCAGAAAGAATCAGCATGGAATTAATTAAACAGAAGAAAGAAGATTAAAGGAAAAATGAGAAAATGATAAAGTACCAACCTGACCCCTAATTTGTAAAGCACCTTTAGTCAAAATCCTGAGAGAAGGAGCTATCTGCAGCAGCAGTTGTGAACTTAATAATAATTAAGTTGATTCCAGCAGAGAGTGCCAGCCTTCTACATGTTAATTTAATTTGAACTTGTCTCAGTTTTGGCTTGGGATTTTTTGTGTGTATGTGCTTTTATACATGCTGATAATGTTTGAATTTCAGACATGCTGGTCTGGTGCATGAAAGCTTGAATGAGAAATTATCTAACCAAATGTTAGTGTCCAAGCTGACTAGAGCACAAACAATGAACAAGCTTTATGAAGAGAGAAAATAAAATGAATTTCACAGTTCATGCCTTGCATCGTATGGTAATACCAGTAACATGAGTAACAAGAAAAAATCATTACTTTAAAAATGATGTGGGTTACACCAGGGACTTCCTGTTTGTTCTGTCAAGTTAGTAGAAAGGTTAAGTGCAGCCTTCTGAATGAGGAGCTTAAGGTTCAGTTCTCTTCGCTAGTGACTTCCAGAGTATCCTTGGAGCATTCACCTAAACTGCCCCTCACCTGCATTTAGACCCCGACTCCAAAGCTGCACTGCTCAGACTTGCCTGTGTTCAGTTGCTGCCTGCCTGTGGAGATACCAGGGGGCATCTCTGAGGGTGCCTAAAGCATCTCAGGAGGATTCCGTTCTTTTTGAAACACAGTGATAATACTGCTTTCGTGTGAAATATGTCTATGGAGGAGTTATTTCCCTGCCACTTTCACTCTCCTCCTACACGGTGGTGTAGTGGTTTAAGCACTTAACTAGGATGGATGTGAGCAGCTCTGCTTCAAGCCCCCCTTCTCTTTAGATGATGCAAGTCAGCATCTCCTGTCCCCAGGATAGGCTCTACCTCCTAGCCCAGTGGTGATACTGGAGGAGGGGTGCCTCTCCATTCTTCTTCTGGAAGTTATGCCACTATACAAAATAAATTCAAATATTTACATGCCAGGAATACAGAAAGCCTGGGTGAGACAGAGGACCCTGAGGGGTAGATCTCCTCCATGGAGCAGTGTAGCCTGAGGTCTGACCCCCAAAAGAAGTGCTGCTCATGGGTGGGAGCTCAACGCAGATGACTCACTGGCAAAGGTCTATGACTCCTGCATCCCAGGGGGTCCCAGTGACCCTGGCACCAACAGACTTAATTTTGCCTGTCCTCATAAGAACCCTTGAGCCAGCTCTATCCATAGGGCTGCCAATGGTATTCTAGTTTAAAGGTTATCTCTCTTCAGTACTTCATGTCCTATCACCATTCTGTGATGTAATGGAGCTATGTAAAGGTGGTGTCCTATTGTTAATAGGCATGTATATTTTTTTTAAGGCAAGGTGCATTTTGGGAACAGCATATACATGAGCATGTCTTGAAAAACCACAGTATTTGTCAAATCAGGATATTGCTTCTCTGAATTCCTACACATAGAATAGACAAAATTTCCTCAAATACCAGGAGTATGATTTTTTTTGTTTCAACTTTGTTTTACTCTTAATGAAAACTTCTGGTTTGCGATTCCTGGAAAAACAGGTAAGTAAAATACTGTTGGCCAGGTCTTCTTCATATAATTTAAAAGTAGCTGGCAACATAGTGATAGTTGGCTTGAAGATACTTGGTGAGGAAATGTTTCCATCCCTAAATTCAAGACCATTGCATGAATGGATGGAGACAGCTAAATCAGAAGTTAGCTAGAAGATGAATGAACCTGGCTGGACCAAAGAGGTTCACTGCATTGAGCAAAAAGTGAACAGCATGTTTTGATATTGGTTTTGGTAGGTTGAAGTATTCTGATGTATGTAGTGATATGCTCCGTGCCACTGGAGTGGTCAATAGAGAAGTCTGGGAATACAGCTCATTGAGAGACACTGTAAAACCAATTATACCACCAGTGGATCTTAAAAGTACCACAGAGCTAGACAGGACTGTGCTGCAACATGTCTTCAACCTGCACTCCCTAAACGTTTACTTCTAATTAATTTTCTTAATTGCATAACAGTGCACTTCCTAATTACACTGGGGAACCACTCTTGGATTGTAACAGGGTCTTTATCTATTGCTCAGATTATTCTGGCTGTCGCTCTATCAGCATACTCCCTGGCCTAATTTTGTGCTAGCCCGTATGTCTACGAGCACAGACTGCTTGGGGAATGCTTGACAGATCCTTCATCTGATGCCGCTACATCTCCAAGGACCAGATGGATACCCTTATTCACACTGAGTCACTACTTGAGTAGTGCCATTGAAATCAATGGGACTACTGTGGAGACACTTACCGCTTGATGTAGGGGTTTTGTTAAGAGCTCCTATAAACAACAGCCAGAGAAAGCCATTTGCAGTGCACATCCACAGTTTTATTGGTCCTACAATACCCAGGAGCTAGACTATGTGTTCTTGAGTGCCATCTAATTTGAGGAGTAACTAAGTTCTATCAACAGATGGCATACTCCTGAAACAGAGAGCACAATCAGCCCCCAAATTAGCCATTTTCACATGATGTTGACAGAAATGAGGAACCCATACCCCCAGATACCTCCATTTATCCCGTCATTGTAACTGGCATACCCAATGGTATAGGCAGGTATGTAATAAAACCATGCAAGAGTAATTACAATCAAGCAGTAAAAAGGCAGGCAAAGCAAAATCCCAGTGTGAGGAGTCTGGTTTTGAAGGAATACACATCCCAATGCTGCCAAATACATCTGCCAGGCAGTAGTGCGCGTTTTGTTTCACTCAGCTACGCATGTGACTGAGGTTAAATACGTGAAGTGTATTCCACATTTTTCAATGGCACCAATGTGCTTTAACACAGCATTGGTGCCTCTGGGTTTCCACCACCACCAGGAAGTAGCTAGAGTCCGGATCCTTTTTGCCCTATCCCCATATTTTGCTGAAACCAACCAAAAATTTCATAATAATGCTTGGTAGATTTTGTATCTCTTTTCCTCCTTTGTTTTCAAATTTTGTAAAACCTGACTTCTTAGCCAATGGGTTTACCAGGAGCTCTCCCAAAAAACATCTGCTTCACTCCAGGAAAAGAAAGTGTTCAATATAATATCAAAGTAATACATTTAAACCTCATCAAAGGAAATATATTTTACAAAATGCTAACTAAAATGTGGAGCTTATTGTCACTGGATGTTGTTGGTCTACAGTATTTGGCAAGATGAGAAAAGGGATCAGACATCTGTATGGATAAAAAGGGTAATCAGTGTTTTAATAATTATTGTTAAAATATTTTTTTGAAAATTATGAAACCTCATGATTTAAGGCTTTGAGCTGACCTCTAATATTAGAGATTGAGAGCAAACCTGCTGTGAAGTTTAAAATATCCCTCCATCTGTGTGGCTACCCTGAAACACTCAACCTTGGACACTTTGAGACAGGATGGTCCACCGATCACTTCCAGGAGACCAGTGTTTGCTTCACATTATATCAAATAGACTTGTACTCATTTGCTGTGTGGTTACCACTGACGCTTTGTACTTCACCCCCCCCTGCATTGCCAGGAGCCTAATGTCAGCTTCTGCTTTGCTGAGCAGAGAGGAGTTGACATGTCACAGAGCGGAAGGAACTTGTGCCCTCTCAGAAAGATTTCACTTTTCCTCCTCCTTCCTTTGCTGCTTTTACTGCATCCTAAATAAATGCAGCTGAGTGGTAAGTTATATATTTATTCTTTATTTATAGACTTTTAAGTCAATGGAGACTGTGAAAGGTATTTGCAAAGCACAGTTCTGGCCAGTTATGGAATTGGCTGAAATATGTTTGACCAGTAACAATTACTCTAAAGCAGAGGACAACCTATAAAAGCGTAATTGTCTTTTTCTATAAAAATAACTTACAATGTGTGGGCTTGAGGGCACTAAGACATGTATTAAAAATATTTCACATAATCCCGGTCTCTGCCAATTGTGAAAAATCTCTCTGGGTCCCTAGGGCTCCCTCAGGAAGTGCAGCATGGGGACAACCCATGGCTCTGATTTCCAGATCTGATTATAGTCGTGACTATAGTCCCCGATTACCTGAAAACATCCCTTCATAATTCCTGTTTTCTAACAGCTCTACAAAATTACTTGTGGGAGTGAATAAAAACCCGCTAGAATTTTAAATAGCTGTCCTGATAGAGAGCAGTCCCCAAAGGGGAAGCATCTGGGTATCCAAAGGGACAAATATTTCTGTCTGAAAACATGCTGCTTAGTGATGATGATATACCAGCTGTAATGCTTCCTTTTCATCTAGCCCTTTTAACACAATCACAGCAACACATGGCTTCAGCCTCAGTTTTTTCCTGTCATCCATTCCAGTGACCAAGATCTGTGAGACAGATCTGCTTTCAAATTGGATAAGACATGTACCAGGTGCCGCATCCATGAGCACTGCACAAACAATGAAATCCCAAAATTGCCTTTCAGCACAGCCTGATTAGAACTGGTATAAAACAGCAGCAAGGGCTGCCTGAGCCTCAGGATCCATCTTACCGCTTGCCCTCTGCAATGCACTTCAGACTGCACTGCCGATGGCTTCCCCACCATCATGCTTTCTAAGAGTATAAATGGAGGATGGCAGGCTGTGAAAGCAAAAGATGGTTACGTGGTTACTATTAGACTGGGACTTGGGAGATTTGGGTTGGACTCTCAATTGTGTCGCAAATGACTTGCGTGATTTTGAGAAAGTAATTTCATCTCTCCTGGGATCTCCATTTCCCATATTTGCTGTCCTTTCTCCAGCAGGTTGGCTCTCCCATCTACATGAACTAGACATAAACTGCTGCTCAGCCCGCATTTCTGCACTAGCACCTTGATTCAATCCTCGTGTTGTGATCTCTCTCTCTCTGTGACAGTCTGCTATACTGGAAATGCAACACCATGCCAACCGTGCAAGTCTTTTAAAAATGAAAAGTTCCTCTGCATGGAGGCTGGCAGAGCCCTGTGTCTTCTGTCACCCATGATATCCATACAAAATTATATGCTCAGTTTCCAAGCAAAAGCGTTGTTAACTTTCTCAGTGGCACCCCTCAACCTGGGCAGATGTCCCAGACCATCATGATGAATATGGGTTCCATCAAACAAAACAGGGCCTGATTTTTTTTTCAGCCTGGAAGCCGGAGTGGCATCTTTGCTTTAAGTGAATTTGCAAAGTATAAATGTATGGGAACTCAGTACATGATTCCCCTGGTGATATAGAAGGGAAACAAAATCTGGACCACACTTTTCAGGGCTTATAGGAGTAACGGAAATAAAAGGCAATAAAACATAAGTTATCACTGAAGTCACAAGTTTGACTCTAATACAAGCAAAGGTCAGATCAGCTAATAAAACAGTTCATTCTTTCCAGTTCAGATTAGGAGGGTGTTTTAATCCTCAAAACATCCTTATTGAATATACTTGCATATGCCAGTGCCTGTGGCTAGCTCTAAAAATAATAAGTATGATTCATTTCAGTTTTGGACATGAGTTGAACTATGAGGATCATGACTCACTACATGGGGAAGAGTCAAGGGGATATCACCAGTTCATACTCACATGAAGGAGTTAGTATCACTTGTTTTCAAAAGCAATTTCAAGGCTGGAACTGTTTAACTGCAGAGATCCAGTGAGCACTTGTGCATGGCAGGACTATCGAAATGATAATGTGCCAGCTCCTTTTGGCTCGGCCTGGACACTTTTAAGCAGAGCTTTTCTGGAAGTTCTGTTTCTAGCTCAGTTGCTCACAAGCAGAGGAAAACTTCAGCTCCCCTTGGGCTCTGCCGTAACGTGCTGCTGGGTGCTCTCGGCTGGCTGGTGCGTGGTGGCACTAGAGAGATATGGGCTGCCTTGGAGTTCAGAACGAGCTGTATCAGAGGAGAATCGAGGTGAAAGACCCTTACAAGAATGTCCACCCCATTTTTAAAGGTTCTCTGCTGAGAAACCTGTTTAAAAAACATGGCCAGAATGAGCCAAAGATGTATGAATGATGGAGAGGTCTTGCAAGTATCTCCTCTCCCAGAGAGACTTCTGAGTGACTCAGTCTGATCTATCCTTGCTGAAATGGTCTCATTTTGGTTGTTGAAATTCTAATTATCTCTATTTCTTTTTTACATGTGGAATTTATTATGTCCATTTCTATCCTGAACGCAGTATTTTCTGTCTCTAAAGAGGCATGGACAGATTGCAAAAGCTACTAGGTATCGATTTTGTTGATACTGAACTTTAAATTAGAGCTAATTTCTGAGTACATGTAAAGAATGTTGTGAATTTGTTTTAAAAAATAACTCCATTGAAACATACTAGAATTGGTAGGTACCATTTAAAATAACAACATAAACCTTATGATAACCAAATTTGAATATTATAGAGATGCGTATCTTTTTCTCTTTAGAAAAAAAATATGTAAAATGACAGGGGAATCAATGATACCTAAAAAGTCAATTCGAATAAAGCATTGCCCCTGGCTTTCCAGGTGGCTGTATCCGTTATTTCCAGCTAGAAAGGGGTGCCCCTAACTTTGTATTCAATACAGCGGTGCTTCCAGTGGCTTCCACCCGTGCCTGCCTGCTGGAACTGTTTTACAGAGACGCTTCAGTGCAGAATCAATCTGTCAGCACGGGTCTGATCCCAAGCTTGAGCCCAATCCCAATTCACATCAACTGCTTTGATGCAAACCTGTGCCCAGGCACAGGTTTTGGGTGAGCCCTGGTGCATGGCTGGGGGAAAGGAAGCAAGGACTGAGCCTCCGTGTCCTCTCGCCTGCAGTGTGGGCAATGCCGGTCCCCCGACTGGGTCCTCCAGCTCTGCACCCCATGGCATGGAGCCAGAGTCTGAGAGAGATCTCAGCCAAGGTCATCCTATGGGGCAAGGTACCACGGGGCATGGAGATGGACAAGCCACTAGAAATTCAGAAATTCAGGGTGAGGGAGTACCAAGGAGTATCATTAGACTAACTCTTAGGATTGTAGTATTGTTTGTTATAAGCAGCTGAATGTCACAATGAAAAATGTTTACATTTTGAAGAATAAACAGAATCCTTTTTATTGCTGATTTGAATCCCTCTCTATGCCTTTGCAGTGCCCCAAGCTGACATTTCATGTCCTTATTATATTCATTTCTTAGTCTGTTTCTATTTTGTGTTGGTTTGGGGCTTTTTTTTTTTGCTTATTTGACAAAGATTTTGTGCATGTGACCTGAACACCGCAAGATAAAGTTCAGTTGGGTAATTTTAATGAAATCTGGGAGGTTAGGAGAGAAAATCAGGAAGTGTTTGAAGAAAGTGCTTGGATTTCACACTGTGTTGCAGCAGCTGAAATTAAATTCGGATTAATATTGTTCACAACCAGTAGTAAGTGACTGTACTGACCTTTGATTGTCAGTAGTTTTTTTAATACATGCCAGAGGTCAAACAAGTAAAAGACCAAGGAGGTATGGCCAGGGGACATGATGGGGAGACAAGAGGAAGGGGCTATTAATGTGTTACATGGGGTGTGCACATGCCTGCAATTTAACTACAGTTCGTTCCTACTTCATACCCTCAGGCAGCCTGAAGCTAATAACCCTGTCATCTGGAGAGATAACACAACACTGATCATCACAATTTCACTAAATAAGTAATTTTAAATTAATTATATTGCATCCTAATTAGACCAGCTCTGGTTGACTCCTCGCTTGGATTACTTTGTCAGGACTGAATATATTAATTTTACAGATAAAGCTGTGTGCGTTTGCACACCAGCTGATGCTGAGTGTCTCTCTCTCTGTCACCTACTGTATGCACCTCTCTGACCTCCTGAAATCCTGATGAACAAGACTCACAGGGCAGGGAAAGCCAGATAATTTTTTCCCTTCTCATTTAGTACGGCATGATGCCATCCCGCAGCTGCACACACCTCCCATTGAGGTTGTTGTTACAGTCACCTCATCTACGCCAGTTTATCTCAAGGCATAAAAGACTGCATTCCAAAGGCAAGGCTGGAGCTTGCGACTCAGCTCTCCTACATGTAACTATGTTCCAAAGCAGCTCCCTCGACCATTTTGATAAGCCCAGAGTCTGCTGGCTGATAAAGTAGCCCCTTTATTTTGATACCCCAATGATACAAATGGCACTGACAAGCTGCAGAGAGGAGGGCTGGAGTAATGGGCAGGTAGCAGAGCGGGCAGAGGGAGATCTTGGAAAGCTCTCAGCCTGCCTCTGTAACAGCTACTTGAGAAATGTTTCTTCAAAACGCTCTTTTTGTCAGAAAGTGCCTCTATGTTGAAACAAATCAGGTCTACTGCATTTTCAGTCTCAGAGTAGAGCTGAAGCAGGATGGGAATATCAATGAATTGATTCAATTTTTTTTCCCCAAAATTTTTATTTACAGGAAAAATGTTTGAAAGCAAAACATTGACATGATTGTAATATAATCTTCAAGCAAAAATCACTCATGGTTTTGGCTTTTAAACCTTGATTTAGAATAAAGGAGAAGCAGGGATATTCAAAGTAATGGTAATTCTCTTGGGGCAGCAAAAAATACCCCACCGATTATGACCTCGCATGCTATAAACTGGACACAAATTTAAATTTTGAAACTAGTTTCAATAGTCTAGTTGAATATTCATCTTAGAGATCCTCCTGGACCATGAAAGGTCCAGCCTTCAGAGGATTCTGAGCCAAAGGCATGTGATCTCCAGCGGTGTTCATCTCTGCTCTATTTTCTAGAAGGGAGCACTACAATCCAGACCTCTGGGGTGAGGGAGAGGAAGAAGGATTGGAGGTGCAGAGTGTTGCTGCATTCCCAGTATATCTATGCAATGTTCTTTTTAATATCATGGTGCATTAGTGAGTGATAACAAATGGAGGCTCCTAAATAGTAGGATTTACTAAAGGGGAGAATAACAATGAGACCAAGTCCTGCTTTTGTTGAAACCATTAGCCAATACTTAAAAGAAAATGTGTTCAGGGACTTATATGGCAGATCAGGACACCACCTGTGAAGGAGTAGTTTAGTAAGACTTGGAGAGAGTGATACTTAGAGGGTGAATCTGGGATTACTAAGTGTGCTGCAAATTTCACTCTACATTTTTAGTCAACCTGTGTTTGGGAAGATGAAAGGCAGGTAAATGAGAAGCTGGGTTCCTGAGAAGAAAAAAGACAAACCCATGAAGTCAAGCACAAGAAAGCGAAAAGCTGGGCTGAGAATCCACAGCCGTTAGGTGGGAGCTGAGGAACGTGCGCAACAGCACGTCATACTCCCACAAGTGATCTCACCAGGCTGCCACAGCTAAGCCTCCCGAGTTAGACAAGCACTTGCCTTCTCTCGGGGGAATTATAGAGTGCCACTCACCACCAGACACAGTATGCAGGATTTTCTCCCCCAGTATACGGTGTTCTCTAAGGCAGCGTGTCCTGCATGCAGTCAAGAAGAAAAGACAATCCCTAAATGCTCTGTGAGGTGCTGAGCTATTCTATTATGAAAAAAGTGACCAGTCTTAAGCTAGTGTTGAAACTATACCTGTAAGTACAAATGAGGGCAAGTAGATGTCATCACAAACTGTGTATGAGACACTAAATTACAGCAATCCTTCAGGTCATTCTTTGGGCCCATACTAAGGATTTTCTCCCTTCAGACCATTAGTCATGCTTGCTGATGAGCTCTAAGAGAAACACAAGGTTAACTAATGTTGCCCCCTTTTGCAGATGTTTTTCTTTGAAGAGAGAGAGTGGTAAAGCTCAAGAAACACAGTAGTTCAGAAAGGGCTGCAGGAATCACACCCAAGTTCCTCAGGATTTGTATCCTCCTAGCAGTCATATTTGCACCCTAGGAAAATGAAACATTGCCCAATTAGCAATATTTTATCACTTGTATAAGAGATCTCCTCTCTCAACAGCTGTTTACTTTATAGTTTTCTCAGTAAAATTTGCATCTATTTAAGATAACTGAGCCTAATGATTTAATTGGCAACTACTATAAGATGTCTCAAAAAGTTTGTTCTGAATTCAAAGTTGGTAGTAGGAGGAGTGAATTATAGACTTGAGTCTCTAGTTGAAGGAAATAGGTTTCAGTGTCTCCCCAGAAGAAATTTGGTTATGATTAATGTGAACGGGGCAGTATAAAAGCTGACGAGAGCAAAGACTGCTTACAGGAGGGAAAATGGTTATTTACCATCAGAATTAAATGGCTATCTTCATTGCCTAGATGAAGTGTGAAAACTCTGTGTCTTACACAGACGTAATAGAGAGACACAAGTTGTGCCATGGCAAGGAAGTATTGGCAAAAGGAAGTGTTTCCTTTCTGGTTTCTTTTTAATCTTTTTAATAAGACTGACTTTCTCCAGGCAAGGTCACTTTACACTTATTTCACCTTAGTTAAGAGACACATCCACAGAGGCATTGCACGGTTGGCCAAGCCTACTCTGTAATGAAGACTACTTTTACTTCAAGGTTGGGGAAAGATTTTCAAGATAAAATGCTTTTACCAAAGCCCCTGAAGTTATGCAAATCAACAAACTCTCAACACTTATATCACATTGATTTCTGAGTTCACAGGAGGCCTGACCAGTCCAAATTGGAAACTGAAATGGTGCTAGGAGCTGCTCTAACTCATGTAATCCCATAGGCTTTCTGCATCAGGAAAAGAACTGAAACAGAGAGATACTGTGACCCTCAGCTCTGACTTCTCTCTAGCTGCTAACGTATGTTTGGGACATTTGCCAAATGGCTCTTTTACAGAGTGCATTGAGGAACTACAGGGCCCAGGCTGATGCTTTGTGTCCTGTGCAACAGGACTGAACAAGAACCATACATTTGCCAAGGGACTACTTTAAAATGTTTTGTTTTTTCTCAGAAACTCCACACAGGCACAGTGGTCTTGTCTGTAGCATTATGGAGGGCCTTTCTCATTCTTCTCCTCCCTGGGCCACGTAGTTTTCATGTGCTTTTATCTTTTTTCATACGGGATTTTTGCCATTTCATCCTCGGCTGCGACAGATCTACCCAAGCAAGCAGAGACAGTTTCAGTCTTGCAGCTTGGATCTGGAGTCTGTATTCAAATCTCCGTGGTCTTACGAAGGGTCTGAGGGTAAGACGCGCACCACTCTTGGTTCAGGACTGTCACCAGTGGCACGATGTAGTTCCTCGCAGGGGGACTCAAAGCACCTCACAGTTGACGCCTGTATCTTCTGTTCTTTTCAGCAAAATGGTTTTTCTTTCCCCACTCTGTACCAGGCTATTACGTGCAACAGAGCTAGCTAGCCCCAGGTACTCCTTGGGAAGTCCTGTTATGCTGGAGAGAACTGTGGCATGTCACAGAGCCTTTTGTATGGGACTGACTTCAACCTAACCCCAAGCTAAACAACACACAGGTGGAGGAGGCTGTCTATTTTAATGGTTTTGTACAAAACGCTGCATGCAACCTCTTAGGGTTCATGAGCTTGTCTGAAAATAGTGACTGTATTTGGATCTTCTGTAATAAAGAGAGGCAGTTGTGGCTAGATTAAGGAAGAGGTGTGCTTCTAAACCTCAGTGGAATTTACTTTGGGAGTATTGCTCACAGGAGACATCCTGGCTGCTCAGAGCTGGGTAGTGCCATAAATAAATGGCAGTTAAATTGAGAAGGAGAAAGAGGACATGAGAAAGTGTAAGGAATAATAATCAGAAGTTAAAAATCCCTAAGGAAAACATGAACTATTGTGTATCTGAAGTACAGCGCAATGTTTAAGGTCACAGTAATTCTATTTGCAAGCCTCATTGTTGCCAGTATTAAGAATAAAAAGAAGGGGTAGTGTAAATAGTCTTGACACTGTGTTTTCAGTTCAGACTTGGTGTAAATACCTGCAAGATCACTGTTGTTCAAGTCCTTCCTGTTTAGACCAGACCCACCTTTTCCACATTGTTTCAGTGCTTTTGCTATTTCCATCACACCAGCCTACTCTGACCTTGAGCAAGTCTCTCCCTGTATCTCTGTTCCCTTTCTGTAAAATGTGGGTGATAATACAGCAAGCCTGCAAGGAAAAAATGCCCTGGATGAACATTATCATAGTGGGTGCTGTGAACCTAGCTTAAGGAAATATGCTCTCAAACACAAGGTGAATTCAGGTTTAAAATGGCTACAATGATAGGTTGATCTAAAATTTCTGTTCCAGTTGCCCTTGGCTTTTTGGGGTGTTTCAAAATCAGATTCCAATGAAGGACACTGCAGCAATATGCAATGCAATGTGTCTGAGGGCTCGCACGTCATGGTTCACATCACTGTCCTTTAGTATGTAGGGCTGGCTGCCAGTCAAAAGCTTCCTTCATCCAAGTTCAAATTAACTTCAAGACGTTCAGCAATGACTGCTCTGTAGGCATCTGCTGCTTCTCCTCTCTTGGTTAAGGTAATGAGGACAAAGCATGCACATATTGTTAAATGTTTGCTGTAGTGTTGACAGAGACGTTCTTGGAGACGCTTGAAAAAGAACCCACCCAAAATTAAGGCCATGTACGCAAGCATTTCCGTAACAGTTTTAGATATGACCAGGTACCCTGAACTTTATTAATATATATTTGTATTTTATTACTGAAATATATTGAAATGTATTATATTTGATAAGAAAAGGGGATCCTATGTTCATAGAGTTGCTCTGAATGCCACAGCGTGACCTGGACACATAAAGGACCTGAAGGTGATTGGAACTAGGAGTCAGCATGGAATCCACAAGCGAAAACCTACCTGCCAAGCCTGAGAACATTTTATGGTGAAATGACTGGCTCAGGAGATGAGGAGAGTGCAGTAGCCATTCTCCACCTAGATGTCAGTAAGGCTTTCACCATTGTTTGCAAGAATAGCCTCATGGAGAAGCTAAAGAAGCATGGGCTGTCTGAGAACAAAAGGAGGTGGACTGAAAACTGGTGGAGCGGCTGGGCCCAGAGGCTGGTGACCAGCGGCACCACGTCCAGTTGGAGGCCAGGAACCGGCGGTGAAGCCCAAGGCAAGGGCCGTTGCCAGCAGCCGGAGGGAGCTGGTCCTTCCCCTCTGCTGTGTCCTGCTCTGGGCTCCCCAGGGCAAGACAGACACGGCCATACTGGAGAGAACCCCCAGCCCAGTGCCCCCCCACTGCCCCGCCCACTTTCCGTTGGCCTCGGAATGTTGGGCACTTGGAGCCAACGGCCACCAGAGCCGGCAGGACGGAGCTGTGCTGGCACGCAGCGGCGCTGGGAGGAGGCAGGCTCTGGCCGAGGAGCGCCGACCCGGCACCGGCACCCCGCTTCCCGTCCTCGCTGTCGCCGCCTGGGCCCCGTCCTTGCTGCACGGCGAGGGTCCTCCTGTCCCGGGCGGGATGGGCCAGGCCAACTGCTGCTGCGGCTCCAGGTGGGCTCCCCCCGCGGCTCGGGGACACGCGGGCACAGCCGGGCCCCGCAGCAGCGGCCTTTCTCACGCCCGCCGCGCTCTGCTCTGCAGGGAGGCTCTCAGCGACGCCGAGCCGGTGCTGAGTGCGGACGTGCGGCTGAGCCGGGGCCGCCAGAGGAGCGAGAGGCGCCTTCTCCTCCTCCAGGAGGAACTGGTGGTGGCCAAGTCGCAGTAAGAGCCTCAGAGCCCAGCTGCCTTTCCCCCCTGCCTGGCCCCGGCCCTGGCCCCAGGGCAGGGACACCCTGGCACCAGCCCCAGGCCCCGGGACCTTGGTGCTGGATGCACCAGTGTCCGTCCCAAGGGCAGGCGGGGGACAGGGCTGTGCCCGGGGGGACCCCAAGGAGGCCACCTCCAGCCCGCTGCCCGCCTCTCCTCTCTGCAGACGTGGCACCACCCTGCGCCCACAGCTCCGCCTGGCCCTGGACCAGCTGTGGGTGCTGAGCGGCGGGAAGGAGGCAGCGGCGGAGGAAGAAGAGGAGCAGGAGGAAGGCACCGATGACAACAGGACCTCCCTCATCTTCGTCTGGCCCACCGGCTCCTGCATTGCCACTTTTGGGTGAGGCGTGGTGCCACGTCCCGTGGCGGGGCAGGAGCGGTTCCCAACCATGGGCAGCGGGGCCCGACGCTGTTTCTCCTCTCTTTCTGCAGCTCCCGGGCGCTGAAGGAGCTGTGGGTGGGCACGCTGCTGGGGTAAGCCGGGGGGATGCTCCAGGCGCAGCCGCACGGGGGAACGCAGCTCCCCAGCTGGGGAGAGGTGCCCCCGCGGCTGCGGGCAGCTCTCGGGCACAGCTGCCCGACAAGAGAGAAGAGGCGGCTTGGGGCTCACCCAGCTCTCTCCCTGTCCCTTCCCGCTGCACAGGACACCAGAAGGAGCCCAGAGAGCCCGAGTGACCCGTCTCCCGTCACTCAAACTCCTCGAGAAGGAGCTGAGCCGCCGCCACGCCGTGAGTGTCTCTCTGCTGCGGGCTCTGTCCGCGAGCACTGGTCCTGCAGCCGAGCAGCCACAGGCTTTGCTGCTCACCTGCTTCCACTCCTTCTCTCTTGCCCAGTGGAGGACATTCAGCACCAGGAGCCTGGAGAGGCTGATGGAGGGCCAGGCAGAGGTGAGACTGGCTGCCTTTCACCCGCCTCTGGCTGTGCCGGGGTGCCAGGGATGTGCGGCGAGTGGGGTGAGCTTGTGCGGGAGGGAGGGAGGGTTCCGCGGCGCCACTCGGGGAGCGGACAGGGTTGGGGAGCCACCAGGAGCGGCGGCGCGTCTGCCCTGGCAGCGCTGGCAGGAAACCGGCAGCGCGGGGCAGAGAGCCCGGGAGGGCAGAGGCTGCCAGCTCTGCCGCGCTCAGGCTGCTGGTGCCGCCTGGCAGCTGGCCGGTGGCCCTTTCTGCTGCAGGGCTGCTCTCTAAGCGCAGCCTGGTTCTTGCAGGCTGATGCCAAGCAAGGGCCTCCGACGGTCCCGTCTAGCAACGGAGGGGGACTTTGCCACTCACCAGGTGAGTTCTGGAAAGAAAGGCAACCTCCTGCAACTGCTTGAGCTGTGCTCACTTGTCCCTTGAGTGTCACCATGCAGGTTGGGCACCCCGAGGCAGGAAGTCACCTGCAGGAGGAAGGAGAGGCGCTGGGCAGCGGCCGCTGGACGTGGTTCTGCGGGGACACGGAGCCTCTGCTGCTGCTGCCCACGGCTTGGAGGAGGGCAGGGCGAGGGCTGGGACAGGCTGTCCCGCTGGCACGCCAGCTCTCAGGAGCCTCCGAGCCGGCGTCGCTGAGCCGCAGCCGCCGTTCCAGCCGCTGGCTCCCTGCCCGTCCTGCCGCACCGCTCAGCACCGTGCGGCAAGCAGGGCAGGGCAGGGCAGGCTCTGGGAGCGCTGGCCTGGCGGTCTCCGTTGACGGGCTCTTGCTCTGTTTTCCTTTGCAGCAGGAGAGAGCAGCAGTGGGAGGAGGAGGAGGGGGCTGCCCTGGCCCTTTGCTCTGCGGCGGAGCCCGGCCGCTGCCCAGGCGCCAGGGCAGGCGGGCTCCGGCTGCAGCAGGGCGCTCTTTGGCCAGCCCCTGGCAGCCCTCTGCGGGGAGGACGGCACGCTGCCCCAGCCCATCCAGGTAAGCCAGCCTGCACAGGGGGCCGCCAGCCCTGCAGGTGCTCCGTAGAGGCGGTGGGAGCCCCCAGGAGCCCGGGACGGGCCACTGGGCTCTTCACCCCCGGCAAGGAGCCACGCCTGGGGCAGTGCTCCGGCCACCGCTGTTGGAAGGCAGCCCCTCAGCCAAGCAACTGTCCTCCTGCCTCTCCTGCAGGAGCTGCTGGCTGTCCTGCAGCAGGAAGGGCCATCGACGGAGGGGATATTCCGCAGAGCTGCCAGCGCGACAGCGTTTCGGGAGCTGCGCGAGGCCCTGGACCGCGGCGCAGACGTCGACCTTGGAAGCCAGCCTGCGCTGCTCCTGGCCGTCATCTTGAAGGTGAGCGCTTCTGACCTGCAGCTGGAGGAGCTCCTGCCTGGCCTGGAGCGTTCACCGGGAGCCCTTGGCATTGCAGGACTTCCTCCGAAGCATCCCCTCCAAGCTCCTGGTGACAGACCTCTACGAGGACTGGATGGCAGCGATGCAGAAGCCCAGCAAGGAGGAGAAGATCTCAGAGCTGAAAGCGTAAGTGCGGGCAGCAGCCTGCCTGTTGAGCAGGAGCCCTGACCGCTGGCTGAGAGCACCTGCAAAGCTGCGCAACACAGCCGCTGGCTCCCACCTGCCTCGGGCAAGCCTGGGGGACGGCTGTGGGCAACCTCTGCTTTATTAACCTTCCTGTGTTCCTGTTCCCTCAGGGTGGCCGAGAAGTTGCCTGTGGCCAATCTCCTCCTCCTGAAGCGGCTGCTCTCCCTCCTCCAGCACATCGGCCACAACGCAGCCACCAGCAGGATGAGCTGCAGCAACCTGGCCATCTGCGTTGGGCCTAACCTGCTGAGCCCACCCAACGAGGACCTGCTCCCGCTGGAGGCCATGCTGCAGGTGACTGACAAGGTACGCTGTACTGACCAGCCGGCTGCAGCCTTCCCGGCCCATCGGAGCTTGGCTGCTCGGAGCTCTCTGCGCGCCTCCCGCCTTCAGCCAATGCTGGTGGGGTGGCTGCCTGCAAGAGCAGCCCCACGGCCGCAGCCTTCTGCGCAGAAGCAAGGGTCAGGAGCGGGAAAGGCTGCCTGGGCCGTTTTCCGGCAGCAGGGTTGACACCAAGGGTTTGATGTGTGCAGGTGAAGGTGCTGGTGGAGTTTCTGCTGGAGAACTGCAGGGAACTCTTTGCGGAGGAGACAAGTGAGCTTTCCAGCCCACCAGCCGAGGAGTCACCAGCCCCCACGGAGACATCCAGAGGTGAGAGGAGGGACTGCGGGTTGTCACAGGCTGGGGCTAGGGACGCCAGAAACCTCAGCGTCGTCGTTCCTGGCGGGGCCGGCCATCGAGCGTTGTCCTCTCGGCCCCGCTTGTGGCGTGGCCTCTGTTTGGCCGCTGCCTCTCGGGCACGAACGGTTTGCTCTGCAAGATGAGCCGAAGCCTGCAGACAGGGCATGGGAGGGCTGAAAACAGAAGTGGCGTAGGGCTTCGGGTGCGTTTGGTTGTTTAGCTGTTGTTTACTTCCAAGAAGTCACTTTGCTGCCCATGCTTTCGCTTTCTAGATCTGCCTTTGGAAGAGCCAAGTGTCCCTGCCCTCACAGCAGACACCGAGCATGGGGCAGGAGCCTCGCCGCGTGCACCCCCCGCTGTGCTCGGTGTCCTCCAAGAAGCCGGGGAGATATGGTGGTGCAGGCTGAAACGGGAGAGGTACGTCAGGTCCCCTACCAGCGGGACAGCGTGGCCGGTGTAGGAGGGGAGTTGCTGGTGAGGCCAGGTCGCTGCTGTGCCTCTTCCTGGCAGCAGAGCTGGGGTGTGTTCGGCTTATTCCTCTACCTCCCGGGGATGATACAGAGGAAGGAAAACTGGCAAGGTTCTTTCTCAAATGCACTAGGCGTGTGCTTCATCAAACAAAATGCCCACAAAATACCTACAGAAAGACAGCGGGGCGTCGCTGTCAACTTCAGAGGGGTTTTGCTCAGGTCCTACTTCATCAGAGCTTCATCAAGTCTATTTTGGGGGGGGGCGGTGGGACTGCGCCAAATGCGGCTGATGCAAACAGCCAAAGGGATCTCCTCTGGAGAGCTACGGTAGCAACTTGACAAACAGTGGCTTCCTACTCCAGGTCGTCTCTTGCCACCTGCTAACTCCGACATTTCTCTCGTAGGCACCTCCAGCTTTGCCTCCAGCCACCCCCGAGAGCGCGGCAGGCTCCCTGGGGCGCCCAGAAGAGCTGGCGAGCCTTGCAGAGGACAGAAGGTAAAATGAGCTCGCTTTGGTACAATCGGGACGGACTCCAGTGGACCGTGGCTTTGCCTATCTAATACCACTGTGGGATGGACAGGTTTGCAGGCGCTCCCCAGGACAAGGAGAAGAAGAGAAAGCAAAAGAGAAAAGAGGCCTGGGGAGAGGAGAGTGACAGCCGCGTGCAAAAGAAGAGGAGGAAGAGAGAAGAAGTTTTTGGGGGTGGACCCAGGAAAAGATGCAGGAAGGTGCAGAAGGTCAGGAAGCCCAGGTGTGTACCAGGCTCTGCCATCCATCTTTCCCAACTCTCAGCACTGCTCCAAGTCAGTGCAACTCGCCGGCGAGGGGCGGTGAGGGATGGTGCTGCCCAGGGTTTGGCAATAACTGCGTGGCAGCTCCCCAGGGGCTCCCCATGGAGCCCTGCTGCGTGGCACAGGGCCACTGTGCAGCTCTGCACACGCACAGCTCTCCAAGGGCATTACCCATGGGCATAAGGCGCCAGAGCCATGCCGTAGTCAAGGCCAGCAATAGCGCTCTCTTCTGGGCCGTGAACAATGCCTCGTCAAGAGTGTTCCCCAAAGAAAGGGGAACCAAATCCTGCCTCTTCCTGCCATCACGGATCGATCAGAGCTTTCTGACGCTGTCGTTGCAGGTGCTGATTCACTTTCACCGGCTGAACCGCTGTGACTCCTGGGCCCCCACAGTTGATGTCGGCAATAAAATGTTCTTTTCTCTCTTCCGACTGTGTCTGCCATAAGATATTCTGGAGTGGGGAGCTGTTGTTTAGTGAGGAATCCTCGGGGAGGAGTTTGGGATCGCCCCTTGTCCCAGCATCCTTTCCAGCAGGCATGAGGGCTGAGTTGAGGTGCTTTAGGAGTGAAACCAAAGCACAGAGTCACACAGGAGGGTGGAGCTTGGAAGGGACTGTGGAGGTCATCTGGTCCATCATCTGCTCAAGCAGGCTCACCTAGAGCAGCTTGCCCAGGAGCACGTCCTGGTGAGTTTTGGGTATCTCCTCGGAGCAGCGCCATGGGGTCAGAGCGAGGGCAAGACGTAGGCAGGGCACGGTGGCCAGCAAGGGCTAAAGGTCCTTATGCAGCCACTGTCACCTGCAGCTTGCTGTCCCCTGCAGCCATCCTCCTTGCCCACTGATTGTCAGGCAGGGTCCTCAGACCCCCCTAACTCATGGCAAGGGGAGAGCTTCACTTCCACGCTGGGCGGTGGGAATGCCTCAGCTCACCCTAAAAGCTTTGGAAGCGGCTCCAACAGCAGCCGGAGTGCTGAGGCTTTCGTGCATCCCGCTGTGCTACAGGGGACGCCCGCACCCTGACGGAGGAGGGAGGATGAGCGCTCTCACCGTCGGTAGGTAACTCTTTTGCTCACAGGTTGTTGTGCTTTAGCCCTGGCCAGCAGCTCAGCACCACACAGCCGCTCGCTCCCTCCTCCGCAGTGGCACGCAGGGGGAGAATCGGACGGGTCAAAGGGAGAAAACTCGTGGCTTCATGTCAAGGCAGTTTTAGAATTCTAAAAAAAATCTTGTAGGAAAAAACCCCAAGCAACAAGAAAGAGGGAGGAAAATAAAGCCCCAGAAAAGAAGTGATGCAAAAGCAAGCCATTGCTAGAGCCACCAAGCGACTGATACCCGGCCAGTCCCCGAGCAAGGGCAGCCCCGCCAACCTCCGCCCCAGTTTTAGTGCTGAGCACGGCCTCGTATGGTGTGGGACATCCCTTTGGTCAGCTGGGGTCAGATGTCCCCGCTGCGTCCCCTCCCAGCGTCTTGTGCACCCCCGCCTGCCCGCCGGCGGGGCAGCCTGAGGAGCAGAAAAGCCCTCGGCGCTCTGCAAGCGCCGCTCAGCAATCGCTAACACGTCCCTGGGTTCTCAAGGCTGTTTTCAGCACGGCTGCAAAACATGGCCCCATACAAGCTCCTAGGAAGAAATGTCATGATGAAGCTCATCACACGGCCGCATCTGGGCACTTGTGTTGCTCCGTCTTCAAAGCCCTCTGGCCTTCGCTAGGCCATGGCAGCACTTTGGGCTGGTCTCGCTTCTGCCCGTCCTCCTGGCGCATGACGGCCCTAGCAAGACCAGCTTTCAGAATGGGCTTTCAGGGTCCCAGGCCCTGGAGACCTGGGGAAAGGCTGGACCAAAGAAGAGCTACCCTTAGCGCGAGAGGATCCCCTTCGATGGGGTGGCAGAGGATGAGATGAGAGAACCCTTAGGCGAAGTGGAGATGCACAGGTCCCTGCTGGGCCCTGCTGGGGTGCACCCTCAAGCGCTGAGGGAGCTGGCAGATGGCCTTGCGAGGCCACTCCAAAAGACAGTGCGGGCTGGAAGAAAGCAAACCCCACGTGGGCTGATGAGCAGTGCAGTGGAAGGAAAAGCGGTGGGGCGGCTGGGCCCAGAGGCTGGTGACCAGCGGCACCACGTCCAGTTGGAGGCCAGGAACCGGCGGTGAAGCCCAAGGCAAGGGCCGTTGCCAGCAGCCGGAAGGAGCTGGTCCTTCCCCTCTGCTGTGTCCTGCTCTGGGCTCCCCAGGGCAAGACAGACACGGCCATACTGGAGAGAACCCCCAGCCCAGTGCCCCCCCACTGCCCCGCCCACTTTCCGTTGGCCTCGGAATGTTGGGCACTTGGAGCCAACGGCCACCAGAGCCGGCAGGACGGAGCTGTGCTGGCACGCAGCGGCGCTGGGAGGAGGCAGGCTCTGGCCGAGGAGCGCCGACCCGGCACCGGCACCCCGCTTCCCGTCCTCGCTGTCGCCGCCTGGGCCCCGTCCTTGCTGCACGGCGAGGGTCCTCCTGTCCCGGGCGGGATGGGCCAGGCCAACTGCTGCTGCGGCTCCAGGTGGGCTCCCCCCGCGGCTCGGGGACACGCGGGCACAGCCGGGCCCCGCAGCAGCGGCCTTTCTCACGCCCGCCGCGCTCTGCTCTGCAGGGAGGCTCTCAGCGACGCCGAGCCGGTGCTGAGTGCGGACGTGCGGCTGAGCCGGGGCCGCCAGAGGAGCGAGAGGCGCCTTCTCCTCCTCCAGGAGGAACTGGTGGTGGCCAAGTCGCAGTAAGAGCCTCAGAGCCCAGCTGCCTTTCCCCCCTGCCTGGCCCCGGCCCTGGCCCCAGGGCAGGGACACCCTGGCACCAGCCCCAGGCCCCGGGACCTTGGTGCTGGATGCACCAGTGTCCGTCCCAAGGGCAGGCGGGGGACAGGGCTGTGCCCGGGGGACCCCAAGGAGGCCACCTCCAGCCCGCTGCCCGCCTCTCCTCTCTGCAGACGTGGCACCACCCTGCGCCCACAGCTCCGCCTGGCCCTGGACCAGCTGTGGGTGCTGAGCGGCGGGAAGGAGGCAGCGGCGGAGGAAGAAGAGGAGCAGGAGGAAGGCACCGATGACAACAGGACCTCCCTCATCTTCGTCTGGCCCACCGGCTCCTGCATTGCCACTTTTGGGTGAGGGCGTGGTGCCACGTCCCGTGGCGGGGCAGGAGCGGTTCCCAACCATGGGCAGCGGGGCCCGACGCTGTTTCTCCTCTCTTTCTGCAGCTCCCGGGCGCTGAAGGAGCTGTGGGTGGGCACGCTGCTGGGGTAAGCCGGGGGGATGCTCCAGGCGCAGCCGCACGGGGAACGCAGCTCCCCAGCTGGGGAGAGGTGCCCCGCGGCTGCGGGCAGCTCTCGGGCACAGCTGCCCGACAAGAGAGAAGAGGCGGCTTGGGGCTCACCCAGCTCTCTCCCTGTCCCTTCCCGCTGCACAGGACACCAGAAGGAGCCCAGAGAGCCCGAGTGACCCGTCTCCCGTCACTCAAACTCCTCGAGAAGGAGCTGAGCCGCCGCCACGCCGTGAGTGTCTCTCTGCTGCGGGCTCTGTCCGCGAGCACTGGTCCTGCAGCCGAGCAGCCACAGGCTTTGCTGCTCACCTGCTTCCACTCCTTCTCTCTTGCCCAGTGGAGGACATTCAGCACCAGGAGCCTGGAGAGGCTGATGGAGGGCCAGGCAGAGGTGAGACTGGCTGCCTTTCACCCGCCTCTGGCTGTGCCGGGGTGCCAGGGATGTGCGGCGAGTGGGGTGAGCTTGTGCGGGAGGGAGGGAGGGTTCCGCGGCGCCACTCGGGGAGCGGACAGGGTTGGGGAGCCACCAGGAGCGGCGGCGCGTCTGCCCTGGCAGCGCTGGCAGGAAACCGGCAGCGCGGGGCAGAGAGCCCGGGAGGGCAGAGGCTGCCAGCTCTGCCGCGCTCAGGCTGCTGGTGCCGCCTGGCAGCTGGCCGGTGGCCCTTTCTGCTGCAGGGCTGCTCTCTAAGCGCAGCCTGGTTCTTGCAGGCTGATGCCAAGCAAGGGCCTCCGACGGTCCCGTCTAGCAACGGAGGGGACTTTGCCACTCACCAGGTGAGTTCTGGAAAGAAAGGCAACCTCCTGCAACTGCTTGAGCTGTGCTCACTTGTCCCTTGAGTGTCACCATGCAGGTTGGGCACCCCGAGGCAGGAAGTCACCTGCAGGAGGAAGGAGAGGCGCTGGGCAGCGGCCGCTGGACGTGGTTCTGCGGGGACACGGAGCCTCTGCTGCTGCTGCCCACGGCTTGGAGGAGGGCAGGGCGAGGGCTGGGACAGGCTGTCCCGCTGGCACGCCAGCTCTCAGGAGCCTCCGAGCCGGCGTCGCTGAGCCGCAGCCGCCGTTCCAGCCGCTGGCTCCCTGCCCGTCCTGCCGCACCGCTCAGCACCGTGCGGCAAGCAGGGCAGGGCAGGGCAGGCTCTGGGAGCGCTGGCCTGGCGGTCTCCGTTGACGGGCTCTTGCTCTGTTTTCCTTTGCAGCAGGAGAGAGCAGCAGCGGGAGGAGGAGGAGGGGTCTGCCCTGGCCCTTTGCTCTGCGGCGGAGCCCGGCCGCTGCCCAGGCGCCAGGGCAGGCGGGCTCCGGCTGCAGCAGGGCGCTCTTTGGCCAGCCCCTGGCAGCCCTCTGCGGGGAGGACGGCACGCTGCCCCAGCCCATCCAGGTAAGCCAGCCTGCACAGGGGGCCGCCAGCCCTGCAGGTGCTCCGTAGAGGCGGTGGGAGCCCCCAGGAGCTCCGGGACGGGCCACTGGGCTCTTCACCCCCGGCAAGGAGCCACGCCTGGGGCAGTGCTCCGGCCACCGCTGTTGGAAGGCAGCCCCTCAGCCAAGCAACTGTCCTCCTGCCTCTCCTGCAGGAGCTGCTGGCTGTCCTGCAGCAGGAAGGGCCATCGACGGAGGGGATATTCCGCAGAGCTGCCAGCGCGACAGCGTTTCGGGAGCTGCGCGAGGCCCTGGACCGCGGCGCAGACGTCGACCTTGGAAGCCAGCCTGCGCTGCTCCTGGCCGTCATCTTGAAGGTGAGCGCTTCTGACCTGCAGCTGGAGGAGCTCCTGCCTGGCCTGGAGCGTTCACCGGGAGCCCTTGGCATTGCAGGACTTCCTCCGAAGCATCCCCTCCAAGCTCCTGGTGACAGACCTCTACGAGGACTGGATGGCAGCGATGCAGAAGCCCAGCAAGGAGGAGAAGATCTCAGAGCTGAAAGCGTAAGTGCGGGCAGCAGCCTGCCTGTTGAGCAGGAGCCCTGACCGCTGGCTGAGAGCACCTGCAAAGCTGCGCAACACAGCCGCTGGCTCCCACCTGCCTCGGGCAAGCCTGGGGGACGGCTGTGGGCAACCTCTGCTTTATTAACCTTCCTGTGTTCCTGTTCCCTCAGGGTGGCCGAGAAGTTGCCTGTGGCCAATCTCCTCCTCCTGAAGCGGCTGCTCTCCCTCCTCCAGCACATCGGCCACAACGCAGCCACCAGCAGGATGAGCTGCAGCAACCTGGCCATCTGCGTTGGGCCTAACCTGCTGAGCCCACCCAACGAGGACCTGCTCCCGCTGGAGGCCATGCTGCAGGTGACTGACAAGGTACGCTGTACTGACCAGCCGGCTGCAGCCTTCCCGGCCCATCGGAGCTTGGCTGCTCGGAGCTCTCTGCGCGCCTCCTGCCTTCAGCCAATGCTGGTGGGGTGGCTGCCTGCAAGAGCAGCCCCACGGCCGCAGCCTTCTGCGCAGAAGCAAGGGTCAGGAGCGGGAAAGGCTGCCTGGGCCGTTTTCCGGCAGCAGGGTTGACACCAAGGGTTTGATGTGTGCAGGTGAAGGTGCTGGTGGAGTTTCTGCTGGAGAACTGCAGGGAACTCTTTGCGGAGGAGACAAGTGAGCTTTCCAGCCCACCAGCCAAGGAGTCACCAGCCCCCACGGAGACATCCAGAGGTGAGAGGAGGGACTGCGGGTTGTCACAGGCTGGGGCTAGGGACGCCAGAAACCTCAGCGTCGTCGTTCCTGGCGGGGCCGGCCATCGAGCGTTGTCCTCTCGGCCCCGCTTGTGGCGTGGCCTCTGTTTGGCCGCTGCCTCTCGGGCACGAACGGTTTGCTCTGCAAGATGAGCCGAAGCCTGCAGACAGGGCATGGGAGGGCTGAAAACAGAAGTGGCGTAGGGCTTCGGGTGCGTTTGGTTGTTTAGCTGTTGTTTACTTCCAAGAAGTCACTTTGCTGCCCATGCTTTCGCTTTCTAGATCTGCCTTTGGAAGAGCCAAGTGTCCCTGCCCTCACAGCAGACACCGAGCATGGGGCAGGAGCCTCGCCGCGTGCACCCCCCGCTGTGCTCGGTGTCCTCCAAGAAGCCGGGGGAGATATGGTGGTGCAGGCTGAAACGGGAGAGGTACGTCAGGTCCCCTACCAGCGGGACAGCGTGGCCGGTGTAGGAGGGGAGTTGCTGGTGAGGCCAGGTCGCTGCTGTGCCTCTTCCTGGCAGCAGAGCTGGGGTGTGTTCGGCTTATTCCTCTACCTCCCGGGGATGATACAGAGGAAGGAAAACTGGCAAGGTTCTTTCTCAAATGCACTAGGCGTGTGCTTCATCAAACAAAATGCCCACAAAATACTTACAGAAAGACAGCGGGGCGTCGCTGTCAACTTCAGAGGGGTTTTGCTCAGGTCCTACTTCATCAGAGCTTCATCAAGTCTATTTTGGGGGGCGGTGGGACTGCGCCAAATGCGGCTGATGCAAACAGCCAAAGGGATCTCCTCTGGAGAGCTACGGTAGCAACTTGACAAACAGTGGCTTCCTACTCCAGGTCGTCTCTTGCCACCTGCTAACTCCGACATTTCTCTCGTAGGCACCTCCAGCTTTGCCTCCAGCCACCCCCGAGAGCGCGGCAGGCTCCCTGGGGCGCCCAGAAGAGCTGGCGAGCCTTGCAGAGGACAGAAGGTAAAATGAGCTCGCTTTGGTACAATCGGGACGGACTCCAGTGGACCGTGGCTTTGCCTATCTAATACCACTGTGGGATGGACAGGTTTGCAGGCGCTCCCCAGGACAAGGAGAAGAAGAGAAAGCAAAAGAGAAAAGAGGCCTGGGGAGAGGAGAGTGACAGCCGCGTGCAAAAGAAGAGGAGGAAGAGAGAAGAAGTTTTGGGGGTGGACCCAGGAAAAGATGCAGGAAGGTGCAGAAGGTCAGGAAGCCCAGGTGTGTACCAGGCTCTGCCATCCATCTTTCCCAACTCTCAGCACTGCTCCAAGTCAGTGCAACTCGCCGGCGAGGGGCGGTGAGGGATGGTGCTGCCCAGGGTTTGGCAATAACTGCGTGGCAGCTCCCCAGGGGCTCCCCATGGAGCCCTGCTGCGTGGCACAGGGCCACTGTGCAGCTCTGCACACGCACAGCTCTCCAAGGGCATTACCCATGGGCATAAGGCGCCAGAGCCATGCCGTAGTCAAGGCCAGCAATAGCGCTCTCTTCTGGGCCGTGAACAATGCCTCGTCAAGAGTGTTCCCCAAAGAAAGGGGAACCAAATCCTGCCTCTTCCTGCCATCACGGATCGATCAGAGCTTTCTGACGCTGTCGTTGCAGGTGCTGATTCACTTTCACCGGCTGAACCGCTGTGACTCCTGGGCCCCCACAGTTGATGTCGGCAATAAAATGTTCTTTTCTCTCTTCCGACTGTGTCTGCCATAAGATATTCTGGAGTGGGGAGCTGTTGTTTAGTGAGGAATCCTCGGGGAGGAGTTTGGGATCGCCCCTTGTCCCAGCATCCTTTCCAGCAGGCATGAGGGCTGAGTTGAGGTGCTTTAGGAGTGAAACCAAAGCACAGAGTCACACAGGAGGGTGGAGCTTGGAAGGGACTGTGGAGGTCATCTGGTCCATCATCTGCTCAAGCAGGCTCACCTAGAGCAGCTTGCCCAGGAGCACGTCCTGGTGAGTTTTGGGTATCTCCTCGGAGCAGCGCCATGGGGTCAGAGCGAGGGCAAGACGTAGGCAGGGCACGGTGGCCAGCAAGGGCTAAAGGTCCTTATGCAGCCACTGTCACCTGCAGCTTGCTGTCCCCTGCAGCCATCCTCCTTGCCCACTGATTGTCAGGCAGGGTCCTCAGACCCCCCTAACTCATGGCAAGGGGAGAGCTTCACTTCCACGCTGGGCGGTGGGAATGCCTCAGCTCACCCTAAAAGCTTTGGAAGCGGCTCCAACAGCAGCCGGAGTGCTGAGGCTTTCGTGCATCCCGCTGTGCTACAGGGGACGCCCGCACCCTGACGGAGGAGGGAGGATGAGCGCTCTCACCGTCGGTAGGTAACTCTTTTGCTCACAGGTTGTTGTGCTTTAGCCCTGGCCAGCAGCTCAGCACCACACAGCCGCTCGCTCCCTCCTCCGCAGTGGCACGCAGGGGGAGAATCGGACGGGTCAAAGGGAGAAAACTCGTGGCTTCATGTCAAGGCAGTTTTAGAATTCTAAAAAAAATCTTGTAGGAAAAAACCCCAAGCAACAAGAAAGAGGGAGGAAAATAAAGCCCCAGAAAAAGAAGTGATGCAAAAGCAAGCCATTGCTAGAGCCACCAAGCGACTGATACCCGGCCAGTCCCCGAGCAAGGGCAGCCCCCGCCAACCTCCGCCCCCCAGTTTTAGTGCTGAGCACGGCCTCGTATGGTGTGGGACATCCCTTTGGTCAGCTGGGGTCAGATGTCCCCGCTGCGTCCCCTCCCAGCGTCTTGTGCACCCCCCGCCTGCCCGCCGGCGGGGCAGCCTGAGGAGCAGAAAAGCCCTCGGCGCTCTGCAAGCGCCGCTCAGCAATCGCTAACACGTCCCTGGGTTCTCAAGGCTGTTTTCAGCACGGCTGCAAAACATGGCCCCATACAAGCTCCTAGGAAGAAATGTCATGATGAAGCTCATCACACGGCCGCATCTGGGCACTTGTGTTGCTCCGTCTTCAAAGCCCTCTGGCCTTCGCTAGGCCATGGCAGCACTTTGGGCTGGTCTCGCTTCTGCCCGTCCTCCTGGCGCATGACGGCCCTAGCAAGACCAGCTTTCAGAATGGGCTTTCAGGGTCCCAGGCCCTGGAGACCTGGGGGAAAGGCTGGACCAAAGAAGAGCTACCCTTAGCGCGAGAGGATCCCCTTCGATGGGGTGGCAGAGGATGAGATGAGAGAACCCTTAGGCGAAGTGGAGATGCACAGGTCCCTGCTGGGCCCTGCTGGGGTGCACCCTCAAGCGCTGAGGGAGCTGGCAGATGGCCTTGCGAGGCCACTCCAAAAGACAGTGCGGGCTGGAAGAAAGCAAACCCCACGTGGGCTGATGAGCAGTGCAGTGGAAGGAAAAGCGGTGGGGCGGCTGGGCCCAGAGGCTGGTGACCAGCGGCACCACGTCCAGTTGGAGGCCAGGAACCGGCGGTGAAGCCCAAGGCAAGGGCCGTTGCCAGCAGCCGGAGGGAGCTGGTCCTTCCCCTCTGCTGTGTCCTGCTCTGGGCTCCCCAGGGCAAGACAGACACGGCCATACTGGAGAGAACCCCCAGCCCAGTGCCCCCCCACTGCCCCGCCCACTTTCCGTTGGCCTCGGAATGTTGGGCACTTGGAGCCAACGGCCACCAGAGCCGGCAGGACGGAGCTGTGCTGGCACGCAGCGGCGCTGGGAGGAGGCAGGCTCTGGCCGAGGAGCGCCGACCCGGCACCGGCACCCCGCTTCCCGTCCTCGCTGTCGCCGCCTGGGCCCCGTCCTTGCTGCACGGCGAGGGTCCTCCTGTCCCGGGCGGGATGGGCCAGGCCAACTGCTGCTGCGGCTCCAGGTGGGCTCCCCCCGCGGCTCGGGGACACGCGGGCACAGCCGGGCCCCGCAGCAGCGGCCTTTCTCACGCCCGCCGCGCTCTGCTCTGCAGGGAGGCTCTCAGCGACGCCGAGCCGGTGCTGAGTGCGGACGTGCGGCTGAGCCGGGGCCGCCAGAGGAGCGAGAGGCGCCTTCTCCTCCTCCAGGAGGAACTGGTGGTGGCCAAGTCGCAGTAAGAGCCTCAGAGCCCAGCTGCCTTTCCCCCCTGCCTGGCCCCGGCCCTGGCCCCAGGGCAGGGACACCCTGGCACCAGCCCCAGGCCCCGGGACCTTGGTGCTGGATGCACCAGTGTCCGTCCCAAGGGCAGGCGGGGGACAGGGCTGTGCCCGGGGGACCCCAAGGAGGCCACCTCCAGCCCGCTGCCCGCCTCTCCTCTCTGCAGACGTGGCACCACCCTGCGCCCACAGCTCCGCCTGGCCCTGGACCAGCTGTGGGTGCTGAGCGGCGGGAAGGAGGCAGCGGCGGAGGAAGAAGAGGAGCAGGAGGAAGGCACCGATGACAACAGGACCTCCCTCATCTTCGTCTGGCCCACCGGCTCCTGCATTGCCACTTTTGGGTGAGGCGTGGTGCCACGTCCCGTGGCGGGGCAGGAGCGGTTCCCAACCATGGGCAGCGGGGCCCGACGCTGTTTCTCCTCTCTTTCTGCAGCTCCCGGGCGCTGAAGGAGCTGTGGGTGGGCACGCTGCTGGGGTAAGCCGGGGGGATGCTCCAGGCGCAGCCGCACGGGGGAACGCAGCTCCCCAGCTGGGGAGAGGTGCCCCGCGGCTGCGGGCAGCTCTCGGGCACAGCTGCCCGACAAGAGAGAAGAGGCGGCTTGGGGCTCACCCAGCTCTCTCCCTGTCCCTTCCCGCTGCACAGGACACCAGAAGGAGCCCAGAGAGCCCGAGTGACCCGTCTCCCGTCACTCAAACTCCTCGAGAAGGAGCTGAGCCGCCGCCACGCCGTGAGTGTCTCTCTGCTGCGGGCTCTGTCCGCGAGCACTGGTCCTGCAGCCGAGCAGCCACAGGCTTTGCTGCTCACCTGCTTCCACTCCTTCTCTCTTGCCCAGTGGAGGACATTCAGCACCAGGAGCCTGGAGAGGCTGATGGAGGGCCAGGCAGAGGTGAGACTGGCTGCCTTTCACCCGCCTCTGGCTGTGCCGGGGTGCCAGGGATGTGCGGCGAGTGGGGTGAGCTTGTGCGGGAGGGAGGGAGGGTTCCGCGGCGCCACTCGGGGAGCGGACAGGGTTGGGGAGCCACCAGGAGCGGCGGCGCGTCTGCCCTGGCAGCGCTGGCAGGAAACCGGCAGCGCGGGGCAGAGAGCCCGGGAGGGCAGAGGCTGCCAGCTCTGCCGCGCTCAGGCTGCTGGTGCCGCCTGGCAGCTGGCCGGTGGCCCTTTCTGCTGCAGGGCTGCTCTCTAAGCGCAGCCTGGTTCTTGCAGGCTGATGCCAAGCAAGGGCCTCCGACGGTCCCGTCTAGCAACGGAGGGGACTTTGCCACTCACCAGGTGAGTTCTGGAAAGAAAGGCAACCTCCTGCAACTGCTTGAGCTGTGCTCACTTGTCCCTTGAGTGTCACCATGCAGGTTGGGCACCCCGAGGCAGGAAGTCACCTGCAGGAGGAAGGAGAGGCGCTGGGCAGCGGCCGCTGGACGTGGTTCTGCGGGGACACGGAGCCTCTGCTGCTGCTGCCCACGGCTTGGAGGAGGGCAGGGCGAGGGCTGGGACAGGCTGTCCCGCTGGCACGCCAGCTCTCAGGAGCCTCCGAGCCGGCGTCGCTGAGCCGCAGCCGCCGTTCCAGCCGCTGGCTCCCTGCCCGTCCTGCCGCACCGCTCAGCACCGTGCGGCAAGCAGGGCAGGGCAGGGCAGGCTCTGGGAGCGCTGGCCTGGCGGTCTCCGTTGACGGGCTCTTGCTCTGTTTTCCTTTGCAGCAGGAGAGAGCAGCAGCGGGAGGAGGAGGAGGGGGCTGCCCTGGCCCTTTGCTCTGCGGCGGAGCCCGGCCGCTGCCCAGGCGCCAGGGCAGGCGGGCTCCGGCTGCAGCAGGGCGCTCTTTGGCCAGCCCCTGGCAGCCCTCTGCGGGGAGGACGGCACGCTGCCCCAGCCCATCCAGGTAAGCCAGCCTGCACAGGGGGCCGCCAGCCCTGCAGGTGCTCCGTAGAGGCGGTGGGAGCCCCCAGGAGCTCCGGGACGGGCCACTGGGCTCTTCACCCCCGGCAAGGAGCCACGCCTGGGGCAGTGCTCCGGCCACCGCTGTTGGAAGGCAGCCCCTCAGCCAAGCAACTGTCCTCCTGCCTCTCCTGCAGGAGCTGCTGGCTGTCCTGCAGCAGGAAGGGCCATCGACGGAGGGGATATTCCGCAGAGCTGCCAGCGCGACAGCGTTTCGGGAGCTGCGCGAGGCCCTGGACCGCGGCGCAGACGTCGACCTTGGAAGCCAGCCTGCGCTGCTCCTGGCCGTCATCTTGAAGGTGAGCGCTTCTGACCTGCAGCTGGAGGAGCTCCTGCCTGGCCTGGAGCGTTCACCGGGAGCCCTTGGCATTGCAGGACTTCCTCCGAAGCATCCCCTCCAAGCTCCTGGTGACAGACCTCTACGAGGACTGGATGGCAGCGATGCAGAAGCCCAGCAAGGAGGAGAAGATCTCAGAGCTGAAAGCGTAAGTGCGGGCAGCAGCCTGCCTGTTGAGCAGGAGCCCTGACCGCTGGCTGAGAGCACCTGCAAAGCTGCGCAACACAGCCGCTGGCTCCCACCTGCCTCGGGCAAGCCTGGGGGACGGCTGTGGGCAACCTCTGCTTTATTAACCTTCCTGTGTTCCTGTTCCCTCAGGGTGGCCGAGAAGTTGCCTGTGGCCAATCTCCTCCTCCTGAAGCGGCTGCTCTCCCTCCTCCAGCACATCGGCCACAACGCAGCCACCAGCAGGATGAGCTGCAGCAACCTGGCCATCTGCGTTGGGCCTAACCTGCTGAGCCCACCCAACGAGGACCTGCTCCCGCTGGAGGCCATGCTGCAGGTGACTGACAAGGTACGCTGTACTGACCAGCCGGCTGCAGCCTTCCCGGCCCATCGGAGCTTGGCTGCTCGGAGCTCTCTGCGCGCCTCCTGCCTTCAGCCAATGCTGGTGGGGTGGCTGCCTGCAAGAGCAGCCCCACGGCCGCAGCCTTCTGCGCAGAAGCAAGGGTCAGGAGCGGGAAAGGCTGCCTGGGCCGTTTTCCGGCAGCAGGGTTGACACCAAGGGTTTGATGTGTGCAGGTGAAGGTGCTGGTGGAGTTTCTGCTGGAGAACTGCAGGGAACTCTTTGCGGAGGAGACAAGTGAGCTTTCCAGCCCACCAGCCAAGGAGTCACCAGCCCCCACGGAGACATCCAGAGGTGAGAGGAGGGACTGCGGGTTGTCACAGGCTGGGGCTAGGGACGCCAGAAACCTCAGCGTCGTCGTTCCTGGCGGGGCCGGCCATCGAGCGTTGTCCTCTCGGCCCCGCTTGTGGCGTGGCCTCTGTTTGGCCGCTGCCTCTCGGGCACGAACGGTTTGCTCTGCAAGATGAGCCGAAGCCTGCAGACAGGGCATGGGAGGGCTGAAAACAGAAGTGGCGTAGGGCTTCGGGTGCGTTTGGTTGTTTAGCTGTTGTTTACTTCCAAGAAGTCACTTTGCTGCCCATGCTTTCGCTTTCTAGATCTGCCTTTGGAAGAGCCAAGTGTCCCTGCCCTCACAGCAGACACCGAGCATGGGGCAGGAGCCTCGCCGCGTGCACCCCCCGCTGTGCTCGGTGTCCTCCAAGAAGCCGGGGGAGATATGGTGGTGCAGGCTGAAACGGGAGAGGTACGTCAGGTCCCCTACCAGCGGGACAGCGTGGCCGGTGTAGGAGGGGAGTTGCTGGTGAGGCCAGGTCGCTGCTGTGCCTCTTCCTGGCAGCAGAGCTGGGGTGTGTTCGGCTTATTCCTCTACCTCCCGGGGATGATACAGAGGAAGGAAAACTGGCAAGGTTCTTTCTCAAATGCACTAGGCGTGTGCTTCATCAAACAAAATGCCCACAAAATACCTACAGAAAGACAGCGGGGCGTCGCTGTCAACTTCAGAGGGGTTTTGCTCAGGTCCTACTTCATCAGAGCTTCATCAAGTCTATTTTGGGGGCGGTGGGACTGCGCCAAATGCGGCTGATGCAAACAGCCAAAGGGATCTCCTCTGGAGAGCTACGGTAGCAACTTGACAAACAGTGGCTTCCTACTCCAGGTCGTCTCTTGCCACCTGCTAACTCCGACATTTCTCTCGTAGGCACCTCCAGCTTTGC
Organism: Ciconia boyciana; assembly: GCF_034638445.1. NCBI lineage: Eukaryota > Metazoa > Chordata > Aves > Ciconiiformes > Ciconiidae > Ciconia > Ciconia boyciana. The sequence continues at coordinate 108,184,390 of NC_132936.1, read as the reverse complement.
CTCCAGCCACCCCCGAGAGCGCGGCAGGCTCCCTGGGGCGCCCAGAAGAGCTGGCGAGCCTTGCAGAGGACAGAAGGTAAAATGAGCTCGCTTTGGTACAATCGGGACGGACTCCAGTGGACCGTGGCTTTGCCTATCTAATACCACTGTGGGATGGACAGGTTTGCAGGCGCTCCCCAGGACAAGGAGAAGAAGAGAAAGCAAAAGAGAAAAGAGGCCTGGGGAGAGGAGAGTGACAGCCGCGTGCAAAAGAAGAGGAGGAAGAGAGAAGAAGTTTTTGGGGGTGGACCCAGGAAAAGATGCAGGAAGGTGCAGAAGGTCAGGAAGCCCAGGTGTGTACCAGGCTCTGCCATCCATCTTTCCCAACTCTCAGCACTGCTCCAAGTCAGTGCAACTCGCCGGCGAGGGGCGGTGAGGGATGGTGCTGCCCAGGGTTTGGCAATAACTGCGTGGCAGCTCCCCAGGGGCTCCCCATGGAGCCCTGCTGCGTGGCACAGGGCCACTGTGCAGCTCTGCACACGCACAGCTCTCCAAGGGCATTACCCATGGGCATAAGGCGCCAGAGCCATGCCGTAGTCAAGGCCAGCAATAGCGCTCTCTTCTGGGCCGTGAACAATGCCTCGTCAAGAGTGTTCCCCAAAGAAAGGGGAACCAAATCCTGCCTCTTCCTGCCATCACGGATCGATCAGAGCTTTCTGACGCTGTCGTTGCAGGTGCTGATTCACTTTCACCGGCTGAACCGCTGTGACTCCTGGGCCCCCACAGTTGATGTCGGCAATAAAATGTTCTTTTCTCTCTTCCGACTGTGTCTGCCATAAGATATTCTGGAGTGGGGAGCTGTTGTTTAGTGAGGAATCCTCGGGGAGGAGTTTGGGATCGCCCCTTGTCCCAGCATCCTTTCCAGCAGGCATGAGGGCTGAGTTGAGGTGCTTTAGGAGTGAAACCAAAGCACAGAGTCACACAGGAGGGTGGAGCTTGGAAGGGACTGTGGAGGTCATCTGGTCCATCATCTGCTCAAGCAGGCTCACCTAGAGCAGCTTGCCCAGGAGCACGTCCTGGTGAGTTTTGGGTATCTCCTCGGAGCAGCGCCATGGGGTCAGAGCGAGGGCAAGACGTAGGCAGGGCACGGTGGCCAGCAAGGGCTAAAGGTCCTTATGCAGCCACTGTCACCTGCAGCTTGCTGTCCCCTGCAGCCATCCTCCTTGCCCACTGATTGTCAGGCAGGGTCCTCAGACCCCCCTAACTCATGGCAAGGGGAGAGCTTCACTTCCACGCTGGGCGGTGGGAATGCCTCAGCTCACCCTAAAAGCTTTGGAAGCGGCTCCAACAGCAGCCGGAGTGCTGAGGCTTTCGTGCATCCCGCTGTGCTACAGGGGACGCCCGCACCCTGACGGAGGAGGGAGGATGAGCGCTCTCACCGTCGGTAGGTAACTCTTTTGCTCACAGGTTGTTGTGCTTTAGCCCTGGCCAGCAGCTCAGCACCACACAGCCGCTCGCTCCCTCCTCCGCAGTGGCACGCAGGGGGAGAATCGGACGGGTCAAAGGGAGAAAACTCGTGGCTTCATGTCAAGGCAGTTTTAGAATTCTAAAAAAAATCTTGTAGGAAAAAACCCCAAGCAACAAGAAAGAGGGAGGAAAATAAAGCCCCAGAAAAGAAGTGATGCAAAAGCAAGCCATTGCTAGAGCCACCAAGCGACTGATACCCGGCCAGTCCCCGAGCAAGGGCAGCCCCCGCCAACCTCCGCCCCCCAGTTTTAGTGCTGAGCACGGCCTCGTATGGTGTGGGACATCCCTTTGGTCAGCTGGGGTCAGATGTCCCCGCTGCGTCCCCTCCCAGCGTCTTGTGCACCCCCCGCCTGCCCGCCGGCGGGGCAGCCTGAGGAGCAGAAAAGCCCTCGGCGCTCTGCAAGCGCCGCTCAGCAATCGCTAACACGTCCCTGGGTTCTCAAGGCTGTTTTCAGCACGGCTGCAAAACATGGCCCCATACAAGCTCCTAGGAAGAAATGTCATGATGAAGCTCATCACACGGCCGCATCTGGGCACTTGTGTTGCTCCGTCTTCAAAGCCCTCTGGCCTTCGCTAGGCCATGGCAGCACTTTGGGCTGGTCTCGCTTCTGCCCGTCCTCCTGGCGCATGACGGCCCTAGCAAGACCAGCTTTCAGAATGGGCTTTCAGGGTCCCAGGCCCTGGAGACCTGGGGGAAAGGCTGGACCAAAGAAGAGCTACCCTTAGCGCGAGAGGATCCCCTTCGATGGGGTGGCAGAGGATGAGATGAGAGAACCCTTAGGCGAAGTGGAGATGCACAGGTCCCTGCTGGGCCCTGCTGGGGTGCACCCTCAAGCGCTGAGGGAGCTGGCAGATGGCCTTGCGAGGCCACTCCAAAAGACAGTGCGGGCTGGAAGAAAGCAAACCCCACGTGGGCTGATGAGCAGTGCAGTGGAAGGAAAAGCGGTGGGGCGGCTGGGCCCAGAGGCTGGTGACCAGCGGCACCACGTCCAGTTGGAGGCCAGGAACCGGCGGTGAAGCCCAAGGCAAGGGCCGTTGCCAGCAGCCGGAGGGAGCTGGTCCTTCCCCTCTGCTGTGTCCTGCTCTGGGCTCCCCAGGGCAAGACAGACACGGCCATACTGGAGAGAACCCCCAGCCCAGTGCCCCCCCACTGCCCCGCCCACTTTCCGTTGGCCTCGGAATGTTGGGCACTTGGAGCCAACGGCCACCAGAGCCGGCAGGACGGAGCTGTGCTGGCACGCAGCGGCGCTGGGAGGAGGCAGGCTCTGGCCGAGGAGCGCCGACCCGGCACCGGCACCCCGCTTCCCGTCCTCGCTGTCGCCGCCTGGGCCCCGTCCTTGCTGCACGGCGAGGGTCCTCCTGTCCCGGGCGGGATGGGCCAGGCCAACTGCTGCTGCGGCTCCAGGTGGGCTCCCCCCGCGGCTCGGGGACACGCGGGCACAGCCGGGCCCCGCAGCAGCGGCCTTTCTCACGCCCGCCGCGCTCTGCTCTGCAGGGAGGCTCTCAGCGACGCCGAGCCGGTGCTGAGTGCGGACGTGCGGCTGAGCCGGGGCCGCCAGAGGAGCGAGAGGCGCCTTCTCCTCCTCCAGGAGGAACTGGTGGTGGCCAAGTCGCAGTAAGAGCCTCAGAGCCCAGCTGCCTTTCCCCCCTGCCTGGCCCCGGCCCTGGCCCCAGGGCAGGGACACCCTGGCACCAGCCCCAGGCCCCGGGACCTTGGTGCTGGATGCACCAGTGTCCGTCCCAAGGGCAGGCGGGGGACAGGGCTGTGCCCGGGGGGACCCCAAGGAGGCCACCTCCAGCCCGCTGCCCGCCTCTCCTCTCTGCAGACGTGGCACCACCCTGCGCCCACAGCTCCGCCTGGCCCTGGACCAGCTGTGGGTGCTGAGCGGCGGGAAGGAGGCAGCGGCGGAGGAAGAAGAGGAGCAGGAGGAAGGCACCGATGACAACAGGACCTCCCTCATCTTCGTCTGGCCCACCGGCTCCTGCATTGCCACTTTTGGGTGAGGCGTGGTGCCACGTCCCGTGGCGGGGCAGGAGCGGTTCCCAACCATGGGCAGCGGGGCCCGACGCTGTTTCTCCTCTCTTTCTGCAGCTCCCGGGCGCTGAAGGAGCTGTGGGTGGGCACGCTGCTGGGGTAAGCCGGGGATGCTCCAGGCGCAGCCGCACGGGGAACGCAGCTCCCCAGCTGGGGAGAGGTGCCCCGCGCGGCTGCGGGCAGCTCTTGGGCACAGCTGCCCGACAAGAGAGAAGAGGCGGCTTGGGGCTCACCCAGCTCTCTCCCTGTCCCTTCCCGCTGCACAGGACACCAGAAGGAGCCCAGAGAGCCCGAGTGACCCGTCTCCCGTCACTCAAACTCCTCGAGAAGGAGCTGAGCCGCCGCCACGCCGTGAGTGTCTCTCTGCTGCGGGCTCTGTCCGCGAGCACTGGTCCTGCAGCCGAGCAGCCACAGGCTTTGCTGCTCACCTGCTTCCACTCCTTCTCTCTTGCCCAGTGGAGGACATTCAGCACCAGGAGCCTGGAGAGGCTGATGGAGGGCCAGGCAGAGGTGAGACTGGCTGCCTTTCACCCGCCTCTGGCTGTGCCGGGGTGCCAGGGATGTGCGGCGAGTGGGGTGAGCTTGTGCGGGAGGGAGGGAGGGTTCCGCGGCGCCACTCGGGGAGCGGACAGGGTTGGGGAGCCACCAGGAGCGGCGGCGCGTCTGCCCTGGCAGCGCTGGCAGGAAACCGGCAGCGCGGGGCAGAGAGCCCGGGAGGGCAGAGGCTGCCAGCTCTGCCGCGCTCAGGCTGCTGGTGCCGCCTGGCAGCTGGCCGGTGGCCCTTTCTGCTGCAGGGCTGCTCTCTAAGCGCAGCCTGGTTCTTGCAGGCTGATGCCAAGCAAGGGCCTCCGACGGTCCCGTCTAGCAACGGAGGGGGACTTTGCCACTCACCAGGTGAGTTCTGGAAAGAAAGGCAACCTCCTGCAACTGCTTGAGCTGTGCTCACTTGTCCCTTGAGTGTCACCATGCAGGTTGGGCACCCCGAGGCAGGAAGTCACCTGCAGGAGGAAGGAGAGGCGCTGGGCAGCGGCCGCTGGACGTGGTTCTGCGGGGACACGGAGCCTCTGCTGCTGCTGCCCACGGCTTGGAGGAGGGCAGGGCGAGGGCTGGGACAGGCTGTCCCGCTGGCACGCCAGCTCTCAGGAGCCTCCGAGCCGGCGTCGCTGAGCCGCAGCCGCCGTTCCAGCCGCTGGCTCCCTGCCCGTCCTGCCGCACCGCTCAGCACCGTGCGGCAAGCAGGGCAGGGCAGGGCAGGCTCTGGGAGCGCTGGCCTGGCGGTCTCCGTTGACGGGCTCTTGCTCTGTTTTCCTTTGCAGCAGGAGAGAGCAGCAGCGGGAGGAGGAGGAGGGGGCTGCCCTGGCCCTTTGCTCTGCGGCGGAGCCCGGCCGCTGCCCAGGCGCCAGGGCAGGCGGGCTCCGGCTGCAGCAGGGCGCTCTTTGGCCAGCCCCTGGCAGCCCTCTGCGGGGAGGACGGCACGCTGCCCCAGCCCATCCAGGTAAGCCAGCCTGCACAGGGGGCCGCCAGCCCTGCAGGTGCTCCGTAGAGGCGGTGGGAGCCCCCAGGAGCTCCGGGACGGGCCACTGGGCTCTTCACCCCCGGCAAGGAGCCACGCCTGGGGCAGTGCTCCGGCCACCGCTGTTGGAAGGCAGCCCCTCAGCCAAGCAACTGTTCTCCTGCCTCTCCTGCAGGAGCTGCTGGCTGTCCTGCAGCAGGAAGGGCCATCGACGGAGGGGATATTCCGCAGAGCTGCCAGCGCGACAGCGTTTCGGGAGCTGCGCGAGGCCCTGGACCGCGGCGCAGACGTCGACCTTGGAAGCCAGCCTGCGCTGCTCCTGGCCGTCATCTTGAAGGTGAGCGCTTCTGACCTGCAGCTGGAGGAGCTCCTGCCTGGCCTGGAGCGTTCACCGGGAGCCCTTGGCATTGCAGGACTTCCTCCGAAGCATCCCCTCCAAGCTCCTGGTGACAGACCTCTACGAGGACTGGATGGCAGCGATGCAGAAGCCCAGCAAGGAGGAGAAGATCTCAGAGCTGAAAGCGTAAGTGCGGGCAGCAGCCTGCCTGTTGAGCAGGAGCCCTGACCGCTGGCTGAGAGCACCTGCAAAGCTGCGCAACACAGCCGCTGGCTCCCACCTGCCTCGGGCAAGCCTGGGGGACGGCTGTGGGCAACCTCTGCTTTATTAACCTTCCTGTGTTCCTGTTCCCTCAGGGTGGCCGAGAAGTTGCCTGTGGCCAATCTCCTCCTCCTGAAGCGGCTGCTCTCCCTCCTCCAGCACATCGGCCACAACGCAGCCACCAGCAGGATGAGCTGCAGCAACCTGGCCATCTGCGTTGGGCCTAACCTGCTGAGCCCACCCAACGAGGACCTGCTCCCGCTGGAGGCCATGCTGCAGGTGACTGACAAGGTACGCTGTACTGACCAGCCGGCTGCAGCCTTCCCGGCCCATCGGAGCTTGGCTGCTCGGAGCTCTCTGCGCGCCTCCTGCCTTCAGCCAATGCTGGTGGGGTGGCTGCCTGCAAGAGCAGCCCCACGGCCGCAGCCTTCTGCGCAGAAGCAAGGGTCAGGAGCGGGAAAGGCTGCCTGGGCCGTTTTCCGGCAGCAGGGTTGACACCAAGGGTTTGATGTGTGCAGGTGAAGGTGCTGGTGGAGTTTCTGCTGGAGAACTGCAGGGAACTCTTTGCGGAGGAGACAAGTGAGCTTTCCAGCCCACCAGCCAAGGAGTCACCAGCCCCCACGGAGACATCCAGAGGTGAGAGGAGGGACTGCGGGTTGTCACAGGCTGGGGCTAGGGACGCCAGAAACCTCAGCGTCGTCGTTCCTGGCGGGGCCGGCCATCGAGCGTTGTCCTCTCGGCCCCGCTTGTGGCGTGGCCTCTGTTTGGCCGCTGCCTCTCGGGCACGAACGGTTTGCTCTGCAAGATGAGCCGAAGCCTGCAGACAGGGCATGGGAGGGCTGAAAACAGAAGTGGCGTAGGGCTTCGGGTGCGTTTGGTTGTTTAGCTGTTGTTTACTTCCAAGAAGTCACTTTGCTGCCCATGCTTTCGCTTTCTAGATCTGCCTTTGGAAGAGCCAAGTGTCCCTGCCCTCACAGCAGACACCGAGCATGGGGCAGGAGCCTCGCCGCGTGCACCCCCCGCTGTGCTCGGTGTCCTCCAAGAAGCCGGGGGAGATATGGTGGTGCAGGCTGAAACGGGAGAGGTACGTCAGGTCCCCTACCAGCGGGACAGCGTGGCCGGTGTAGGAGGGGAGTTGCTGGTGAGGCCAGGTCGCTGCTGTGCCTCTTCCTGGCAGCAGAGCTGGGGTGTGTTCGGCTTATTCCTCTACCTCCCGGGGATGATACAGAGGAAGGAAAACTGGCAAGGTTCTTTCTCAAATGCACTAGGCGTGTGCTTCATCAAACAAAATGCCCACAAAATACCTACAGAAAGACAGCGGGCGTCGCTGTCAACTTCAGAGGGGTTTTGCTCAGGTCCTACTTCATCAGAGCTTCATCAAGTCTATTTTGGGGGGCGGGGGGACTGCGCCAAATGCGGCTGATGCAAACAGCCAAAGGGATCTCCTCTGGAGAGCTACGGTAGCAACTTGACAAACAGTGGCTTCCTACTCCAGGTCGTCTCTTGCCACCTGCTAACTCCGACATTTCTCTCGTAGGCACCTCCAGCTTTGCCTCCAGCCACCCCGAGAGCGCGGCAGGCTCCTGGGGCGCCCAGAAGAGCTGGCGAGCCTTGCAGAGGACAGAAGGTAAAATGAGCTCGCTTTGGTACAATCGGGACGGACTCCAGTGGACCGTGGCTTTGCCTATCTAATACCACTGTGGGATGGACAGGTTTGCAGGCGCTCCCCAGGACAAGGAGAAGAAGAGAAAGCAAAAGAGAAAAGAGGCCTGGGGAGAGGAGAGTGACAGCCGCGTGCAAAAGAAGAGGAGGAAGAGAGAAGAAGTTTTTGGGGGTGGACCCAGGAAAAGATGCAGGAAGGTGCAGAAGGTCAGGAAGCCCAGGTGTGTACCAGGCTCTGCCATCCATCTTTCCCAACTCTCAGCACTGCTCCAAGTCAGTGCAACTCGCTGGCGAGGGGCGGTGAGGGATGGTGCTGCCCAGGGTTTGGCAATAACTGCGTGGCAGCTCCCCAGGGGCTCCCCATGGAGCCCTGCTGCGTGGCACAGGGCCACTGTGCAGCTCTGCACACGCACAGGTCTCCAAGGGCATTACCCATGGGCATAAGGCGCCAGAGCCATGCCGTAGTCAAGGCCAGCAATAGCGCTCTCTTCTGGGCCGTGAACAATGCCTCGTCAAGAGTGTTCCCCAAAGAAAGGGGAACCAAATCCTGCCTCTTCCTGCCATCACGGATCGATCAGAGCTTTCTGACGCTGTCGTTGCAGGTGCTGATTCACTTTCACCGGCTGAACCGCTGTGACTCCTGGGCCCCCACAGTTGATGTCGGCAATAAAATGTTCTTTTCTCTCTTCCGACTGTGTCTGCCATAAGATATTCTGGAGTGGGGAGCTGTTGTTTAGTGAGGAATCCTCGGGGAGGAGTTTGGGATCGCCCCTTGTCCCAGCATCCTTTCCAGCAGGCATGAGGGCTGAGTTGAGGTGCTTTAGGAGTGAAACCAAAGCACAGAGTCACACAGGAGGGTGGAGCTTGGAAGGGACTGTGGAGGTCATCTGGTCCATCATCTGCTCAAGCAGGCTCACCTAGAGCAGCTTGCCCAGGAGCACGTCCTGGTGAGTTTTGGGTATCTCCTCGGAGCAGCGCCATGGGGTCAGAGCGAGGGCAAGACGTAGGCAGGGCACGGTGGCCAGCAAGGGCTAAAGGTCCTTATGCAGCCACTGTCACCTGCAGCTTGCTGTCCCCTGCAGCCATCCTCCTTGCCCACTGATTGTCAGGCAGGGTCCTCAGACCCCCCTAACTCATGGCAAGGGGAGAGCTTCACTTCCACGCTGGGCGGTGGGAATGCCTCAGCTCACCCTAAAAGCTTTGGAAGCGGCTCCAACAGCAGCCGGAGTGCTGAGGCTTTCGTGCATCCCGCTGTGCTACAGGGGACGCCCGCACCCTGACGGAGGAGGGAGGATGAGCGCTCTCACCGTCGGTAGGTAACTCTTTTGCTCACAGGTTGTTGTGCTTTAGCCCTGGCCAGCAGCTCAGCACCACACAGCCGCTCGCTCCCTCCTCCGCAGTGGCACGCAGGGGGAGAATCGGACGGGTCAAAGGGAGAAAACTCATGGCTTCATGTCAAGGCAGTTTTAGAATTTAAATAAAAAATTGTAAGAAAAAATCCCAAGCAACAAGAAAGAGAGAGGAAAACAAAGCCCGTGGGCGAGGTGCATTTCATACCCATTGTGCATTTCATATGAGGGGTTTTGAAAATAAGAAGGAAGGGAGAGAGCCTTTGGCATGAAGATGGAGAATGGATGTACTAATACAGCTTTCCCTTGAGAAAAAAAAGTTACTGTTGCCCATGGCAAGCAATCAGCAGCATCCATCCAGTAGATTATTAGGGGATGGGGACATGGGTGAAATGAGACTAGATATTTGTGAGACTTTGAATAAGTTGGAGAAGCCAATGATGAGAGGAGCAGTTGCAGAGGGAGATTTCATAGCAGCATTTTGCAGCATGTTACATGTGAAGACAAGGAGAAAGGGAGGACAGGGTTGTTTTTCTGTTAGATACAAGGTTTTTGGGTTCTTTCTGGTCTTCATACCTTGGGGTCTGCTGAAACCTCTGTGTCTGAACATGGGGAGATTTTCATTGAAATCCTATATACCTTTGAAGGCAACCCAAAGCGTAACCTTTTACTTTCAGATCTGGTACAAAACATAGAAATAACAGACTCTGAGAATGGCCATAGTAACCAGACAAGATACAAAGAGTTTCTAAATCCCAGTAGTCCAATGGATAATAATGCTGGAGGTGGGTTCATACTGTAACTTGTATTCAGCATGAATACTGCATGCATTCATGCTGCAGCATGTACATTCTGTCTGTGGTGAGAGAGACATTACACAGAGACCGTTTCTTGTACCTGGGATTCAGAACAGGCCCACTATAAAATATGGCTGGAAGTTAACAAATAGATGTGAACTCTTATCACCTTAATATTTGAGATGAGTGAGTTCAAGGTTTAATTTTCTCCCAATAATATAGAGCAATCTATGGGAGGAAGTGAAAATTTAAAAAATGAGTAAGGAAAATTGTTCACTGTTATAACACAGGAATTAGCGGGCAACACATGAAATTATTAATCACAATAAATGAAAGGAAGAACATCTGCACACAATACATAATTAAATTGTGCACCTCCTTGCCACAGGATGTTTTGGATATCACAGGTATGAATGGGCTGAAGAAGCAATTAGACAGAATCAGGGAAGAAAGGTCTCTCATGGGCCATTAAGCTCCGGGAAGCAGGAACAGCATCCAGAAATCCCTGAACTATTGACTATCAGTAGATAGAGGGTATAGCAGGGAAGGAGCATGCTATGCTTATCCCGTTTCTTACACTATTTTCCTACACAACTTTCACTGTTCAGACTCAGAGACAGGATGCTGAGCTAAACGAACCTTTGGTATGACCCCGTGTGGCTATTCTCATGAATTATACAAGACACAGTTCCATACATGCTATGGATGCAATTCACATTCACGCAGAGCATTGGCTTATGGCCTTGCAGATTATGCTGAATATTTACAGTGAGAATTTAAGCAGAACCTAAGTGGCTGAGTTCATGCATTCACATGATCCCATTTCACCCTATCTGAAACTACATACTGCCTCTTCTGTGACTGGCTTTTGGCTTGGGTGCAATTTTACATGCAATTAGTCAAACATCCTCTCCTGCGATACCTGTCCTGTTGTGAACAATTAGTGTTGCATAGGGGAATACCTTCTGAGGCCTGAATCCCAGGGATTCCTGTCAATTTGCATTGACAGCATGCTTACAAGAAAGGAGCTGACAGGTCCAGCTGGAATTGAGTGTTAGCAGCCACAGAGGCAGCCACACACCATCCCACAGATAGTCCACTTCTTGCTCACATTCTTAGCTTTGCCTGCTTTGAGCATCCTTTCATTTTCATATAAATGTTATGCAAGCTATTGAATGTGTTTGAATGTCTAGAAATGCACTTTTTAATGTTTCAGCTATGGGCTAAGACCACAAGCAGAGTTCTTAGATATTTTAATGTGCAACCCATGGAAAGGAAATCATCAGGTTCTTAGTTATACACAGGACAGTTTCTTCTTGTCAGAGAAGAGGGGACCAGCTGGTGGGAGGCTGACCTGATGTGGTTCCCAGGGTGGCCAGATTGCCTGAGAGCAAACTCCACTTGAAGAAGGGACAACTTGACTTTGCAAGGAAGATTAGTTCGCTTCTAACAGTAATTCTCAAAAAAATCCTGCTTCATGGTGATGAGTTTTTCTCTACGTTAAAGCCTGCTCATGAGTTGCTGGGTATCTTACAAGCCCTTGCAGAAATGATTTATTAAAAAAAAATGCAACCCCCCCCCCAAATCTGCCCTCATCCAGAACTAAATTTTCTGGGGAAGGGCAAGAAGAGGTAATTTTTTTAGTGATCAGAGATCATGTGTTGAAAAAGCTATCAGATGCTGTCTTTTCTTAGGTTTGCAAAGCCATTTAGCTGTGTTCTGGAAGTAATTGGCTTTTAGTACCCTGGCTAATCAGATCCCTTCTTGGTTTACCCTGAGCTAATTAACTCTCATCTCTTCAGATTATTCCCAGTGCAGCTGATCACCTAAAGACCTCCTGTCCTTATGCAGCACCTGCTGTCCACGGCTGATAAGGTGAGACATTCTCCATCACAAGATGTCTTCCCAAACAGAACTAGATCAAAATGCTAAGCAGTGCCAGAATACTGTACCAAATAACAGCCTTTTCTCTAGCTGCAAATTTTTCCTCTCCAGGGCACACTGCCTACAGTTCTGGATGCTGTTTTTCTATTATATGGGCTGCAACATGTTACCAGGAAACAAGACTCCATGCACATGGGACAGCTCAGCTTGATCAAGTGTCTTAGCCCTTCAGTGGCTAACGATCTGTGTGTGCTAAAAGACTACAGCCCTACATGGGTTATAGGGTGCAGAATGTAACATTATTTTCCAAGCATGAACAGCATCCCTGGGTTATATGTCATTATGCTCCTCCGCACCTCTTAGGCAATGGCTTGGATGCAAAGAATGGCCAAATTAGTTGAGGTCATAAGAGGAAGTCAAAGCCACGCACCAATATTAAAGCACAGGATTTGTTGGTTCTGAGACCTTTACAAATGCCAGGCACAAGAAAACACCTGTTATTTATGGGATGTTCTTTGGAAAAGAGAGAGCTGAGACCATCAAAGGAGTTTGGGTTAAGCATGCTTATGAATGCCATCCCAGGGGTTATGTGTTTCGAGTGACATAGTTGTGAATGTATCACCAGCAATTCCCCTAAAACATTCAAAGGAGTCACAGAGAAACTATAGAAGTTCATTGTCCAGGAAGCTTTTGCTAATCTTTCTCTCTCTGATGCCAAAAGAGAAGCTGTACCCTGGCTGCATTATTACTTGTACCTGAATTCCAAGCCTGAGGCTCAACATCATGTTGATGCTTGGGGGAAGGGAAGATGGTAGCAAATATTGGCTGAAGCTGTTTTCTTGCCAAAGTGGCCTCGGGTGGTGTCCATCCAGGAGACCCAGTTTCCTTCTCCACCCAGATGGCCACAGAGAATCCCTTGTTATCCTTTCACTTTACCCTTGGTTATTATTTACATGCCCAGCATTAGAGTCGTCAACATTAGTGTCTCCAGCACTGGAATCAGTCCCTGTTAAAGCCTTGACACTGAACTCAAACTTTCAGAAGTGGCCCTTTCTCTGTGAACCATCCCAAAATGCAGATCTGAACAGCTGCTGCAATCAGAAGTGTTTAAAATTCATCTTTGGATCTGAGTGTCGTAGCACGGCCTGCAAATCTGTCCATTATTAACCTTCCAGATGGCAAGCTCAGAAGACATCCTTCAAAAGATGGGTGTACAGTGAAATTTTAATTAACGGTCACTGACCTTTAGGAGCGAGGCATAGCAATCTATGTACTATGCCAGACATCATAGATATCTTAGGAAACTGCTGGAGTATTGGAAAATACCTTTTTCTGAGGTGGGACATTTTTCTAATTAGATTTCAGTGGTCTACTTCAGATGTGAAATGTTGTTTATCTACTTTTCTCTCAAGGATCTTAACACCTTCTCAGATCTTCTGCAGACCACATCAGGATGCTTGGATGGTCCCCCAATGTAGATAGATCAGAGTCTCCAAATCTGTCCTCTAGCCTTACTTGTCCCAGGACACCCACGAGAAGTTAATCAACTAATTAAGATTAAACAGAGAGGAATCTGAGGGGGTAGCTAAGCAGGAGGAAGTTTTTAATCTTATGTTTTTCTTTTCTTGCCCACATCTTTCCATTTTGTGTCATCCAAAATTTCAGTCACAAAAATTACTCTTCTGCACTGAGCTTCATGAAGCCATTAGGTTTGAATGATGATCTTGCTAATACTCTACTGTTTCCATATGCCTGTGTACCTTGGATATGAGCACAAAATCACTTTGCAGACAAAGTTAGCAAGCAACACCTTCAGCTCCTCTCCTGAAGATGTTTATATCATTTTATCGTGATGTCTTTTCATTACATGTCCAAGTGAAGAGCAGTTCCTGGCTGCTTCTTGAGTCAGACTCCTAGTGAAACCCCAGATACCCAGGAAACTACCATTAGTTTCTGTGGTAAATAAGCGGGTTGGCTCAAGGTCCTTGTTCAGAGGGAGTTAGCATTTTCCTCACTTTTGATGTGGCCAGAGTATGTCTACTTGTTCTTGTGTGGGTGGGTATGAGATAACTTTTCTGGTGTTCAGACCTGTCTGGAAGCCTGGGTCAATGAAATAGGCCTGTATTATTAAATTCTGCTGAGAGATAACACCATATCTCTATGCTAGCTTGGAGCATGAGTAGAGTGGGTTCACTCCTGCCTAAGCGAGGACTGCAAAGGTGTACTGTACAGACCTCTCCCAGTGCACCAGGCCATTCTCCATAGCTGCTGGTGCTCCACTCCGCTCTCTCGTGTGACAGAGGCAGCATCCAGGCTGCTGGGCTGAGTGATGTGACCCAAGACTCCCACCGTTAGAAACAGCCATGTGTCTTCTTGAGTTGGCCAACATAATAAAGAGTAGTTCAGAGAGTGCTTTACTTGATTCTATTCCCAGACTCTCTTCAAAGCTGCCTCTTACTCCACGTCTTCAGGACATGTCAGCCACAGGGTCTGAAGTTTCTCAAGGTCAATTATCCTTTTTCTTAGGGTTTTGCTTATAGAGGTGTCCAGACCACAAGGAAGCCATTGGGAGTACATCAGTCTTGCTATAAGTGCTGGGTTGCATGCCAGGTTTGGTAATCAATGCCGAAGAGAGAGGAGAGAAGATTTCTGCAAAAGAGCCTGATCCCACCTGTTGAACACCCACAAGGAGGCATGAGCACTTTGCAGTATTTGGTTTCCAGTGAACTGCCCCACTGATGTAATTTGCCTTGCATGTTAGCTACATGGCCCTTGAAGATGCAGCCACACTAATTTTATAGTCTTAAGTACATGATTTCTCTTGGCTGTGAATTTCTTGGATACAGCAGACATAATTTGCACAATGCCATGATGTAAACAGGATACCCATTCAGATTACATCTAGTTGCTTTGAAATTGCAGGAGGCAAGTGAAAACTGGAGTTGGGACCATTACTTGATCCCTAGAGCAGTAATTAGCTAGAAGGACCTGAATGGATAAGATTTCTGCTATCATTTAGTCATACCCACCAACCTTTGCCCAGAGAGACTTGATCTATGGTGAGGGCCAGGGGATAATTAGATTTCTGCCTGCTCAACTTTTGAATTGTTATGACTCAGCATGGCCAGTTCAGATGAACTGAGTTCCCCTGCTGTTTAGGGATTCAACTAAAGAAAACTCAAGCTCATTACGTAAAGGCAAAGTAAAATACATTATCAATTGATACACTAGGCTTTCCCACAATGAAAAGGAATTAATAACATGCAAGCTCATCCAGTTATCTTTCTATTGAAATGGTTGGAACAAACAACGTTCCTGTTATAAAAACAAATTCATTTTGCCATACCACTGCGGCATTCCCTGTTTACTCTGTTTAAATATAAAAGATTTGTTTTGTGCCATATAATTCAGCCATATAGATTTTGAAAGGAAATAAGTGGTCCGAGTACTGATTCAGATTCCCTGCTACAACACAGAAAAACATTCATGTACACAGTGAGTATCCTCATAGCAGTGGGAACAGTGATACACATCACAAGACGCTGGAGACTTATCTCCCAGTCCAGCAAATCTGCAGGGCATTATCTAGGGGGAAGACCAAGATCTCAGCACTAGGGAGGATGAGATCTTCATTATTTACTATAGACAAAATATTAAAGATGAAGAGGGAAAAAGTTGAAATTTTCCAAGATGTCTAATGACCCTGTATGGGTTTAAATTTTGGGTATTCTGTCCAAGATACCTAGAAAATACATTCTTCTCTTCAAGCCCAACTAGATGAGATTGTTGAGATATATATGAAGTAACCTTTTTACTCTTTGTGCTGGGATTCACAGTAGAATGTGGGGCAGTGTTTTCAGAAGTTATTTGAATAAGTGTTAGTGAACTGCACATGCATAATGGCATCCTTTTGTACCTGGATGTGAGTTATGATTTCTTTTTTATGTGTTTTCTGCTTTAGGCTTTTTAGTGCTGCTGGATATGACAGTTTGTAAGGTTTTAAACAAATCCTTATTTAAGTTAAATGTAGAACTACATCCATGTTTTGATTGGTTTGGGGGCTTGGGTTGAGGTTTTTTGCTATTTTGTGTTTTAGACAGTGGGGAGAGAGTAAAGAGAGAAAATCAGCAGCTTGCTGGCTTCTCTCTCACAACGAATGCATGTCAGATCACTTCGCAGAGGATGACACATCCACTTTTCTGTGATAGATCGGATTCTTCAGTGACTGCACCCCAAACGACATAAACCCAAATATTGCCACAAAAGGATGCCGTTCTGTTGCTTTTTGAGTTTTCAGTATCAAACTTACCATTCCACAACTGAGTTTGTTCATTTTCCTAAGAGATTAAAGCACTTTCAGATTCATCTCAAGACTTAGGTATTTGTAGAAGAAAATGAGTGTAGCGAGCTGATGTCAGAGCTTTCAAGCACACTGCTGTGTTGTTTTCATTAGGAACTGGTGGATCATTTCTATGAAAATAAGCACATAATCATTTCTCCCATAGCTTTCCTTCCCATCAGAGTAAAACTTTACAGAGAGCAAGACATTTATGCATGACATAAGCACAAACACTAAAATGTGATTTGGTTTTAATAGATTTCCTCCTTCTGCAGTTTGAATGGGATTGCAGATTATTTCTCCTACAAATACTGTACAGCGGTCAAGTATTCCTTCTGTTATGCATAGAAACTTTTATTTTACTGGTGGCTATGCACAGCCTTTAACTTTCCAATCTGTAAGTCTAGGCAATTGAGCGTAGCATGAAGCCTTGGTTTTTAGATGCACTTTACAAGGAAATGCCCACTCATGGATTCTCTGAGCAGGCAGCAGACTCTCAGACTTCCTTGGTACCCGCAATGGCAATGCTCACTGTGGTTCCGCTTTTCTCTTCACAGCTGGAGTCTTCCCTCAGATCCTTAAATAGGTTAATCCATCGTCACAGGAAAGTAATAGGAAGTTAATTTCTGCAGTCTCTGATAACAAAGCTAGCAGCAAACTTTCCAGTGGAGAGCAGGGCCAGTCTAAGTACCAAGAGAATTCAGCCAGGAGAGACACAGCCTCAGGGCATTAACCAGTTTAGCTTCTCAGAGTGCAAGAACTCTTCTATTTCAGAATTATTGACAAAAATTGCACCTGAAAACCAAGAAGTAAGAGCTTACGATGACTCCAGAATTATTATCACAGGTACGCATGTAACATAACAGACAGAGGTGATAGAGATACCGCAGAGGCTGAAAAGAAAGCCGCTTAGATCAGAACACCTATGATGCTGTCATCCAGACACATGCCTAGGACCACGCTCCCTACAAAGGCAGCCACACCTAGAAGGGTACGCTGACATTTTGCTTTCAAGTTTCTGTGTTCAGCTTCTCGCACTGTAGTTCAAACAGATCTAAACCAACTGGTGAGAGCTTAGAAGAAGGCAAAGACAATGATCAAAGATCTAGAAAAAAATGACATATAAGAAAATACTGAAGGAATCGGGGATGTTACTCTGGAGAAGATTGAAGTAAGACATCGTAACAGTCTTCAGTTACTATGTAGAGAGCAGCTGCAAAGATGGTGGCAATAATCTGTTTTCCACATCCACAGTGAATGGCACGAGCTTCTGTGGGAAATCACAGAATCACATATCAATGATCCAGAAACGTCGCAGAGGACCTCTTGGAGTTCTTTCCATCCCTATTTGCTATGATTGCTAGAAGCAATGCACAGGTGTGTGAGATATCCTCCTTCCCATCGGTAGTGTTTAATTAGCTACTGTTTCCCATCTTAGGAGTTGGCTTAATGGTAGTTTTCCACTGGAGTAACTCTAATCACTTATGGGGAGGTTCCTGATTTGCTCTGCTATTAGGAAGATCAGAAGCAACTTTGTATTTCTCCTTCTTTAAAGCCATTCAAGATGTTGCTTGATCAGGGTTGAAGTGAAATTAGTGCTAATGTGAGTGAGCAGCACTATGGATGCTGCTTAGGAAAATGCTAGGGCTATGAACATCTTTTTTCTTAAAGAACCAAAGTAGAGGCCAAATTCAGCAGCAGCTAAAACCTCGCTGTTGTACAGTTGAAATTACAGATCTGTGTGCAGTGTTAAATGGAGGTATCGTTCCTCGCCAGTTTTAAACAGTGTAGCGCAACCATGACAATGATGAGATAAGAGGCAGATATGGGTGACAGTCTAGGAACTAAATCTGCTCTAATCTACTTGAGTGTAAATCCACTTACTTCAGCTGCATAGCTCCAGAGAGTGATTCCAGGGTGAGAAAACAGAATTTCACCCCACTGTACTCCCTGTTTTGTTGTCGTGTCTTTTTCTTTACGATTTGTTACCTCGTAGTCACAGCGGAGCACAGATAAGGTGAAACTGTAAATTGTATATTCTCAGCCAGGACTTTTCTGTTTGTAATGCTGGTATGTGTACTTACCTGTGATCAGGCATAGGAGGTATAATCATCAACATGACCTGTGCGAGTACAAACAGGAGCAAGCAGAGAGCCTACAGATTTCAATAATGAGCCTTTAACTACTGAGGTCAAAGGCAAATCCCCATGAATTACAAAGGACCTGTGATCTGGGTTTCCAGCAGGTGCCTAAAGCTGTCTGGCAAACCTACCTTTGCTTGGACAGCAGTGAGAATAAACAGACTTCTGAAGGCATCAGGAAAAGAAAGCCTCTCTCTACCAGGACAATTAACCAGTTGTTTCTTCTTTTGCGCATGCTGGTTTTATGCATGGAACCCATTGCAGGTTTTATGTGGCACCAGCGGCAATGGCTGGGACGTTTGCAGCTCTGCCCCAGCCACAGCCGGGGGCTGCTGAAGGAGGCAGAGAAATGGGATGCCTGGGATGGGAGGGGGCTTGAGGGACATGGACGCGACATCAGTCCCCCTGCTCACAGAACAACTTGTCAGATAATTATAATCATCGTTCGGGATATATTCTGAGTAGCCCATAAATTCTTATGAATGAAATTGCCCTAGCCATCACCGCAGCATGTTAGCATTAAATCACCATGGTATATAATCCAGAAGGTAAAACCACTAAATCTTTTGAAAGGTTTGTTCTTCTGACTAGTAATTTAACAATCATGTAAGAAGCTGAGACATAAGAGCTTTCTGGCAGAGAAATAGAGCAGAGGGAATGAAAAAAAGTGTCATGTACTCTTCTGAATCAATTGTACTGTCTAACTTATGTTTCTAATGAATTATGAAAGGTGAGATGACTTCTCTCTTTTTCCTTTAAGCTAACCTGGGACCAGACACTGTGATTAAATCTGTACAGAGCCCTGCTCCCTTACATGTATTTTTTGTGGGATATGCAGTTTTTTTGACAGATAAAATCTATGTAAAATCAGGGTTTTCATGTAATGTATGTGCTTTGTTGCATTTGTGCTCCATGTCCTGTGCGTGCTTATGGAAATGACTGAATGATTATCAGTATTTGATGAGCAACTTATTTTCAATGCTTCCTTACATATCTCTTGGGCTTTGCTCAGTTTGGGTTTCTCACTGTTTTTGCAGATCATAACCTAAAAGCTTGACCCAAAGCCCAAAGAAATAAATAAGCATATTTCTTTGGCCTTGAATAACTGAAGGACTAGACAACAGGCTAACTCAGTACAGCTCCTGGATCAGGCAGCTTTTAGTTTTGCATTTCCTATGCTGATATTTTTCCTCAGGGAATTCAGTAAATGTTGCCTAGAAACACCTGTGCCTCAGAAACATCTGAAGCACAGCAAAATAGTCATAGAATCAGGTACATGAAAAAGCCCGTCTGTTCCCACCAAACTGAACCTGGGGAGACAATTCCTATAAATATATTTGTCATAAAATCAAAATACATTTGTCAAATAATCAAAATGCTGTTCGACCCTTTTTCTCCTCAAAGCTTTTTAACTGTGGCTTGCATCGCCCACAAATTTACTAGTCAACCTTAAAAATTTAATAAGTGCAGTGCATTAGTATAATATTCTGCTCGCTCCTGAATCGGTATAAGTAAAGGTTTTAATTACTAAAATTATGCAGTTATAAAAATAATTTAATGAAATTATTCTTCCCATTTGCATTCATGGGCTGCCTGTATTCAGGCATTATGAGACGTGGTAAATTGCACTGAACTGTGGTGGAATAATTCTCAGCGCTGTAACTCTGCCTGAGGACTGTGCACCTTAATGGTTTCAGTTCCCAGCTAAATCAAACCATGGGGAAGTGCGCTCAGTATATTGTAAGGAGGATCAAACATAACGTATGGCTTTTGAAATCACTACCCTTTGTGTTTTGTTGATGGACCTATGACCTAGGCATAGGTAAAATTATTTCACTGTCATAAGCTAAGAGGACCGGTTTCTGCTTTCAGTGAAGTCCTTCGCATAACATCTTTTGCCAGCACTGGTGCAGAATGTGTGCCTTGCAGGTGAAGGTTTCTGGATGATGCCTTAATTAAAGTGCATCCTCTCTAATCTGAAATGATGTCTGTTTATTTCAAAACTAATTACTTCATTATGTTTTCCTCTGCTAAAAAATCTTTGGTGCCTGAATGAGACTGCAAACTCTTTGGGGCAAAGACCACATATAATGAGATAATGTTATATTTGCTAAATAATATATTAGGAAGAAAGCTTGTGAATAAAATACAGGCTGAAGTTTTGTGATTCAATTTTGGGTATAGGTAAAATTTTACAATTTATCCCACATTTACAGTCATAAATAATCTTTTTCCTCAGATTCATAAATAAATTATCAGCTGAAATACAACCTCCTACCCAAACAGTCTCAAATGTTAGAAAAATAATTTCTGGCTTGACTATGATGGACCGAACAAGAACTCCCGGATTCAAATCAGTTGCAATAAAATTTCACACATACAATTCCTCTTTTCTTCACAAGCTTTGTGTATGGAAAGAACTGCAATATCCTCTGAGACTATTTTGAAGGCATTTTTTACAAAATTTAGAAGGGTAACTTCCTAACCCAGAACACCCACCCTACACCAAATCTATTCTGGACCTTTCTGTGACAGGTAAAGCTAAGAGGTCAACCAGGGAATGGTATTCACTCCTTGCTAATATTCAAAATGGCCAAAAAGAGAACAGACTTTTACACATTTTTAGTGTTTCAGAAGGAGTAGTTTCCCAAAGATGAAGAAAAAACAGTGAGACTGATAGTGAGAAAAAAAAAATCAGAAGGAGCAAATGTGATGGAGAACTGTGAGCTCTTTCAAGAAGAGGTCATTAAATAGCCAAAAAGCTGTGATTCCAGTGCCAAGAAAGATGACAGCGTTGCCTGAAAGGCCATCCAGGCTCTGTGAAAAAATGAAAGCAGCAATTAGGAATAAGCAGTGATGTACAATAAATAAAAAAGGGTAACATACAACAATCGATTATAGATGAGAATTTGTGAAGTGGTGGGGAGTGGAGACGGGACAAAACGACATGACATTTTCAGTTCCTTTCTAGCTAGGCACAAGGCAGTTTGGGCTTTTCATTAGCAGCTTTGTAGGGAGCTACCACTGTGCAGCACAGTGGTAGCTCCCTACAAAGCCAGCATTGGGGTTGGTGGCTGTCATCACCCAGCATGGACTAATCCCTTTGAAAAGGGTCGTGGACTACTACGAGCTTCTCAACAGTGAAAGCAAGCCTAAAGTTTGTTGCTCCAAAGAAGAGAAAGACGACCTTCCAAGAGAGAACTGTCCATTTCTCCCTGCCCTTTCTCCCAGGACTGAGCAAAGCCTTTTCCATCCCAGCACAGGCTTCTCCCTCCCTTGCACAGGAGCTCAGCAGAGCCGAGACGGTGGCAGTGGCTAGCAAAGGTGAGGACTCAAAAGCCCCCATCTCCTCGCTGCTCACGAGGCAGGAGCAAGCTCAGCTGAGGCCATCTTTGCCCAGCAGTGCTTTTTCCCTTACTGCCGCAGCGGTGGGGAGCACAGTGGTGGCTTGAGCTGGTCCAGATCACATGGACCACCGGCTCAGGCAGCTGGGACCAGGCAGCCTGGCGTGGCCCTGTCATCTGGGGTCCTGCCTGCGCTCAGCCTCCCCGTGTGCCAGGGGGCCCTGGAGCTGCTCAAACAAGCTCCTGTTTAACACTCTTGGAGTGAGAAATGTAAAGAGCTCAGTCTGCTGAGCTTACCTTAAAGAATCTCGTGAAGTGGTTCAAATGTGGTATTGAAGTATTTTCACGGGAAAAATACAGTTATGAAGGGACTCCACATGAAAAAGTCCAGATAAAAAAGGTCTGAGGAAACATTGTTTGGGAGCTTTGTTTGTCAACAAACATTGTTTGTTGACAAATTCAAGTTGACAAATTCAAGTTGGATAGCTGTGGATCTTATTTTCACATGGAAAAGTAATTAACTGTTTGAACAAACTGCCACAAGACAACTGGATGCCCTTCTGGAAACTTAGGTTTAACCAAACACTAATACGCTTCAGCCTACAGAATATACTGGGGCAACTGAGAGAAATGTAATGGTTAGGGACACATAGAAGGCCTGACCAGATGAAGATCTAATTAGCATTAGATTTTGAAAGCCTGTCATCTGAAGCTCTTGCCATCATCCACACCATACATGGTCCCATCCATGTATATAATACCTGATGCTTTATGCACCAAAAATGTGTTGACATTGCTATACCAGAGAAATTAATGTTTCACTTTGTGTTCTACACTTGAAAGAAAGCAATCACCTCATATAAATAATATAACCTTAACACCTAATTACAAAGAAGGGCAAAGCTTTTAAATGGCACTAAACTTAATAAAATGGAATAATTAATATTATGACAATTAACCTGTTGATGAAGACTAGACCTGGATGGATTCGCTTTTCATTAGCAAGCATGAAGAATTAGATGACTCCCACGGGGACCCACATACCTGAAAGTCATCTTACTCAGAAAAAAAGCAGAACTCCTCCCTCCGTGTAGCTAGGTAGGGTTTCAGCCCTTTCTCTGGGGAGCTGTCATCCCTGGAGGGTGCAGTAGACCTCGTGCAGAGAAGGCAGCAACATGAAAGGAAGAGGAAGGCAGCATCGTTTCAGAGGCTTTTCCAATCCATGCTGTTGCCACATGCAAAGTGTCATTGGCAGACTGCTTCCCTCTCCTTCTCCAGGCTATAGAGGGCTTGCGCTCTCTCTCTCTCATGTCTTCTGTTCTCAAACAGATTGTCACAGGGTAACTCACGTCAATTCCAACCATGCCCTTTTTTCTCACCCCCCTCTCCTGCCCTCAGTTGCCCAGTGGCTCTCAACCCACAGCTTCCCCTCCGTGGACCACCGAGGGGAGGGACTGCCACCAGTGACACACCTGGACACATACCAGCAGGGCTGGCGTGGACTTACCCTGACCCTGTTGCACACCCCCCCCCCCATTTTAAGAACCGCTGCTGTTCTTTTTGTTTGTTTTTTTGTTTTGTTTTGTTTAGGGTTTTTTGCTAAAGGAGAAGAGCTAATCCAACCTAATCTAGTTTAGTCTTCTCTTCAGTTCAAGCTAATCCTGTTGTTGCTGTGAATTTCAGGGTGGCAACAGTATGCAGTAATGGTGATCATGGTTTTTCTAGACAGCTTGAGATTTGTTATCATCTCACCTGATAAGAGCTGACAGATATTCAACCACAAAGATGCAGCACCAAAAAGGAAAAAAGGATCACATGGAGGGAGAAACCCGAACAAACCTGAACTGTTGCCTGTACTGAGAGCCAAATGAACAGCTGATACAACTGGCACAACTCAGAGGTAATGTGGCTATAGCTGAATCGAGTTATTTTTGTGGCTACATGAAAAAAGCAGAAAATAAACATGGAAATTAGAGATGAGAACAGCTCAGATCCAAATCTCTGCTTCTTCAAAGTCTGCTAATGTCAAGCGCTGTCTAGTAGGTTTTTCTTTCTGGTCCCTTTCTTCTGGCTGCACTAATTCACACTATATGGCTGTTGCTTTACATTGTGGATTTTTCTAAAAGTTTTGCAACTTGAAACTGTGATTTTTAATATGTGCATCAGAACAGATGCCAAAGACAGTTACAAAAATTCTAGTGTAACTATGACGCAACTATCCTTTCATAGCTTTTCCATGGCTTCACTACAAAATGAAGGTAACACAAACTGCTGTATCTCTATCAAGAAACACAAAAATGCGTAGATATGGAATATCTAAGACGCATGTAAAGCAATTCTTACCTAATTCATATTTGACCATGTGTTATGAAGTTACAGGTTTGCATGGCATTTGGTTAGGACCCAATATAAAAAAATCTCAGTAACTTAGAAAGCCATTATGTAGTGCTATAAAATTGTGACATTTTACCTTTTTCTGTTATTCTGCTTTCAGGATTGTAAAGGTACAGGTATTTGCACTGGAAGGGTTCTCAAACAGCAGCTCTATTCATGCCATAGCCTTTCAAAGAATACGTGTCAACACATCTGCTTCAGCTCTTTCATTCTCCTCTCTCATGGGGACTCCACTCCGATTCCTCCTTCTTCTTGCCTTGTGTCCTGAAGGAATATATAAAGCTGCTCTTTATGCGAGGAAAAGGGTAGCGCACATATTTTTACTTTTCTACATGGTTAATTAAATGCTTCTAGGCAAACACACTGTGTCTACACAAACCCTGCAGAGACACGAGACGCTAGGGCCTGAATTCCCCTGGGCCGTGGAGGCAGATTTCTTCTGCACCTGGGTGGAAAGCTCAGCTGCTCAGTTTGGGCAAGGAAAGGCACATCCCTTCTGGTTTGAAAGAGACCCTTCTTATCGGAAGCATCTTGCTAGCCTACACGCTCCTGTCAATCCAGCACAGGGAGGTACACTACTTCCTAGGCAAGCACAAGATCCCTGCTGCTGAGGCTGAGCCCACACCCAGAAACACACCCCCAAACCCCTGGGAAATTTTTCTAAGACATAGTAAAGTGTCTTTGAGTTGAATTGCAGCTGAGCAGGGGTCTGGAGATTGCAACTTTGAATTTAAGTGCCCTTTGGGAGAGCTGAGTCCAAGGGACTTGCCTGTAGCCGTAAGTTCAGGCAGTGGTAGGAAGGAATTTGTGCCTTGCTGTCCCCGTGCGGTTCCCTATGTAATGGGCTGGGCTGCCCACCCCAAAGGTGTGGTGGACGTTGAATGTGTGCCTCCTCATTCTGCTCTTGGCTGCCTCTGCCAAACTGGTGAAAAGGGCAGGAAAGTGTGATTTGGGAACTTTTCCAGTGGGAAAATGAATGGGGCTGGGCACCTTAATTTACACAGACCAACCTTCAGTGAGTAACGAATTTGTGAGCTGGAGACGAAAGACACTGTGTCCTCTTATGCAGAGGTTCAGGTGTCATGATACGAAGAAAATTAACTGTGCCAAGTGTGCTGTGGGCATAGAAAAATTAATCATGAGTTTATACTTAAGGGTGATGAATACTATTCATGCTCAGAACGGTGTTGCAAATCAAACACTGCATATTGCACTTTGTATTTGCTAGCCTCTTCTTGTCCAGTGGGACGAAAAGGAAAGCACTCATAACCAATTTAAATTGTTTCAGGTCCTGGAATTGTTTCACTTCACATTCTTCTGCTGGAAATTACTGTCAAATGGAAAGCAAGGGCCAAACATAGCCACAGGACTAGTGGCAAGTACAATTTGGCTATAAGCAGAAAAGTACAAAAATCTTCATGTGTTGAGCTGAAGAACAGACCTCCCAGTAAATGCTACGTAGTCCAGTTCTCCAATTAGCCAGGTATCATTTTTTTCCTGTAATCTCCTCTAAACTATGTTGATGGAAATAAAAAAATACTTTTATGTTAATTAAAACTTTTCATTAGTTATGTAGGTTAGTAAGAAACAAAAAAGTAGTTCAAACTCCACCCTCCCTATGCTGCCAGCTTTTCTAATGAAATGTAATTAGCACTAATTGGTAAAACTACACTGATGGCTGGTTATTAATGTTTGTGTATTGGTCCCAGATGTGGTTTTATGGCTGTCAGTGCTAACGGCTCAGTGAAGGAAAAAGAATTCTCCTTTCATATTCCTGTCATTTTCTTCAGGGTGCCCCCCCCCCCCCTTCAAACAAGAGTTATTATGTTTGAGGAAGGGAAAGCCACTTCTTAAATCCTGACTTTGTGAGAAACTGAATGCCTTCACCTCTCATTTGAATTCAACAGGAGTTGAAAGCAGCTAGCACTTAGTATCTGCAGAATCAGGACTCAACTATTTTAGGGCTGCTTTTCTTGAGCCATCATAATTGTTAGTGGTTCAGAATTTATCAAAATAATTATCCTCCTAATTGCATACCTGTTCTTGAAAGCACACTTATGAGGCAAGCCTCTCTTCTAAGCAATCGTCTTAAAGTATTCTGTTTAGAATAATTGCTTTCCTGCAATCCCTGCAATTACTGAATGGACGGCAATCACCTTCTTCAGGCAGATGTAGGTGAGAAAGCTGGCCTTTTTAGACAGGGAGGAACTGAAGTGATGAAATCAAGATTTCCAACACAAATCTACCCAGAGAGGGGTGGGAGGTAGCCTCTTGCAGAGTCAAGCAAAGGCAATGTCACGATGAAGAGGAGGGTCTCCAGGCATGCTCTCGTAGGGACCAAAGCACACTTGGAAATAGATTGGAAAATAATCAGGAACTCATTCACTCCTGAATACTAAGAGTAAGACATCAACATTAACACCTAAGAAGATAAAACCTTTCTTTGAAAAGCATCTGTGTAGTCTTAAATGGTTTAATAACGTACGCCTCCCCAGGTCACCCATGCACACCTTATTTTGGGGAAATCTAGGCTCATTAATATTTCTAAGTTAAAACTGAAATATAGCATACTCTAGGTATGAAGACATTTCCCGCATGGCTTATCTCGTTTATAGAGGGGTAAAATCAGCAGAGTCACATGTTTGTTTGAAAATGTTTGAAAAATTGAGCCCATTAAGAATACAAGAAATATCACATATCTTAGGCTATTATCTGCCATAAGGACACGACAAGGTCATTACCAAATCTTAGCCCTTAACAGTTTTGTGCCTTACAAGGCATGCAGAACTCCCCTTAGCACACCCCTGCATTTCATTGGGTGATGCTTGAATTATTTTTCTTATTTGTACGTGCACAATTGTCTTTAACAACATGATACCTGTGGGCTGGGGGGCTGGGAAGCAATAGTGCTTCCTTATGGCCGATGAAAATGGAAGCTGGTCTGCGGCCAGGAGGTCTGGAGGATGTATTGCAACAATACGTACTTACAGCCTGGAATGATGTTCTGCCAGCCAAACCTCAGTGCTAGTCATTGCCATTTTATATTTTAAAATAATTAATTGCAGACTTCTGCATTAATCTGTTCTTTTCCCCATGGACTGGCCACCCCTATACTCATTCATCTGCAACTAACCTGCCCTGATGGCTTTTTTACAGTCTCACGCTGCCACAAATAAATTCTCTGATTACCCTCCGGTACAATCACCACTACACCCTTTTCACCCTTGCCAGAATCTAACTAAAGGATGAAACTTACCTACCCAACAGCCACATCCCTAGGACAAGTCCTTCTGACCTTGTTTTTGAGCAGGTAAAATATGGAGAAGGAATATCTTAATAGGTAAAATAAAATTAAAAAACACTTAATCACACAAAGACACAGTGCCCAACATTTTGGGTTATATTTTTGCTAGCAAATTAAAGGTGCCAACGACCACTCTCATGCAGTGAGGCCAACCAGCACAGGGTGGTTGATGTCCATATCATTGAAGTTCTTTACTTTCTGAAACTGAGAAGCTGTACAAAAACTACCTACAGGGAACAGTCTCTGGCCCGTAGCATCTCCTGAAGCAGGCTTGGAAGATTGTTAGGTAGCCCAGGCTAATGGTGTGATAACATTTTAAGGATACAGAGAAATGAGATTTGGTGTCCTAGAACCGTTTAATGTACTTAGGTAGATGGAGCTTCAGCATCTATAGTGTCTGTACACTGACAAAAACAAAGAGATACAGGTTTGAGCTCTTTCAGACCAAGGAATTTGGTTTCCCAGTTCTTGGATGAGAGCTTTAACTGTTATATTGTCCAGGAAACGTGGGCAGAACCACATTACTCTGGCCTAGTTTGCACACAGTTTGCTTTGTGGAAAGCCTGAGGTGGCTGGCATCGAGGAGCGCCCTGACGGTGCAGGTGACACGCAGCCCCACGTGTGCCTCCTGGTCCTGGACAGGCTCAGGCTCTTGAGCTGCTGAGCATGGGACACTGCTGGAATAACTGCAATAGTAGGTGTCCAAAGGCTTCAGGTAAAAAGGAAAGAACGTAATGACTTGTGGCATATCCCAGGCTAAGAAATAGCTGTGTCAGTTATGGGAGGAGAGCTGTACTGCAAATTTGGATTTAAAAGCCTCCCTTCCATCTGGCTCCTACCTTAGATACTGAGCAGCTCTTTGGGTGTGTCTACCCTATTTTCACTCACAGGTCTTGGTCCCAGATTGTCCACACTGCACTCATGTTAATTCATTCCCTAGCTCTTTTTTGGAGTGAACAAATTTGTTCCCTTTGAAACAATACCTGTCTGCAGTTATGGAAATAATTTAGTCCAGAGACCTTCCCAATAAGCAGTGTGAACAAGACTACACCAGATTTGGCTCCCCCTGTCCCCCTTTTGTCCTGGCTTTGCAACCTTGAGCATCCTCGAGCACTTTTCCGTGCCGTGGCACCATCCATGCAACACCGACCATCAGGTTCACACTGCAGGAGCACCACGCGGACTGGCGATGGCACAGACTCTCTCATTGCCTTGGCTGCTTTGAACAGCACTTCCTACACCTTCACATACACACAGAGAAAACGATTATATCGTGTTAAGGACTCAGGGTCAAATGCTGCGTAGAGTGGGCATGGTCTTCGTGTTCTCTAGTCCTGAGCAGAGTCAATGTGACTGCTTTTGTCACTTGGCCTGGAGTGAGGGACCACTTTTTGGGTTGGATGGATTTAGCTGCATCTTTTAATCTGGCCTTTTATCCAGCACGGATCTCAGAATAAGATAATCAAATAAATGAGTGCGCATGGGAAGATGAAAATAACAGAATTAAATAGATGAATGTATATGACAAGATAAAAATAAAATCCTGTAACTTCAAATATACACACAATGTTTTACTTGTGAAGAAGATCACGAAGCTCTGGGAGAAGATAAGCTGTAAACCCACAAACAGCCAAAATCTAGCTGTGATGCCCACCCTACACTTGCGAGAAGCAGCCAGGAGCCTGCTGTGTGCACCAGCTGGAGGGGAGCTGAAGCCCTCTCCCTCCAACGAGGGCAAAGCCAGCCAGAAACGCCTCTCACCACATGGCAGCACCCACAACCTGCTGCGAGGAAGCGGAGATCTCCCCCCGCTACCGGCACCGCCTCGATGTTTATGTGCCCAAACAACAGGAACCTGCTTTTGGTGGGCGCAGATAAGCGCTGGCACTTTTTGTCTTCGTTCTGGAGGATGGCTGCTAACGAGAGGCAATTTTAGCCACAGCGGTGGTGGGGGGAGATGGAGGCAGCTCTGTGAGGATGTATGGAGAAAAAAAAGTCATGTCATCTCTCTGACTTGTTTCTAGCCCATCTGCGCCAGTGCTGGTGAGGGGTTATCCCCACCGGGGGCAATTCAGGGTTAGTCCCTACAGGTTTGAGGCACAGCTGTAAACTTGCTTAAAATAAATAGCAGAGGGGTGACCAAGTGTGGGAAGGCACCAAATCACAAAATCTGTGACTGTGAAACACTGGGGGGGATCATCAGGAGACAAATCCTCCTGTATTTTACAGTCTGCCCTGTGTAACAGCAGCTCAGAGCTTCAGGTCCAGCCTGTTGATCACTGCTCTGGCCCCACTTCAGCTCAGGAGGATACTAAATTTGATTACAGATGTCAGTTCTGGTCACAGAGCTGTTGTAGCCCTTCAGGCAATCTACCCCTTCCAGAAACAAAGTCCAAGCCGAAGCAGAGCAGCTCCTTCCCCTTTGCCTCTCTGCAGTCGGGCTTGCCTCAGGCTCCATCCTCCTGCACCTCTTGCTGCTCCTGACTCAGTTTGGGCTTTCCTGGGCTGCAGGAGTCCTTCCCTGCACTTGGCTGACACGGATGCCCGCCAAGGTCCTTCACCCCCTGGGGGCCAGCCCCCCCCAGCCCTTCAGCCACTCTATCTTACATCCTACATCCACATGCTGCTCGGCATGAGGTGAATTTTTACAATTTATTAAGATTTTGAAGAAGAGCTGCTGCACAAGCGAATGTTGATTTCCTGGTGCTGTTGGGAGCAGGTCCCACTCACCTGGGGTGGCTGACGGATGCCCAGAGCACTTGGTTGTCCTTCCTCAGGCTGAACGGCATCAGGAGCACAGCCACACACATGTGGGGAAAGGAGCAAACTGCAGTAACAAGGGTTAAATAGTACCTATCGACACTGATGGACATTATTTCATTCATCTCTTCCTCCTCGGAAGGCCAGTAATGTATCTAGGTGTAATGCCCGCATCCATGTTGAACACAGACTTAGCAGCCAGCACTTTGCATTTTAATTGGTACAAAACAGGAATAGCGCTAGCTCGCTAGGGACAGTATCTTTTGCTATTTTGATTTCAAAAATTAAAGCTATCAAACCAGAGACATAAAAATAAAGATCCTCCTATTACAGATAATAGGAATTGCTGCATTATTGCTCTGTCCTGCCACTTGTAGTAGCCAACAGCTTATTGCCTCAGAAGAACCATCTCTATCATGTAATTGTACCTGTGTCGTATTTGCTCGGCTTAAAAGAGCTATTACTAACCTGAACTCCCTCTTTGGGCTGGACTGGGGAGGTGAAAACCCACCTGGTCAGGAAATGATGCTCAGGTGAAAAGGCTCTATAGTTTCCAAATTTTCCTGTTTAAAAGGAGCAGCAAAGGTATCTCCGAGATAAAACACTCTCTTAGCTGAAAATTGGCCACATACTTTTCCTTTCTTAATGGAAGACCTGTATTTCACTAGGAAATGCCCATTTTCTCCAGGGAAGAGTAAAGAGGTAAAGAACTACGCTTCTTACACTGCTCTTTGAACTGATACATGATGCACTGATTTGAGCTAAAATCCCTCTTGAATAGCCTCAAGTTTTAACTCGGAGGAGACAGACAGCATCAGGTAGCTGAGACACTTGACAGCAACTCCAGCTGTACGTATACCTTTACCAATATTGCCTGTTAATGTTGAAGCATCAGGATGTGCTGCTTCCACGTGCTGTTAGTAGGAGCCCGTGTATCTTTGAGTACGGCTTTGCACTGAGCCCAGGTATGTTTTGTCAGAAATGTGTCTTCTCTTGTCCCCAGTTTTCTTCCCCTCATGGTGTCCCAGGATTCTGCTGCACGCCTTAATCTGCTTCCCAAACACCGTCTCTGCAACCTCCTCAGTTAAAGGACACTTAGCTACCTCTGAGCAAGGGAAGGCCTGCAATGCCCAGCTGAGGGTAAAGGGGCAATACCCCTCACTCAGCACACTGTAGATGGCACCAGGAAACACAGTTATACCACAGCTGTTTAAGCCACGAGACAGTGTCCGATTCAGTGATTTGTGGCAGTGAATTTCACAGATTGACTAAATCCAGCTGGGTGCTGCTTCCCAACAGGCAGTTTGCTTCAGCCGGCAGGCCTGGGCGTACTGCCTTTCTCCAACGGCAGCCGACGGGCGAGAGCGCTCTGTCGTACACCTTCTCACTCCCACGAGCGGTGAATGATGCGGCACCGGCATTGATAAACCGTATCTCATATCTAACGTTATGCCTACCTGATGAAGCGCAGGGCATCGTTAAAGATGCTCCCTCAGAGCTGCCCACCACGAACCCCCTTTTGAAGTGAAAAACGACCAGAAACTACCTACGGAAGCCTTAACTTCGCGTTGCTCTGCCCGTGGAAGTGCTTCGGCGGGCCCGGAGCAGGGCAGTGAGAGCCTCCCCCCGGCCTGCCTGCGTTCCCCGCCGGCAGCCCCCCGCCCCGGCTGCCACCCGGCGGGACACCGCGCCGCGCCGCGCCGTGCCGAGCGCGGAGGGGCGCCGCAGCCCTGCCCGCGGCTGCCATGCGTGTGCGCCGCGGCGGGGCTGCCCGCGCTGCCGCTGGGCGCCGGCGGTCCCGCAGCGCAGGGCTCCCCGCGGCGGCGCTCCGCTCCGCGGCCGCGGACGGGCGGGCCGGGCAGGTGCGCGCTGCGGCTCCCCGCTGCCCCCCTCCCAGGTAGGGCCAAGCCGTGCCTGCGAGTGCCGGTGCCTGCGTGTGCCGGTGTGTGCGTGTGCGTGGCTGTGTGTGTCTGTGTGTGCGCGCCCGCCCGGCCCCGGCAGGCTGCCGAGCCGCAGCGGCGGAGGCGGCGGCAGCGGCCGCGGAGGTGCCCGCCGGAGCTGGCAGGGGGGGGGGGAGAGCCGCAGGTAGCGGCGGCGGGGCGGGGGTGCGGCGGGGCAGCGCGGGGGCGCACGGCCGGGGAGCAGCGGGGCCGGGGGAGCAGCGGGGCCGGGAGGGCGGCGGGGCGGGCGGGTGCGTGCCCCGGGGCGGGCCGGCGGGGGGGGGCGGTGCGGGGGCAGCCGCGGCGCGGGTTGCGGGGGCGGCGGGGGCGCCCGGCGGAGCCGGCACTGAGCCCCGGGCACCGGCGAGGCGGAGCGGCTCTCTCGTTGCAGGCGGCGGCGAACCGGATGCCTTTGGCGGGCAGAAGATGTGTCATGGGAAGCAGGCGAGCGGCGGCGGTGCCCTCCCGGCGGCGCGGCGGCGGGCGCTGGCCGCGGCGCTGTGGCTGCAGCTGGCGCTGAGCCTCGGCCCGGGGCCGGTGGCGGGCGGTGAGTGAGCGGCCCCGGCCCCGGCCCCGGCCCCGGCCCCCTCCTCCGCCCGGCACCCGGGCCGAGCCACCCCCTCCCCCTGCCACCCCGCAGCCCCGACCCCGGGGAGGGGGGAGCGGGGAAACTTCCTCCCCCGGCGCCCGGCGCCCTCCGAGGGGAGCGGAGCGCCGCTGCGTCCTGACCCCGTCCCCCGCCCAGCCCTGCCCGCCGCGGGGGCGCGCAGCCTCCGGCACCCGGCGTGGGGACCCCCGGGAGGAGGGAGCCTCACCCCGGCCCCTGCTAGGGAGCAGTAGCTCCGTGTAAGTACAGCATGATTCTGAAACAGCCTGGTTTTTTATTTAAAAAAAAGAAAGAAAAAGCCTCCCCCCACCACTGAGCGGTCCACTCGGACATCGCTCAGATGGCTCTTGGTGCTAAATCCCCGTGCCGCTGGGGAAAGCAGAAATCCGGGGAGGAAGCAGGCGACTGGGGTCTGGAAACAGAACGATTGGAACGTCCTTCAGCACTCTCCTCGTGGAGGAGCGACCCAGCCTTATTTGGCCTTTTTCGTTTTAATTACATTTTTACATTATCGTTTTAAATTATTGAGCCTGTGAGATATTTTCAGCAGGTACATTTAATTACAAAATTGCTTTAAATTGATTCCATAATTGGACTTGGATTGCTGGAAAAGTCTTAAAGTAAACTGCTTTGCTGTAAAATGAACTTAGCTGTGATAATGAGAGCAGCTTCACATTTCTACTCCGGCATGGTATTATATATTTGTGTTGGGGGAATAAGCCATTTTATGATTGAATCGCATCACTAATGGCAGACAGAGTCCAATATAGAAATTGCAAGGGCTTCTTCTCATGCCAAAGACTTACGCCAAAATTTTCTAACTTGAATGCCTAAGCCCAAGAGGCTCTGATCCGGATGTGTTTTCTGTCACTGAACATAGACTTACAGAAATACAGCTGAAGAGGACCTCAAGAGGTCATCTTGTCCATCCTCCTCCTGATGTGATTCAGTCCTAATTTTCTATCTCAAGGCTGTAATGCCATTTTCCAATAGAAATCTCGTGACTGCAAATGTGACTCCAGCTAAACAAGCTTTTAAACTGTTGCAGTCTCTACGAATCCCTCTTTAGAAATCAATGCCTTTTTTTTCTGCAACTGCGTTACCCTTGGTTTCCTGGCCAGCTCGCGTTTCAGCGTCGTGATGCCATTCTGCCTGTCCTGTGTGTTCCTCGCAATTAGAGTTGTGTGAGCTCCTGTCCTTCTCTAACCTCCTTCTTACGCCTCCATTCATAAAAATGAGACTGTTCCAAGGCCCCCTCCTCCCCAAGGCCGCGTATATCCTGCAGTTTGATTGTCGGCATTTATTTAGCTGATTAGTGCAAGAGGTTCTTCAAAATATGGTTTATGTCTCCGTTGAATGTAGTAGTTTTCATCACAGCCTGCAATAAATTCATGTGTGATGTTGATCGTTATTAACACGGCTGCCTTTCACCTTGGTAGCATAACTAATTCTATATCAAATTCCATTTGTAAGGCATTTTAGGATCTTTCAAGAGGGTTTTTTTTGGTCCAGAGTCTAGGAAAAGGCAATACACTGAACGATTGTGCATGGTTAAAATAACCAGTGAAAAATATTCATTGCTGTTCCTAAGTTATTACTGCTATTATTTCCTAGTGTGGTTGTGCTCGGAAGTTAGGTACTATATAAATACTGGTAAATGTACAGATCTTTCATGTGGTAGAATATATGGTTGTTGGGTTTTTTTCACCCTGAGTCATTCGAGTGGTAAAAATAATGAGCTTTGTAATTAGAACAGAGGACTGTAAATTAGAATCCCTCCTGTTTTAGGCTCTGTTGTATCTGTGAGCAAGCTTACTGTGCTTACACAGCT
Organism: Ciconia boyciana; assembly: GCF_034638445.1. Lineage (NCBI taxonomy): Eukaryota > Metazoa > Chordata > Aves > Ciconiiformes > Ciconiidae > Ciconia > Ciconia boyciana. The sequence goes on along the minus strand of NC_132936.1, from coordinate 108,150,386 downwards.
TGCTGTGAAGGCTCAGCTTTTGGCTCCCCAGCCTGTGACCCAGAGTTCAAGAACTTGTTAGCAGCCGTTGGCATCGACCAAAGTTGTGGTTTCCTGGGACTTTTGAAAATTTTGCGTCTGTAGGACTCTTGTTTTATGGATTTGCGTATCCAGACAGAAGGCACCTGGCATTACTGACTGCTTTGGAAAATGTAGCCCCAATCTCTTTCTATCTTCTCATTATCTGTTAAATAAGGATAATCATACTTCTCTCAGAGATTTGAAAAGAGCTTTGATGACATTTAATGAAAATACTATGGAGGTGGAAAGAATTTGTTTCAAAAGCTTTAGAAAAACAGCAGTGACAATATGCTGAAATAAAAACTATCTCACGTATTAAAAAATGAAAATGAAAAGGGTCTTTTTTTTTTTTCCTATAAAGCAATCCATGGCTTACATTTTGGATCCCATTTAGAGCTTCCTCTCTTCCTTAGCTGATACCAGGATTTGGCTCCTGTAATAAGCCTGTCATGACTTGTGTGACTCCTTCTATTTTATATCTGACTACGCTCTATTGATTGTCACGTTCTACCATTTCACCCCAAATCAATACTACTTATAACTCTTTTTTCTTGTCAATAACCCTGCAGAGAATAACTCTGTTTATTACATTCCGACTTTCTCAAAAGTGGATCTAGCAGAAAATTTGCTGTAGGAGTGAACTCAAATGAACAAACCTTTCAGCTATCAATATACCTCATTCCTCCCTGATGTATTTAACTCTGCTGATACCAAGGATAAAGTAAATCTTTCATACTTCAGCTTGTGGCTTTCATCTAATCATCTTTGTTTATCTTGCTTTTTGCTATAATGCCATAGTGTAGAAAAAAAAAAGAAAGAAATTAAGAAAGTAGGAGCAGGGTGGGAAGGCTAGTAAGAAGAAAAATGAAAGGGGCAAGTGGATGGAACTGTTGACAAGTTATTTCAGAGTTGTAAGGCATTGTAGATTTCACTGTTAAACCTGTAGTATGGAGATAATAGCTGTAAGAATACATTTTTACATATATTTCAAATTCCTGGAATTATATTAAAACTGGGGGGGGGGGGTCGGGGGGGGGGGAGTGTCAAAAAGAAGGGAGAGAAAAAAGTTCAGTAAGCTTCTGGTTTTGAGGTTTATGTGGCCTTAGAATTTTGTCATTGTACCCGGACGTCTTCTGGGCGTGCGTCTGCTTTATTGTCCTACATCGGTTGGGTGGGCTCTGTTCTTCTGCAGTGTCTTCTGCATGGCCCCATGGAGAGGCTCAGGGCTGCAACAGGCACCTCCATAGGCTTGGATGGGGCTGTGGGCTGTCACCTCGTCTTGCCTGCTGGCCTCAAGCAGGGTGAGGTGTACTTGTGTTCTTCTTGCAAGATGTTTGTTTAATCTTCTTCTTAAAAAGTCTCTACCTCTCCTTTAAGCACCCTCTGCCAGTGCTTCATCAGCCTTTACACTAGAAAGTTTTTCCTAAGGTCTACCCTGAAGCATCCTTGCTGCTGTTGAAGCCTGCTGTTTCCCGTCCCGTTCACACCAGACATTCAGCAGAGCCACTGCTCCTCAGCTTTGTGGCTGCCTTTTGTGTACTGTTCCATCTCTTCAATCTTCTGCCATAGACTGGATGGCTCCAGTTCCTCCAAACTTTTCCCAAGTCTACATCATACTTTCCAGATTGCTGGTCATTCAGTCTGCTGTCCTGTGAGCTTGCTCCCACGGAGCCACATGCCTGTGGAATACCCTGGTTGCATGCTCTGCAAGCAGCATCCCCTCACATTGGTGGGTGCTTTTAACACAGGAAGTACTATGCATCATGTGTGATGGTAAAGATACGTGGCATGTTGTGAAGCCTGCAAGGTTATATTGAATGTTAGTGATATCATGCAGAGCAGTGGTTTCTTTTTCTAGACCAAAGCTGAATTTTTACTGCTCCGTGGTTTTCTGGCATTTGAATGAAGTCTTGGTTATGCCATTGTTATACTATCTAATCACTGCTTTTGGATGTAGTGGTTACCAAAACACATCCCTCAGGTTTCTGAGGATGGTGGACTTGTTTCCTTGAGATAATACAAAATTTTGTGTGTGCTGATGATGGAGGCCCACCATAGGGCTTACTTTTTTGTCTACCTGCATTTGTTTTTGGCAAGAGAAGCCAGCCGAAGATTCCACGTAACTGCCTTGCATAAACTTTTGACATTATAAAGAGCGTTTTCTGAAAAATCAGAATGTTTTCTGATACCCTCTCGCTAAGTCTGTAGTTAATGTATTTTACTCACTTCCTCTCGGTGCGTCTGCTTCGCTTGTCAAGCAAAATAGACATTTCAGCCTCGAGTCCTCTGTACATTTGATGAAATCATCAATTATTTTGCAGGATTGTTTTTAACCTCTAGCTTGTTGGAGAAGCTCACTGTTTCAGAAGGAACAGATTTTTCCCACCGTCGCACAAGCTTATTCTCAATCCCAGATCTGCCTCATACAAACTCCGTTCCCCTCTCTGCAGACTTAAGTTAGCAGTTAAGTACCACTTTTGTAGCCCTTCTGATTGCAAGTGGCAAGGCCAGCCACATCATAGGATGGCAGCTCATCGTTCGTCTTGGTGGCACATCCTTCTGCCTACAGCCTTGCGAGAGGTGGGCGTATTTGTTAGATTAATCTTAAATCGGTTTCTTAGCACCCTGCAAGAAGGTTTATCCCTGATTGACCATGGGATTTGGAGACTGAGGTTAACTTCGCTTCTCTGTTTTGCTCCCTTACTCCCAGAATTACAGTAGAGTATCTTTGATCTCTGTATTAGGGATGATTACAACTTTAGAAGAATGAATTAATTATGCTTGGCTTGATTTTCTCATCTGTAGAGTAGATAAGTGATGTATTTCATGGGCATGTTATAAGGTAGTTTGAGAACCTCCCAAAGAAAATGTTACAGGAGTGAGAAATAGGGATTTTAACAAAGTATAAACTAAAGTTTACCAAAGTAGAAGGTTCCTTAACATTCATGATTTTTGTTGTTGTTGTTGTGTGGATTAATAATTAAATATTCTTACCAGAATTAGGAGGATGTTATCTTTTTTGACTTTTACAGGTTCTTACGGATTTTTTTCTATAGTGTTGATCATGTACTCCAGTTTTTTCCAAATATTGTCTACCTCTGATTGCGATTCATATTTTTTACAACAAAACACACAATATTAAAAGTAGAAAACCTTGCACTCGTGCTGTGAATTTCAGTGAGGTTTTAGGCATGAGAAGGACAACAAAGTGTGGCCTGAATTCATATTTCCTATATGCCAGTGCAAACGTGAATGAAAAACTGGACTGCATTTAGTGGTGAACATAACTTAGAAAACGAGCTTGAGGGATAAAGTGGTGTAGTGTGTACAATTTGATTCAGTAAGTGTAAAAATTTGCTTTTCTAACATATTAAGGGGACTGAAGGTACATGTATCTTACCAAATTCAGCAATTTAGCTGTGAAACCCACATCTCCTCACTTGGTTTTACATATTCTCAGCTACTTTCTTTGACGTGGTGCAAGCAGAGCATTATGAAACCAATTACAGGCTGTACATCTACTAGATTTCACAGTGGAGCAGTTTACAGTAGCAGTTTTTAACGTCCACGTTTACCGTCTGACTACCTTACCCCATTGCTTCTGTCAACACCGAGTTTGGCCGCCTGTTTTTCCGAGGGGGCTCCCGATGGCTTTTCCTGAACATCTGGGCTGCTGATGGGATTTATCCAAATCGGGGTGTTTCTTTCTCCACGTACTTAAAACAGTTGAAGAGGTTGTTGGTGCCGTCTGTGCTCACTGAGCTCCTGTGGGGAAAATGTGTCGGATGGGTTTTCGTGCTCGTGATGGGTGACTGCTGAATCGTATCAACGTTTAAATTGGGTAGTGTCTGTCCTGGGTTGCTCTTCTGCTCGTTATTAAGGGATTATACAAAGCTTTTGCTCTGTAGGGAAGTTCCAGAATTTATCAGGAACATTTCTGTATTAAACAAGCCTTGGTTTTGTCAGTATGACCAACTTTAGAAACTAGTATATGGGGCTTTTCTGCCAGTGTCACTACTTACTTTTGATAAGCGTATCTCATGAAACCCATAATTTGACGAATATTGTTGCTTGTGTTAGGTTAATAGTAACAATAGTGATAAAAATGTGAGTTTTTTTAATATAGACCTTCTCATCCATAGAGTTCACAGCACTTTATAAAGAAAAGTAAGTTTTATTATGTCCCTTTGTAGATGCGGAAGTAACTATAGAAAGATTAAAGACTTAAAGACACGTTTCACGTAAGAAACAGATCTTGCCATAGACTGGGAAGAGATCCTCTGAATCTTCATCCAGCACTTTCTTCTGTAAATAGAATTTAGGGAAATTCCTAATCCACATTTGTATGATACAGCCTTTATAATAGGATTTTTTGGCTGTGACTCTCTTCTAACTGAAATGAGCAGCAGATTTCCTATTCACATAAATTGCTACTTAAGCAAATCACAGAGGGAGTTTTTCCAGTGTGGTTTATTTGCCTTACTCCTTTATGTCTGAGATAGCACATGGCATTTTTCCAGACACTGAAAACATCATCTTCTGAATAATAAAAAAATAAGAAAGTGTTATAAGTTAAGGTTGAGCACTGAAAAACAGTATCATGCAGTTTCTTGTAGTGAAAAGCACATATTAGTAGGAATGATATTTCTGCCTTGCTCAGTCATGTGGTTTGTGACCACAGTTTACATGAAAGGGCAACCCTAGCAAAGCATTGAATGTGATTTTTAAATAACTCTAACATACTTGAGTGGTTAGAGAGGAGAAGAGCATTGCATGACAGCTCTGTGCAGACTGTGTCATGAGTGCCATTGCGTTATACTGCCCATTGCAGTTTAGAAATTGGTGGATATATAATGCAAAAAATGTAAAAAATTAGTTCAGCTTGCAACTGTTTGCTCATGAAAACATAAGGTGTAATGTAATTACATAGAAGGATGCACAGAAGGATGAAATAGGTATAGTGCCTCGTCCCTCGCTGTTTCATTTTCTTACTCGAGGTGGTGAAGCAGTGCAAAATGCAGAACTGGGAAGCATACCAGGCCTAAGGGTGCAGCAGAGTTTCTGTGTAAAGCCAAATTCTGCACTTAGTAAAAATTTACAAAATCTGGGAAAAAAAAGTTTGCTTGGAAACTGAACAGAGGAGACAGGGCTTACAATAGACTGAAGAAGAAAATAGGTTAGGTGACTAAGGGTTAGATTGTGTAGCAGTTGGGTTATCAAGGGTATCATGAGATAGTGTTCTAAAAATAAACTCTCTTGTACACTGCTAAAGAAAATGGGGATACAGCATGCCCATGAATCAGGGGAATTGTTATTTCACTGGACTTCCATTCCGGAGACCTAGAGAATATGCTAAAAAGAAGAGGTTGTCTTTGAAAACACAAAGCCTTCAGATCTTCTTTTTTGGTACTGCAGAAAGGCAGCAGCACGCTTGGTTGTTGATCTGCCAGGACACTGGAGAGCACCATACAGATCAAGAGAAAAGCTCTCATACGTGGTGGGAGGGAGAAGATGCTCAGAAGTAGAAGCCTGTAAACGTGGCGTCCTGTTCTCACTTCCGTCATTAGCACCAGTGAATGCGTTCACTAAAAAACCTATGGAACAAAAAATTAATTTCCATTTTTCTGGAGATGGGACAATAAACTTGAGAGCAGAGTCACAGAAATAGGACTGGAAAAGTTCTCAGAAGCACCTGTAGTTTATCCTCCAGAACAGGACCCACATAGATACCTCAGGGAAGTTATCATTCCAGACTCTATGTTGGAAACTCTACAATCTCCCTGAGTATCTATCTATCCCAGTGCTTCACTCTCTTAACCATTAAAAAGGTTTTTCTGAAGTCTAATTTGAATCTTCTTTGCTGTAACATAGGCCTCTCTGAGGATTTGCATCTCTAGTGTGGCATTCCCAAGTGTTACTTCCTCCACTGTGCTGCCTGTCGGTGCAAATCCACCCGTGCTGGGTCTTTGGCCATCCTGCTGCTACCACTTCCCTGGGTCAGGGTGGGAAGAATCCTGACTGCTCCAGCCCAGCAAAGTGTCTCTGAAAAGTTAGATATTAGTTAACAGTCTGAGAGTTAAGGTTTAGCTGTAACTTCCCTATGTTCATATGTTGCTACCAACATAGAAGGAGCCGTTGTGATTCTTCATGGTGGAACTTACGTTTTTCTAGTTTAGTTAAGGTCACAGCTAAGTTTGTATTTAACATGACATCAGATATCTTACCAGCAGCTATCAAAAAGGTCAGCTTTGCCTTGCTAGTTTGGAAGGGCTTGCAAGGATTTTCCAGTCACAGTTGGAAAGAATCAGGAATAAATCTGAGAGCCCTCCTATAAAAGATGCTTATTTACAGAGTCTGTTCTCCTTGGAGATATTAGACCAACTCTTTGTATTTGATCGTGATGTAAACAGTATGGTTATTGCCACACTAAATTGCACCCAAGTGAATTTGTATTTTACTTCTGTAGACTGAGTGAAGTTGTATATACTGAATAGCCCCATGGTAATAGATTAGATCCACACAAAAGCCAGTCAGTAGCTTAAGACTTCCATGTGTGTTTGCAAATAAACAATTTTAACTGGAATTTTTAGAAGCAGCTACTTAGAGCTGTCACCTCCAGTGCCTGAGTTCCCGTTCCCAGTAAAATGGGTGCTGATGGTGGGTATCCAGAAAGACTGTGTCATTCAGGAATCTGGAATGGCACAGGGAGAGGTGGGAGATATTAGACAGTGTGTGGGGAGGAGTTGCTTTTTTAGGCTAAGATGGAAGTTTGAGAGATTTAGAGCAATGCTGAGAGCTGAATTAGCGAGAGGAGGACTGCAATGGTGTGGGGATTGAAGTCAACAGGACTACTTTCCTGAGTAAATCTTTTAGCTCTAAGAACTTCATGGCATAGAGTATGTCTTTTATCTCTTTAATGCTCTGTGTAAGCCTACTATGCTATTCCTGTGTTTGCATAATAATGATTTGTATTCTGAAAGCCAGGGGTACTTACGAGACAGACAGTAATTTTTCTGTATCTCTCCACTTAGTTGTCATTTTTAGGGATATTTTGTACACATCATATTACTCAGAGAAAACACAAATGATCCACTTAGAACTGAAAATAAATAATAAATAATTTGTTCTCCTGTAAATTGGACTTATAAAATAGCTTGATTGCAATTACCAGCTTTGCAGTAATCTTGAAGAAATTAAGATCAAATGGCTTATCATGAGCAATAGTAAAAATGAGAATACACAGACATTTGTCTTGCTCTTGTAAAATGCAGAACGTCCTTCTCTCCTCTGAAGGGGGACCGTGACCCCTAAAAAGTGCAGTCACAGCCATTCTGTGGGAGCACCGCACTGCTGCGACTGTAACACTAACTCCCGCTCTATGCCTCCTTAGCTTCAGAGATAACCATCCTGGGCACTTCTTCCCATCGCTGACTCATACCAGCACATGCTCTCATTTTTGCGTTCTTTTTTTGCTCTCTTCTCTGAGACCTGAACTTCTTCTATGAGGCCAGGGAAGAAGTATGGAGGGTACAGCCTCTCTTTTCATTAAATGTAACTCCAGGTTAATACCACCTGGAGTTACACATGACATGGTTGTGACAGCACAGCCCTCTCACCCCCCGTGCCTGTGGCTAGCCCAGATGCAGTCATCTGGTGTCCCACCTCCCTTTGAGCTCCTCAGCAAGCCCTTCAGTCACAGCAGCAGGCGAGAAACAAAACAAATAAGCCCTACTTCTGCTGGAAGCATCAATGGTGTAGATTTATCAGAAGCAACAAAATCCTTAATTTACACACCTTATTGTGATTACACCCCTCTTTTATGTCTTGTGTGCCCCTGTGCAAATTATACTGCTGCAGTCGGGTCTTTTGACAGCATTCAGATACCTCTCCCAGCACAGTACCCACATTTTAAAACTCTCCCCCTCTCTCTGCTATATGATTCATGTCCCAAAGAGCGGGGTTGTTGTTTCAGGCTTTAGCCCCTTCTCTTTTTGAAGAATGACACTCAGAAATGGTTGCCCAGATGGAAGAATCCATCTTTCAAATCTAGCAGAGCCATTCACTGCTGATAACCTGTGCATCATCTGTCACTGTTGCCCTTATCCAGTGCGTCTGTCTTAGAGACCAGCACAAGAAAGGTACAGTCTAGGGCTGATTTTGTCAAGACCGGGCTGGTTTGCAGAGGCTAGGATATTTTAGTCGAAGTGAAGATCCCAGTGAAAATATCCACCAAACAAAATACACAAATTATTGCAAAATGTGTGTAGATGAAGCCCAACTCCATTATACCTATGATCTCTTTGAAATTAGGTCATGGTGGGACACACCACTGCACACCAGCTGTAAGAGCTGCAGTGGAAGAAATTGCAGGAAAGGGCACATGGACTAGCAGGGGCATCGGCTTATAAAGGAGGGATGAAGGAGGGGTACATAACTGTCTTTGTATGCACCCATGCTCTAATGCACTTAAGTGCGCCCTTATTAATCTTACGTGGAGATAGACAGATAGATAGACAGACAGACAGGTAGATGTGTGCATATATGCTGGATAAGAGTAAGAAACTAAAAAAACCCCCAGCAATGAAACCGTAAAAAATATACTACTCTCACTGACAGTCATTTCAAGGTTTTTATGTTTGTTCTTCACATTTACAAGGTTGCTTTTTACACTGCAAAATGGATGAGTGTTGCCTCTAATGCTTCTGTTTGGGTGCAAGAATGATATTGGGTTCATGTGAGGGATGGAGAACAGAATAGTGTTGGGTATATTTAGTTTCTATTTCATTTTTATTTCATGTACAGTAACATTACAGAGAAGGACTTCATTCCTCATTTCAAAGAGAAATCCATCAGATAAATTGCATTCACTGTGGGGAGAGGGATTTTGTCAAAACCAGGATGAAAGATGCCTTTTTGTAGTAGCCTTGATGTGATGGGAGGTGTGTTTCCTGGACGCTACTAATGGGTGCATTTTTCACCTCTGGGTTCTGCATGTGGTAGAGTTTTCTTGGTTCTTCCAACAGGCTGTCTGAGAAATCTTGTACTTAGAGCAAGTAGATCTATGCAGTTCAGAAAGTTAGTATGTCAGCCAGGCCAAGTTTACAGGATCTAACTTGATAAAGCAGATTGAAAAAATTAGTATTATTTAAAACATTTTTTTAGAATGCTAGCATTATTAGAATAAAAAACATAAGGAGGTGCTCATTTTAAAGTAGCTCAGGATTATGTCAGCTAAAGAGATTTTGCTGCAGTGCATTAGTATCGCAGGTAAATGATTCATTACATTTGGTGTTCTGGCCTGTTTAAAGCTGTGATTTAAAAATGCAAACTTTCAGAGGAAATAGTTATAAATCTGATCTGAAGTCTGGGAATTATTTTTTCCAAGGAAAAAATGTAACAGCTCCTAGTTGCAAATGTGTAGTCATCTTATCATTTGTTGTTTATGGTCACTTTTTGGCATACTTAATCTCAGTTTAATTCTTCGGTTGTTTTGATGGAGAGGAAGAAGTCCTTTGATAGTGTATCTATACATATATTGTTAGCAAAAATTATTTTCCATATGCTGATTTTTTCTGTCTTTGCAGTCAAGTGATTCTGTTATCATAAAATCTCCTCCGAAGTACAAAACCAAAGCAGTACGGGGAGCTGCAGCAGGGTTTCAGGAGCCAATGAGACTGGCAGCTTACTGTGAATGTTAACACGATGCTGCTATTTGTAGGCTTGGAAATACCATTTGCTGGTTTTTCCCTAATCCGAACGTCTTTGGAAATAGGATGATGTAGGGATTTTCCTATTCATCAGCTTTCCATTTCTCCTGTGAATTTCCTTTCTCGCTCAGAGGCAGTCGTTCAGGCCATGAGGGCTCTGATCGCCAGCAGCGCTGCCAGATTTCCTACAAGAGCAAATTTGGTTCCTCTGTTTTATCTCCTACACTTGACCTTGGGAATGAAGGAGGTAGGGGAGAGTGGAGGTTGTATGAGATGAAGAGATTTGGCCTTATGAAACAGTTCTAAAACAATGCCTCACCTCAGTTTACATGCAGGGATGAAGAAGATCTCATATTTCTAGAACACAAGATGATGCTGATCCTTCTGGTTGGATATACAGCCTCTCCTTTCAGCATCTGAAGACCGCTCATTCTCGCTCCCTTACAGCCTTGTCAGTCCATACTTATCTCCTCCCCTGATCTATTTTCAGAAGTACTTACCTGAAAATAAAATGAACAGGTGGACTGGTGCCTTTTCTGGGAGATTCTCTGGGAAGCTACAAGGCACATAAAAAATGTTTAATATGTTTCTTTTGTAATTTGGCTCCTGTGCAGCCTTCTACAGATCATCTGGTCTATCTGTCTAGATCAGCTAGCTTTTAAAAAAATTCTTCACAAACACTTTATAACCATTTGCCTTGATCTCAAATACCAAAAAAAGACAGAAGAAAAAGACAGGGATGTACTAGATGGGGAAAAAAGGGATCGAGGGATGTACTATTCAGAGGCTTATGTACAGCTTCTCTTTTCTTCCTAGTTGTAATGGTAATTTCAGTCTTGACTCTCATCTTGAACTTGACTGTATTAATTTTGTTTATTCCTGAACTATCCTACTGAGTTTTGAAACCAAAGGCTGGTTGGTGCCCAGTTCCTGAGTGCTCACGTCCTTACTATCATTTCATGATCCATGGTAGGAAGGGAATGATTCTGTACCTATAAGCCTAATGAGCTGAATTTGTAAAGCTAAATAGCAACACAGCTACTGGCATCACTCACTCTTATTTTTAGCTCTGAAGGGAAGACAGTGAAGCAAAGGTTCATCTTTCCATACCAGCTGCATCTTTTGTTGAACAATCTGATATTGCTGAGAGGTTTAACCTTCATGTTTCTGTTTTTAATCAGACTTCTGCAAGATGTTATGTATCTGTTCAGTTTCTTTTCATAATAGGCTCGCTCCTTGAGAGAATGGCTCTCTGCTCTTCTCGTACAGTACGGGTCCTTGCTTAGTATTTCTAAGGACAGAGACTTAGCAACTTGAACTGTTGCTAGAAACAGCTCAAGTAGAAAAGGAAACTGATTTAACTGAAACAGCAACACAGAAATCTTTGGATCTGGCTTGTGCTAGTCAAAGCATAAACATTTTCTCCATTTCCTTTCAGAATGCTAATTATTTTATTTTTAAAGAATAGTTTTCTGAGGTGAAACATTTGGTGGTACTGATACAATAAAGGAAGAATAACATTTTCCTGTGGGATAACTGATCCAGATTCAGTTTGGAAAATTATACTGATTTCTGAAAGCTTTTGCTCCTAGTCTTGTAGAATGCTGCAAAGCCAAGGAGGTTGCATGGCCTCTGTGTTCCTGCCAGGGTTACCTGGGAAATGAACTGGCCATTAAAATCCCCTGTTGCACCCAAGCAGTTCCAGTTTCTAACTCTGAGTTTTTAAGTAAAGGTGAGTGGTGGTACTGTTAGATTTGGAAGAAAAAAACAGGCTTACATCTTAAAAAAGCAGTTGAGTGACTTTGGAGGTTAAGAACTGCTTTAGAATTGGGTTAGGCGCTGAAGTAAACTTGAAGTCCATAAACTTGCAGTGAAACAGAGGTCCGGAGCTACTGTGAAGGTACAGGACAGACCAGAGAGGTGCTACTGCCTTTGGGATACTTGCTAAGAGTATGACCAAAGCAAAAACCTGCATTCAGATTACATGGGGTTTAGGTCTTAGACTGTAGCTCATAGTGGTGATGCAGCATATTTGATAAGGAGATTACCACTTATACGTTAAGTTGAAGAAAAGATTTTTTTTTTCATCAGAGTGAGAAACTGCACATCCAGAAACCTTTTCCTGGTACAAACTTAACAGTATTTAAATCTGATTTGAATTATTTCTTAAGAAGGACATATGATGGTGAATGTCAGTTGAGTGATACTAGTATGTTCTCTGTAATCAAGCCTCGTTCTGCTATGTATGGAAGATTTATCTGAGCCAAAAAGGGAAGTAAGGGCAGAGAATAAGGAAGACAGGGGGAGAATGTGCCTTGCATTATCAGGGGATTGCAAACTCAGATAAAGTAAGACACAGACATTTTGTCAAAGAAGTCGGGTATGTAAGTTTAAAGCTTGCTCTAGGCAGTTTTAACTTAGCCAGCACTTCCAGCAGCTGATAACCCAAAGTGACACTGACCTTGGCAGACTCACAAGGGTAAGCTTTGCACAGGGATGAATTATTTCTTGGTCAGTTGCTCAAGTATATGAGGCAGTGTCCAGCATTCCTTCAGTATTCATTATGGATGTTTGGTTTATCCCAGAACAAACATACTGATTGCAGATAGAGGAAGTAGAATCAGTGTCTCTCTACATTTGAGCTCTTCTGTAGCCATTATATGATATCCTGGGGCACAGTGATGCCACTGAGCTTATGCTATGCCTCTCTCCCCTTGCTTTTTTGACTTATTCCTTTTTAAAGCTGTAATGCGTGGAATAGGAAATCTTGGTTTTGTTCAGTAACTACTGGCACAGTCAGGCATTTTTGCTGGATTGCCTTTTTCCTGGCCTTGTTGCGTTCATGTCCAGGGGATGCTTTATGACCTTTGCTTGTGGACACGCAATTGGAATTGCACAGGTAGTTTTCAAGTATCATAAGTGGCTGCTTTGAGGTTGTCAGTGTTTAGAGACACAGTGGAGACAATTTAGCCACAACGTCACTATTTTTAATCCATCCTCTCTGTGCTGAATCACTGTACCTCTTACTAAATCTGTCAGGGTCCGTGGGTGTTAAATGCTGCTAGGATGTAAATCCTTTTTCTTGTGAGGAGCTACCCAGACTCAAGAAATAAAGTGCCATGGTGGGAACGGTTGTACCCTCCCCATGCAAAGCACAGCAGTTTCTATTAGCTGAATAAGACAGCTCGAGAGTCATCATAATCCAAGCCCTTTTCTGCAAGGTCATAAATTGTGACCCAGTGGAGAGAGCCTTTTGGTTTCTTGGACTAACAGAATGCTTTCAATGCCAAGAGTCCCACAGATATTATCATTTTAAGCTTAATATCAAAATTAAAATGCCTGTGATGAAAAAAAACTACAACAAAAAACCAGTACCAAAAATGTTACCTGATACCTTAAGGAATGTGACAGCTGAAGTGTCCCTTCTAGGTCTTCTGTTGAGTGACTTGCTGGGTTCAGAGATACTTTTGCACATGCTACTTTGCCCATCTGTTCTCCCTGCTTCCTCACATCCCCTGAGCAGGCAGAGAAGCAAAACTCAGAAGATTTCTGCTCTCTCTGCTCTTCAGGGAAAAGAAATTGTGTCAACGGCAATGCACTGCTTCGATGCAAAAAAATGAGCTGGCAGGAAAAAAACCAGATACTATCCCTGACATGTGTAAGGCTGGTTGCAGAAAGGCTCCCAGGCACCTTGGTTTTAGCAGTGGTCATTGAGTTACAGACCTAGATGCTAAGATTTTTGGACAGCTGCATTTTTTGTTTGTTTGTTCCTCTTAGACATTTAAATAAAGGATGTAATACTGTGGTGAGAAATAGCTTCATTTATATAATTTTCTTTAACAGCATGACATTTAAGGCAATAACATGTTGTAAGACTCAAGCTTTTTGTGACCTAAATCTCTGTTGACAGCACATGATTGATTCAATTTTGCAGATGGGACAGATTTCCTTGTTGTCTCTCAACCTGTCTTTTGATTACTCGCACACAGACCTAGCCACTGACAAACCAAAAATGTTAATACGGGTGAATGCTCACACATATGCCTTACATATATGTGAATGTCCACTCCTTTATGCATTGCTTGAGGAAAAAATATACTTGTACACAATAATCCTGTTCTTCATACATGTGTAATACAGAATGCAGTTATGCAGCCAGAAATAGGAGCAGGGGTTTGAAAAGCTGACTTGTAAAAAAATCAAAAATGAATATTGAATGGGTGTATATTCAAGAGGGCTGAGTACAACAGGGATTTGTACTTGATCATTGATTCTTCTTCCCTCAATAGGTCATCACTTGTTAGCTCCAAATCTGAAGTTGCTTTCACCTGAAGGCCTTCTCTTACTGTACTCTTGCGGGATACCTATCTGTCTAATAGCCCCGGGTCACTTGACAACAATTCCTAATAATTGCTGTCAGTTTTGAAGGGAAAGCCAGTACTGAACAGGCAAAGAGAGTGAATAGTTCTCCTGTCCCTGAAAGTTTTACATTTAGCAGCCAGTTGTCACACAAGGCTGCTGCTGTGGCCTCTCCGATGTGTTTTCTGAATGTTACCTGGTTAATGAAGACCATAGGAGTTATGCTTTGGATTGCATCAGAAGTCAAATGTCACAATTAAGTACAGGAATTGTTTCCAAATTTTCCTTGTAGGATCATACTTCTAGGGATACTGTATAGATATTGAAAACATTTAAAAATATAAAATTTAGCTCACTTCAATTTTCTTTGTCTTAATCTTAATGCCAATTTAGAAATTGATATTTCTGTCCAATAGACTTCAGTTGTAGTAGGCTAATGCCTACACAGCGAAATTTTTCTGCCCTACCTGATCCTGTAACTTATAAAACTGAGCAGGGGAGACCCTTGATCCCTCTGAAGGTTATATTGTGCCTGCAGTTTATTTGGACAACTGATGGCTTGTGTTTCTCTTAGGTTCCAGCATTTGTCCTCTAAGCATTTATTTTACCACTTAATGTAAAAGCTTTGCCTGGGGCTGAGCCCTGACACATGAGGTGGCATCCCAAGATCAGATGTTATTAACATAAAAAGAAGCACTGTAGTGCTATCAAAGTACTTCATTTTCAGAGGTGGTTTACCCCAAATTTCTAGTAAAAGTCCTTGAAAGTTGTGATTTTGTACCATCTTTCAAAACTGGATCCTGACCTAAGACACCTTAATCGTATGGCACCATTAGTGGGGAATGACTTCTGGGCACTGTACTGAAATCTCTTTAAAACGTGACCATCTGCCCAGTGTTCTGCAAAGGCAGGAAATATTAATTACAGAATACTCTGACAGCTGTGGATTTATAACACAGCTGAATTTGGCCCATTATATTTACAAAATTGATGTTGATCAGAATTTATGTAGATGAAAAACTACATAGCTAAATAGTGCTTTGTTTTCTGAACTGTTTTACCTTTGTATAAGAATATTAGACAAAAGGAGTATATTTTAAAAAGACAATCCATACAAATATGCATGAAAATGGTACTGTTGCTACAGGATTCATTATGAACTGTTACATAAATAATCTGCTTTTAAACAGACTCTAAATATCTATTTATGCAATGTAGCAGTTAGAAAAATTAGTATGTATTTTAAGACTGACAGTAGCTTACTGTGTTCAACATCTTTGGTTTGTACAGCAGAACATTTTTCACTTAACAACATATTTAAAAAAACAAAGCAAATACCAAGAGACATACTGTGTGCATGCACTGTATTTAAATATAAAGTTCAAGTTGCATAATGTGTCAGCTACAACCAGGAAATTATTAAACCTGACAGGTTGTTAGTAAATGTTCTCCTATGCCTATATGTTATAAAGGTTTTTTGCCAATAGATAATGCTGTATACGCTACGAGTTGAATGAACTAAGACAAAACGGTTTCTAAATGGATAAATTTTAAGAACTGGAACTACACATCAGAGCTACAGTCTGATCCCCTTAGCCAAGCCCATGAGAAGACTCATCTTCTCTGCAGCTTACTCTGTCTGCAAAACTGCTCACAGACTTGGGTGCCTGCTAAACAAGGGCAGTGCCTATATTGTCTTGCTCTTTTAGCAGGAGCGGCTCTTAATGTTGTCCTCTTGCTTTTGAGTCCAGCTCCTGACTCTTGGCTTTATCCTCTGGGTGCTGACTCTGAACTGAGAACTTCTGCCACAGCGTCTGGTTGAGGTCATGTATCCCTTGCTACCGAAAACAAATGTGCCATATGAGTGGATTCACCTCTTGTTAGACCATTAATGAATCTTACTCCAAACACCGAGTTTAACAGCAAAATTGCAGGTTTTTAGTAGGCAGTGAAATAATCTTAACATTGCTCCAGGCTTGCGTTTGTGGGGTTTTCATGCAATGTACTTCTGGAATGGAGTGGAATATCGTATTCTACCTACTCATTCTTCAGTTCTTCATTTAAATACATACTCAAGTGTTTGCTGGAGGCAGTGATTTCTTAAATCAAACAAGTTATATTTATTTAAGCATGGATCTTCTATCCACTCCACCAGAGCAGGTGACAGTTCCTAAGACTGATTATTCAGGATGAACACCTCTGCCTTACTCAAAGCCTACGTGAGCGTGTCTTCTGTACGTGCAGGAAAGCATTCCTTCTCGTTCTGAAGTGGTCACCACTCTTGCTCACAGATACTGTCCCTGCTGTGGCCTCGCCACGTGGCTTCTTCAGGCACTGCTTGTGCCTACAGGTACCCTTGGAATCAGCAGTTATTGCGTTGGCTTTGTCTTCTTCTACAGCTTGTATGACCACATCGAAAAGCTGCTGTGTGAAATAAAGGCAATGCCTGTCCACAGTCTACCTCAAACGAGCTGAGCCACTGCGATTCCACTGCATGTTGCACTTGCCATACAGAAGCAGCTGAGACGTCTCTGTGCACCTCGGTTCACTGGGACACAGTGGTGAGAACCCCACCCATATCCCGCCTGCAGGATGAGTTTATTTCAAGGGTGGAAAGCTGTGACTTCACATTTGAAATCTGGAGGAATGAATAGCTGAAGTAATTGTTACCAAATTGTATTTCTGTTCGGTTTTGAAATGGATATATGATTTTTCAGTGATGTGTTAGCATTGCCAGCTGGGAAGACTCCTTAGGCAAAAGATCTGACTGTTTTGAAATTATAATGGTACAGAATAGATACAACATGTAGAAGGTGACAGTTTCATCCTTTGGGCATGTGTCTGTGTAGGCTGAAGAATTAGTGGAGCTGGTCTCCTGCCTCAGTTCTCTTAATGCCCTGGATATATTTTATACAACATTTTGGTTTTATAAACGATCATTCACACATCTGGTTTCTTTCTGCTCTATTTCTGACTCTGGAAAGTTCTGCCTTGTATAATGGGTCTGGAGTTGATGAGATATTAAAGATCTAAGTTGTGAAATATCTGAAATAAAGCACATTTTTCTTTAGAAACATCCTCGAAACTTAAGACTCAATCTATTATTTGGTTTGAGTACCTCTTGAAGACTAACCCTCTCTAGATCACTGTCTCCTAAATCTCCTGGAAGGAAGATCTGATCCCTTGTAGCTTCCAGTCTGTTCTTGTACTAGGTACAGTCCTTTGAGAAGCATTGAGGTCATTGGTAATCAATCCTGCATTCATTTTCTGACAAAAGAATTAATCTGACTGATTTTCAGTAGAATTTTGTGTTGAGAGAGAACTGCAGAAATAATGTGAACCATGCACTTTGGCTTTCACATTTTTAACCTCAGTTTGCCCTTGTGCATCTGTCTAATCTATAAACATGTCCAATACTAGAGCTTTCTGTGCAAAAAAAGTCAAAAAAAGCAGTCACTGACCATGTATATTCCCCCTTTCCTCTGCAGTACATTAAGCAAGAGTGCAACATAGCTACATTTTTTCTTGATGCTTTTTCCACTTGTTCTCATTGAGAAAATTCCTATAGAAAAACCTAGATTGTGACATGAGTCTTTTGTTTTCATTCTGGTAACAGTAAGTTTTGAGATCACAGTCATATTCCATATGTGAGAGCTCTGCAAAAGAGGTGAAATTCTGACACCCTTTGTCACCCACATCTGTTGTAGTTGCAGGTCTTGTCTTTGGCATCTCGGTCCTAGGAACACTGAGAGATTGCAGCTGCTGTGGCCATAAAGGGGCAGTTGCAGGAGAGGGTGGAACCTTCTCACTTTGAGTTCTGGAACATCAATTTGATTTTTGGTCCTGAAACAAATGTGGCATTGGGAATGTGGTCAAAAATGTGGTCATTGGGAATGTGGTCCAATGTGGTCATTGGGAATGTGTTCTTCTTTCCCTTAGTTATAAACTCTGTAGCTTCCTTTTCTGTCTCCACATATAGCGTGATATGGTAGTTGAGCCAGAAGATGAGAAAGATGTAGTGTGTTTTGGCCGTGACTTCAAGTCGTAAGTGACTTAACAGTGGAAGAAGTATTTATAATTACAGAAGCCATGTGGATATCAAGTAAAGAATCCAGAAGACACTCCAGACTGCAGCAGACTACCTACCACTTGCCTTTAATTGAAAGCAATCTTCACAATGTAGCAAATTCTTTAAAATATTTTCCTTTTCAAGGATTCACTTCTTCCTTGGCCAGACCTGGGAATCAAGATGGCTCAGTGAAAGCTTCATCTGCATGTTTGAAATGATGGATGTACAAAGTAGAGGATCGGTTGTGTTTCATAGGAGACGTAAAACCTCGCAGCATTCACTGGAAATTTATCTTCTCTTGTTGTACAGAAGAGAATTGAATCTTATCATACTACACCAGGGAGATGTTTTCAAAGCGGAAGACTAGCTGTCTCTTCTGATCCTATGTGAACGTCTGAGAGGAATGTTTTAAGTCAGGGTAGTGCAAGCTGAGCTCTCCGCTTTAAGTCTCATGTTTGACTCATCAACACTTCATAGTCAGCTGTAACAAATTGACTGCCCGGCCTAGTCTAAAGTACCTTTTTTTGCTATTTTTACATCTACATCCAAGTCTGGTGTTACGCAGGCACACATTTTAAAGGGGAGTTCATTGTCAGCTGCTTACAAATCCTATTAGTCAGCTTGGGGCTGACTGGATGGAAAGGAGCTCTGCAGAGAGGGAGCTTGGGGTCCTGGTGGACAAGCAGCTGACCATGAGCCAGCAATGTGCTGTTGCAGCAAAGACGACCAACAGCATCCTGGGCTGCATTAGGAAGAGAGAGAGACTGGGGCATGTTTCATGTGAGGAGAGGCTGAGAGAGCTGAGACTGTTCAGCCTGGAGAAGGCTCAGGGGAGGTCTTATTGATGTATAAAAACAAGCTGAAGGGAGAGGACAAAGAAGAGAGAGCCAGGCCCTTTTCAGTGGTGCCAAGTGGCAGCACAAGAGGCAATGGGCACAAACGGAAACACAGGAGGTTCCCTCTGAACATCAGGAAACACTTTTTCACTGTGAGGGTGACGGAGCACTGGTTGCCCAGAGAGGTGGTGGAATCTCCATCTGTGGAGATACTCAAAACCTGTCTGGATACAGTCCTGGGCAGCCTGCTCTAGCTGACCCTGCTTGAGCTGGGGCATTGGACTAGACGATCAGAAGGTCTGCTCCAACCTCAACGGTTCTGTTATTCTGTGGTATGCCACATTTCAACACACATCAGAAGAAGCCTCCCTGTCAGACTTGTCTATCAGTCCTGTCAAGGACACGGGAAGTGTGTGAGACACGCTGTGTTATACAGACATTATATAGTTGTGGAATGCTGAATATGATGCGCAGGTCATGTCCAGAGCACATGGACTTGCAGCAAGCTGGGTGCAAGGCTGAGGTGTGTTCCTAGCATAAAGAAGCAGCTGAAGATCTGAGATCTTCTATTTGAATTTTTTAAGTGTATCCAACAAGATTTGTATGTGTAGTACACACATTTTTGCTCATGTTCAAGAGCCTGAATGATTCCAGCCTGAAAATACGGCCTAAGAAATACTTAACTCTGGCAGCATGTAATCTACCTTGCCTCGCCTTTCTTTCATATCTCTTCTAACTTTAGTCCAGAATGAATGTAGTACTTGATCAAGGTGAAACAATTTAGCAACCCTTTCAATACAGAGTTAAAGATCCATAGTGCGATGTAAGTAAAGGGAATGACCGTTAGAAAATAAAAAAAATATAGAGACATTTTGTATGGCAGTGCTATTGTGGTCTGTTATTACTGTTATCGTCGCTCTTATTGCTATTATGACTGACATAGTCGTTTTTAACATAGTCTGGCTACTATCCTCAGCTGAAATTAGGAACAGTTTGTTGCATTGGTGTCTTTATGAACACACAACATGACCGTATGCTGCCTTGGCACAAGTAGGACCAAACTGCTAAGGCACCACTCACATTCTTCAATGTCCTTGTGTTGCTGCTTTCATTATAGGAACAGATGGCTTAGCAGGAGTGTTCCTGGCTTGGTTAAAACAAAGATGCAGAAGGTCATATGAACTGGCTTTTATTGGAATATGCTGGCTATTACAGTCAGTTGTTTAACAATCCATCCTAGATGTGCTTCTCCATTGCACAGATAGGATCAAAGGTCTCTCAAGTGTGGGAAGCATATACGACACAGAAATGAATTGAATGATTTTAGAAGTAAGATGCAAAATGACTGATTTCATAGGCACATATACATTTTGAGACATTTCTTCCCATATCTGATTCTGAATGTGTAGAGACAACATTTTCGTTGTATAGCAATAAAATGACTGCTCTGTTGGCAGCATCTCACAGTTGCTTACATAAAAGCCACGATGGCCTTGAAACCTTGAATCTGGACAGAGGGATGAAGAAACAGTTATATTTTAAGCTCCTGATTCACTGACCTTAGTTCAACAGTGACAAATGATTGGTGCCATCTAAATAGGTATTAGATGACCTCACAAATGTAAAATGGATTTTTCGGTTGCTCAGGTGTCTGCATCACACATGGTCTCCTCATGACCTTTCACAGTCTCAGCAGAGATGCCAGTTTTGGATGAGATCTTGGAAGTGGAACTGTGCTTGGTTGTAGAAGTTAACTACTTGGGGCTGGCAAGGTGCTGCTGGAAGAAATGGAAGAAATTTGCAATCCCCCTCCACTAAGCATACTGTTATTTTACTGTCTAGCACTTTACATCCATGCTAAAAGGAAAATCCTTTTTATGCTTTTTAGACTATATTCACTGATGTTTGCTCACTGTATTCTGGCCTTGTATGTATGCTGCTAGATGTAGGCTAATTTATGTCGGCATGTGATTGCTTGCTGTACTTGTTCCTGAAACTGGGGGGAAGAATGCCAGGGACAGGTCAGTGAAGGGACTAATGATGAGAGGGAGAGGAAAAATACTTCTGGAAATATGTTTCTAGTTTGATTAGATTTCGCTCCTGGTTCTAAATACAAAATCTTTGCAAACTTTTAACTCCTGCAACCTTTTTAGGTTATATTCCCAATCAATTGAATCTTTTGGCCAGCATGCCATTAAATGGATATTTTCTAGTTCATAATTTTAGTAGCGACAATACAACAGACTTTGTGAGGAAGGCCTTGTGTGACTCCGAGATGGTCCATTTTTTATAATTAACTTAATTGGTCTAGCAAAATATATTTCTTTTCCCTAGAAATGTTGCCTTGCTGTATCGTGAAGGCAATCACAGCTACAACAGTATTACTGCTGCTCTGAAAGTCACAGCTGAATATGTCAGTGGGAGTCAAAGTAAAAGGTGCAATAGAAATGTTATGAATTATTATTAAGATGCGCGAGAGAGCTCTGCAGGGAGGAACTGGAACATCTTGGGAAATGGTCTGCAGTCAGCCAGCTGGGAAAGCTGGTGACAGAATGTTAATAGAAATGTTGTTTTTCAAAATCACCATGACATCAACATTTATATCAAGTGCCTTGTGCTGGGGCTGGTTATATAACCGTGATTATATTAGGTGTGATGAGCAGCTGTGTAGTCGAGAGGGGCTGTGCTGTGCTGTGGAAGGTGGAGTTGGTAGTGATGCCTGTAGCTAAAGCTGCTTCAGTAGGAATCCTTGTTTTCAATGCCCTATAACTTTATAACCGTTTAGCTGAAATTTTCCATGCTTGTTTTATCTCTGGCTTCATAGCTTTGGATTTCGGGAAATGTTAGAACAAGACTTTAAGAATACCTAATTGTGCCCAACATGTTACTTTTTTGCATTAATTCATTATCAGAGTTTGCAAACGCTTAAAAGGCATTTAGGTGCTTGCGAAAGTATCTCAGTATTCCTGCACTGCATGTTATCCTGCCCCATGCATTTGGAGCTTCAGGTTGCAGGAGAGAGGCGTAGCCTCCCCTTTGTAACCTAAGGGAAGGAGTAATTGGGCTTGAGTCTGAAGCAGGAGCCACCCTTTTGCCTAGAAGAGTGTTGGTCAGAACGGAGCCACATGAAGGAAAGCATCAGTTTGCCTTCTTAAAGTCATACTCAGTTAAAGTTAAAGACATACTAGAAGAGGTTGAAAGGACATTGGACTGCAAAAAGCCTCAGGTTACAAAATGCTGAAGTTAAGCTTCCTCATATGGCCATTCTTCCAGTCCTCTTATATCTGAGCCCATTAGAGACATTTGTGACCTTTCTCAGGACTATCACTTATTTTACTCCAGGTTGCCTGTGTAGAGTTATTTCAGATATGTGAAAGAAAGATAGCTTCAAATGATCAGCGTTACCAGTATAGGTTCCAGCAGGATATTTACTTCAGTTACGGAAAAGAGAAATCCAGAACTGAAGTCCCCTAGCATACAAGAGAGTACTATGCATGATCTAGTAATTGGTCTGGTATTTGCTTGGCAACATTTTCCTCCATTAGTAGGAAGAGAAAGGGAAATGTCCCAGTTCCAGCTTAAGTAAACTAAAACATAACTTCTTGTCATTGTGAAGTAAAGCCCCTCTGGCAAAATTTCTGGGTTAGAAGGATGATAGTTAAGAATAACAACATATAAAGTCTGTATATGGCGAGCATCTTCTCAAAAATGGCATAAGCAATTCAGAAGTAGTTCAGGGACTAGAACAAGTGATGAATATTTCAATAAATGTACTGTTGGAGATACCAGATACAAACATACTATATCCTTTTTCATCCTCTAAGCAATATATGCTTTAAGGCAGATTTGTTCTGAAGAGCCACAGAAGGAATAGGGTGTAAAACACAGATGCTACTCTGTAGTAGCATAATTTCAATATTTCATATTTTTAATGACATTTTGAAGGTTAGCTGTCTAGGGAACATGAGGGGGCTTGTGCAAGATGTTGAGAGGTCTCTGCTGTCTTTTCTGAAGAACTCTGCTTTCATCCATCCACTCGGCAAGTCAGCCGTGATGCATATAAAACCTGTGTACACACAGGCTTCATACATAGGAAACAAGCTATATGTCTTCTTTTGCAAAACGCGTTAAAAAGTTTATGTCTAGATAGTGAAAATTTTATACTATTCTACTACCTTAGTGTATTTATATATTAATATCTGGTTGTAAAAGGCTAGCTCTCTTGAGTAATCTGAATTGCTTCTAGCTACTCACCGAGACTGAAGAGTTGCTGCATTTTTAGATGAGGCAACTGTTAATCAAAGTTGTTCTCATCCCAGTCTGATTCTTGTCCTTCCTCTGCGTGCTTTCCATATTGAAAGGAGCCGGTTATGCCATCAATTACATCTTTTTACAAAACCTTACACTGAAATAGAATTTGGTCTTAAGGCAAAGCTGCTGCTTCTTGGAACTCAATTTCTCAACTATAATTATTTTCATTAATTTCTCTGTCACTTTCAATAGTTTTTTCTTCTCCAGGAAGCTATCAGAGGCTCCCTCTGGTGGCTACATTAACTTCATTCGGCTTTTGTTTTTTTAAAAAGAAAGACGGAAAAAGCAGAGTACCCCAAAAGACTGGAAGCCCAAACCAAAAGAAAGAACAATAATAATAACACATCTGTTGTACAGCATCAGCAATGTAGATTCATACTGAAGAGGGAAAAGGTAATTTCTTGCGGGGATAGCTGAAGGATTTGCCAGCACAATATGAGCTTTAATTTAACACATTCGTACACCGTTGCTATTGAGCAATATGCTCAGATAGGAACAGGACATGAGATCTACTGAGTGAAAACAAAGCTTCCCTTTTTGATTATCTGAAAAATTAGGCCTGTTATCTCACTTAGCATGGGAAACTACTTTGACTTTTGACTTTTTTTTTTTAAATAGAAGTGCAATGTACAGAGGTTTTTTGAAATAATGACAGAGTCTGTTGCGTTCAAAAATACATCACTCAGTTCCCATTAAGTACTTCTTTTGTGTTTATTTTTTCCCAAGCTTTCCAAGCATATGTAAAACAATTCAGCAGTTTGGTTCTGTTGTTTGTTAGGAATCCATCTGGCAAATAGTCTGGATGCAAGAAGTGAAAGCTAATGCATTTCATCTCACGGGCGAAGAGCGTGCACAGTCTGTTGCCGCAGCTCAGCTGCCACAGACTACCTAGGTAAGCCACAATAGCTTGATTGTGCACACACCAGCTTAAACGAGGCCCCAGGCAGCCTCTGCCAGCCTAAGAGACAGGACTGACATCTCTGCCCAGTCGCCAAAGCAAGGGCTGGCTTTAAGTAGTGCCGTTCCCATTTGCACACAGCTTATGCTGTCCAGTTCATCCGTTTTCTGTAGGTCACGAACAAATACTCGGAAGGTTTCAGGTTGAAAGCTGCGTTCCCCAGTCTTCACATCCTGCCTCTCCCCTTCCACGCTCTGGTACTGAAAGCTGCCCACAAATGCAGCGCTCATCATTTGCAGCTAAATCTCTTTAAATGGCCCACTGGGTTATGTATTTGCCCAATTTCCACTGGTTGGTGGAAGTTTGAAAAAGCCTAGTATCTACAATGTAAATAAAACCAAAATGGAGAGATGATTGTGGGTTATTACCGGATTTATATACAGGCCTGACTCTCGTGAGGATTCCACAGTTCCGCTGAAGTCTGTAACGGTAGATGAGACAGATTAAAATACTTCAGAAGCTTACTCCCAAAAGAGAAAATGTATCGCACAATGTCATTACCAAAAAGAATGTAACTCTCCATTACTGTTATATATCACACTAAACCGATTTCCTCCCAGTTTGGGTGTGCTCTATTTCAAAAGTAAGTGTAACAAGATGTGGGTTTTGGCATCAGATTAAGTTTAACTGATTACTGATTAAATGAATCTAAAAAAATTGCTGAATTCATCCCAGTTTGGATTATTTGTTCTTGTACTTCCTCCATACTAGGTAGAATGGCTGATTAAGTTCAGACAGCATCCCTTGCCACCTAAGAGAAAGCTGAGGTGTTTCAAGCCAGAAGTGCGTACAGAGGCTTTGAGGAGTAGCAGTTTCCTCAGTTTTTCCATGGGATACAGTCGTTTTACCTCAATCTTCACTCCATTTTCAATTAGGCTTACGTATGTGGTGTACTGTATGCCTAATTGTATCTATGACATAGGAAACATGCTGAGTTTTTAAGATGTACAAGGACATATATATATAGTTATTTTCATTAAGATAGCAGAGTTATAAGGCATTATGTCTAGTAAGGCATCAAGTAAGCTATAGAGTGGATTGATTTATGAAGTGCTGGACATGCGAGAGGAACTGAGCTTTTGTATTTCCCTCAGAGAATCAGGTGCAATCGATAACATTGCCTAGCTGGCATTTTTTCTGAGAAAGTTCCTTTTCAACTGAGTTTAGGAAGTTAAGTTTAAACTTGCAATATAAACTAATTAGCTAGGCAGGAAGAAAGTAGTCCCTAGTAGAATCCTTCAACCGTCTGTTTCGATTGAAGCTAAAGCCCAGGGTATGTTTATGTATGTGAATGCGTCTGTGTGCATGTGGTGTGTAGGCTCTGTCCTTCGTCACAGCTCCTTTCTGAGTGGCACGTGGGGTAGGCAGAGTTGTGCTTACCGAGTCAAGCCAAATCCTAGCATAGCAAAACATTCAGGTTGCTTCAGGTTGCTTCAAAACATTCAGAGACTGCTTTGACAAGGGACAAGAAGTGACATTGGTCCTTCTCGTAATGGCTGAGTAATATCTGGGCTAAGGGGGAAGTTGCCTGTCCCATGTTAAGACAGCTACTAAACATGAGGTCGGCATTTATCCCTTTATGCTATTGTATATATGTCCTTTAGCCTTTCATTTAACCTTAACTTTAACAAGACAATGTAAGGTTATAATTCCTATAACCATGCCTAGTTTCAACATGATGCTGATAGGGCACAAGGCCCTGCATTCTATGAGAGCAGTAGGTCTAAACGTGTGGAGGACAGACATGCTTTGTGAGTGGGAAAAGTCTTTAGGTCAAGCCATACGCTTCACACCACGTAGCAACATCTCAGCGTGGGAACTCGTAACTACCTGTGGAGGTCACTCCTGCCTGATGCGTGATGATTGATGCGTCTTTGCTGAGCTGCATGTGGGCTACGAAATGGCTTGAGTCAGAAATCAGGAGCAGAGATACTTTTTTTCATACCGGGAACAAGTATTGCTTAACAATAAGGCAGATCAGATCAATGGCAGTCTCTCTGGTTTTAGGTACAGCAACGTATTCACAGAAAATTAATAGCAGGTGAAGAAACTCCAGAAGGTGCCTGTGGGGTTTTTTCAGGAACGCAAAAAACTAATTAACAGATGAAAATTTTCAGGCCACAGTTAGGGCAGACTATGTAAGACACAACCAAGTGTGGAAAGATGCTTTCTTGTCTTTGGATTTTATAGCCTAAACTCAAAAGCCTCATGGAGAACAACCCTCAAAGTGGAAAGCAGTTGGGCCTGGCAAAGGATAAATGAAATAAGTGGGGTTTTGAGAAGGAGTTTAAAAGACAACAGGACATGAATGGAGAAAAATGGGGGGATAGGGAGGTGTCATAGAAAGATAAATTCAAGCCTGAGAAAAAACAAAGCAGCTAAAAGTATATCCCAGGGAGAATGTAGAAGAAAGGTAGGGCACAGAAAGAACCGAGAATAGGGATGTATGGTGAGGAAGAACAGGATGAGGGCCTTGAACTTCACAAAGAAAGGAAAGGAAAGCAGCACAGGGAGCTGGGGGTACGTGTGGCCTGGCTGAAGCGTCAGGGAGCGGCAGGAGCAGCACTGCCCCACAGCGCGGGGACAAGCCAGGAGCCAAGGGTGGCCCCAGCACGGCTGTGCCCTCGCTGACCAGGGCACAGTCCCACAGGGTCTCAGCAGAGCTGGGTGCTGGTAATGGGGTCCATCGACAGCCCCAGACACAGCCAGAGGATGAACCAGGAGCCAGGATGAGCCAGGACCAGGATGGTCCAGGAGCCACCCGGTCGGAGAAGCAGGAGATGGGTCTACAACGTGGGTCCGAGGTCCACCCAGAAGATGGAACCAGAGATAGCGCTGGAGACAGGCACACCTACAGCATAGCCCAGGCAAGGTCTAGGTGCCCAGGGCTGAGCTACCTGGAGCTCCTAGGCCATGGGCAGAGGGTGTGAGTGGGGGTCCCAGGTGAGGCCAGTCAGGGCCATTAAGGCCCATCAGTGCCCTCAGGGTCCTGGCAGGGATTGACACGAGAGCAGAGACGTTAGCAGGAATAGCGAGGAGACGTGGGCTTGGAGGCAGCTCTAGAAAGGCAGTTTTGGCACCAAACACTAGATGCCAAGCCGTGGTGGATGACTCCCATCAGGTAGAATGGAAAGAAACAAAAAGATTTTAAGTGAGATTTTTGGAAAGTGGCACCAACAGAGCCACGGAAGAAAGTTGGGTGAGGATAGAGGAGATATGGAAAGAAAGGGTCGTTAACGTTCTCGGGAGGACAGTAAAACTGGTAATGATGAAGAGAAAGGAGGACTAGCAAAGGGGAAAGATAGTGTAATGGTCAGGAAACCAGTGCAGGATTTGAAGAAGAACATCAGTGTTCTTCAACCAGCGTTATCAACAGCCAAGTTCAGAGTTTTGTTGTGAAACTGTTTTTGAATTATTGGAGGCAAAAAATACCCATGGATTTCGTGCATAACAAAACAAAGCTATTAGTCTTGCCTAATCCAGCAAGGCCTGCAAGAATTGGCTGAACTTCCTAAAGCAGTTCACCTCTAGTCTCAAATGAGGCTCAAGACGGTGTCAGATTACCCCCAAAAATCTTTCTAAGGTGGTCAGAAACTGAAAATGGCAGTATATTTAGGCACATTCAGCTCACTTTTAACCTTAATCTAGTAAGGCATATTGGACAAGGTACTGGCTGACTGGAGTTTGGCTTTCTGCTCAGCACTGTGCCAGTAGCCTGTGCTGTTTATGACCTACTTCTGTTGGTCTCAGTGCCCCTCGTGTAAACTGGTTATATATATATATGCCTGTCTTCATTATCGGGGGATCTGGAGTCTGGTTATAGGAGTAAAAAATCGTTTATAATCATAAGATTAGTACAGGCACGCTGTAGTCACAATAGCTACTGAAAGGCCATGCCTACTTAATAAGCTGCTTAACTAGCGTGGTATTTTGGGCTACATTTATAGAAAGAGGCTGTAGATGTAAAGTGTAGATATAATAATTAGGAAGAACGTAATTGTCTAAATAACCCAACTGTTCTTGCAAGTCAGGAAGCTTGATGTGTTGCTTGTATCAGTGGAGACTGCAATTCGCTGAACACTGGAAGGCAAGCTCAAAAATCTGTGCAGCTATAAAAAGAAATGGCTGAGCCAAATATTTTGTAAAAACAAAGTAAGATTTGAAAAGAGAGACCCTGAATTAAATCAGGCAACCCATTATGTGCGTGGCTGGAGTCTATGGTGTAAGGAGGGAGCCAGACTCCTGCATTTATTTAAGTCTGCTTACTGTATAATTCAGGGTAGCAAGGTGATCTAAGGGTGAAGCATTAGCTTCAGCATAGAATTTTTATTCTGATTGCTGGAGCCTAAAGTTATTAAAAGAACAAACACAATTATGACATCCTAGGGGACTGGCACACATATAAATCTGGGTATGCTGCCTGTTTCTCGCAAAGCATATGTATGGATCTGTGTACCGCCTGCTTTTTATTTTAACTAGGTTTGCTGCAGCTGTTGCTCTGAAAAGAACCATTTAACACTCTGGGGAAAGAGAAGCTGCAGAAATCTTCAAATTAATAACTATTACCAAAAATAAGTTTTAAACAAATTGCTTGTTTATGTGGCTAAAACTCTTATCCCTTGAACAGAACAAAGGACCATCTCTTTGCTAGTTCTAGACCTTTCCTCGCTCTCAGCTAATCAACTTACAGTACCATAAAAAATTTAATAACAGCTTATTCTTCCTCTTCCTCTAGTCCTTCAAAATGATGAGAATCTATTTTCATGATAGGTAGGGATGTGAATACTTTCTGAAGAACAGAAGCCCATGGTCTTCAAATTTAAGCAATATATGTGATTTTCAGATTGGCTTTTATGAAAATATTTTGAGCATCAGGTAGCTCAGCATTACCTATTATCTGTGCACATGGATGCCATAACTCCCAATCTTTCAACAGACTATAGCCATGTGTATACATTATATAAAGTGTATTAGATTTCATCTGACAGTCTCAACTTCAGTGTTGTCAACGGAGAGTACATTATGGAGTCTGTAGTTTTTAGAGGTGTCAGCAGAAGAAAAATAATCAGGTTCTTCTGGTCCAAAAGGACAGGCCATTAACCCTTGGGAAGGCTCTCATAGCGTATTGCCAGCCTCCAGAGCTGTTCTGCCAGGCATCTTCCTGGCATTGAGGCTGGTTCTTGTTTCAGGCACTGCCCATCCTCAGCCCTGCTGCCTGTTACTCAGGATTTCCCCCTCTTTTCCCTCTTGTCCCTCTCTAGCTCCCCGGTTTAGCCTACTGAGAACCCTGCTGGGCTGCTTCTTGTGTTCCCATCTCCTCTCTCTTACCTTCTAGTGGTATCACCATCCAAACCGCTGTCAGTCAGCTTCCAGGCTAATGTATTTTTGTATGTCACTACATCCCATCTCTGTACCTTTGCCAAGTCGCTCCTGCTGTTCCTGCTCCGGTTTCTTCGGTTTCTCTTCTGTCCTCAGCTTCCTCCTCTTCTGCATAAATTCACTGCCATATCCATAACTGAAAGGGAGTGACTTCCAGTACTGCCCTAAGACACTATCTGTAATACCCACAGATTAAAGACAAAAAAAAAAGAAAAGAAAGCCCCATGATCTGGGCAACCAGGGACTTGGTTCTCTCACTTCAATAATTCACAAGATTTTAGAATTTTTTTAAGGCAGAGAGATTAAAAGTCTTGGAGGTATGATATAAAATAAAGCATAGATGTATTAAAGAAAGATTGTGTCAGACTAATCTGTTAATCTCCTGAGACGACAGCTGGTTTCCCAGGGAAGGGAAATGCAGCAGATAGTGTCTAGCTTGACTTTAGTAAACTGCCACCAGGGAAGGTATACGTGAAGATTTGGATTAATAGAAGAATTGTGGAATTGATAAGAAACTAGCTAGAGAGGAAACAGATTGCATTGAAAGGGGAAATACTGGGCCAGAGGGGACTTTACACACCAATGATCTTTCGATGATGCCACAAAAATTGAGAGTGTGCCGGTGAAATTTGTCATTGACATTTTTCTGCATTTTTTTTTAGGGGGTTAAATATGATGTCTCTGTAGTCGCACAACGTTTTAATTATAAATGTTTCCATCTCGCTCACTAGCTCTCCTGTGACTTTGCTCCTTGAGTTGCTTGTTGTGATGCTGTGAGCAGCCTGCCATCGCTTTCCAGCCATTAGGAGGTCCTCGGGTAGGACTGCACCAGAGAAATGGGCACATGGGGATTTTTAATGGAGACGGCCCCGCAACTGGATTGTCTGCTGTTATAGATTATCTGCTGCTCCTAACCAGCTGCTTAAACAGTGTCCGGAACAAATTTTAGGGGAGTTTTTACCCTGTATTGAGGAATTAAATTGAACACAATTATGAGTCAAAAAGAAAGGAAAAAAATATGCTTCTGCATCATCTTAACATACGACTGATTTTTCCAGTCTTTTCAGTATGGACAGAATAACTCACAGAACAGGGCATTTTAAATTAATAATTCAAGTAACAAGCATTTTGGTATGATGACAATGCTTCATTATTTGTGCTCAACTGGATTCCTGCTTCCTTTCTATACAATTTTGTGGGTTTGTCTCATTCTTGGAAAGTAACAAGCCAACTTTGTTTCATTTTTCTTCAGTGAATGCGTTCTCATGAAGGGAAACAACAGACTAAAACCTGTGCTTAACACTAACAGTACTAGCAAAACATAGGAACATAAAGTCACTTTTCAATATAGAAGGAAACCAGAAGTTCTCTTTGGGTCCAGATTAGGACCAAAATCAGTCAGGGTATTTTTTTCCAGTGAATATTACCTACTTTCTTTCAAAAAGCTTCACTTGAGTAGAAGTGCTTTGCGGTGTGATCTGAAGCAAATGTGAAAGGCGCAATGGCCGTCCTCATGTGGAAAATACCTGGTGAACCAGCAAAATCACCTTCACTTCCTTTACATCTTCTAGACCTGTAGGTA
Organism: Ciconia boyciana; assembly: GCF_034638445.1. Lineage (NCBI taxonomy): Eukaryota > Metazoa > Chordata > Aves > Ciconiiformes > Ciconiidae > Ciconia > Ciconia boyciana. The sequence continues at coordinate 108,119,125 of NC_132936.1, read as the reverse complement.
AATAATGCCCCAACTTTGCAAGGCTAACCAAATAAGTACCAGCAAGCAAAACATACACAGAGGAAAAGGCGAATACAAAATGAATGGCTGCGATGAGGTCCCTCCCCGTCTAAGAGGAAGGGTCACAGTTTCACGGGTAGGTGCATCTAGAGAAAAATCACTGTAGGGCATAAGAGCTGCCAGAGTATCCAGAAGCATCAGAGGATTTGTGATAAGGAATCAAGTGCAAAAGATGGAAACAATGTCTGTCTGCTCTCCTGTGTTAAATATATACCAGCTTTTTAAATCACTTGTCTCTCAGTCTTCTCTAGGGTGCACTTTATTTAAAAGTTTAATATTACAATATTCACACATTAATCCTGATTGTTCCTATATCCAATTCTGCCTGTTCTTGGGAAAGTATAAAATTAATTTCTATAGCACAGCTGAAAAGCAGAATTGTTGGATTACCATACTGTTGTGTGCAGTAAAAATAAAGCAGTATCTAGAGAAGTCTGTAGTTGATTAGAGCATAAATATCAAACCCCCAACTCATACCTCTGAGTATTTGATTCCTGCACCTTATAGAAACAAGGATCTCTGCTGAACAGTGTGACATTTCATTACTTTGGATTTGCTATGATGAATAATATTATATGCTATTGGCCTAGAAGAAATATTACTATAGTAACTAGCTCATGGTTCATTTTTTATGTTTTTTTGCTATATTTCCTAAGGGATGCCTGTCTAGACTAAAAATGTTTAAACTAACTGTTGGTAACGGTAATTAATTTTTTCCAGAGTGCTAAAAATATGGGACAGATAAACAACAATACTTAGATACTGCTTTTTAAAAACACAGCAGGCCCATAACATTCTTGAAATTATGGGAGTATAGTTTTATTTTATTTGGCACTTTTTTATTAGTAGCTTTCTGTGTCGTTATTAATCCTGTTTAGTGACCTAAGGCTGGATTCCCACATCGACAATATTGCAACTCTAATGAAATCCTTAGACATATAATATATAAAATGTTACACATGAGGATTAAAATATAAGTGGGGTTGGTTGATTTAAATCAAAGTAATGAGCTCATTTATTCATTTAAATCAGTAAAAAGGAAATCTTGGCATGAGTGATATATTAATATTTTCTTTTTTGGATTCGTACATATTTAATGCCTTCTGATGATTCTTATGGGTCACCAGTCAACCAGCAGATGTTGGCAAATATCATCTTTATTACAGTGCCTTATCAGCATAAGGAATAGGAGGATGTGTTAGGTATGTGCCCATTTGTTGAAGCATGTATAAAGCTTAATGTGCATTAACTGCATCCCTGGTTTTTTTATGGTAAAAGATGTCATTTGATTATTTTTTAATTAGATTGTTTCAAAAACTCATCATCTGTGTCAAAGCGTGTTTGTCTGCAATTAGAATTCATAGATACTCAGGCTTCAGATAAGAAACGTGGAACTACCATTTTAAAGAAGAACCATTTTAAAGTAGTTAAAATTACCTTAAGTATATTAAATATGCATAAAATAAACTTATTTATGCACATTTTATATTTAAAATTCACTTAGAAATGGGAAACTTTATCTGTAACAAGGAAACTGAAGAAGTCATTCATTCTCACCTGCTTCTTTTTCACAGAATAGAAGAGGAAAACCTAGTTTTATACTTTTTTAATTCCTGGTAGAGTTTGCAGCTTGAATAGAACTAGTCATTAAACTGAACTAGCTGAATAAATGGAAATGAAGAAAATATTCACCTTCTATTTGAAGAAAGCTGAACAAACTCTGGCTTCAGGTTTTAGTTATTTCTGCCTAATGCTTGGTTTGAACTGTCTTCAATTTAGGCCTCAGCATGCAAACGTTATCATTTTCAATGGCTTTGTTCAAAACCTAAATATCCCGTTTAAATGTTTAGGAACTGGGAGGAGGTTGTGGGATTCCTTGTGTGACAAACTGGCTTTTATTCGCCCTGCATCATACCCCAGGATAGCCACGGTAACTTTTTGTAATAAAAACATAGAAGAACGGAGCTCTGTCAGCAGAACCACCAGCACATTTACTTTCTGCCTTTTGTTTTTCATTTAAAGGATGGGAGGTTCAGAGGATCACCCAGTAGCATATGACATTTCATAAGGGTTCATAAATTATGCAGTCAGACTTGTTGGATTACAAAAGGCTGGAAACAACAAATGCTTCTTGCATTATAAATGAAATAGCTTATTTACAAAGATGACATAGCTATATTAATTGCAAGAAGTTATGATTAAAGGGGCAGGCCTGCGCTGTTTAAGATGTTAATTAGAAGAAACTGATTTTTGAGAAGAAACAAATGCATCTTTTTAGTTTGCTGTGGGTTTACTGAAGTGCTTCGCTGATTGTATTCTAAACCATCTTCCTTTTCCAGCAATTTTAAGTGGTTTTTCCTCATGCATTAGCCTGATGTCAAGGCAATAAAAGAATCCCGTATCAAGGTTCACATTCAAAATGAAAAATGGTGATCACCTCCATGGGTAGAAAATTCAGCTTGTTCCCTGCTGTATGACACTGGTCAAGCACCAGCTGGTGTGTGCTATCATCCCTGAGTGTTGAACAGTAATTGGAGTAACTAATTGGAGGCATGACCCCTGAAATAAAGATGCTGTTGCTACATCTGCAATCATCTATGCAGGACCCTTGAACCTGCCCTGCTGACACTGTGGCTTTTCCCCCATTCTCCCTGGTGAGGTTCTCAGGCAGGAGCAGCTCCAGCATGGCTCCTAGAAGACCCCTTTTGCCTTCCGCGGGTGCTTTGTCCTGCTTATGGCTCCTCACATTCCCTCCCCTGTGCCCGCTCCGGAGGGAGCAGCAATCCGTAGGCATTCCAGGGAGATGCCAGTTTGATTTAGCACAGAAATGCCCAGGGAATTGTTACGCCTGAGTAGGGATTTTAAGGTTGAGCTGACCATCGCTCTTAGGAGCATCTCTGAGTGACTGCTCCTTTCCAAGCGCACATTGAGAAGAGGAGAAAGAGAGGTGGTGAGCATGGTGGTGGGCAAGATGTGGGAGCATGGAGTTCTGAATAGGAAGGTGCAAGGGCAGGTGGTGAGTTGGCTTGGGGTGGGTTGGGGTGCAGGAGGATGGAGAACACAGGGGGGAGGCCAGGGCTGGGGGAGAAGAGGACATGAAATGGAAAGATAAGAAAAATGGGGAATTGCAAATGAGGCAAGCTTTCAGCCTTTTGAATGATCAGTTGCCTCTCTTGGAGCCTGTTGCCCTTCGTGCAGGGCTTGCATGTTCATTTTTTGTTGCAGACGGGTGGTTTTGGTGCTTGTGAGCTGCATTACACACTGATTTTCTAATTTTTCTGCTATGACACTTGGGTTATATGAAGGAGAATGAAGCTTCATGGTGTTCTTGATTTTATAGATCAGCTTGTGGCTTAAGCAAAGTACCCACCCCATGGAGGTCTTATTTGCTGTTCTGTTTCTCCTACAAAGTAATTTGAACTTTTCCCTTTCTTCCAGTGGTTTGTTAGGCTGCCCTGGATAAGGCTCAGCCAAGTGAGGAGGGATATCCAACAGCGCTGGAGTTGGGAGTATGTTCTGCGAGGATAGCGAGGGAGGTTGTGATTCACATCTTAAACAGAGCAGGGTTTCAGAAAGCTGCTGAAGTCTCAGGGAAGCTGAAGCATTAGTGACCCTTAAGGGATTAAAGAGAGTTTAGATTTTAGCAGGCATTTCACTAATGAAATCACAGGTTTATAATTTCATTTCACTTCCCAAGGCTAGATGCTAATCGAAGCACATCCTTCCTTTTCTTGTTACAGGGGTATGTGGATAGTTCAATTAACGTCATCAACAGCGAGGAAGCATAAACAGCCAAAGGCACAAAATGCTGTGCCTGCGTGGCTTTCACAGAAACAGGGCAGAAACTCTTAAAGGGATGAAAATTACTTCTCCTTTGTACAAGACAGGCAAGCCCTCAGCATGTTTGCACTTGTGGCCCTTCTGATTTAGTCCCAATATGGCTTTTTACTGAGAGCTGGCCTAAGATAACCTGCTCCTGCAGAGTTTACAGACTCCTTATAAAATGTGCATGCAGGCAGTCGGGTCCTGCCACAGGCTGCAAAGCCTCTGCCTCCCGCTACCACCGACTGAGATGGAAAGGACTTGCTGATTTAGTGAACCCAAATGCAGGTGTAGCTGTACAAGAAGCCCATTCTCCATCCTACTGAAGACAAATACTGAAAATACTCTATACGTATACAAAATCATATACAAAATCTTTAACATTATTACACATTATATGTCACTTTTCCTTCACTGTGTGTATGAAACAAACTGGAATGAGAGTGATGTCTCTGCTCAAGAATGAGTGCAGCCTTTTCTGAGCTAACATGCATCAGCCGTGTGTCACTGAAATGCTATATAGCAGTTTTAGAGGCAAAGAAGTCCATCAAATCTAGATTAGAAATCACCTCGCCAGCACCATGAATTTACAAGGAGCTGTAAGATACGGAGGTGAGGGAAGAGGGAAACAAGGAAAACAAAAGAGGAAACTGAGAAAAAGGTGTGGAGAAACAGAGAGTGATGGGAAGAGCTGAGGGATTCTTCCTTCTGCCTTTTGTCAGGCATGTCTGAAGTTCAGTTGTGGCTATCATGATTTCTTGTCATCACGAATATGTAATTTTCCCCTGGCTTCTGATATTTCAAGCTTTTCATCGGGGACGAGATGAATCATTATATGTTTGAGAACATATAATGCAGAATTCTAAAAATACAGTCCATTCAAATGAATGATAACGGTTCATTTTACACCCCAAGGAGGGCATTGCTTATTTTTCAGTCTTCTGATTAATTTGACATTATTTTTATCCAGCTGACAATACCAAGTAATTTAGGTAAAACAGGAACCCATATAAACTGCTTGTGTTTTATCCCAGTTAAGAGCATTGCTATTTTCTGATGACCTCCTGTTGGTCCAACAGTAGAAATATGGTAAATGCTACAGCCAAAATATATTCTGTATCAACTGCATGTTTTACTGGTGATGATGACCTTATGTATGCATTAACCTTATCAGAAGGTATTATTGTTCATTATATTTTACACAACATCCCTTAAAGGTGCCATGATACAGAAAGTCTGCAACTTAGACTAAATATTGAGCTATTTTGATTACTGAAATACTCAGTTCCAGCAGTAATTGTGTAGTCTTTACTTTAGGGATTCAAAGCCATACAACAGCATCCCATAAAATTGTTGCTAGTGATGCAGTGTTGATTATGATGATGGCTGCTGACCTTACTAAATTTTTACTATACAGGCAACATGAAAATTTACTGCTTTATTTGAGAAGTGTGTTGTATAATTTTTACTAGTAGGTGCTGATGATTCACCCTTCCCTCTTTGTAACCATGAGAAAAAGTCCAGTAGTCAAAGTAAAATTTCATTCTTTTCCCCAAAGACTCATTGAAGGGTTTATAAAGAAACAGAATCCATTGTAGTTCTAAGTTATTTTTTATCTCATTTGATATACTCTTTCCTGCAGGATAACGCCTTTCTATTATAACCAAAAGATTTGCTTTCCCATTTATGTAACTTTTATGGTTCTTTCCAAAGACTTATCCTGTGGCTCTGGCTGAAAACTGTTTTGGCTGGTTTCATCAGGTTCTAAAGGGACCAAAGCAAAAGATGTCCCGTCTATAATGTGAGATTACTCCTGCCATTATAAAAATACTATATCACAACTTTGAGTAGCTGTTCTTCAATGCATAGCTTTGAAAAAGGAAAGAAACTAAAGATCCTGAGAAAAAAGGATTTAATTTACCAAGCTGTATTTCATTGAAGACATGCATTTACTCATTTCTGATAGGGTGGAGCTTAACTAGATGAGATTATATGAGAAGGATTATTATGTAAAGGGTCCAAATCTGAGATCGTTAAGGACAACTGGAAGATGGCAATTCTCAAGGATGTTTCAGCATTGTTGTTCTTGAATATGGTACCAGAAGTTTCATACTTAAATTGGAAAAGACTGATGGACTTAGCTCTCAGCTACAGAAGCTGTTGAAATACTCTGCACACCTCTTGTGCAAGAGAGGAGCAACCCTGGTGAAAATCAGAGTAGTTCCTGGCTTCTCTAGATTGTAATGGCCCCTTCAAAACACCTGCGGTGCCGTCTGTGCACTAGGAGACCCTCAGCACAGCGGCCAGCCTCGCCGTACCTCCCTCGCACACGTCCTTGCCTCCTTCTCAGCCAGAGCACGGGAGGAGGTGGCACAGCGCTGGCTTCACTGCTTTGTGCCTGGATCATATATCTTCAAAAAGCAGCTTGCCATACAAGTGACTTCCACTGATTTTAGTAGGACTAAGATTTGGGCCAAGTCTACTGTTGATATCTACGGAGAAAAGATGGGGCTGGGGTTTTGTTTGCTTTGTCTTTACGATCTTACCATGAGAAGTTATCGTATTGCATGTGTAGTCTGCCTAACTGGCTATTCCCTGAGGCTTTTTCCTTCTTCCTTGCTTCAGGAACAAGCAATGGAAATGCTGCATGGAAGCAGTGATCCTGTGCTGATTCCGTGTGTCATCTCTTATTCAGCAGCTGAATAACAGCTGGCTACTGGCTTTGTAGAAACTAGAGAGTACATAATTCAATTTTTCCATTTGTGTTCCAGTTCCTTCTTGGGAATTCCCCTTGGGGATAGATTTGTCTGCTCACAAACCACGCTCGAGAAAAAGAACCTAAGAGACCAACATACTGCAAAACGATCCCTAGGAGGAATGAAAATCTTTGCTTGTGAAAGGTCACCAGAAAAGTGGCAGCAGGGTCACAGAATTAGGCTGCACCAGGGAAAAAACCGTTCTTGCTTTCTATGTTGGGTTTTGTGCTGACGGTCCCAAAATCTGTAACTTTGCATATTTGACTTAATGAAAACTGAGAAATGAGCTTGACTCATTTTTTTATCAGGCAAATTGTGTGTGACCTCAGCACCTTTCTTTTTTCTGTTGTTGCAGAGGCATAGTAGTAGGCAGTTGTGTACTTTTCCCTGATGCGGCTAGTAAGAAAGGACACATATTTCAAGGTGGATTATAATATTCCTTGTCTGACTCAAATTCTGAGATTACGAAAGTAACAAAATTGAGCTAAATGTCATGTTATCCCTCAGTTTAATGGAAAATAATTAAGATCATCACTGACTTTATTGAAGGATGTGGGTTTGCTGCCTGAAGCATAAGAAGCTTCTTTTTAATCTCCAGTAAAAATGGACAGCCCTTCTCTATTATTAAGTATTGCCTACAGTGTGTAATCCTGTGAACATAATGACTGTATTTCTCCTTGTTCGTCATGTTAGCAAATGATAGAGAGTCTTGGGCAATTTGCACTGGAGGTCTTGAGCCATGTGGCAGATGAGCGGGCATGAAGTTCAGAGATTTGTTTGACTTGGCTACTGCACTGACCCTTCAGTTCTCACAATAAACTTCACTGGACGGAGGAGTAAAACTGCGTAAGAGCAGATGCTCTGCTGCTCTTGTGCTGCTTCAGCAGTGCAAAGAGGGGACAGTAGTGAAATCTCTTCAGGTGAAATGCCCTGGGTATCGGAGCATTGCAGAGGGGCAGAGGCTGGGTGGAGGCAATGGCTCTCTCTGGCACATGTGGCACGTAGTTATTCGGGCTGGGTTCTGGCCATCAGGTCACCTCTTGGAAATTGTAGCTTGGTGGGGGAGTTCAGCACAGCGACCCGGACTCACATAGAATCAGCCATGTATGGAGTCAGGAAAACACAATCCTCTCTGGTGACCCCACGGTGCGTGCTGCCTCTGCTAGCGGAGGCAGGTAATGAGACATACAACACAGTGGCTCCGCGTGTGCTTCTTCTCTTCTCCGCTGGCAGCCTTCAACCAGGGGAGTGAAGGGAGAAATTCAGTGTTCAAATGCAAAAGCCCTTTACCACCTTCAGTGCTCTCCCTTTGGCTGCCACAGCATCACACCGAGCCCTTCGGTGGAGGGAACGATTTGGCCTCGGGAAACGGAGATTTATTTTGAGAAGTCTTCTACTGTAATATCTTCCTTCTCTCTGACTGTACCACGGAGGCACTTCATGCTTATCATGCAGGAAGTCGCTGAGGCTCTCTGCTACTGTTCTTTTCAACTCAAAACATTAAAGCTACAATGCGATGATTTTAAAATTTTCCAGGCATCCCTCCCACCGGCATTAATTGCCCCCCTGCTGTTCCTGTTGCAAAGCTATTTGCTCTTTCAGTATGCAGTACTTGTTCAGTGCTGCACTAAACCTTTGTTGCTTTGCAGTAAAAAAAAGCTTCAGTTTATGGAAATGACATTGAAATGAGTTTGATAAAGTGATAAACAGTCACGTTTTATAATTGCAACTGTTGGGTTTTTGTTTGTTATTTTACAGTTAATTTTGTGGAAGTAAAGGGCCTTGCAAACTCCCTTCTGGCGTCAACACAGTAATACAGCACTCCCATAACAGCGTTTTAAGAATTTGGTAGGGCCACCAAGCCAACGTGATGGGGGATCACATGCATCCAAAAGGGACGCAACCAGTGTCCCTTTTCCCTGTGGTAGAGCTCCCTCCCAGCTCATAATCTCATGTACCTAGCAGCTCATCTTCTGTTTTAGTTACTATGTCTTTGGATGGCAGTTAGGCTTCATGCCCTTTTCTTTATTTCCTCTTCCTCTCGGCTTCTGACACATTATTATTCTTTCCAGTGCCTGTACCAGACCTCCAAAATCCCATAGTCCCCAAGAGTACTTACAGATACATTACTGTGCAATCCCCACAGGTAGGTTGGGTCAAGTGCTTTATTTTTATACAGGTCAGCTACTGAGGAGTGTGGTTGACTTTGCTTCCTCAGTAGCTGCAACGACAAGATGGGAGTATTTCTGTCACCTGAGTATTTCTGCTGTAGCTCGAGGTTGGTCCTCTCCCAACTCTGCAGTACCCAGTACCCAAGTAGGGTTGCTAGTGATCATTACGGTATGATGTGAGGCCCCCATGAAAATTAAATGTCAAATAGAAAAACCTAGAAAAAGCATGACTACGGCTGCACGAGGAGTAAATGAACACAGTTTGATTGTATCTTTGTCTGACATAGGGTTTGATGACCTACATGCATGTGCTGATCCTGGAGCTCCTGAACATGGATACAAGACACCCAGTGCAGGTGTTTTCTTTGAAAGTGTGGTAGTCCGATTTCATTGCCAAGAAGGATACAGGCTTAATGGTACTTCAAAAAAACTTTGTGTGAGACACTTTAATGGCTCCCTGAGCTGGAAACCAAGTGATAAACCTGTGTGCCTACAAGAAGGTAAGTCAGTCAGTTTTCTTAAAGCCCTTCGCCAGTGTCAGTTCTTCTCACTTGTCCATGTACCATGTTCGTGTGTCTTAGCACAAAATACAAAAGACTGGCATCCATTTCACTGCATCTTATTTGATACATACTTTAGTTTCCCATCCATCCCATCCATAATCCCCATTTGTCAGTTAAATTTGTACCGTGAGAGGCTGTGTGTGCGCGCGTGTGCATGTGTTGAAAGGGACATAAAGAAATCTGAAGGAAAAAAGAGAATACATTTCTCCTTTTACCTAGTTACAAATCGATGCAGAGAGAAAAAACAACCTCCAGTATCAGTAGACTGTTTGTAACTACTTATTAGAGCTGTCCACTTAATACTCCTTTCTGTAATATCTTCCTAGGAAAATATAATGAATTTCCAATGCTACTGCTGCTGCTAATCAGGAGTTTTAAACAATTACATTTTAGGACATGTGCATGATTTAGGTAGGAAGATCAAATATGCCTGGAATGCAGAAGTTTAAAGTCACAGTAGAAGTTTACTTTGAGATAATTCAGACTATTACAGCATAAACCAATTTATTTTTATTATATTGCATTTTTGAGATTGTGTTTGGTTTTAAATAATTAGGACATTAAATTACTTTCTTCTTCTAGGAGTTAGATAGAGGCAGGATTAATTTGAATATCATAAATGTAAATTTTGGCTAAAAATACATCCAAGCAGCATAAACGATTTATTTCACCAAGTATATTAAAGCTATAACTTGGTTTTTTTTTTTAATTTATTTTTGGTCAACAGAGCTATTAAAATCAACAGACATGAAAAGTGTTAGTTAAATCAAGTGTGCACATTTTAGTGTTGTGACTCCTCCACTGAAGTCATTAGCCATTGCCTCATTGTCTTCAAGGTGGAGCAAGATAAATTCTGTTTCAGGATGCCTCCCATCATTTAAAATCCGATAAATATATGGACTTCATTCAAAAGTAGTCAAAGACTTATGTGGCTCATAAACACACTTACCACATAGGATCATGCATCACTCAGCATGTATAAAAACTGCAAGTACTTGTTTATGCTGATGGGTGGGTGGGTAGGAGAGTCCTGTGCCGGAACAGGGGTGCATGAAGCACCCTGTGCATGAAGCTCCTGATGTGCCACAACAGGAGCAAGCCAGGCCTGGGAGGACCGTGCTCAGGAGATATTCATGAAGGCAACAACCCTAAGCAGTGGTATGTGTGAAAGTGGTGCATGGAGAGAGTAGCCAGAGGCAGCTGGTAAGTAGTCCGTGGTCTTCCAGGTAGCTGCCCTGTTGGCAGGAGAGGTCTTGGTAAAATATGGACTCCTGGACATGTGTGAGGCCACAGGCTACAGAGCCATGAGGGACACAGGCTTGAGCTGTCTCGGGGTATGCACTGAGACGACAGCTGATGTGTAGAACATAAAGGCAATGGGGGCCAATAACACCTGGTCATAATGATGGCGTGGGGCAGCTTCAAAGAAACAACCTGATGCCTTTAAAAATAACGTATGTATGAAATTCACGCCCTCTCCTGTTACAGCCACCTTTCATAAATGCCCTTGTCTCTCATCTCATGGTTATTTAAGAAAAAATACATGTAGGGTGACAGCAGCATATGTCTAAACTGGGTATCCGAACTACCAGAAAAAGCTATAATGCTTGGAAAATCTGTTTTCATAACCACTGCAGGTAGCTTCTAGGAATTTTGATGTGCGTCTTTGAAATAGTACCTGTATCATCCACTGCAGCTGTTAAAATAAGCATTAGCATGTTTTATTGAAACTTCAAACCTCTTCCCAGACCCCCCAGTCCAGTGGAAATCTGTGGAGGAAGTTTCTGATCACAGTGCCATCAACAGCAAAACTGCCACTGATGTCAGTGTGATCAACACTTGAGCCGGGTGTTTTTAAAAAAGAAAGAAATTGGAAGATGAGAATGTGATGGATGATGTGACAACAGTTGCTTAAGAGATAATCATTACTTTACAGCACAGAACACTTAAAAAGGATTGCAAGCCAATGCTCTGATCAAGCAAAGCACTTAAGCTTGAGCATAACTGTAATTATGTGATTAGTCTTGTTAAAGTTCTGTGCTCAAAATTAGGCATATGCAAAAATGCTTTTTATTATCTGGACTGAAGAGTAGGACCCCGATTTAGGATTTAGTGAAGCAAGTGCTTAAGTACTTTCCTGATTAACGGTATAATAATACCTAAGGTATTATTAAAACAATCCTAGGGTTTAGCAATAGGAAAAAAAAAATTAGATGACAATTAATTCATCTTTCCAATGCACAATACAACCACTGATTCAGACGAAATACTAAGCAAAGGTTCAGTGGTGATCCATGAGACCTAAGCATTTGCTTCAGTGCTTTTCGGAGTGAACCTTTTGTGTACTGGGAGCAGAATCATGAGAGAGGGGCACGACAGGGAGGTGGCTAGTGTAGGAACGTGGCACGTCTGGAGAGCAGTTAAGGAGGAATTATAACAGGGTTTGTAATTCTCAGCTGTCTAATGACATACATAAAAGCCCTCATTGCAGAAATTCTGTAGTGATATATAAAAAGAAATTTGAAATTTGTAGCAACTACTGGAGAAGTAAGAAGTTAATGTGTTACCATTCATCATTAGCTATCACAAGGCAAAATGATCTTTATATTCCATTTACCCATTTAAGGTAGGGGCTGACTGCCATGTTTGCTATCGTGTGCTATACATGCCTCTCATCCCAGTATATGTAAATGTCAGATGTTGCCAGCTGAGCTTGAATACTAAAAACACTCAATACTGCAGTTCATTTTAAGTTAATCTCAGAAGTTTGGATACAACTAAGGATGGTTACATATAATTTTATGTCTATATGTTATGTACATTTAATTGTCATTACGTGTTTACTAGAACAATCTCTAATCACAAATGAATGCTATTTACCAAAGGAAGCAAAGCAACCCGTTTCAGAATGTGATTGATTTTAAAACTAATACATTCGCCTGGAGCTCTTCAGCCAATCAATTTCATTTTATAGGTCTGTCATTTCTTGTTAAAAGGCAGGAGATTTTAAGTGTCAGTATGAGAATGAGGTTGCATGACTAGGTGCCCAATAAATGCCCTGTCAAAAATCTGTGTGCTTAGAGTTATGTTCTCATGTTGATCTACAGCATGTTGTGACTGTAACTTCCATCAATTCTAATACAGTTATGCACATAAATACCAAAGCTCTAAGGTAGGAATTTTGTATTTACTGTTTGAGAGCAATATGTCATGTTGTTCACACTTTAATCTAATCTTCTCCCACTGTGATAATGTGGCTGCTGAGACTGTTGCTCTACTTGGAACAAATGCTACCTCTTTCCTAAGAGATTGAATCTAAATTTACAGTGTACGTGGGAATGGCAACCCAGCAAAGAGCTGTACCCTTCTCTCCCAGTGCCTCTGCAGGCAGATGCCTTCGCGGTGTCCTCAGTGCCTCATTCTCCCAGCGACAGGGATGATAAACCTGCAGTAAAAGTAGTGGACTAGTACAGAGTTTGGCTACAGTTTTCCTGTATGACATTTAGCACTCATTTCTCTTTGTCTTTGTCCCTGGATCTGTGAGATGACTGAAATATTTTTATTTCTCCATCTCTTATCTGTCTTGCCTAGTGTTTGTCGATCCTTAAACCTGGTTCCAAGCACTATATAATGTTGGTAACCCATGCTTAGCACAAGGGCCACAGGTCTTAGGTGAAGTCTCTGTGCACTGTTGTAATACAAGCAAAGACAATAAAGAGGTGGTGTTATTTAATATGCATTGAAATACTGTGTTTGCCATCCACAGAACTATCCTACTAACACAGTACTATGGATTTAACGCTAGTAAAAAACAAGAGACGATATCGATCTTAAATGTTTGCTGTTAAGAGCACGGGGTCCAGATGAGCTGTCCCTGCATTCAACCCATTCTTCATGATGTTCCTTTCATCCTTTCTCCCTGTTCCTCTCCATTCCAGCCTGTCCATGTTGTGACTAGATGTAGTCAAGGCCGATTCAGAGACCGCTCCGCAGTGAGATACACACAGGAGCAATGGACCTCTGCATTTGAGTTTACATACAGACTAGTAAACAAAACAGTGCCGGAGCACGGGCCAGGGCACTGTTATTCAATAGCACATACTGTTAGCGTAGGAAAGGTCCCTGACATGGTTTTGGCCAATGTCAAGTAGTAACTCCCCAAGCAATTCCTACAAGCACCTTCTGGATTAGCATGGATCAGGGACAATTTTTGGAGGGTAAGTGTTCACCTGCAATAGACACAAGCCATGCCAAGCTAGCTGGTACCCATGGATGGTGTGGCTATTTCCATAGTGTCCGGGTCATGCCTTCCTTCTGAGTTGCCCTTATGGTCCAGGTGCTCTTGGGAGGAGGGAGGGTCGTCCTCCTTCCCCGTGGGCTGGAAGAAGCAGTTCTGAGAGATGATGCATGCATTGCACATAAACTAGAACACTATAACTATAGTGTTTAACAAATTTTACTCTCCAGACCAATCTTCCTGTGATGGGGGACACACTTGGTTCACTAAAGCCAAGAACTCCTAATGTACAAAGCTGCATCTTCATGAAAGTTAGGTCAAGATGAGCCCTTGTACCTGGCAGGCTGTCGGGCCTGCCGGCTGCACCCCACCTCTTTGTGCCTCTGCAAGATAAGAGATGTGTTCCGAACTAGGGCGTTCTTTTGGCTGACCTGTTTTAATATTCACATGGTAGATACAAGCAGATCATGTAAAACTGCCAGAAAGGAGTGTAAGTCATAGCCATCGCTGTTCGATGCTGGTTAAAGACCCTGTATTCCCATAAATGGTTTAGCAGCTTCCACAGATTTGCTGAAAAGTACTTAGAATAAAGCAGTTTATTTTCTAGGACAGGACATTTTAAAATCCAGTCATTTATTCTCAGCTTTTCCAAGCAGAATTTGTGCCAGCTAATCCAGTTGTTTGCGGAGAGACGGCTACTGCAATTTATGCCTGACTAAGTGCTAAACAATACAAATTCAGCCAGTGGGAAAGCATTTGCTCACAAGGCATCAGGAAAAAGAGCCGTAATACTGTGGTCCATTGGTCTCACATTTAGCCGGGGCTTGTAATAGGCCTGTTATCAAAGTCAGCCAGGATGCTGCAGGCGAAGGATGGTACAGTGAGCAACTTATCACTGTTCTCTGCCAGCATCTAGCCGATTAAAATGATTCGATCTATAGCTGTTACTTGGAATAATGGGGATGAAGTTGCTGTAATAGATCATTGTTACAGAATCAATTTCCGCTGCTTTGAAAGTGAAATCTCGTATTTTACTGCAGTGTGTGTATACACACCTCTTTTATTTGTATAGCAACAGAAAGCTGTTATGCCAAGAGTGAGCTGTTCATGGATGTTATCTTCTGGCATCCATCTCCGACTTCCTCCTGCGTGGCCACGGAACAGGATCCCCATCTGTCCCATCCCATCCTTGGGGGTGCCCAGGGCAGTCTCTTCACGACAGCATTCAGAGCTTAGCGTCAGGCATTTCTTTATGGGCATCCTCTGCTGTCTCCTCTGCTGATTAACTTGCCAGAGAGAGAGAAAATTGGCCAGTCTTTGAAGGTGATGTCTGCATCCTCAGCCCAGTGCACTTTATAACCTTCTGTTAGGGTACCCATCCTCCCAGACTTGGGCATTTATAAATGAATAAATTCTAATAAAATGTCTTGCTGCCGGTTCTCAGGCCGCCTGGCAGACTGCCAGCCCTTCCCGTTACCGGCAGCAGGAGGTACCTGAAGGTAACGAGAGAAATGGGAGAATTTCTGACAAATAGTATGTCCAGGCCCCATACGAAAAGTTAGCTAAGTACAATATATTTTAGAAAACATCCCTATAATGGGAAGGTACAAAGGAAAATATGTTTTAACTGGGGAAGCAATACTTTTCCACTTCATCTTAATAAAATGTAGTGATGGAGTCTCAGAATAATAGATCCCTTAGTTTGCCTAAATAAATAAATACATTATGAAATACATTTGCTCTTAGTAGTTTGCGTGTGCTATGCTAAATGACAATTTATCTTGCTTCTGGTTGTGCTTCTAAGCAAACAAGCAAGCTGTTCCTATCGCTTTACTTTGTGCATGCTCATAATTAATTGCTAAATACAAATTTAGAATTGCCTCTTCTTTAGCAAGAATTACCCATGAAAATGGCAGAAACCTTCTCTTTTATGCAAGCTTCAAGAGACTTCTGAAACTTCTTTTTTTCATAAATATTGCATTCCTAAATGAAGATAATTGTTTCTTGTGGTAGAAGTGTTGGAAAAAAACAACATAAACCAGGCTTATAATATTTTTACTGTCTTACTTTTATTTGAAATACTACGGGTTTTGATGCCTGGAAACTTTTGTCACCATCTCTGTCATGGATTGACTGCTGGCAGACAAACAGATAATTTTGATTATATTTTCCCAATATTTAATCTTTTCCTCTCTTCCATTTAATCTCACTTTGCATTTATGAGGAGGATGAACTTTGCGCCACCTGGACTATTCCTTCATATCCTCTTGGCTTGTCCCTTAATTATTCAGTATTAGCAGAGGGATTTTTACCCTGCCTCACCCTTCCCTTCCACTTTCCACAATATCTTTCATTTTTTAGTCTTCTGGGTTGTATTTTATATTTTGGTGTCTTTGGCACTGGTATATACAGTGAGTTATAAGACTGTCTGATACATGTATCACAGACAGGTAATAGAGCCCATGCCTGTATATCACTAGAGGTTTGCAGTCATTTCCCTCGTTGAGAGTCTTCCTCAAGCACTTGAGATGCTGCTCAGAGCCTTAAAAATCACACCCTCTAAAGGCATATGAATTCAGGCACATAAAATTATCTGATTTAAAACAGAATCAATGAGATTAAAGTGAAGACATTCTCGTAACGAACTCTGTGGAATGGAGCTGGATAAACCCTTGTAAATGTACCTGATTTTCATCTGTCTCTCTGCTAAAACTGCAGTTTTTCTGTGTTCCTCATGCCATATCTGTATTTTATCTTTTCTTTCGTCCTGTCCTTAGTGCTGTCAAAGAGTCTGCCTTCACATGGGACTTTGGGATAGTCAGACTGCGCGGTGTAATTGGCACACATGATGAATGGAAGGACAAAATTAAAAACAGTCTTCCAAAATGCTCTTAATTTTGTTTGTTTAAAAAAGTCTGGGGGAATGATCCATTATTGTAGCATGTCAGCTTCTACTACAGTGCTATAGACTTTGTAACTGATGGTTAACTAGGGAAAGGACATATTTACTGAAATGCATGTATTTTCCAAACGGTTTAAGCAGAGCACTTACATTAACTGATAACTTTTGCTTAAGAGCTTGATTATTGAATAGCTAGCCATGTTTTTTTAATTAAGTTACTATTTTTTTTTTCATGAAGTCACAGATTGCCTTGTTCCACATGTTGAAGATGCAGAGATTCATAACAAGACATACAGGACTGGCGATAAGTTAATAATCAGCTGTCATGAAGGATTCCAGATCCGTTACCCTGACTTAGACAACATGGTTTCAATATGTCAAGACGATGGAACATGGGATAATCTGCCCATTTGTCAAGGTTTAGTACACCAGCACATCCTGTTTTATAGCTCATGCACCTTGTGATAGTTTGCCAATATTTTTTTCTACAGTTGTAAGGATGTCAGTGATCTGATAAGTCCCACCGTACAGTATTTGAATAGTGCTGCTGCTAAGATTTTTTGATTTCTCTTCCCCGTTGCTCACTGCAGGAAAGAAGATGCCACTTTCTGAACATATCCATACTTAAAATACTACTTTAAATATTGCTTTTTGTTTGCTAGTCTAAAATCTGACACAGATACATTGCATTCTTAAAAAAATCAGGGTTAAATCAGCCAGAAGCTCAGCAAAAGATCTGATGGGCAACTGATATTTTTTCACCAATTAATTTCTGGAAAGATTTAAGCTTCTGACTGCAATTTCCCTTTCTTTGCCTTGTGCAGTGGGCAGGGGTAGAGGATACAAGCTGGAACCTGTTCTTCTATCAGAGTTTTCAGCAGAGTTGTTGATGAGGTTCACAGTCCATTAAACCTATAGGTATTGACTGAAAATTCAGGGTGTGCACAGGAATGCTTTTGGCCAGAAAAGCCATTAGCCATAGAACTAGTAGTATTAGTTGCATGGGATCCCAGCTTCGCTTAGACTGCAAGAAATGGCTGGGGATAAGCCAGCTTTAGTGAATGGAAATTCAATAACCCTGGGCTGCTATTACCTTTACATTTCCAACACGCATGTGTTAGTACAATTGACTTGGTTTTAACCAATTCACGTCTTGGTAACAAGCTTGACCAGCTGAAACAGCATCGAGAGATTTTAACTATCTGTGCTAAGGAGAAGACTGGGTTAGTATTAACTTTCCTCAAACCCATCTGTGGTCTCCTAAAGCTGACAGTTCTCTGCAGGCACTTACACCATCACATCAATTTGCAGAGTTGGGGCAGGCAGGCAGGGGAGCTGGGACACTTCTCGGGAGTGACGGTGGCAGGGTGAGACACGAAACTCAGGGCTTGGCGTTTCTGCTGTAAAGTGATGAGATTGATGGGCGCCAGAGTCCGAAGTCACAGGAGCTTAGTTTGTATGGGTCTCCACGGCTAGGACCCTCAGTTTGGGGCACATCAAACTGTGTCTCAAGGTCTTGTCATAGACTATGGTACAGGCATATAGAAATTTAGGCACATTACAGGGCTAGCTCAGTGTATCTGAAGAGGGCCAACAGAAAAGGGGAGTTTTCACAAACCCATAAAAAAGAGGGCACTAGTTTCGGGGTATCTTATCTGCAATGGCATAGTGTGTGGCAGTATGAAGTATACAGCCCATTTTTGGGAGTGGGTGCCCCTCACATCTAAGGTAGATTATGAGTCTCGCAGTTAGGTGAGATGAATGCTCCTAAGATTCATTTGTAGGTACTCTATTGCCAAAGATCCAGGTGGAAATTTTGTGAGAGCCAGTATTAACTGGGTAAGCAAAAGTACCCCGAGTACCCCTTGACTTGTTACTTTCTTCTGTTGCTGTATTTATCCTATGAAACACAATCAATTGCTGCTACTCAATATTCAATATTAACTGCTTTTAAAAATAAAAGCTAATAAAAGTTATGAAATCAATTGCACAAGAGCAAAGTGCTGTAACTACCAAACAGGTAGAGAACAGGCAATTCAGATTCAAGTATCTGCCATGTTTTGCCAAATTCTATAAACCTGGACAAAATTGACTCCAGAATTTTCTTTTTGCTATGCCAAGCATAATAACATCAAAGGCGCTTGTCTACTTGCACTAGGTAGGCTGTCAATTACATTCTATGGCCCTTTGATTACAACAGGCAGGGGAGTCTCATGACACTAAGATGCTTTTTTCTGGCAGAGCAGTGGGAAAGGATTGTGGAGTGTGTAAGAATCCAACCTCAACCTATTTTTGCCACAAGA
This sequence comes from Ciconia boyciana, assembly GCF_034638445.1. Taxonomy (NCBI): domain Eukaryota; kingdom Metazoa; phylum Chordata; class Aves; order Ciconiiformes; family Ciconiidae; genus Ciconia; species Ciconia boyciana. Next base: position 108,100,311 of record NC_132936.1, on the reverse strand, counting down.
TAATAATGATAATTACTGATCTGGAATTATGTGAATTACTTAGGAAGAAGATGTCAAAATGAAGTTTTCAAGCAGCTTGAGGTGTTTGGAGACCTAGGGATTTTCACAAACACTTAGCTCTCATAGAAACTCAGGTAAATCTCTGTCCTGTTCCCAGTGAGCATTAAAATTCTGAGCCAGCAGGACAAAATTTTCCCTGATACAGTTCAGAGGAGAGTAAGCTTGGTCTTGCTAGGGCAGTCTCTCTCTTTCTGTCCCACCGGAGGCTGCTTATATCGTCCTGCTCAGTGGGCTGCTCAGTTTGCAGGAACCGATGTGTTATGTGTGGGGCATACTTGATCAGGGGTATGAGCAGTAGCCCGTAGATAGGATGCTTGAAGCTTTATTTGAGCAGGGAGATAACCAGCTAGTAAAACAGCTATCACAGCCATTGCTCTGGTAGTACAGTGTGCTGTAAAAAGCTTTCAAGCTTTTTCTGTTTTCTTTTCCTTTTGTCCCTCTCCCTCAAAAGACCATTGCAAGGAAATAACCACTTGAAGTACTGATGAGACTTTTTCTTTTAGATGCCAGTATCTTACAAGAAGTTCTCAGACTGATTTTAGTTTCCCTCTCAGGCTTAAAATTATGAGAGTCCTATGAACATCCTTCACAAATTCCTAGTAGTGGCAAGAGACCTATTTATGGATTGCCATAATGCAGCTCCTATTAGTCTCATAACTTTATAATATTGTTTTCATTCCCTGATTACTAATCATCTTTCCTCCACATTACTGCAATTAAAAAAATCAACAGTATTAAGTATTACCCAGAGGGTCATTTCTAAGCCCATGAGGAATTACTTTTTTCTCTAGTACAAACTCTTATCTAAATACCAGCTCTAAATAAAATACCAATATCTAAATACATGTTATAAAGTCATGTCATCTGTTAAATTCACTGCTCGCTCTTGTACCAAGTATGATTGGTGACCATTTAACTGTCACAGCTCAGTACCATCCGTGGTACAAATCCCTCAGAAGTAATTCCAGAAGTAGAACGTAGTGTCTGACTACATTTACAATTTCTGGTGATAACAGGTACCTTAACTTTTTGATAATCTGATCTGAGACCTCGTTCAGTGTTTATCATGGGACTGCTCATAGGAAGGCATGTCCCCGTAGACTTTCTCAGACTGGAATTTCAAAATCTTTAATTCTGTCTGCAAATCTTTTACAGTTGTGTGCACTTTGTGCACACAGGAGCAGTTTTAATATTAAAGATGGTTTACGTGCCTGTCAGTTTTAAGAGGCAGAATAAAACTCATGGTTTATATAAATGACAATCTTTATTTATTAAAGATTCTACCTCAAAAAGAAATTGCCATCTGCTAAACCAGTGAATGTTTGTGAAACAAAATGCTGTCATTTTCAGTAAACCTTTCCTGGATTTGCTGAGAGTGAATCCCACACTAGCAAAGCACGTGGGCTAAACAATAAAAGGGTTTGAAACAGGATCATGAGGCATATGTATCTGAGGGAGATCATGCAGGCATGCCATTCATAGTAGTGAAGATGAAAAATACCGCACTCCTCAGTTGAGGAATTATAACCAAGATGTGTGAAGATGACTGAGATAAGCACCTTATAATAAAAGATACCTCCCTCTTCTTAATTTGCAGGTTGCCTGAGGCCATTGCTTCTTCCTCATAGTTACATTAACATATCTGAGTTCGAGTCCTCCTTCCCCGTAGGAACAGTGGTGTATTATCAATGCTTTCCTGGATATAAACTAGAAGGGGCAGAGGTCCTTGAGTGCATGTATAACCTTATCTGGTCAGATAGCCCACCTAGGTGCCTTGATGTGGAAGGTAAATGTCTTATTGTTTGTTTTTCTTGCAAAATTGGCATGCTCTATATGATTTTAACTCAGGGCTATAACCACGGTTATGCTATATGTGATGTTTCCACAGGCCATGCAGAGTGCATCTGGGTTTTGTTGCGTGCAACCTGTTGTGGTTCACTGCAGCGTTAGCTCTTAGTGTTCCCTAACTAATGTTTGCTCTCTTGGTGTCTGAAGTGCAAGAGGGGAAGCTCTTAACAATGACTGCTTTGCCCTTAAAATGTAAATTTTTTGCAGTTTTTCTAATAAAAATACTAAGGAAGTTATGGAATTCACATTCGTGTGCAGATGGTCAGAGTTTCTATAGATATGGATAGATGATTCCATGAGAAACTAAAAAATATTCCATAGAAACTCTTAGTTTGGGATGTGGCAGCTGCAAACATTATTCAGTGCTACATGATGCTGCATGCTTGAATATTTGTTGTCTCTCATAGTAGTTAACCTTAAAGAAGGCTTTGCAGCTAAAATGACTGTGCTACTTTATTGATTAGGAACATAAAAACCATTCAGTGTGAAATAGCGGTAAATCGTACCAAGCCAAAAGGAATAATCTGTGACTACAGCTGCAGTGCTGGAATGGAGGGTATTGTAGTGCATTTATATTTGCATCCCATACATTTAAAACAAAGATACCGAATGGATTGCTCCACACAGTGTCAGAACCTTGTGAACTGCCTTCCTCCATCTTCATACTGCATCTTGAATGAAACATCCTAGGAAGTCATCAGAATCCAAATACATCCTCTGCATTTCATTCCCCTAAAAGGACTACATTTTTGCTCAATTTCAAGCCTGTAAGGATGCTATCTATATGTAGAATTTAGCTAAAAGCAATTATAGGAATTCATATGTCAGATGCTTATGTCACTGAGCTAAATGCTAAGCATTCTGGAAGTGCAAAAATTTGCCAACAGCATCAACAAAGTGATATACTGCACAAAAATAATAAAATGATCCTTATTTTTAACTGACAGTGCAAGTTTCAAAATTCAGAAATGCCTTTGCAATGACATAAGAAGATGATTTTTTTTTTTTTTTAAATTTAGCACACCATAAAAGATTAATCCCAAATCAGCTCTATGTAAGCCATTTTTGGAAGGTTTGATTGTTGTTGTTTATAGCATGGAAAATACATTAAAAAATCAGAATGGCCCTGTTAGGCTTAACCCAAACAGTATAACTGTTTTGATAAAAATGGCAATTCTCCAGTTAGGAAGGTAAGAGCATTAAAATACAGAAACTGAAGTATATGAAGCAGAAAAAGTTGTGTCTTACCCTAACTTAACACAGGTGAGCATTCCAGGTCCTATCAAAATACCTGACAAAACTCATGTGCTCATTGTTTATTGCTTGTATTATAAAGTCATGGAGAGGCTCTTTTTTCTTGATAATTTAAAACATGAGCTGAGAACTGCTGCCCTGACAGTTCTGCATTTTAAATAACATGTCAAAAGTTATCATCCCCAGTCAGCTCTGGTGATCTGTGCTGGGGGGATCAGTGTGTGCCAGATGCTGGGTCAAGGCCATCTGGGAGGCCTCCTGAGTTTTGATTTAGATCCAGCCTCCCTTTTAATCACTTTCTTATTGCTCTCTTTAAATGTTAGAACTTTCCATGGTGATTTCATGTTGGCATCCCATCTGTGCATGTGTTGAATGAACCACAGGAGACCGAAGTCTAGAGCATAACCCTTGCAAGAGCAGGTTCTCCTCAGCTTCGGGGCTGTCCCTGCTTCTGTTGGGGCAGAAGAGAGAGCAGCAGCACTAAAAGGTCACCCCTGACAACTCCCCTTGTGAACTCTGTTGTAGGGATGCTTCAGCTGGTATGCAGCGAACTTCAAAATTCAATCCAGATAGGGTAAATCAACTTGAGATGCCCTCATTTGAAAGTGTTTGTTCAAGTGATTTATGCAAGGGGTGCCAGTCTCCAGGAATCTTGTTACGATCCACTCCTCTTAATTAGCGGCCAAAACTCCCTGCCTGCATATTTTTTATTCTGCACCTTGCATACCGATGTCAAGCTCATTTTTCAGCATTCCTTTTATGTGTGAGGTATAATCTCGCCAAGCAGTATTTTTCACAGAGGAAATCTGCAAAAAACAAATTAATTCCATTTATTTATTTCCATGATCAATTCAAAATTTATTCTAATGACATTTCCTGCTCAGTATTTTAATATGGTAATGATGAAAAGCAAATGGTTGTTAGGAAGCTGTAGTAAACCATTTTAGAGCTTTTATTCTGCTATAAACAATGCTGCTTACAGCTTTCTCGTCTTGATATATGTTCTTGAAGCCTTCAGAGAAGGAATTTCTTAAATGTTTGTGTAATCACACAAATGCTATATGTCAATCTCATGATTTTTTTCCCTCTTTGTTAGGCCAAATAAATTCTGAATGAAGGGTTTGTAGCTCCATTTAAATAAATAGTTACACCAGGGACCACTCACCTCCCATCCTACAGCGTGATTTCTAATGCTCAGTCCAGTCTTGTTCTCAATCTTGTGAAGCGCAGAGCTTCCACCAACCTTGGTGAGAGACTGATTTTTGCTGATAGGGAAGAAGATTTTTCTGATAATTAAAATCACTGTTGCTTTATTCACAGCAGTGCATAAAAACTGCGTTACCTGGTACCGAAGCGCAGCCAACACTGCAATGCTATGCAGCGGCTTCTCAGAAACAGCTGCTTGGACCTGATCAGGGAGGTTGTTATAGCTCAGGCAAATAAGGTTGCCTCTAGTTCAGATTGCCAACTATTTCCTGGTATGAGGTCCTCTTCTTAAATGCTTGAACCTTCACCAAAGTTAAAAGATTCAGGTTGATTTTTGAGTGTCTGCCTCAAGCTGAATCATTTGGGAGGCTTCAGTTGAAATGGTTCAGCTGTATCTGAGAATGATGGTAGAAGAAATGGTGCTGTTTTACCAGTGCTAGAAAATTTTACAGTCATTTAGAGGATGAGATGAAACGTCTTAACACTGAATTTTCTTCTCCTTTAATTCCTTTATTTATGTCTTTAACTTTCTTAATATCCTTTTTACTAGTGGAATTCCATAATTATGTGAAAGTTTTTTTTAATTTCTTTTGTATTGAAACTTGTTAGACACTTCCAAGGATATATGAAAATCTAAGGAAAAGGTTAATTTACTTATTTATATGATTTTTAACTTACCAATTTTGGGTTAATCATCCATCTGTTGAAATTAATGTGAGTTAGTGATTGCCTTCTGTAAAATCAGATATGCAAAAGATGGGGGGAGGGGAACCCTTAAATGGAAGATTACCACATGGGGTGTAAACATTAATTGTAAAATCAGATGGCTTCCAGAAACATTGGGGGAGAGCAAACACTGGAAAACATACTGGTGTGGAACTCTGTGAAATGAAATGTATAGAACTACAAAATGTTTACGATATGATACTTTAAGGTGAATAAAGACATTACACAGGATTTGGAGAAATTAAAAAAAAAAAAAAAAAGCCTGGCCATTAGTACTTTGGGAACATGATCTGCATATGATTACACACCTTGCCATATGGGCTCTGTGTTTCAATCTTTCATGCCCTTTGGAAGATTTCCAAGAAGATGTAAGGAATGGTTCTTATAAGGAACTGGGGGGGAAAGCAGGCAAAGAGAGGAAAGGCTGGGACAATTTGATCTTAGTCCTAATGCTAGAATATAAAGCAGTTGTATGGATCGTGTAATTGAGAATTCCTGGCTTTGTATTTAAGAGTAAAAGGGAAAACAGATTGATTGAATTTGCAAATGGACATGATCCTGTTATCTGGAACGTCTGGTTTCAGCACCATCCCAGCTGAACACAAAAGCCAGTCCTGCAGGAAATCAGATACATTGCAATATCAAAACTTCATTCTACATGCGAGAATCAACAGATTCTCTAGCTAAGGTTAAGCTTGAAAGAATGTTAAATAGAAAATATTTCAAATTTTTGTAGGTAGATTCAAAATAAAAATGAAACAAACATGAGGAATAGACTTCAAAGGGGAGAGTCAATGAGTAGAAGAGAGGAAAAACATAGAGCAAAACTGAAGGCATTTCAGAACTCTGGTATATAAAACCACCTTATTGTGGGGGGAGGTGAAAAGATATAACACTAAGCTAACAACTGATTACAGAAGGGATCCTGAAAGTTATAGAAACTGAGAGAGAAAGATAAGACAAGGAAGGAATTAAGAAAATTGCACAACAAACCAGAAGTGCAAGGGAGCCCAAAAAGCCCCTACCTAGGGCACCAGGTAATTTCTGAAGAATAAAAGGGGGTTAGTCGTATGAAAATTAAAACCAGCAAAGTATGCTACACATAAAAAAATATTCTGGAAAGACAGGCAAGAATACAGAACAGAGCTTTAAAATTATTCTTCTCATAAACCTGAGGACAAACACTCATAGAGAGGGTCTGGTAATTCTGACATAGAACCTACAAAGTAAAGAGCATCAAAGAGCACTGGAGGAGGGTGATATTACAGGTGAAATGCCATAGCCGCTTAATATTTCAAAACAAAGTAGCTTAAACTTTCTAACCAGTTACACGCAGGATACTTTGAAGGAAAGCTTCAAAAATCTTCATTCTTATATAACAATTGCTAATGCCATAAACAGTGACTGACACCGAGCTATACGTTTGATAAACTATGCCCTTAGAAATATTTTAAATTCTTGATGGAACATACAGCAACACACTGAGAAAAAAGATACAAGTCAGCCTGTAATCATTTTATGTTCAGGAGTCTGAATAAAGTAAGCAATCCTAAGCCTGAGATATTGTACGTTAGTGCAAATGGATTTCTGTCTGTGTTTCTTTGCTGACATTGAGAAGGCTTTAGATAAATTCCAACATGACAGACTGATGCGTATCCTCAGGGAAGATAATGTTGATGCAGCAGATCTCCAACAGATAAAAATCCTGTAGAGCACG